>NC_057940.1:33714610-34914610 GCF_018555375.3 Anguilla rostrata | reverse complement strand
ATGACAACATTGTTGTAAAGTACTTATTTCTGTTCGCCAATATTTTGTTCAAGAAAAAAAGGTCTTTTTTAAAAGCAGTATTAGCTACGTATAAATGAAGGACTCAAATCTGATTTGTGGCCCTATGAAATACATTTTGAATATTGGTCGTTGGTGAACAATTAGGCAGGATCGAGGGGAGCAAAAATGATTCATTCAATATCCTAATAATGGGAATAAAAATATTTCTTGAAAACATTGTTGCTATGCATGTATATGGGTGGAATAAAATTCCGGAACTGTTGGACATTTTTATTTCGATGTTGTGGCATATTAAATACCAATCCTCAGGATGACCTGTGTTGGACTGTTCATTTTTCCTTTGTGAGAGTTTAAGATTGCATATCCAGTTATGTCCAGTTATATATATACATCTCTGAAGTTAATTTTGTACTCCCAGCACTTCAGAAGATGTGGAAGTGGTTAATATGTAAGAAAAATCAGTTATGAGTATGTCATCATCAAACTCTGGCATGATGCTAGTCAATTGATACACTTTTCATTATTGTCCTTAGAAAGTTACCACTATAAAGAGCTGTGTGATGATCTGATTATTAATGCCATAATACACAGCATGCTTATCAATTAATTGATTGATTGGTTGATTGATTTATTGATTGGCTGAGAAAACATTTCTTAAAGAGTTCTATTTTTGGCAACATTTTGATCAATTGTAAATCCTCTCAGTGGAGGTAAAGACAGCCTGGTTTTTGGCTGGAAGAGGGAAGGATAAGTTTAAGGGTTAGAGGACCCAATTTTGAATGCATGCCAGCAATTTATTACAGCACATATCATAAAACAATTTTACATTGGCATTTCCTTTTGAAAATGATTCATAATGAACATATTTTACAAATAACACAGACTATGTTTAATTTGATATCTTCAGACAGAAATGATAAGTTTTACAATGTCCACTGAAAAATTAATTCTATTTGTCACTGTTCCGATGGGCACGTTATTTAAAATATTACAGATTTGAGGTCGAGAGTGCAGAAGGCGGGAAAAAATGACTTGTTTGGCAAGATAAAGGTGGAACCAGGTCCAGCTCTGTGTTTGTCTGCTTTATTATAATAGTATGTGGTTTGTTTTTCACACCATTATTTTCTTCTTGAAAATTTAAGTGAAATAACTTCATTGATGTACTTATCTCTCTGGCCGCAACTGTAATGGTTCAAAAGCTGAGAAAGTCCCTGATGTCGGCTGCCACAAAAACTGTAAAGAACATTTTTTTTAAAAACGGTATTTTAATGACCGGTTTGAGCTACAGCTGAAAGCAGTTAACTGTTCTTGTGCAGAACATGCAGGAAATTATTAAGTACCAAGAGCGTTCTATGGGGGGAAAAAGAGAGGCACAAACCTCCCAATTATCCAAACACAGACCTGTGAAAGTGACATTTGCAGCCAATTACCAGTTGTTTTAAGTGACTGCAATCAGGGGCTTTACAAATGAAAACCCCTATATAACAGCCACCAATCACAAACCAATTCACAATGGTGAAGGCACACAAATGCATCTGTATTGGAAATGAGGCTGTCCGTCAATGATAGGGGCAGGAGTGCAGCCTCCGGTCAGTATGGCTGATTAGTAATGAAAACCTGATTGAATAGTCGGAGTGAGGTGTCATAAAGTCAAAACCTCATTTCAGAAGAGCCAAAGACAAAATGTTTTAATGATTTCAGTTACAGCTATTGCTTTATATAACAATCCCAGTGCTATTCATGTTATTAATTTCATTACAGCTATGCATTTTATGGTAGGCATTTCTTACCCAATACAACTGAGTCTTGGATAGACTGTTTAAAATCATTTTAAAGGGATTCAAGAGTCATTCAAAAGAGAGCAATATCTCTGTTGGGATAAAACAATGGTAAGAAAAAGCAGCGCACAACAATTCATGTTAATAAAATGTTCATAATTATAGAAGTGTTTTCTTAATGTTGAATAAATGGACATTAATATAATGTGCAGCACCATTTGCAAAAAAAAAAAAAAAACTAATATAGATGTCAGGATTTCTATTAAACCACTACAAGGCTTTTTCTTACTTTTTCAAGCCCAACTAACAGCATAAGCTATGCATAAGAAACCTTTCAGACCGTACTCTGAGCTGCTGCTCTGTTGTGGCGCTTCACTCATGAACACCATATTCTAATAGAGTACTAGCACCACCAAGTGGTGATTTTGGATACATTTTAGTGCATAATATATAAGTTCCAGCGATAGACAATTATATTTCTGACTGTAGCGTTGTAATTATGAATTATGAAGTAAACTATTCTGTCCCTCACTATCTGAGTAGGGGGTGGCATAAGCAGCCACCATGGCCGTGCAATAACTGTTACAGTTATATTTCTGAATGTATCATTGTAATGTGTATTGAAATGCCACGCTGCATTATGCACATTATATAACAAATTATCATGTGAATCAAACCAGAATTAGAATTAGAATTACAAATCTAATTTCAATAAATTAAATTACACTGTGGTGAGAAAGCATGTGTCCCCTTCCTCGGTTATTGCATATTTGTCACACTGAATGGTTTCAAATCTTTAGACAAAATATTAGACAAAAGGAAACTGAGGTAACACAAAACACATTTTTTAACTATTATTGTAGCTATAAAACACATCATTTACCTGTGTGAAAAGGTAATTGCCCCCTTAGCCAGTCAATCAACCATTTAGCCAAATTTAAGCGATAATTGGATTCAGCTGATTGAACACAACCAGGCTTTATTGCAGCCAGCCATGTTGAATCAAAATCTCTCATATTGAACCTTACCATCAGAGAGAAGCACTCACAACAAAGTTTCTGCAAGCACTCTATGCCACGATCAAAGGAAATTCCAGAAGAGATGAGAAAAAGGTTGTCAGTCTGAAAAGGGTAACAAAGCCATTTTTAAGGCTCTGTGACTACATCAAACCACAGTTTAGAGCCATTATCTCCAAATGAAAAACAGTACTACTTAAAACAGTAGTGAATATTCCCAGGAGTGCCTGACCTGCCAAAATTTCTTCAAGGGTGCAGTGACAACTCATCCATGGAGTCTCAGAAGAAGATCTCAGAAGAACATCCAAAGAACTGCAGGCCTCTCTAGCCTCAGCTAAGGTCAGTGTCCATGACTCCACAATAAAAAGAGACTGGGCAAAAATGGTATTCATGGATGAGTAGCCAGGTGGAAAACACTGCTAACCAAGAGAAATATCAAAGTTTGTCTCACATTTGCAATTGCACCTGGATGATCCCCAAGCCTTTTGTGAGAATGTTCTATGAACAGATGTGTCAAAAATGGAACTCTTTGGAAGACACGGGTCCCATTATGTCAGGCATAAATCAAATGCAGCATTTTGTAATAAGAACATCATACCAACAGTCAAACATGGTGGTGGTAGTGTGATGGTGTGGGGAAGCTAATTGGTTTATGCAGCAAGATCATGATCAAAAACACAAAAGTCAGTCCACATCTGAGTGGCTGAAAAGGAAGCATTTGGTTGCAATTTTTCCTGATAAAGATGGTGCAACCAGCTATCAAGGGGGAAATTTACTTTTTCACAAGGGTGATGTGATACCCTTTTTCATTAAATAAATGAAAAACATAATTTAAAAAAATGTGTGTTTACTTAGGTTTCCTTTGCCAAATATTACATCTTGTTTAAAGATCTAAAGCCATTCAATGTGTCATATAGGCAACAACAGAGGAAATCAGGAAGGAGGCAAATATTTTTCCTTACTGTGCTGTTAGTATTTGCAATGACACAGTATTTTACATCTGTACCCATTTTTCAGGCAATACAAAACTAAGAAAGGAGAAATGGCCCCATGTGTGTTAAAACTGAAAGGTTACAGCTGAATTTATCCACTCTAATTTTTCAGACCATTATGCTGGAATAGGTGTCTTGACAGTAGCTCCTCAGTAGCTTTTAACATAACTTGTGTTATGTGCTCCTGTTAGGTTTTCTGTCAATGACAGCTGAGAACTAAATTGATCTTGAAACATTGTGAGAAAACACCCATTTATTGAGATGAGGCAAGCAAATAAAATACTTCCAAACCAAATAAAATATGACAAAAGACTGAGATCTATGATCATGAGTACGTAAATACAGTGTTTGGACAATATTCAGCTTCAAAACTAAAACTCCTACAAAAATTGACTAATTTCACCAACTGTCTGTGATCAGCAAAGAAATATACTTAAAAAATTAAACAAAGATCAATATAATTCTTGTATTTTAGTTTAAAGTATTTCACACAAATGAATATATTGTGAACAATAACTATGCTAAATATTGAAAAATTGTTATGACAATATAGGTGCATAGATCTAGAGGTCTTTAGAGACCCTAAGAGTTTCTGCCATTTGTGAAAAAAGAACATGACAATTATATTTTACCACAATATGGCCACAGACAGACAACAGCAGACAATGCTTTACACATCAACAGACTATGATCAGTAAGTGCCAAGTGTGTGAGATTTCATAATGCAGTCAACAGGGTTATACAAGTTAAACAAAAAGTAAAGGGGAAAATATGATGTAAGAAAAAAAAGAAAGCAAATATGGCCAAAGCAATCAAGTTTCAAGAACCACCTTTCAAATTAAAACGCAATAATGTAGGGATAATTATATAGGGTGGTGGTTGTCAGGTTGGTTGTGGTGTGGTGTGGTGTGGGTGGGGTGGGGTGGGGTGGGGTGGAGGGGGCAGTGAAGGAAATAAATGCTGGGATTTAGGGGGTCCTGCCCGGTCCCAGCTCACTGGTGCACTGAATTGGCTGGTTTGGCCTGCGGCATTTAGCTAATATTGACTCAACCAGCATCACATGGCAAAGCCTCAGCCTGAGCATGTGCTGATGACTCAAAAGAACTGCACCTCATTCTCCCTACCACAGGGCAAAGGGGTAAAGAAATATACATACTATACATACAAAAATGGGTCAAAGATGATTTTAAAATTTTATTATTTAAACACTGATTTGTGCATGAGTATCTAATTTTGATAGATTTAATAACATCTTATGTTGACTAAAAACTAAACTAATTATTGGTTCTGTGAGGTGAGTATAGTTGTGTACATGCATATGTTACCAAGTAACATTTTCAGTATGCTGCACTCATTGTTCTGTTTTTAAACTGGCAACATAAGACTTTCACAAATGAATTTTACACAACTAGCCAAATATATACTATGGAAAGAAGACATTTGTTTTGGTTGGGGGAATACGGTCAAAGTTCATGAAATGTCAACAAAATTTGTTTGTCTGCTGATAAGTTACTTTTCACACTTCAAAAATAATAAGGAAGAAATATAAATATAACGCACACAACCAATGCGCTACAGGCAGCTCATGCGCCAAAAGGCTCCCCATTATGACTCTCTTGTCTCTCACAAATGAGTCACGATGGGGAGCCTTTCGGTGCATGAGCTGCCTGTAGCGTGAGGTGAAGTACTAACAAGTGGGACTTCAAACATGTACTTGACTCAAAAGAACCACAAATATGGGTTGCCCAGAGATTGGGCACTACCTCACATAACCACTGAGTGTCAGTGAAGTTCTATCAAAGAGCATGCAGTGGAAAGCAATGGTATTTTCCTCTTTTTAAAAGGCAGTGGTATTTGTATTAATCACGCTATAGTCAATACCCCCACCTCTCTGATTTAATGTAAGCCACAAATAAACTGACTGATTAGTATCGAAGCCAACAAAGGCATGTTTATTTTTTCATTAAGCAATGGCGAGTCTTTAAGCAAGGGAAGACCTTTAGAATGTTTCCAGTGGAAGTAAAATATATCAATTCCATTTCCACCCACACACAACATGTGAGCTTATTCGCCCCTGGCCATCCATTATACACCATAAACAGCTTCAGTGCAATGCGCTACAGATTCAGCAAGATACGTACCATTGCATCACACAGTAGGTCCCTTCTGAAAAAGCTGGTCAATTTCTCTCCCTTTCATGTCAGAGTAGAAATGCTCCCTGGAGAAAAGAGGAATTCATTTTGAAAGATATGCAGCAACAGAACTAATTTCTGCAAGCTTTACCTAACGAGAACCCTTTGAAGTGCAAATGTCTTTGTACAGGACAAATGTTTGACTGCTAAACTGTCTTCACATTTTCTTCGTCCAGCTTCAGTATACTGGAGCAATAGGACATGAAGACAGTTTAAAACACTTGGAAGAATACATTCATCCAGTCTTCATTTAATTTAATGCTGAAATCATTTTGGTGCATGCTTATTTTGACAAAACTAAAGTTGACAAAGAGTGGTTCATCCAAATATGGAGAGAATTTTTTTTGGAAATTGACCAATATTTTTTTTTTTTTTCAAGTGAAACTTATTCAGGCAACATGAAAGTCACTGTGTTTATTTCTTGTATCTTTTAAATGGCATCCAATTTATTCACCTTTTCAAAAAACAAAAACATTGCACCTCTAGCTTTTTTTAACAGAAATGCACACTAAACCAAGGTGTCATGATAATAATAGAATTAATTTTCATGCTTCTTCACCTAAACAGTAATATTGCTCTGAATATATGGGTATTCCCATGCTTAAGTAATTAATAATAGCAGTAGTGTCTATATTCAGAACATTATAAATACCTTATTACATGGGTGTCAGTTTACTCGCACATCATCTTTAGAGTGATGCAAGGATACAATAAAATTTAAAAAAATAACCGTAATGTAAATGCTATGAATCAAAATCTAGAGGCCGCACGTTAACTGTTTTCTCTGTTTCTTCTTAATGAGCCTTTAGATTCTGGGCACATACTGCTGTAGTGTGCTCTGAGCTATGAATACTTGTTAATCAAGAGATAATTGCATACATAACCAGGATGAATAGTATAGCACCTCTGTGAGCCTTGCACACATCCGTTTACATTCAAATATTAACTTCTAATTTGTCACATAATTAATTAGCATTATATAACCACATCACTTTTTTTTTGCTGGGGGGCAGTAATGGAGCTAGGGAATACAATCCTAGAGAAAAATCCCCGTAAATAATGCATTTATTTGTAACAGTTGTGGGAAAATTGAAGATTTTAAAGTCATCTAAATCCCATTTCCTTTGAATGATTAGATTTTTTAAAAACTGTGTATCAGTGTTAGATATAGGATAAGACACATTCTATGTTGTTTCTTTAAAAATAAATGAGTAAATATACCTACAGATTTTAAATGATAGTTGTTTTAATAACCAGTGGTATGCACTCTGTAAGTTCTGTAAGTACCCTGTCTATTACAAAAGATAAACATAAAGCAGGACTATGCCAACGATAACCTACGAAGACATCGTATATTTAAAAAAAACTATAGCCAGACCGCTCATATCTAATTTTGCTTGTATGCAGGTATCGCTGACTAAGACGTCCCAATATTGCTGCCATTCGCCCCCTGGATTGAGCAATGATGACTAGGTCTGATCCCATCCTGAAGGAAGAGGATGTCTTGTGATGAAATTTATCGTTTATCGTGGCCCTCAGGGCCTGGGCGCAGCAGCGTCCCAATGGTAATGAGAGTGAGATGTATCGCGCGATCCGCCTGCCCGCGCCGGAGATGAATGGGCTGAAGGCAGCGTGACAACGTACTCTCTTCCTTCTGTCACCCACGTGCTTCACCTTCATTTGTGCGTCTACTGCTGATCACGAGCGATGGAACTTAAGATCTCCCATTCAGGTAGGTTAGCGTGTAGGATTATTCTGCCTTTAAGTATTTGTCACGAGCTGAGTATCGCGACGAACTTTCAACCATTTATGCTTACAAGTGTAAATAAGTATTCAACGCTACACAGAGTGTAACTCGCAAGATTTAGCTTCGAACATTAGTGATATTTCCTCGCAGGCTACTGGATGGAGTGGTTATGCTTTACCTCAAGAGAGGCATTACCAATCAGCCAGTGGTTATTTCTGACAAGTATTATCAGATCAAACTCTTCATAATAATGTCAAGGATGATGGTGGTTAGTTATACTTCTACGTCTCTAAAGATGATGTTCTTTTGTGGCAATGTCAGATAGCAACCCAAATCCAGTAACTTTAAATGAATAAATCATAGATAAGTGATAGCAGTAAAACAAGGGCAGCAACAGCAGAAACATGCCCTGGTGTAGAACTCTGCAGGCTGCGCACATAACAGAGTGATTGGTTTTGTCAGGTCTGTAAATACCAGGGATTTGACATTGAAAACTAGCAGAAATGTTTCCCTGCAGCAGAAGACAGTCATCGAAATGACAGTGTACCGGGGCACTAAATCCCCCTCCGCCAGGGTGTAGGCCAGACTGCTGATAGGCCATTCAGGTAAGAAGTGTCCCATCACTGGGATGGATTTTGAACGGATTGCATCGTCAAGCACGGAGAATACATCAAAATTACAAATGGCCCTCCAGGGGCATGGCAGGAGTCGCAGAAGATGGGATGTTAATGATGAGGCATGGGTGTTTGTCTCTGATTGTGTAATCAGTCTGGCTCTTCCTCGCAGCAGGTGTGATGCTGGAGCATGACAAAAATTACTCAAAGGGAAATTATGTCAGACTAAATCACGTCATAACATCTCTATGGAGTGTTGAAAACAACAGCAAAGCTTTATGAAAGATGGCATAACACAATTCTACTGTTATATGAGACATGACCTCTGATGTCACACCTCTGATGAAAATTTTTGCGTAAATGCAAATTAAATTACAAATTACAAATAAATCATGCTACAGTGATTGAGGTGTTATAGATGCTTTCTGAGGGATTTAGGGTTAGCAGTGAGTAGTACTATTGCCTCACAGCAAGAAGTGAGTAGTACTATTGCCTCACAGCAGCTGAATCTCAGCTTGGGCCTTTCTGTGTGGAATTTGCATGTTCTCCCTGTGTCTGTATGGGTTTCCTCCGAGTACTCTGGTTTCCTCCCACAGTCCAAAGACAGGTAGGCTAATTGGAGAACCTAAATTGCCGATAGGTATGAGTGTGTGAGTGAATGGTGGGTGTGCCCTGTGATAGACCGGCGGCCTGTCCCGGGTATATTCCTGCCCCTCGCCTAATGGACGCTGGGATAGGCTCCAGCACCCCCCACGACCCTGCTCAGGATAAGCGGGTATAGATAATGGATAAATGGGTATTGTATTTTATCTGAGTTGTAAATGGACAATATGAATTTGAGGAATGGAGTCTACCTGTACAGAACACAGTCCACGCTGTTTTCCAAACATGTAATTGAAAAACTACAGGCTACTTACTTATTCACAACTTTGTTTATATTGTATAAGCAGTCCTTTGACTTGCATCGGTCTGCCTATGGTTTTTCTTATTGGCAGTAAAAAGGCAAGTTCATTTAATATGGTCACTAGTGAAACAATTAAAACCCATCCCGTCGTCATACTGTAATTCAAGCCCCCTCTCCTCTGTCATAATATCAATATAAAGACAGAGAGGCTTGGATCTTTGGCTCCCCCTACTAGGAATGGAACTTTAAACAGTGCATTTTATTATTTTTACGAGCAATTAAACTTGATGAAGCACTGAGCCCTGAACAAACCGGTTGGATTCATAAGCACAGTTGTTTCTAAAGGTATCCGTGAGCTAGTATCTCTCAGTGATAAACTTGATGAAGAGACACAACTGCACACTAAAGCACTCACCCAGTTCTTAGACTACATCGATATTTCTGTGGAAAAAAACAAACACCCAGGGACTGCAACTACAAAGATATGATTCACATCCTGATTGGGGAAATAAAGCATGATGCAGCACCACTCTTTGTCATTTTGTGTCATTATGAGCTACTAGATGAAATTGCTTTACTTTTAAGTGCATTATACCAGTTGGCGAATGAGTAGCCTAAGTGATTGCTGCTGTAGTCCCAGTAGCACTACTAATGTTTACGGAAGGGCTGCCCAACCCTGTTCCTGCAGATCTACCGACCTGTAGGTTTGCATTTCAACCCTAATTTGGCACACCCGATTCTACTAATTAGCAGCTCAACGAGATTGCTAGCTGTTGAACGAGGTGTGCTTGTTAGGGTTGGAGTAGGTTGGAGTGACAATCGACTGGACTGTAGCCCTACAGGAACAGGGTAGTTATAGTATGTGTTTTGTTATCATAAAGCAAGCAGTGTTAAGTGAGGTAGTATGGCTCCCTAGTGGTGGAATGTCGACGTCCCAATTTTTGATATCAGCTCCGGGTAATGTACTCCAGGTCCTACAGGCCACAGTAACTGTAGTATTTGCTTCAGCCGTGCACTCCACCAACTGATTTCACCAATTATTTTACCACAGCTGAAAACTGATGGGGGTGGAAAACTTCCCCTTAAACTGATTATTGTTCTTAATCTGTTTTCAGTCATTTCGCTTGATTAACAATACAATGATTAATTCACAAAATACTCAATACCACCAAATATATACCAGTGCTCTTGAATTATGCTATTAGGTGATTGATAAAATTATATTTGTCTGCAAAATTGTGCAAATTTATCTACATAATTTTAAATAATATATACATGTACTCTGTAAGCTGCACACACACTCAGATAATATTTGTGACAAAGATCTGCAATGTGTAGATTTGGTCATTTAAATGATCTTGAGATGCAGGATTTATACCCTTTATTGAAGGTTGAAACACGGTAGTTAACAGAGTGGGTGATCTTTTTCATTACATGTACTTAGTGATTAAAACAGTTTTTCCCAAATTTAATTTACCATTATTAAATTTTAATCTCCCCAATATTATTTGAAGAAAGAAGCCATGTGTTTACCTACCAATGGATTATTCAGATTGCTGGCACACTTGTTAATCAATGAAAGTCAGAGGGCAGGCAGATGGCAGCTTCTCCACAATGTGTGTATAAACATTTTTATATGTACGTTGAGCAAACTAACAGTGTTGGATCTACAGGCTTGAGTCAGGAGATAAGAGGATGGATAATCATAAATGTAAGAATGTGTTAATTCATTTAGATCTTTATAAACAAGGATAAATTAACAACCTTGAAATCATTTATAAAAGACACAGGGAGCCAATGTAATTCAGACAGGACAGGCTTGTCTCATAGTTGCAAAGAATGTTTTGAGGGGGCACTCACAATCACAAAAATCCTCTGCAATGCAACTAATTCTAACTCTGAAGTCCACGAGTTGTACTCCACAGTCATTATGCTGGAGAAGTGCACAATCTGTTCAGCTAATGTATAGGATCTAGTTATCATTGTGCGTGCGTATCATTGTCACATAGTTTAGGTAGCACATGGATTCTCCCCATGGAAGTTAACAGGTGTTCCATGGCAGACAGTAGCTACTGATAGCATTAGTTGTGGCTCTAGCCTTATTCAAAGGAGTCACAGAATTTGAATGAGTGACCATTGGACACCTGTCAGCTTAAATCTCAGAGCCCGGCTGCTGTTTATTGATCAGCAATGACAGACATTCTGGAGAGCTCGTCCACAGTTGCTATTGACAACGAGCAATGTGACTGACTGCATTAATAAAACCCATTCTCATTTGCCAAGCATCCCATTTAAAGAGAGAGTTAATTGCTAGATGTTGTTCTCAGTGCCATTTACGGATGGCTGCCGATGTGAGAATATCACGGTGCAGCACTGACACTGGAGACAGTTTAACAATTAAAATATGCATTCTGATTGCAGTAACGCAAGCTGGAGAATCATGAGCTGAGAAACACGGTCCAAAAGACCTTGTTGCCCCTGGTTTTTATCCAGGTAATTATAACAGTGATGTCTGCCAAAGACCTAGAGTTTTTGGTCTGCCTTCCAACTCCTGTGTAATTATTTGATAGGATCAATTGATCAAATGAATGTGAGTGGCTTTCCCATCCTGGTGTCAGACTTTCAGCCCCTCAGGGTTGTGGACAAGCACGATCAGGAAAAGGCACCATTGTTATAGAATAAATCAGTTTGGAATTGCAAATTGCGATTTTCAGGAACACGTAAAAACCAGAATGTATACCACACACAAGATCCATATGTGCACAAGCTTAATTTAGACATTAATCTAATCTTGCAGGTTTGTACAAAAAATCAAACTCATAGTGTGCCATTATCAGGCCTAAATATTGATCTTCCTTTTATGTTGTAAATAGATAAACCCTCTCCCTTTCTGAAGAGCCCTCTGAAAAGTCTTTCCCTCTCTGTAAAATATACAAAAAATGTATTGATTATGAAAAAAATTACCATTCGATAAGATTCATTTTGGCAATTAGCTCTTTCTGGACCTTATTTATGCCTTCCTGTATTATTTTATGCATTTACAGGCAGTGTTCTTAAACATTTTAGGAGTGCTTATGTCTTCTTTAAAGCAAGCGGAATATTTTTTATGAAGGCCTTTTTTTACAAACTGAAAAACCTTGCTTCTTCTACAGATAATCTCAGAAATATCTAACATTGATTTATACATTCAGGGTGGAGACCATTTGCACATCCTATTTTTCCTTAGAACTGGAATGAATGTAAGCTACCTGTTTATCTACTGCTTATACACATTTCCATCATCCAGCTGTTCTTAGCTTATAAATGTAGTCTATTCTTAATATAATTGAAACTCCTAATGTTAGAAAGGGTGGCTTTTGGTCTTCACACTACATTGAATATGATTATTTTGTGATCATTTCATCCCTGTGGAAATTTTTCAGATTTATAAAAACAACAAATTAGTACATTGATTTCTTCTAGTAGCGGTTAAAAATAGCATAATATGCAGTAGCTCTTGCTACATTCCATTTCCGATACATTTTCCAGTCTGTGAAGGTATAATTAAGGTCAGCCTTTAGTAATATCTTAGGTGTTCTCATTGATCAGCAGTAAAGGTATTTTCTGCCCCTTTTGGGCCATAGAATATTCCATCAATAAGGCCCTTCTTTTTCCAGGATCCCCATTTTGTTTTGAAGATTCCTGTATTTATATGAAGATATTTTAAAATTATTGCCTAAGGACAGAATGTAAAGTTAAGAATGACACTTTTGGATGATCGAATGGGCAAATCTTGGGCATAGTATCAGCCAGTAGCAAACTATTTCAGTGTTCTCTGCTGCAACTCTTGGCATTGCTTACAAAACAACAGCAATATATCTCAATCTCTGTATTTAATGGAACAATTTAACCAATCTGTCTGCGTGGTGCTTTGGTTTTAGAAAAAAGGCCCTGTGTGGAAAGAATTTTTGACCTGGAGAAGATACAATTTTTAATGACTTTCACAGAGAAAACCCTTGATAGAGAATGTGTCACATTTAATCTCTTATCTTTGCAGTACCAGTTTCCAGAGCCTGAAGCAGCTTCTCAAGCTATTGTATAGGACAGACCAATTTTACTGCACAATCTGAAAAATGGACTATGGGACCCTCTTATAGATGATGACCTATAAGAGATTACCTTCTTTAAACAGTTTATGGACCTCCTTTTCCTGCTCCAACTACTTTATAAATTAATCTCTCTCCACAAATACAACAAAAGAAAACGCATGCATAGGAATTCATGTATTTTACATATAATATGCACAGACACACACACACACACACGCACACGCACAAACACATGCACACACTAGCACACACACATGCACGCACGCACACACACTTTGTCTCCATCTTTGGTGTAACTCAAACTTTCTATTCCTGGTGTTCCCTTTATCATTGGTAATAAAATATGTTTTCAAAATGCTGCATTTAACCTTGTTTCAGGTTGAATACTAAACAACATACCTGTTTGCAGTCAAAAGTGTGAATAACATTTAGATTTTTATGTTATTCATAACAATGCAAAGTACAACTGAACCATGTTCAGTACTGCAATACATTTATAGTACTGTGTAAAAGTCAGAGACCACTTTTTACTTTCCAGTGAAAATAGCCATTAAGTGCTAGTTATTTATTTTGCATGCAGCAAGCATATATTTAATACAAAATGACACAAAAACCTCCACAACTATGTACAATATCAAATCTCTAATGTTGACAAAGGGGCACCTGACTGATTATTAAATAACCCACTGACTCTGACTGATCTCAAATTCTGTATATTGTTGAAGATTAGGGAATAAATCTGAAATCCTGTAAATACAGAACAACAAAGGCACAGGTTTCCTTTTCAGCCAGTTGGACCTGAGCCCAAGCCTCCACCGAGATTACTTTAAAAAAGTAATGACACCAATTTTTAAGGCCCAATCAGGAGTTCATTATACATGCAATGCTTACGTGTCACTTACTGACCAAAGAAAAAAAAGGTGCTGGCGATGCAAATTGGTTTTATGCAAATTGATTGAGTGATGAGCCGTCCATACACTAAGGAAAGCTGGCTGGTGCTGCTCGGGGCACTGCATGAAATCTATATCAGTTTACAGCATGGAAAATAATTTTGCTCTAATCATGTTTCAAAGAAGACAGCAAAAAAACACAACAAAAAAAAAACATGATACAAAATGATTCATGATTCAGAGCAGGGGGGTGTGGCTGATTAAATATTCATTCTGCGCACTCTGTCGACGGCGACTTATAGGAATCGCACGGTCATCAGATATCACTGAGGTGGGATAACAAATATTTTAATAAAAAAGTTGAATTAGAAATGCATGAGCAAAAAATGGCCGACTGTGGGAAACTGCCAAAGGATCTGTGTGTTTTCTGCAGTCACAGCATTATTTGCAATAATCAGTCATACAGTCATGAACAATATACCAAAGCCACCCATCATATTCACATAACATTATGCAGCTCTGCTATTCTCTTGTCAGTTGAAATGCAAAATTATCCCCCTTTGCACTTTGACGATATCGCAATAGGAAAAAAATACCACATGAATGACAATCAGGAAGCTATTAATATACACAGTGCAAGCATGGAGCCACCAGACTATATGGTCCAGGTTCATTCATCTGATTGTTACACTGAGAACCTACGCCTGGCAGGCAATAAAAATGCACTTTATATGAAAAGCATCAGAATCATTGTAAATGTATTTTATTTCTATACACTACCTTTTCAAAAACATACAATTTAATGTGTGAATATAGCCATTGGGGGGGGGGGGGGTAAACTAAAACAACTAATAACTGACTTTGTGCCATTGAGTATAATCTAATTTAATCTAATTCAGTTTCAGCAAAATTACATTGAATGTGATATGGGGTTTTTGTGATATTTCAGTTTTAGTGCATTTTTCCTTCAAACTATAAACCTATGATTGCCCAAATGCCAACTATAGTAAGGCCAGCAGGTCATCAGAAACTTGTAAATCTCTAAAACAGTGCTTCCAACCTTTGTCCTCGAGTACCCCTGTGTATGCCTGTTTTAATTCTAGCTACAATTGCCGTCTCAAAATTTTAAGTTGTTAATTTTTATTAATTAGGTGGCTTCATGTTTAGAGGGATTATTTACCCACTTAAGCCACATTATGTAAAAAATAGCCATGAAAAATTAAATTCCAATGTTCATATTATGCTTATTGTGCAACACTGCAAACAATTACATAAAAATAATGTGGTGAAAGAGGGTAAATAATCCTTAAAATTTTGAAAAGCACCAAATTAAGAAAAATTTACAACTTGTTAAAATTCTGGGATTGCAGTTGTGTTTGGAACAAAAACCAGCATACACAGGGGTACTCCAGGACCGAGCTTGGGAACCACTGCTCGAGCAGTTGAATGAAGTGTGCTTTGTTAAGGTTGGAGTGAAAATCTACAGGATGGTAGATCTCCTGGAACAGGGTTGGTACCATGTTAATAGTCAGCCAGTGCGATGCACATGGAGGAGATTGGTAGTGTGGTATGCTCTATGCGGTAAATTTAGCTGCATTACAAAATGTGTACATGTACAAACTTTTTTTTTGAGAACTTAAGCATTCTTCAGTGAAATTTATCAATCACAATAATTTATGTGTGGAAATTGTAACCAAACTTTTTAAAAGTAAATTTCACTCCACATTTTTTTCCAGTGCTTTGAGAATGTGATGTGCCATGAACCGTAACCAACTTGCTGTTTTGATGAATGAATGAATGAATATGTGGTTCACATTGCCAGGCTACAACTAGGCTGCAGGCTGCACAGGATTGCTAGGTCATCAAGTCACATCAAGACACTGCTCACCAGCTCAAATGGCCATAGGCCTGCTTTGTGAGCAAGCTGTGGCAAGACCACTTTACCTACCTACTTTAACACCTCTGATTTTGCATATCTGACTATAATATACCAATACCCAGAACAAAATAAATCAAATACACCTGTATACATATTTTTCATGACATACAGACATGCTTTATTGACCACTAATATTTGACCTTTAATTACCACTAGGAGTAGTCTCCCCAGAAAGAAAGGTGATCCAATGGGTCTAAATCACATTTAGATCAGCACTGTGCATACAGTCGCAAAAAAAGTCATTAGTAATAATAATTTGAATTTGAATATTTGAAAATAATTAATATTTAGAGAATTATCTTTCAATCACTGTTTTGTTTTCACTTGAATAACACATTGTACTATTAGGGAGAGAGTGATTCATGCATTAATTAGAGCTTTATCACCACAGGGGATATGGCTTTCTGAAAATATTTTTGATTTTAATCATTCATTTGATTTCAAAAGATAACTACCATCTTTGCTATGATTCTTCTGTCATAGTTATCAAAACATCTCTATACTGTATGTGCAGGAGAACAATTTGCACAAAAATGTATGTGATTCTGAATACATTAACGAAGCTGGGCGAGCCATCATAAAAGCGGGACTACGTTTTTCTTTGACTTTGGTTATGCAATGAGGACAGCATGTCTTTGACGGAGCAGGATGCCTGCAGGAAAGCAAGCCTTTCCCGTGATTTCTCTCGGTTACTCAGGCAACCAGAAGCTGGAATATAAATGAATAAACTCTAAAGTCCCTGTAAATCCCCAGAAATATTGGAACATGAACCTGTAAAGGCAGCTCTGAGGACAGCTTTCAGAAGTGCAAACCGTCTTTACCAATGCCGAGACAATACAATCCTGTTCAATGAGCATTTCAAGTAGATTAGAGCTGTATTTTGCATTATTGTGTGTTACACATTTATTGATTGTTTGGAGGATGTATTGAGTATTGGAGACCACACGTAGCCCACCGTAATTATGTCCTTTGAAACTCAAGCGTGCATATGAGAGATGGAACAATTCAGTAAAATGGCTTGCTTGTACAGTCAGTGCAAGAACCAGATTTGTGGTTTTATTATCAGCACAATAAGGACTTCTCAGCGCAATACATCAGTCCTGGCTCTGAGACTGATTTGGACCTCACCACACTTGTCGATGTACATCTGAGTCGTTGAATTGTTGGTGCCACTCACCTGCACATGCATGTCTTGTTCATTTACACAAATCTATGAGCAGCTGGAAAGCAGGCAACGCAGGGTTTCTCATTTTTACTATTCGTTTTACACACACTGCTGCGTGGGCTTCTGTCTGTCCCTCGTGTGAGTCTTGCTTGGCATCACTGCAGAACAAACCCAATCCACCAGAGCAGTGGTTCCCAAACCTTACAGGCCCAAGGCACCTCTGTAAATAATTCTATTTCCAAGGCACCTCAAAATGACATATGCAGTTTGCAATACCTTATACACATTTTTAAGTGATAAAAATCTGCTCATGCTATGAATTTGTTGTAAATCTTGTAAAGCTGTATTAAAAACAGAAATAGATGAACATGTCAAAATATTAAATCAGTTTCATTCAACAAATTTCATTTTGAGAAATGACACATTAGGACATTTTTACTTGCCACTGTGGGCCTATAACTTTAAATAACTAATGACATAACCACTCGGCTAATTTTGTGCAGTAGCCTCTCCCACTGGAGATCAGCGTCGGGTTGCCAGATCCCTGCTCTTACACTTTATTCTCTTTTTAAAAAGCGTATACAATAACGCATCAAGCTGTTTGGCATAAATACAAAGAGCTATACCACAGAAATTATTCATGAAAAGGAGTCCAGCAGAATGGGGGTGGGGGGGAGGTGGGTCATGAAATCTTAATTTGTTTTATTCTAATTTTTTATGAACTGAAATCATTTGAGCTTGCAAATACCCCACTGTGAATTGAAATCAGTTTTTGTTTTTATTGACAGTATGCTTTATTAGTTTTACCAGTGCTTTTTAATGTTTAACAGAAATTTCGAGGCACTCCTAGAGGGATCTCACGGCACCCAGTTTGAAAAATGCTGAGCCACAGAGCCTACCGGTAGTTTAGTCTGTTTATGAGCAGCTGGGACAATGAGCGACAATGCCACTCCTTGACATCCAGCTTGACATTTACTGCGTCTTCAGGGACGAGCAGTTGTGCAATACACTTTTTCTGCTGTCCTTGACATTAAGCCCTTAATAAAACAGACAGTGTTTCCTCGCCGGCGGTCTGAAAATGTACTAATTTAAGAACCACACATATACAGTGTGCACATTGTCACATCGAACCTTAGGGCACTATATGGTAATATTTCACTAACCAAAAAGGACATTTGCGTGTAGACAGTAAGATATACTGTGGATTTTATATGCTATAAATATAGTAGCATACTTACGCAAAGCAACCCCAAAGCATAAAGACTCACAACACAGAGTGATAAGCTTGTATGTTTGTTGGTGAAGTTGACAACCAAGCAGTACCTACTTTATCACACTCTCCTCTCTTCAAAATATGGGGGAAAGAATGTGACTTTGCATTGCAAGACAAAAAATACAGATAGAATGATATCTTCCTGTTGTATTCTATCCTTCTCTTTGTAAATTATGAATTGGACCACTGTAAATAATTGTCTTCAATACACCTTCAAAATTACAATGATCTCCAGTGATGTTTAAATGTCATTACTGGCCTATATGGCATGAATTAGGTCGTCTTACAATCCGTCTTACAAGCGTACAGGTAATAGACCGCCCCATAAAAATGGGAAACCCCACGCAAATCTAACAAGCGATACAGATAGCGGTTCCTGTTTGCTTTATCTGTCAGTCAGATAGGGCAGGTAAATTGGAAAACATTTCCGTAGGTGGAAGTCATATCTGAAAGGACATCACAGCCCTCCCCTGGCACATACTAAAAGTGACGTGCTTCGATATTAACACGGCATTCCTCCCTGATGTTTTCGTACAGCAGCTGTTGGAAAATGTCTTTTAGGAATCAAGTGAACATCCAACATCTAGTTCCAACATCTACTGAAAGTGTATTGTACACATGAATATGCAAATAATGCAATGGTAAACTAGATTCTTGCATTTGTGTAAAGGACTAATTAACTACAGAAGATGGTAGATAAAAACCCAACCTTCAGTCAACAAAAATGAGTCACACAAGCTGTTTGGTAGTGTAAAGAAAGGTTTAGTATCAAGAAATCTATTAATACATGTGTTTTATTAAGCACACGTAATAAAATACCATATTTACCTGTAATTTTAATCATATTTTTAGAAATGTAATAAAAAAGAGCCACATTTTTATTCATAAAACCGAAAAATGTTGATAATGGTTTAGTCTACCTGCAAATAACTTTGTTAAAGTAATAAATGCATTACTTACACAATGCTATGCAATGCATAACAGTACTGAAATTAAAATAGCAAAGGCACTTCATGAATTATATCTTGTAAAACTTTAAGTGTTAATTCAACTCAAATAGGGATCACGTACTTTATTAGATTAAAATGATTTACCACGGACCATTTTGCTCTCTATGATTCAACACTTCGGAATAGTAGGGCAGATTTCTCAATTTGTTCTGTGTGTTTCTTTAAATCCTGATATCCTCCCTTGAATTTGTGATATTTCCGAGAAATCCTAGGGCCTGCCGTTTCATATTAAAGATCTCACAGAGTGTTAATGCAATGGCATCAAGGACATCTCTCCCTAGTCCCTAGACTCCCACAGTGAAGATTGAGTATTATGGCCTCTCCCCCACACAACTTCAGCAATCAATAAAATAAGTCATACGCGGTGGAACTAGGGGGCCTCTGTTACAAAACATAGGCTGTGTAGGAATACAACATTTCAGAAAAATAATGTGAAATAGCTCTTTACAGAGATAATACTCCAACTGCTTCTTCATCGTCACTTTCTTCTTGCTCTTAATCTTCTTCAGGTTTGTGCTCTGAGCAAACTTTATACCAGTGGCCATTCAGCATATTCTTCTTATCTTAGTATCATGACCTATACAGGTCTTACCATGACCTATACAGTGTCAATATAGTGCATAGAAACGACAAAAGACAACACATACTTCCATATATCAGAGCAGCATCAAGCTGGAAATTGTGCTAGATACATAAAACTACAGCTTTTTAAAGCATAATCAATATCATGAGTCATAAATGTGTAATGCAGTTACGGTAGACTAAGAAATTCAAAGAAATGCTTTATGATATAACTCTGGGTGCACTTGTGCTTCTAGCTCCTACCAAGTGACCCCACTGGATGTCAAATCCAACCATTTTCACGATTTGTCTCATAAATCAGATTTTTTGGAGTATACATTAGTTATAATCAGTTGAATACAGGCTTTTAATTCAAGGCGACAACTGAACTATTAATAAGCTAATGCATTTTATGTATTTTGTATTTCTGAATTTTTAGATTTATCTAAATATTGAGGACAAAGAACTTGCAGGAGCGTAGTGTCCTTCCAGTCACTGTGGCCAGGCGCTGCCTGTGATGTCTCTGTGAGTGTAACTCATCCTCAATTGAATTCCAATGAATGGCTCTACTACCAGGCAGAAGCACATTGTTTTCCATCATAGTCCCCACAGGGTGCAGTGAATTTTGTTGTTTGAGCAAATGGCTACAAGCACATTGCCAAATGAAGTGCAAGCAGGCTAATTAGTAAATTAGTAATAAAATCTCTGTATGTCGTGTAAACAGTGTTTCACAGCTGCCACAGTAAATGCATGTCTCTGCTGAAGTTTGCTCTCTGTCATGCTTGATAAAACTAACAGGTCTTGAGGTACAAGTGGAGGTCAGACAGAGTGCCCTTGTGTTGTTGAGGTAGAATCCTCAGGACAGAGCCACGTTCTCTCTGAAGGTCTTATCACTGAGGCCATAGATGGTGAGATTTGTTGTTGCGCAGAGGAAGCCATCCAGGATCAGGTGCATTGAAGAGGGGAATGTTTTGCCAGTAAATAGAGAATTGTATGGTTTTCAGTTTCAGGACGCAAACGGACCGAACCCTCCGTTCCTGCTAGGACACTACTTTTTTTTTAAAAACGATCGGGTTTAAACAGTGTAGATCTATCTGCATATAGTAGCCTAGCGGTTGTTTGGCGCTAGTATGCCGCTTTCATAAATGTAGTCCCCACCATTTATATGTGCCGGTTCATCAACTAAAACTCATTCACTACTGTACATCGTTCACGACCATAATGTACCCCAAATAACGTCTGGTTTCAAACATTAAATAGATTTATTTTACTATACCACGTTCAACAAACGCTATGTTAGGAGATGCTACTAACCGTTGTTTATTCCGTTTGTTCCATTTTCAAACTGGAATGACGTAATCCGAACGTCACGATTCTGTGCAATTTTATTGGAAGCGCTGGACAAGAAGAATTGGCTATTTTTTACGGGGGGAGACCATAAAATGTATTCGGTAATATTTTCTCGTACCCAATTAGATATGTGATTATTAAATATAAAGTAGCAACTGATAATATAGGTATAATGATTTCTATGTGTAAAAATATACTGTCATTTCTTCTGAGATAATTGAATATTGTACGGAAATGGTATAGTCCGGATATGTGTAGTATATAAGCAGGTAATTTGCTGTCAGTCGGGAGGCTGGCAATAGGTGGGTACAGTTGAATAGGTGCAATTGATTCTTTTGTTTTGTATATGTATACAAATGTTTATATAATAGTTGTGTCACCTTTGTAAAGAAAACACCCCACTTAGGTTGCACACATTAGAGTTTCATCGCCGACGTTCACTGTAAAATCTCGATGCCACCTACAGGACATCATCATTACTACAGCATTACGCCTTCCAGCGACACATTTATGCTTTACATGTACATTATCGGGATATAACGAACAATTCGTAATACCTGCAAGGTACACGCAGTCTACCGGACGAACCTGGACTTTCGGTTACAACCCTCCTTACCACTGTGCACCCTCGTTAAGTCTCTAAGGCATTAGAGGGCAAGGGGAAATATCAGTCAGAAGCAAAGAAAGGAGATGGAAAGATTTATCCACCATCAGCGTTCCAAGAGAAATCCTAAATTAAAATGAGAGATGTGAGAAATCTAGGAGAAAGGCAAGATCAGAAGGTGATCAAGCATTGAGCCCTGGGAGACTCCTGTTGAGAAGCCGTGAAAAAGATTTCCAAATGGTGTCAATACACCAACTAATTAAAGGTAAAAAGGAGTATAATGTTAATTTCAGAGTTACAGTATACCACATGTTAATCCTAACTAGCATTGGTTAATACAAGGCTTATACAAGACACTGAGAGCTGACTTCTTGTAGCCTTGTATGGGCAGAATATCCTTTTCATTCCTGTTACATTCCTGTTACAACACACTCTGGGAAATATCATGCTTTCGACTCTACTTATTTATTTACAGTGATATTGCTATACTGCACATCTACTGTGTGATGAGTGCATTGAGGTGCAGATAAACTGGAGACAGCTTCTGCTGACTGGTTGCAGGGATTCCTATGGGAGCTGCACATCGGTGCATGAAGCCAGTTCATGGAGGCTGCCATGTTTTACTATGGGGCTTTTTGGCACCACGGCATGCGGACCGGGTACCTAAACCTGAAGGATCACAGTAAACCGCTAAACCATTGAGCACCGCGCTCTGAGAATTGGGAGCCAAAGCTTCCAAGATGTCTGTGATGGTGACATTGTTTCAAAAGAACTTCAGTAGTACCCAGCTGCAGGACCACAGAACAATCGCATGGCTGGACAATGCCTGCGATAGTAGTTACCGGTTTTATTGAAGTTCTTTTTAAACAATGTTACATGCAGCGTTCAAAATTCTCAAGCATACAGGCAAGATAAATGATGGTCAATTTGATTGTTTATGGCCATTTAAGTATGTGTTTATAATTGTATGCAATATTTATATTCGAATAATATTAGAATGTTCAAAACACATGTTTAGGAAAAGTCATAGAGGGGGAGCTATATGGATTTCACGATGGCTGATTTATTGATTTTCATAAAGTGACAATGGTCAAATTGACCATGGTCAAGTTGTGGCATTTCTACTTCACTACTTTTTAAGCAGGCTACTGTAGCTACCTTGCAAATGGCACATTCATACAGTAAATTAATGTTAGCTAGGCCTATAGATCATCTACCAACATACAATTCGTAGGTCGACCGTGTATACAATAGCCCATTAAATTACACCATAATTAAAACACACCATAATCCATTTAAAATATGATGAATACTTTCATTTATTTGTAATTCATGGTAAAATAAGACTGAATCCAAGCCTATGTGTTTCTTTGAGCTAGAATGCGTTTGCACGTATGCATGTGTATGCATATCTCTAGATTTAATTATCGTATAGTTCATGCATTTATATGCATTATTGTTATCAGTTCGTTGTAACAAATACAGAACAAAAAAAAATTATCTAAATGATTTCGTTAAACTTGGCCCTGTGTTTTTTCATCTTACCGTCTGAAGATAATGAGGATATGACGCATAAAGTTTGAATGGTCATTCTTTTAACGGCAGGCCTAGATTTTGCAAAATTGAATTAATGATAGACAGTGCTTTGTATGTTTGAGTAATTTTGCATTTTTGTACGTTTTAAATGTTGAGAATATTTGAGATAAACACGTGCAAATAGTAGAAGTCCCTTTCCCGGTAGCGTGGTACCTCGCGGCAATAACTGACTTGCTGAAATGCAAAGTTGAACTGTCTGGGACAAACCCTTTGGTTTGATCCGGACCTCCCCTATTTTCACCGTTAGTAATGGTAGTTTCTACTGTATCATCAGAGGTCAAATGACTGAGCATGCTGTATACAAAGCTAAGATGCACCTGCAGACTGGATGAACGTGGGTTTGCAGCAGACTTAGCTTGTACCTTTGAAACTGAAGTGGGACATGCCGTAACACATTTGGATTTAAAGTAAGTAAATACCATTATGTAGCCTACCTACAATTTGCGTTCCCTGCTGACGTGCTTTTCTCCGGTTGTTTTTATTCTGTGTTGCTGAGGTTTACAACTTAATGTTATGCCTGGGAAGCAGCCCATAAAGTCGAAAATTAAGGCTCCCCGGCAGGCTACTGAAAAATGTCTACACAAACGAACACCGGCGCTTCGTTTAGTAATGGACAATTGCAACCATCGGAGAGCGTGAGGACGCTGCAGTGGACTGGCACACTTCTGTACTACTGGCTGTTGTTATTTCTAAAAGTGAAATGTTGCCCACAGCTGTTGTAGCGAGTGTAATTTAAAGCACAATACTTAATTTTAAGGTGTTTGACCGTTTCCAGTCATTGCACATTCGTGTCTGCAGTTGACTACAATACATTATGTAGGTGCTGCTTTCATCGGTACTGTTTATATCCCGTCCCGGTACTAGAAGTCACCCAACATGTCCCCAGAACATAGGCTATGTATAAAATGTATGGTGCTTGACTGCAAACGTTTCTGCATGTGCCGGTAAGAATGATCATTCTCTTGCATCTGTAGATGTTTTAAATATAGTGCTGTTTTCCTCTTTAATATAGATGGGATAATTTACTAAACCAGAATAATTTCATTCTGTGCGCGTTGCCAGTAAAACATAAATCATGAATATGACTGTGTCAGCGATTTATTAATCAAACGTGCAGCGCTTCATCAACATGCCACTGAAAATGAACGATGCTCCGTTGCTGCGTTTGACCAAGGTAGGGTTACTTTTTAATGCGCTATTAATGAGAGAGCGGGATTTAAGGGAAGCGGTTCCATCCGTTGTGAGGTGGTCGATTTTACTGTTAAGGTTTACTTCCTTGCTCCGTTTGAAAGGTGGTAGCATCCCCGCTTATGTTGTCATGTGACTAACAAATCCCTTACAGTAGCTGCAACTGTATAGACTATTCGTATAGCCTAGTTCGCGGATTTGTATTAACATAGAAGATGCAGCCTAACTTTTAGGTCCGTATGGTGAATGAAATTGAAACATCTTGGTGATACGTTTTCAGTTATATTTCACAAAATAAAAACATAATTCTTAGCAGATTATTGACCATAAAATGTTTTTCCTAAGAATGGACAGAATGCCTGGACATATATTTTTGTAATATGCTTTACTATTAATAATATATGAATGTAGACATCTGGAAAGCATGGTAGAGGCTGACTAGATACGAGTCATGTGGTACAATTGTTTAATTACCATTTTTGTATTCTCTTTACAAGTTACAGACAATAAGTAAATGTGCACTATAGCTATATTTTATTGTTTATTTTAGAGACACTGCTTCAAATATTTGAACTGAAGATAGCAGCATTGCAATTAATGCTGTATCAGAGCACCAAAGGCTGTTTTGAAAATATTGGGTAACTTTAGAATGGTCTTTTAACATGCTTGTCTAATAGCTATGAAAGTATTTAGAATTTTGTTGAATAGAAAGTGCTTATTCAAAAATTGTCTGGGAAGAAACAGAAAGTGTTTATAGATGTAATCCAAGGTATACACCAAGTTAACAGCCTTCAAGTTGCTGATTTAGAAACTCTTGGTACTTTATGTCCAGCCAAGCCCTTCCTTTGGGGTCTATTTTCTTATAGAACACCCTTGGGCACTTGCCAATTAAAACAGTGTCCTAATAACAGCACATTGTAATATCAAGCAGCAAAATCCAATATTTCAGAGCTATTTCTGGCTATAAGATGGAAATGGTGAAAACGGCTATTGAATATCAATAGCCAAGTTTTTGCCTACATTTGAGCAGTCTCATTTTCCAAGAGTCATGCTTCAAGAACTCATGGTTATAGAGTTTCCAAAATATAATTATGACTGTTGAGCATATCTCACTTTTGATGTCATGCCCCAAAGCCTTTGCTAATGGTTTCTGATTCATGATGTCTGGACATGATAACAAGAGACTTCAGTGCGACAGTAGCCTATACCAGTAGGTGATTAATGACAGCAAGTAAATTCTTCCACCCTAAACACAGACTTTCCTAATATGAAAAGCTGCACAAGATATTCTTCTGCCTAGTTGTGCTTCTTTCTGGACCCAGCTGAAGAAGATGATTTTCCATGTACCTGTGCCTTTATCTGTATGATTCTACTATTTACTGATTTTGTTCAAAATGGTAGTGCCATTTTAAGACCAGGGTTTAGAATCAACAAAAAACATCAAAAACAATTAGATATCAGTCTATTTGAAATACCAATGAAATGCTCAGTGGACTCCTTACTTGCGTAATGAAATTTCCAAGGTTTCCTCTTTTGAATATAGCTCAAAGTACAACACTGGATTTTGGGCCTCATGAAAAGATGTTCTGTTGGGCCTCACCACCCCAGAAAATCTTAGGTTTGAATATTTTTGAGAGCCCTTGTCAGTCAGGGCCCTGGGACTTGTTCTCACTGTTCTCACTCACTGTTCTCTCATTTTAATTTTCTACACCTTGTCTGTCTGCAGTAGCCTGCTAAAAATGAAGGGATTTTTAATCACTTGACTTGAAATTGCAATTTAACCTTGTGTTTCAGAGGGCAAGTAATTGAGAGCAATTTAGGTAATTAAGGCTGTCAATAGCTATGCTGAACACTGTCGACCACAGTCATCATCAGGAAAGAGGCACTTTGAGGTCATTGAAAGTTCTCTGTTGCTATGGATGTATTGTATTTTTTATTTTTTTATTCTGTTTGTAACCATCCATCGTAATCAGTTGGGGGATTACTGAAAAAAACCCATGAAACTAATCCAGCAACTCAGACTGGGGAAACCGATTCTGTGACTTGAAAAAGTTGGAAGGTATTCCATGACGGATGTCTTCTATGCCATTCTCCGACAGCAGAGATTCCTACTTTGATCTTCCATGCGACGTGTATTTAACGGTTTTCAAAGTGGCACGGTTCCTTCAGTGGAGTCCCACTTAAATCGACGGTGTTCACTCCGTGAGCTTTCTGTGGCTGTTGCTTCCAGTAATACGGTTAGCTGTCCTTTAGCCCGAGCGAACAGAGGTCTTAAATCAGAGTGCCGCCTCCCCGCAAGAGCAGACGACAGGGAGGCAATTGAATAATTGAAAGGGCAGAGCCGTGCTTTCGCTCTCATCGGCCTCCATGTTCATGCCAGCGCGGCGGATAGATGACCTCATTATAACTGCGTAATGAGCTTACTGCTAAATAATTGGTCTATTATACCGACTGAAATCAGATGGAATAAAGAATCTAATATGCAGTATTACAGAAATGCATTCCATTTTCATTAGTTTTTCTTGATTTCTGTTGCTGAGACATATGGGTTTATATCTATATATTTGACCTCGTAGCATCATTGTTACCCAGTTGATTGCTCTGGGTCATTCTGCAGTATCTTTTCCACCGATGTGGTAGTTTATTTGCTATGGTGTTTCCCCCCACCCCTTTTGTTTTTGTTCAGCTACCTTTAGCAGGCAGTGTCTCCTGACTAGATAGAGAACTCCTGGGGCGCGGAGGCAATAGAGTACAGGGTGGATAATCGGTGGGCTAAAAGAATACAGTAAACAGAGGCATATGCCGTTCCTGGATTACAGAGGATTTTCGGTGTTAAGTTCCATTAACCCCACCACTTCTAGTCTCGACTCGGCCAGTAATTCGCCCCTCCCAGACCTGCCTCGTCTCTCATTGACAAATCACATAGGCCTACTACTCAAGCTAACACAGTCAAAGCTTTTTTACTTTAAAGGTCGTTTCACTGTGTTCATAGGGAAAACTTGAATTATTAAACTTCATGTTTGGCTGCAAAATACACTCTGCCAGCTCAGCTCAGCTATTTGACAGAAATGTATTCGGCCTGTAAACAGGATTAATAAGCTGAGTGAATAAATATCCACAAAGCATTTTGAAAAACAACGGTAGCTAAAGGTCCTTTTCCAGACTAAGTGATAAATTTAACAAATAAATGACATATTTCACACTGTATTGGCAAATGCTTTTTATGTTGCAATAAGTGCTTGATTCTTGGCAAATATGACTCTGCATGGCAGTCCAGTGCATTATTATTGGACATTGTGGGAAACAATTTGATTATTGATCTCAGTCGATAAGATGTCATTTTGTGATATGAGTTGGGAGAAATAACTGGGTTAAACTGAATTTATTCTTGCTGATAAGCTTTGGTAGTAGGCTGAAATGAGCCTAAAATTTCATAAATGGAAAAGTGCCCTCAACCTTGCATGTTATTCACAGGCTTATTGTTTACAAAAACACAAAAAAAATGACTGCGTTACCTTTTTGGGTTGAGAAAAACAGTTTACAGTAAGTCCAAACTGGCTTCACCACTTCATGTTGGATTATACTGATGTTGGATTATAGTGGTGGGTAGGCATTAGTAAACAGTGCTTTGGCTGTGCCCGTGAGAGTTTTTCATAAATGCTTGTATATTTCTGCTTCAGAAAAATGCATTGAAATCATTGTAGATTTTCTTGCCTGCGATCTCCTGAATCAACAACAGAGGTTGCTATGAGCGTCACAGTGTGAGCGTGATTGGGTATTCTAAATCTGGGAGAGAAAGGAGGTAAAAGGCATGAAAAAATGATAATGAAGTTGAGGTAAGATATAGACCTGTATTTAAGCAACGTTTTTGAAATTCTGCCATGATTTTTATTTATTTTTTTGTGTTTGCAGCTAAGTTCAAGTTTTTCTTTGGCTGCCTTTCAAACTCAGCGCACCAATTATTACTAAAATCATATCAAAATTTCAGTACATAAAACTTAAAACTATTTATTATCTATTTGATTGTTATATTTACAAGTAGGTGGTGCGATACAAATAATTTAATGCAGTCATACTCTATGCCTGTAGCTAGCTCACCAGCACCCCAGAGGGGTTCAATCCAATTCATTACTTGCCGGATAGCTAATTTTGTGTGTCAGGGGAGAGAGTCTGTGCAGAGACAATAGAACCGAAACGGAAGACTTGGTTAATAAATCTTGACAGGAAAAGAAACTAACTGTAAGAGGGTCCTCTTGTATCTGCTCTGGTTAAAGGCCCAACAGACAGGAGACAAGTGCTGGCTGCCGTTATTGGTGTGTGTCCATTAAACGGTCCGCTTAGTTGTCAGTGAGTGATGTCTCATTTAAAAGCTCTGTTTTGCAGCACACTTCCCTAGCCATTTCTTTTCTTTCTTTTTTTTTTTTTTTTTTTTTTAGAACTTGGGCCAATCTTACGTTTGTGCCATTGGAATGACATGCTAGGATGTACCCCTGGATCTGACAGATCATTTATTTTTAAAGTGCGGGCATCATGTGTCATTCACCTTGTTAGGAAAAAGACACCTGCTTTGAAGCAGGCTATTCTTCTTGGATGTGTTGTTAGCGTTACTGGAGTTATGTGATATATAAGTGCAGTCCAATAGAGTAATTAGTAGCTGCACATTGTGTTCTTAAGGTGGGCCAAAATGGCCAGCAATGGCTTATCGTGTCACAGGGTGTCCATTAAAAATACCTCTATGTATTTAAACAGATGTGAGAAGTACTGCAAGGTTTCCATATAAATTGCTCATGTCTGCATTTTGGAAAACATTAATTCAAATTTAATAAAATCATCACCAAATGTCAGTCTGGGTGAGTCACCCAAAATAGCTGAATATTCAGACATGAATTTCCACATCATTAATGGATAACCAGTTTTGCTCTGAAATGGGTGTTCTGGGACCCACCCCACGATGGCCTAGGTGGACAGGGTCCAACTGGAGCAGGGCCGGAGTCGATGCTGTCACAAGATCCGCCTCACTTAACACAACAAGCCATTCTCTAATCTCAGACGTGCAGTGTACAGCCGCAGTGAGCCCGGCTTTATAGTTCACAGAGCTTTCAGAACTCCTGCCACTCCCAGGACAGAGTGTGCCGTCAGGGTGACGCACACACACACACACACACGCACACATACACACACTTAACAGTATGCTCGACTGCCCTTCTCACCTCTATTTGTTTGCCGCACTGGGCCGCTGGATTCAAAAGGTCAGTGCATCCCTTGTCACTTCTCATCATGTTTCATTAAATCAGACGAAGGACAAAGTGGCTGAATGCAACATGGAATTGGAAATAAATAAACATGGAAAATGTTTTCTGACAACTAAAGCTAATTTTGTTGAACTATTTCAGGACCTCTAAAAGCTTTTACAACGTTTTGCCAGCATTTTAAAGTCAGTGTGTTGACAAATAATGAGGTCTCAGTACTCATTTTTTCCATGCTTGTGAAGGTGAAGCATATTCATTCTCCCATGCAATAGGCTAATGGTAGTTATATTATCACTCTTTCTTAAAGATCAAAATAGTTCTGATTGGCTGGTGTCCATTACAACTTTCCTGAAGCTCACAGGAGATATTGTCCAGAACAGTTTCAGCCCATTTCAGCAGCGCAATGATTTTCCTTTCCTCCTGGAAGGTTTCAGGAATCTTTTCCTCCTGCATTTCCACATAAAGATGCAAATATAGGGCCTGTGCTGACATCACAGTTATGTAAGCCAACAGTGTCTCTCTGGACCCCTGGAGGTCCAAAGGAGGAATTTGAACCTATACATTTGTTCCGAATGATCTAGGCTATATGACATGTCTCTTACACAGCCAGGAGAAATGCTAATTATCAACTTTAGTTTATTGTTTATATATGACCCAGGTTATTTTGGGTAGGGACAGGCAAAGTCACAGTTGCTAGTTTTTTGTTGCCATTTGCTTTCCCCTCTTGTCCGCACCAGAAAGCAAACGGGCGCGATGGCGACTGCAGATTAAATCCGCATTTAGCCCCTGAGAGAAAGGGAAGTGGTGAGTGGTGAGCCAGTCCAATCACGAGGCCATCTCCTCTCCTTTCATTACAGACGTGGTGTGAGCCGGCTCGCTGTAGACAGCCGCATTAATTATTGACAACCCCTATTATACAGTGACAACCTTTCCATGAGGGAGCAGGTCGCTCTTTTTCAGCAGGTTTACTTACCGCTCAGAGGGCCCTAAATCCAGGCATACCTGCCTGTATCATAGATATGCATGGTCGGACATTTTCTCACATGAAATGGTGTTTTATTATCTGTTTAGGAATGATTTATTTGGATGGCTTTATACTTATCTTTTCCTGATAATTGCCATCCTAAGAACCCACACTGCTCACTTGTTTTCTTTGGAGTTGTGGTGCTGTTTAATACAAAGATGATTGTTGGATACAAAGACCATTTTAATGATTTGTAGTAACAATGCTGTAAGTTTTTTGATAGTACTCTCATGTGTCCATCTGCCAGGTCTAGTACAATGAGAAGATGTATTACATTTTACATATGAACGTACAGCTGGATATTACAAGAAATCAATGAAGGCAAGTATTAGGCCTACTGTATAAGTGTCTTGAGGGATGTAATAGCAGTTCTGTGCCTGGGATTTTGATTTGATTAACCTTTCTTACAAAATGCTTACGGCAGTGCAACACTAATACCGAAATATTGTGACTGTACATGTCTTTGTCGATCACCTTGGGTTGGGTCTGGACAATGGTGGTCCTCAAATGGCTGGGCTAGGCTGTCATGGTTACCAGTGCACACCGCTGTGTGAATCTTTTTTCCTATATTGACAGAAGCCACAATGTCATCCGAGTTGTAAGCTTTTCAGTCTCAATCTGGAGACCCTTGTGGGTATTGCTATGCTATTAAATTGTAAATGTAAATTACCCTCACCTCTTTCTTCAAGATGACCTTTACCTACAGAACAATGTGTGCTGGTTTTACAAGTGATTTCATCTTTTGCAGGCGAATTCTGCTCTCTGAATCTTACTCAAAAAAGGGAATGATCTTTAAAGTAACAACAAATGACATTCTAGTTGAGTACCATAGAAGAGAATTAGGATGTTACACGGAGTAGAGCAGTTTACCAACACCGGACTTCAGCTGCTGGGTTCATCCTGTTCCACACACCCTTGGTTTCTTCTGTCCTCTCTGTGGCTGCCTGTTCGTGAGCGTCAGCCCTCTGCTGTGAGGGAGTTTGCTGAGGTTTCCAGGGTTGTGCCAGGCCACCCTGGACTGACATCATTACACTGACACTGTTATGCTGAAAACCTCACCGCGCGTTTTTGCCTCCACACCCCCCCCCCCTCTCTGTGCTCAGATCCCAGAAGGCTTCTGTGTCTTTCCTCGCCCTCAAATTCCTTCAGAGCAGCCAAAGTGAAACCTCGTCGAGATGTTCAGCACAAAAAGGTTAGTGCTGCGTTGAAAATTCACACAGTTGCACCCCCCCACTCACTGCCCCTGGCTGCCCATATCGTTGCATGGTGGCATGGTGGATTTGGACCGAGTACGATTCAGACATTTTCTTTTAATTTCTTTTCATTTAATATAAACAGACCATTAAATCTTGATAAGATTGATCTGTAAATTTTATCACCAGGTTTGTCTTTAGCATGGCTGTTGAACACATTAGTTTTTCACTGCTTTGTAGCACTTATTATTTCAATGTTACAGCATTACTGCGTGGATCAAATGTTCTGCAACGACAGATGGTTTGAATGATCTGCTATGACACAGCTTTTACTGAGACCCTGGTTCTGTCATTATCATCGTCATTGAGCAGCAGATGCGTAATTTGACCATTTCAGGTTGCCGTGATTGTTATTGGCTTCTGTGCCAGTGTGCTATTGTTGCCTGGTTTTCACAGACCACTTTGAATTCCATTGCCACAACCAGCATATGGCACTTTCAGAAAGGAGAAGTTGCACACTGTATTAGATGATTTTCAATTTACACATCCCCATAACTTACTTGCAACCACACACATAGAGGTACCAACACACATACACACATTCACGTGCATATATGTGTACAAACAAGTGACCGCCCTATAGTCATTTAGTATGCATCAGACATGATGCCAGAATAGCAGTACTGATTACACATTGAAATTGAGATTTAGCTCGATGTATAGTCATTCTCTCCGTCCAAAGGTACTCTCATAGAGAAGTTATGAGAGAGAATTGCCATGAATTCTGGCTACACAATCTAGCTCCCTTAGCTAGGGCTGAGTTATTTCCATATACTGAAAGTACTATACCAAGGTCAAGTGAATTTAAAATGCACTTGGATCTACCAAAAATATTGTGCAATAGTAACATTTCTTCAGCATGAGGGAGCCCACTGTCAAATTCAAGTACTGCAAGCTTTGGGGGAAAAAAAGACAGCTTCTCTCAGATGTTCTTTGCTGGTCGAGGGTTAGTTTTACGGTGAGTCATTCTCACACAGTGCTTCAGATTGCTTATTTATAGTGTGTTCTTCAGGGCCGTTTGTATACAGGTACTACACAATGAGACTGTTCCGTCCTCACTGAAGGTATTTTAAGGTGGCCTTTTGTGTGCATTTATTTTTCATTGTAGTTGTTTTCTCTTGAGGAGCCCTGGCCTGTTTAACACAAATGCTGAACTAACTACATTTCTGAATTATTCTTGCCTCCAAAAACAAATATCAATTTTCATTCAACTTTCATTCATTTTTGCTAGAGTGGAACAAGTTTCTCTTTCTGTGGAGGTCACCATCTTAGTTCTTTTTTTTTCCAGTGGTTTAGGTTGCAGTGGTTTAAACTGCCTTCAAGAAGAGACTCATTTCAGATGAGATAATCCAGCTGCTTCATTGTTGAATATATGAAATATGATATGAAGTTTTGATACAAATGCCTTCCTATAATAGTAAATCACAAATGTCACATTGGTGGTTTCATATCTCAGTTCTGGCTGTAATAATTTGGTATGGAAATGCATCATAGTAGCATAACATAAAGCTGTCATTTCATCCTCCAGAGTATTAGTTAGAAGGAATCTTTTGAATTTATCAGCAGTTAAATGGCATTGTTTTTCTGAGGAGCAGGAAAAGGCCCACCCTTGCTGGAGCGAGATTGTTCCAAACAGGTGGTAATTATTCAGATGGTGTAAACGATCCGCGTGCAGTGGAACCTGCCGATCTCCGTGTTTTGAAAGAAAATCCCTCCCTCAGCCGAGATCTCTGGTAGTTTGCCAAGGGCACGCCTTCTGCAGTGGCTCACTGCCAAAACAACAAACAAATGCTATTACTCCATGTAGACGCATGTCAACATGTCTGTCCGCGGTAACATCGGTCACCAGTGTGCACTCCACACACAGAGACGGGCCTGTTTGTTTACCATGTTTGACATTAAAGAATGTCAAACCCCGGGACATAACCTGGGAAGTAATTCTTTAGATAGGGTAACAAACTGAGTCTCCAATCTGCAGCCCCCCCCCCCCCCCCTTCCGTTTATCAGTACTTTAAAGCTGACGGGGTGGAATCTCTTTCTATAGCTTCTGAGCATTAGCACCCGTGCTAAGGGATTGGATGAATAGCAGACATTGACATTCACACTAAAAAGTGTTTCCTATCTCAGGTTTGGCACAGTCAGCCCTCTGTAATAAGAAAGGTTGTGTTTACAGAACGGAGAGTGGGCCGGTAGGGGCATTTAAGTCTGTTTAAGTCTATGCTGCTTCTGCTCAGTTATATTATTGGTTTGCTTTGCATTCCCTTCAATTTCCTGAATCTACTACCTGGATATCTAGCAAGATTTTTAATTAGGGGTCTTTCATCAAACTTTATTCACCCCATCAGCAGCCAGCTCACTACAGCTATGACTATATTGGAAGCAAGTCCCTAGCGCAGAGTCATTCTAACTCCAGATGGGAAAGGATTAGCAAAACCAGAAAGGTCATTTAGTCACAGGTCTTTACCTTCCCTCCAATAATGTAGCCTAGGTCTTTCTCTTATTGTAGCTTTAAGGTATGACAAGTGCATGCATTTCAGCTTTATCACTGTGATTAATGGTCCATTGATATTCCATTAAATTTTTTTGTTTGTTTTTCATGAAGCTGCATAGCACATTAAGTATTGCAACTGTGTAGAACAGTGAAGCTATTTTCAGAAAGGCATGGCAAGTATGAACTGCACCAGGACACCAACTCAAAGACTTGGGGAGTTCGTATTGGGCAGGGTTTAGAATTGGCTATTGTTATCTCCTTATCGTTGTGTTTTTATGGTGTATGATTATATATTCATATGTTGCTGAATAATTATAAGACTTGAATGACCACTCGTTCTTGTCTTTATATATTGGGAAATATATGTCCATGTAAGCATGTTTTTATTCATACCATAAACTGAAATACAGTATGTATTGAAGGGCATGAGTTGTTCCAGTTGTTCCTGAAATCAGTTGTCTGATTTCTGCCATAGATATTAAGTTTTATCATTAAAATAGCTTTCACAATATCCCTCCATTAAAGCAGACCTGTTTTCTTTATTTGTAGCAAGCCTAGTCCCTTTCCTGCTACCTATATATCTCACGATCAAAATGGAATTGATTAATTTTAGCAGACACGAAACGGACAACAGCTGCAGTCTGCTTTTCCCTGATATGTTATCCTGGTAATGTAGAGCCTAGCTGTCAGGATTGGAGAGGTAATTGCTCTCACTTGGGACTGTAATAACATTACAGGGTTATGAGTCATAATTTGCCAAGTAGATGAATCAAGCTGCAGAATGGTTAGAACCTGCTACAGTACAGTCCTTATGCAGATGCTGAGGAGCTGGAAAGGATGTGGGAAGGGTAGTGGACAACAGCCTTCTGAGCTGGGAATCAGGATGGGTACCTGGATTTATTTTTTGTATTCATATGAATTTATAGCCATTATTGCCTGACAAAATGAGCTTGAGAACCCACTGCTTGCTGGATGCCGTCTGAGGGCTCATCATTGTTTTTGTCGTTCTGAAGTGGTCTGTGTGATTTTTTTTTGGACTAAAGGATATTTCCCGTTCATTTTAAGTCCATTGCTTTTCCTAAACATTTCTCTGTTACATATACAGTATAATCATATTTAGATTGCATTATCTTCATATGAGGTTATACATGTTTTCCGTTTCTGAAAACAACATAGCTTGTGATTGCGGGGCCCCTGTGGAATTTGGCGTGTTGTTGTGAATACCTTGACTTGTGAACATTGTCATTGTGGTGTCACATTCATTTTGTCCTGAAACAGGCCATGACATGCTGTATATTTTAGTTTCAAATAGTGACCCACAACAACAGAGCATCAGCTGAAATGTATAGCCTAACTCATGGTTCAGCAGTAACTTGACTTGCAGAACAGCCAAATAGAAAAAAGTAACAGAAATTCATATTTAAGTACAGAGGGCATTAATCACTTAAAGTCTAAATTTTGAATGTACTGTAGAGCAAACTTAATGCTCCACACACTTAAGTCTTCACTCTAATGCGCTGTCATTTTAAGTGCAAACATTTAGTGAACGATCTGGCGAGTGATCATAATGTAGGCTAAATATTGTGAAAGCTATCATCAGTCAGTTCTGTTTCATTATTGTCATGCTGTTCTTTATTAGGTGCAATTAGCATTCAGATACCTGCTCATTTGCATTGCAAAAGCAGCAACTGGCATTAAGAGCCCTGCAATTGATTAGTCACGTATTCCCAGAGATGTGATGAGACATTTAACCCCCCTGCAAAAGCGTGTGCGTCAGATCAGAGGAGGGGCAGCACTCACACATCCGTAGAAACACTGATTGCCCGTGATGCATAAAGTGGCCTTTAGGGCTGAGCTTAAATGATTGCACCCCATGCATCGTGAAATATGGAATTATTGATCATTTTTGCTTCATTCTGTCCTCTCAGCGTGTCTAGTTGCTCAAAGACATTTGATGAATGATTGGTGTAAATGGTATGGTTTTAACATCAATTTTTAGCCCACAATTTCTTTTTTTATCTCCAAAATTGGAATTATCGGTTGTATTTGTTGGCCTGTCACGTTGCTGCATCCTCCACCACCAATTTGGCAGATTGCTGAGATGCACTCTCTTCAGAAGCTCATGCTGTCACCAGACTGTCCTGTTCTTCTGCAGTAAGACTGCGCAGTAAGACACACTGTAGTTGTTCTGGAAAATAAATGATCCAGACAAAGCAACAGTATGATAGAGACCGAAGTTCCAAGCTTATGAAGTGATGCACGGTGTTATTAAACTAGATTTTATTTTGTATACTGTTTTGTTGTTGTCTTGAGAGAAGTCTTATGTCACTGCAGTAGGTAAGATCCAGAAACAGCCTGTGATTTGACAAGACAGACAGTATACCTGTATGAATGAATAGCCATCTGCCTCACTGCCTGTATTTCAACTTGTATTTTCAATAAGTGCTTGAAAAAACACTGGCACCAGAAATATGTTGTGTACTTGGATAATGTATGGACCTTTCCTTTCGGGTGTCTGCCCTGGCCCTGGAAGTTTTAGGGCGACATGGCTCAGGAGGTAAGAGCGGTTGTCTGGCAGTTGGAGGGTTGCCGGTTCGATCCCCCGCCTTGGGCGTGTCGAAGTGTCCCTGAGCAAGACACCTAACCCCTAATTGCTCCCAATGAGCTGAGTGGTACCTTGCATGGCAGCCTTTCACCGTTGGTGTGTGAGTGTGTGTGTGAATGGGTGAATGAGAGGCATCAATTGTAAAGCGCTTTGGATAAAAGCGCTATATAAATGCAGTCCATTACCATTTACTTCCTTGTGGAGTCCTACCTTGAGTCCTATCAGAAACCTGAAGCCATTCATTCTCTATTGGGCAGTAAGCATTAAAATATGAATTTTGGTTACTGACCTGGGATATATTGGCTTCCTGTCCTGGGGCTGCACTTGTACATCACATTCTTGAGTACTGACACCACGAGACACCCAGTTTGCACACTCCTTCCTATTGTATTTATAGACAGTATAGAGATGCATCCATCTCTGTTTAACAACAGCAGCCAGAAGCCATTGGACATGCCAAAGCAGATAAATCTGTCCGGAGGAGGTCCCTATGCACGTAAAGTGTAGACCTGCTTTAAATCTCTGCCCTCCCTGAGCACACAGAAAAACAAGAGATACGATTACCTTGCAGACTAACAGCCTCAGCCAAGGGAACGAATCGTACTCTCTTTTATTTCAATGGAGTTACATCACCTTCTTCATCTGATGGCCTTGCGCATGCTCACATTACAAAAATTCCACAATGAACAGTGTGAATTAGAATTGTTTGCCAACAATCGCATTAGTTTAATTGAATCTTTCCCAGCAGTTTTGAAAATGATCCACTGTGAAGCAGTGTGTGACTGCCTGATTGTAAATGACTATACAAATTGAAGACTGATTGACTTATTTATATGCCTCCGGAGTGCTTATCCTGGTATGGGAAACTCTTGAGATGGGGCCTGAGAATGACTTTGGGTAACCATGGGTCCATTCCATGGCCACTGAAGACGAGCTATAATTAAAGATAATGATGTAACTGAGTTTACATGTGGGGTTTCCACTGTAATGTAAAGAATGTTGGTTACCTTTCATTGTGCATGTTAAAATGTTTTAACTTGAAGGCCTGCTCCAATCTACAGGGAATGTGTGCAGAAAGGTCTTGCAAACAGAAAAACTCAAAATACTGTCTTCTACCAATAACCAATATCAAAGCTTATATGCAAAGAGACATTTATTCCTTCAAAGAAAAAGAAACACATTTTTTACAGATGCTTTTTCTAGTCAATTTGGAATGCGCACACATTTCAACTTAAGTTGAAGCTATATTCATTTTCAAGTTGAATTTTTAGTGGCTTAGTCAAGCTGAATTTCCATTCTGGCTCACTGGTCATCTAATCATCCCCTGGTTTAATTGGCTCAATAATCCCTGTTTCTTCACCTCATCTGATCTCACTCAAAATGGCTGCAACTTTGATGCAACACCTTTTCTTTTATCAGGATTAGTCTCCACTCTTATCTGTGACTTTGGAGCGTGGCTGAGAACTGTTACAGGCCCTAACATTCTATGATTCCAATGTTGTACCCCTTATGACACAACAATATGCAGTATAACTGTTTAAATATTAAAATAAGCATTATCAATTACACTCGTATCATTAACAAACTATTAAAATGCCTATCATTGATTGTCACACTGTAAGAACAAACTAAATGAACATTGGTAAACATAAAGGTCATTTACCAATCCTAGTTTGGTCTAAAACGGAAAGCCCTACTAGGATAGCAGCGTTGCAAGCAGCCCTTTCCTTGTGCCTTCAGTCTCGTGACTGCAAATCTCAATAGAATAACAAATAAAATTGTATGTTCACAGAGAGGTCCAATTGTGTGTGAGCGGGTGCATCCCTGCCTCAGTGGAAACGGGTGTCCCTTGGGATTATGGGGAAAGGGCGAGGACAGGTTTCAGATGAAGGGCAGGGTCTTGTCTTGCCGTCCTGCCCGCCCGCGCTGTCGTTCGCTGTGCGCTGCGTTTCCCCTCCACGCTCCAGCGCACCTTCAGCCGCCCCTCACCTCATCCTCACCTCCGCCATTTTGATGCCCTTCCGCCTCCGCTCTCTCTCTCGCCTCTCTTGTGCGGACTTAATCACAGGACCGCGGGTTTGAATAGGCAGGACGCTCTCGTTGAACCTGCGAGCACATTACTTTAACCAGAGTGTTTGTCTGAGTGTAAAGCGGTAGCGCTGCTTTAATTTGCGCAGTTTGTAAGTAGCCATTGACAATGGCATGTGCAAAGAGAGTAGTCCTCATGCTGTATACGGGATCTGGAGAGGTGGAGTGCTGTAGCGGCTAGTCCCCAGGGAGCTAGGCTGCCCAGGTTCAACACCTACGAAGATTAAAACTGCTGTTTGATTTCACTAATCTCAGCCTTGTGCTGGCAGAACACCATCGGCATTCTGAAGTGTGTATAGAGGTGAAAGAGAATTAGGATGATAAATTGTCAATTGCCATCTTGTGGGAGAAAAATAAATATTGTTTAATTTCCCCTTGATCCTGGTTTAAGCTGCTCAGGTCTAAGTTATTTCTCTAGTGTGCTGTTCTTTGTTTTGTTCTTATCATGATTCTTTTACTTTTCCAAAGTTTTAACAAATAGTCAAGATTTGAGATATTTGTTGAAATGTCAGGAAATAAATGTCAATGCACAGCACTGGACAACATGCATGCAAGATAATCTGTGGGTGAAAGTGGACTGGTAATTTGATGTGTGATTCATAAAGCGAATGATTCTTCAAAGATCTGCAGCTCCAGTATACATTGACCTTTCCCTGTGCTCTAATCTGTGGGATCAAATCATTTTCTACCTTCTGTATGAAAATAGTAGAAATCCATTATTGCAAAGGTCATTGTATTTCCTCACATTGGCTAATATGGATTTTTGCAACAACAAAAAAAAAGTGGGAGAAAAACAAGAGACCCATCTATCAGAGAGAGAAATAATAAAATGGAAAAGGGATTGGGTAGGAATTTTAGTATATTTATTTTTCAAACAGAAATCAAGTTGTCATATTATTTCGAAAGAACGTAGAAAATCTCTTGTTGAAGGATTGGCATTATTTTTAAGGACAATATTGATTCCACTGAAATATCGCGTACAGTATGGGATGCATCAGATGCATTTTTAGGGGAAAGGTCATAAGTGTCTCCTTGAAATTAGAATATCAAGTACAGTACATCAGTCAGAAAAGAAATTGCATTATATTTTCCACTTTCACAAGAGGCTCTACCAGTCTGAAGATGGTTCAGATGATGTAGACTACATCTCATTTTTTGCTACTTTAAATCTGTGGAAATAAGCGAGGGACTTGATGTGCCAATTACAGTGGCCTTGCCACTTGATGCAGATACGGCCTTTGACAGGGTAGAATGGAAATAACCTTGGATGTGCTGTTTAGATTTGGTTTTGTTCCTAGTTTCATAAAGTGGATTGATTTAGATTTAATATATTCTGGTATAAGAGCTGAAATCCAAACAAATGGGCTGATTTCACCTTTCTTTACTCTGTCTAGATCAACCAAACAAGGCAATCCACTGTCTCCTTTATTGTTTTTGATAGTACTGGAGCCTCTGGCTATCTCCATAAGAGCAAACACAGAGATTCAGGGAGTACATAATGGTGTGAGGAGAGCATGAACTCTCTATGTATGCTGATTATATTTGAATACTTATTCAAAAGCCCTTGGTATCAGTCCCACCACTTAAAAACTGTGGGAAAATGGAAAAACCGTTTACTCTGAGTATCAATTTGAGGCTATGGCTGTTTCTGCAGCCTGCACCCACTTATGGTCACCCCTTTAATTTTAAATGGGTTAAGTCAACTATGGAATACTTGGGATTTTGTCAGCAACATAACTAGATAAGATAGTTGAAATCTGTTTGTTGCCAGTCATACACAAAAAAAAACAACATAAACTGAAGCTGTTAAATCATTCCATTCATGGTTCATGGGGAAAAATTAAGTGTGCCAAAATGGTGGTTTTCCCTAAATTTAATTATGCATTAATTAATAATAAATAGTCAAAATTAGAGCTGGAACTCAATTCACAAGTTTTATTTTTTGAATATACCCTAAAGGGGGTTTCCTCAGTTAACACTTTTAAAGGTTTTGTACCTAATCTACGTATGATGAAAAAACAGGCTTTTTCCTTTGATGATGTAACACAAAAAATAGGAAGATTATATAAGCAAAAATCTAATTTAAAACTGTTTACGGCATACACTTTTCTGTGTAATCATATTTAAATAAATATGATTTATGATCATAGTAATACCGAATCTCCATAACATACCCGGTATAATATAAACAGGATTTCTAACATTTAATCTGCATGTAAGCTAACTACATTAGGTCAGAGATATCAAAATATATGATTATAACACTGCAAATGCTGAGAATATGTTGTCATGTAGTGTTTTTTTATGTTTAATAATACTAACCTGAAACGTGTCCAAGACTTATTTATGGATTCTGGCCCATACTTTATACTCCAAGAGCTGCATAATACAACTCTATTATAGGATCATTTAATTTCACTTTAAATATGGTTTAATGCTGGCCACTTAAACGAGAGTCTGTCTCCAGGCTCTGTTATTGCAGCGTGAGTGATTTTCTTATATAAAATGTTAAACCAGCAGCCAGCCACTCACGGGAAATGAAACCTAAAGATTAAATTGAACAGCGACGAGCTTGAGATAAGAACATCCAGCCACATGTGCTGGGTTTCTGCAGATGGGTTTTGAGGTAGGAACACATTGTCAGTGGAACCAACTCGTGCTCTATTTTTACCCAGAAGACTCAGAGACAAAGTGATTTAATAGGCTTCCTGTCGGAAGGTTTTATTCCCCTTTTAACAATTTGGTCTTATGGGACTGAAACTTGGAAATTGGCATGGGAATGTATGGCGGGGAACTCTGCTAGTTTGTGCTATTGAAGCAGTTGTTATTTAAACAGTTGATCAGTCTGCTATTGAAATGACTTGTTTTGAAGCATTATCCTCCATTGAAAGATGCAGTGGGCCATTGCCCTGCAATTCCCATGTACAGTATGTAGGCTATGCGCCTTTGGAAGGAATCCATGAATCAAATTTGAATTGCATGTACTGTTGTTGGGCATGGACAGCTGCAAGGCTAAATGAAGCATTTAAACTAATTTTTCAGTTATCTCTCTCTCTGACAAATAGTGCAGTTCATAGTTAAACAGAAATATTGCATTACCATCACTATCAGTGATATTTTCTGTATAATCATCATGATAAAAAAGAAGGTGCAACCTCTTCATTCCAGTTCTGTGTATAAGAGTCAAAGTATGGCTTCCAGAGCGCACAGGAAGTTACACCTGGAGAAACTTTTGTTCAATTAATTCAGTAATATTGGTCCTTTCCGATGTCAGTTAGACAAGTTTAGCGTCATCTCTTGATCTAAGTGCAAAATTAAATAAAATGGTGGGAATGAAATGGTACTTGTATATTCAGTTTGAAATGGAAGTAACTGACTCACTCGAGTCTAAGGGCATTGTGGGGCTTTTTTATACCGGTCATTGTCATAAGCGTGGTCGCGTATTGCTGCGACTGTCACGTGACCCTCTCTCTTCCGCCCGTGGATGACGGCTGCTTTAAGGAAGGCCTGATAAACGCCCGTGTTCTCTAACCGCCCGGCTCGGTGCGGAACATAAAGCCAGGAGCCCAGCGGTACGGTCAGTGCACCCGCAGCCTGCGAAACACGGTTCCACCCGCAGTGGCTCTGAAGTGTCTGGCGAGAAGCTGTCCGTGATCGTGGGACCGTATTGGAGGTGACATCTACTGGCACAGCTGTCTCTGTCCACCGTGACAGCGCAGTAATCCGGTCAGAAAACTTAAAAAAAAAATTTAAATAAGTTTTATGATTCTGTTCTTGACCTGTATGCCCTTTTACTGGTACTGAAATATGTATGCTCATTGCAAGCCTAATTAAAAATGTATTTAAGTGCACTTTTTAGTTACAGCTACATGAAAGAAAAAAAAAACATTTATAATAGACTTGTAAATTAATAGAGATAAATGCCTAGAAAACATGTTGACTGGATGAGTGAGTCATATTTGGTAGCTTTTGTTGAACAGAGAAAATTATCCCCTTATCTCTACTTACAATGATCAGGCAAAACCATATATATCCGTTTAAGAGATAGGATTTATTTCTACAGAAAGAGTCTGTGTTGCACTTACACACAGCAAAGTGGACAAGCCTACTTTTTATAATCAAAAAGTGTTTTATTTAATTGCATACATAATTCTACATCTGATTGGTGAATAGTTAATAAATGAGCATATAGTAAAACAAAGTAAACGACTGGTTATGGCTAATCTCATGAATACTGAATAAGTGCACATCAAACTCTAACCTTCTTCATTACAAAACAGGCTCCAAATTAGAAATAATAATTTAGTCTTTATTTAGCATGAGTTTTAAGGGTCAAAGGGAACATGGCATCAGGCATGGTTCCTCTCTGGTATAGCAAGGGGGAGGATTAAAGATGGGCCAGAAAAAAATATGTACTCACGCACGCATGCACACACACACACACACACACACACGTGTGCATGCAATATTTTCTCCTTGTTGTCCTTGGGAAGTTCGTTGCTGGGAGCCAGAGGCCCTTGTGGAAGGTCTGACAATTTAGTGCAATACATCCTTTCAGTCATAATAAAGATATTCTCCCCCCTTCACTTTCTATCAGAGAACAGAAGAGGGACTAGAGGGGCATTGAGTGTGATGACTATACGTACTCTTTCCCTCTCTCTCCCTTCCTTTCTCTCTCTCTCTCAGAGAGCAGGGAGAATAATTGGAGCTTGTGCTTATTGCAGATACCTTGCAGAACAAGACTTTGCCTAACAGCAGACAGTATCTTGCTTGCCCTTTTGCTCATGTCAGGGGAAATTCACTGGTCAGGGAGTAGAGCTAGAACTGCATGTTCACTGCAGTGTGCCAACTGTTTTCATAGTGCTGCTGTAACAGTAGCCAGTTAGCGGAAAGACAATAGGATTGGCTGGCTTTTACAGAAGTTAGATGCGAGGGGAACTGATAAGTTAAAACTGAAATGTTGACCATTATGTTCAACAGAACTTGCATAATTGTGTATTGGGATGCCATAGCTTTTATTACAACCCTTCTTTCACTCAGTTATATGCTATGGTTCATTTTACAAGGTATGTCAGCTGAGTCATAAGTTGAGTAATTTATTACTGCATACAATAGAGTCAAATAATCCCTATCAAGTTAATAGCATAAGTGGGTACACCTGTCATTGGCTCTCTTGCTTGCTATTGTTTAGCTGTGTAGTCAGTGGTTCTGTAAAATGGGATAGGTACTCTGGACTCTGGTCTGTAATTATGAAAGGTCACGTAATGTTGCGTAATGCATTTATGTTTGCAAACAAAGCCCAAGGGCAGACTGCGTTTCCTTTGGCCTGGGCAGAGCTTCATTTAGGACATTTCTCTCCTAGACAGCTCTGAGAATAGGTTAGCTGCCCCTTGAAGTGTGAAATGCGTGCCTTGAACTTCCCGGTCGGTCTTTGTGCGTTGAATGTGTTGAGGAAACACTTATGGTGCTTTGTTACCATATTTGTGTTCCAAATGAACGCTCAGGGAAACGTTTATCGAAGCTCGAAAGCCTTCCGGCTGCTGCGCGTACACACCATTGCTGGCTATTGTTTTTACATTAAAATAAATATAGCAGCTGACCGAAAGCATGGAAATGCCTTTCACCCATTTTTAGCCATGATATTTTCCACTGCAGACGAGCACGCTGGTTGATTTTCAAGCCTCACCTTTTGGTGTAATTGTTGGGTACGCAACAGATTAATGTGCCGCTAATTATCCAGAAGTTTCTCCGGATGGGGGGGCGAGGCGGTCTCTGCCCTGTACCCCTGTCTTCATGGTGAAGGAGGTTTCGTTGCACAAACACGGTGGGGTGGGTGATAAATCTGTGGCGACGCTGTATATCTGACAGGAAGTGCACGTTTGAGTCATCATTTGGAAACTCTAGAAGCGGTTGGGTTGGACTCTTTCAAGGTCCTCTGCATCACATGTATCTTAGAGCAATATGCAGCCTCTATAAATACATGAAAGTACTGCATTCCTTTTTTCTGGATGATTTGTTTATTTTTTTAACTGTTTTCCACGGGAAAGCATTGCCACTGCTGTGTCTAAACATACCGCGAGCAGCGCTGGATTAAACTGGACTGTGCCGAGCTGTCTCACACAGAAATAACACACGCTGACTCGGACCTCATAGCTGAAGCTTCGGCCCTCAAGCAAAGACCAAATCATCGCTCTGCGTCCTCCATCTGAATCACACAGATTGCCTAACGTGCTGTTTCTAAAATGCAGTATGTAAACAAAACTTTTTGTCAGTTTTTGACAGTGACTATACATTACTCATGAACAAAATTGATATGTTTGATTACGTTTAATTGTAACCGCTGTAAATGTTGGAATCTGTTGCTGAATTTTTTATTATTGTCATTCCTTCTCAGCCAGGGGAAATGTATATTTGACTGCATATGTCTGCCTGTCTGTGTACATCATAGGGGCACAGCTACTGCTGTAGGGCCCCACACAGTATTGGCCAAATGTCTTATATAAGTGATAATTAAAAAAAAGTTTTAGTACCTCATGAACATTCAGAAGAACTTTTACAAAATTTGAAGTTCTTCCTGCAATTTTCACTTGAGTCACTTGGCTCTTTGTGAGAAATGGCCTTGACCATACTTTCTCATAACCTTCACGACTATAATACAGAGAAATGAAAGAGGATCATCACATTCTGTATTGAGTCATTCTGCAAAAAGCCTTTTTCTGTGGTGAACCATTTTATACTGAACTTGCTGTCATTAGGGCACTGGATGCATTAATATTCTCATAACTACATGGAGTGTACTCGTGGATGAAGGACAAGTGCATTGACATTTGATGATGACACTTAATGACATGCTGCTCCATTCTTTCAGTGACTTGTCCATCTGACTGTTTCCATGGAGAGTGCATTCCTATAACAATTTCAGTCCATCAATGAATTGGCACCTTCTGTACTGTTGTGTTGAATAGTATTCCGCTAGCACTTGTATTTCCGTATGGACAGCAAGGGTTCTGAATCACTTGCAAGATGTCCTTGCATTTTGTAACTTAAATGTTCCATTCCTGTGGCTCCTTAGCCAGACCAAGAAGGATGTGGAGAGTGCCTTTGAGTCATTAAGATAATGTCTTCCTATTTGCTGTAGTAATACAAATCCCATCAAGAATTTATCCAAGATTCACCAACAAACACTGCAGTTAACTAGTTTAAACTGGTTGCTTGAAGCAAGACTAACACTGAAATGGCTAAAATAAAGTTTTAAAAGTTTAAAAGATTGGGCTGCTGGATGGCTTAGTCAGTGAAGATGCCTCGCAGTGCTTTAACAGAAAATGGGGGAATATGTATAAAAAGTGCTGCAATTTCTGCATCGTGATACCAAAGTGTATGAAAATACCCCTAAATAAAATGTTTGATTACAAATCTAAACTTATGCAATATAGAACCAAATAAAGAAAAAATATGTATTTGTCCCAAACGTTATTAAGCTCTCTGTGCAGTAGATGATTGATTATGACATTATAAAGATAATGGAAAGTACCAGAGAGCATGAGTATCAGTGTACATGAATTTCTGATAACATTTCTTTCTTCCTGCTACATCACGTGTAATTTGTCCTAATCATGGGAGCAGGTCTCTTGTAAAGCCGTGTGTTACGTGTATCGGTCTCTGGGTGTTCCCTCTGCCGATACTCAAATGCCTTTTTGATGTTTTTTGGGTCAATCTTTCATTTAGCATACAGGTTGCACAGAAAGTCAAGTCTAAATTGACAGATATTTACAGTTTAGACTCCAAGACACATACATTTACTCATTGGTTGGGTGCAGCTTGTAGTACTGTCATCTGTTTTATGTCATTGTAATAGCCTATATTATTGTAATGTTGCTGGTAAATATGTTATGTACCTGGGAATGGGCCTAAATTAGATACAGTAATTGGTTGCCCCTAACCTTTCTCAAAGAGGCCTTAGCATGGTTAATTGGCTTATTGGCTGCTCTGTGATGCTATACCACATGTTTCAAATTCCAGTCATTGCATCACTTAGCCATTGATTCTACTTAGGAGCTACGTTTTAAATGGCCCTCCCAACTTTCTCATGTGCCTTGGCTCTGGAACCAAAGCAGTATTTGTGTGATAGGATTAGCCTACATGGATATGAGGCCCGAGTTCCGGAAATGTGTTGGTCACCACAACACAGCAGTCCTATAAACACAACGCTCAACTGCTAGGCTGCAACTCCCTTTTTGGAAGCCTAAGGTTGACACTTGTTTGTTTTTTGGCTGTGGAGGAATCACAGTGTTTGTTTTGTTTTTCGTGGTGCATGGAATGAAGTGAAATATCATAAAGTTTGCGTTTCATAATCTGTATGCTAACCACGTTTTATTGAGACGAGGCAGCTAAATGAGATGCACAGGCACTCTCCATCATCCGTGTCCAGTGAAATAACTAAATAGATTGCATTTTGCTAACATCTCTCTGTTAACCCCTCAAGTGGTTGACCTTGTTTTTACATTTAAATGTAGTTTTTATGAACTATTGTTTTTATTTATTTTTTAAATGGGCTAGATTTTGATGTGAAAGGAAGCTAAATGGCTCAGATGAGGTGCCACATAAAGGGTTAAAGTTATTTATAAATGGGAATGTTTGTGGCCATTTGCCTTTTAGGGATAATTCAGGGTTCCATGTTGTGTGCTTTTTCTCTTTATACCATGCATGGTATATTTATCAAACAAGTTCTGCCTTTATTGTAGAATGCACTTGGGTAAGTTGACGTAGAAACAGTTGGCGCCCACGTCTTTTCATCTATATTGCCGTTGATTGAGGCTTGACATGGTCTGTAGCAAATGCATGGCCTGGTTCACCACATGACAACAATGGCTTTCTGTGATGCATAAAGCACGTATGCATTATTATGCATGATAATGGTGCAGATTTCCATAGCAAATGTTTAGTATGCATCGCCTATTACCCAGCCATCTGTTAAACCCAGGGAAGTTAAGTGATTGGTTATTTCCAGAAAGATCACATCTTGCTAACAAACAAGGCTGCAAATACAATACCACATTATATGCATCATGCAGCCGCTTGAATGTGAAAAATTGCTAGATGTATTATTTACCTTTGTTATGGTTATTGGCAAACCATGTGTGTGTTTGTGTGTAAAATGTACATATGCTCCATATTTTATAATAATACGGACAATAGCCCATGCACCCATGCACACTATGTATTAGTAGTGTATGCACATCAAGGATACAGGGCTTTCAAGTGGGAAAAGAATTGCTTAGTCTAGAGCCAAATTCAAAAGGTAAAGTGCGGTTTCTTTTTGTGGATCTACCATGGAAGCTTGCAAGGTATTGCCTTGCACTCTAGTCATACAGTCAATTCCCTGTGTTTGGTGAAGCCCTCCTCACTTTAGTGAGCTGTCATGACTTTTACTCCTTGCATTAATAAAGATGCTTTATCGTAGGTTTTATGTTGAAAATATAAATCCCAACTTTGCAGAATACAGCTGTCACATCAGGTCTAGTAAACCATATGTGCCTCGCCCAGAGTTTATTCCTTGCACTGCTTCTGCTTCTCCAAACATTCGACAAGGGTGCTGTCGCATTTTAGGGATGTACGCACGAAATACAGTTCTGGCCTTGCCTGCCACTCTGAGAGCCACCTTTACCAAAACCTACTGCTCCCCGACGGATACAGAGAACAGCCAGTGACTCAGTAGCAGAAGGCATGTATCGCCCTTCCACGCATCACAAGACTCCAGCAGCAATCCTCATCCCTGAGCCACGCAGTCCACAGATTCAGAGGTGACCAGGCTTGACCTCGGGGTCATGCCTGGCCCATACCGTTCCCTCTGCGGTGGCAGTGACGTGGCTCCTGACCTGCCCTCACAGTGCCCAGTCAGCGGAGAACACTTAGCCTCTCAAATCGGCTTGGCTGGCGCGGCCCCACAGTTATATCTGTCGAAGAAATTAGCACACTGCCCCACACTCTTGCTGTTATGTCACGTGGTGTCCGTCACGTCCCTTCCCATAAGTTCAGAAGCTAAGAGGAAATTGGTGCCCACTGCTTGTTTCTTTCCATGCAGCAATGGAGTCAATCGATCCATTTCTACAAACCTTTAGGTATGTACCATCAGTATGCTTTGCAGTAAAACAGAAGTGTTTTGTTGACTTAAATTTATTTGCCAATTCTTATTCTGTAGTTTGTTTACAAGTTGAAAATTGAATTTGTTATGACAATCTATGTAATTGGGAAAACTGGCTGTTCTATCTTTTAAAAAAGTGTTCTATAAACCTGTGTGTAATTGGACCTAGATATGCATGTTAAGTTCTGTAAAAAAAATAATATAAACATTTAAAAATGTTCAGGGGAAGTGTGTAAGAATTAAATGTTTACATTCACAGGCTCTCGGAAGTCTCAATACATATAGTCTTCCTTTGGATTTATTTTCTTGTGGAGTTGTAAATTCTTTTTAAAGAGAAATTTGGAGGAATCTTTTTTTTTTTTTTTTTTTTCCGAAGGCAGTTTTTTAAACCATATTTGCTCCAAAACCAGTTGTTGCCAGTACTCCAGTTCTGTGACCATTAACCTTATTAAGATTGCTATCATCACTCGTTACATACTGAGTGTAGGACTGTGATAATGTATTCATATTGTAGACCAAATCAGTCCTTTTACCCAGAATATTGAAAAATAATTGTCTCGAACTTCTGTCGTATTTTGCCTCTTAGCCAGGACACCATCCCAAAAGATATTATCTCTGTGAGACTTCTGTCGTAAAATAAAGGATAAATAAAATAAAATAAAAATAAATTTAAAAAGGACCGAATGGGTCAACACTGCTTCACTAGAGAGGAGTAGAGGAAGCGATTGTGGAGCTAACTGCAGTAACACAAAGCAACTGCCTCCTCCATACCATGAGCGGGTTTACAGATTAGCGGCTAAATTTCATTTTCGTATGCTCAGAGACCGTGACGTTTTCTTCTTTTATTTCATAAATCAAATGATGAATTATGAGTTCTGTCAAAAAAATATTTTTTTAATAAACGTATCATTCACATCAGTGCTCTAATCTCGCCATGACTATTATCACGCTATATTTGTAACTCGAAAAACTGGAAGTAGCTCTGTTAAAAATTGAGAAATGCACATGAAACCACTGCAATAAATAATAAATATAGTGTTGATGTTTGGCGGCATTTACATGTGGAGAGTGTTAAGTCACTGTGGGACTCACCAGTCAGTCAGCAGCGGGGCTACGCCTACTCACTATTTTGGTCAAAGCCTGTGTTGAAATCCCCGGGCCTGGCGCTAACGCTCTAGGTTTGTGATGAGACTGTGCTCTGAAACGAGCGCTCCGGGACAAGCTAATCTGCGACGGAGCTAATCTTCTTTGAATAGAAAAAGTGGATCTGTTGCCGCAGTTGGCCTCGGCGTTCCAGTTACCGTGTGTTTGGCTGTTTACATGGGGAGGGGAAGCCTCCCACCTTCCGTAAACGTGTGTGTGTGTGTACGCATGTGTGCGTCTTATGTAACAGTCCATATCTCATTTTTGTTGATGAAGTTCATGCATTAGATGTGTTTTTAGATTTTTTTGTCAATAAAAATAAAAATAAAAATATATTGTCCTAAGTCAGTGAGTATTTTTACTTTTTTCCATGTGCTGTGTATTTTTATATTAGCATAATTCTATACTAAGGCTTACCATTTTCTTAGTCTACAAAAATATTGTGGATTTTAATAATTTATCCTGTCCTTGATTTGTGAAACCATTTCTGTCTCCTTTTTGTGAAAACTTAATTTTCAGAAGAGAAGCAAAGCTAAAATAAGCCAAAATGAGTCATACAATGGTTTCTGTCCTAATCTTGATCCTCATTTCTGCTTGGAGACCGAGAGTTCTTTTTTTACACTCACCATCATTCATTAAAAGTACCTCATGAATACGTCTCATTGTATAGAGGTGTATCACAGGCGGTCCGTGCCAATTAAATTGGAAGCTTTATAAGCCCAGTTTAATTAAGGATGTGCTTAGACAGTTGAAAGAAATAGCTGGCAATATCTTTTCCAGTGGGTGAGAAGCCGTGGCTATGAGGTTGTTTTCCCTGGGGTGTCCCACACAAGTAATTGAAACTAAAAATATCTTTCAGAAGTCAGCGGAAAGCCACAGATCTGCTGCTGGAGCATCTGTTTCATCAGAGGCATCCCTTCTTTGAGGGAGAGGGAAATACGCTCTCTTCCCTGCAGTTTGGTGGGTTCCTATTCTCCCCAGTGTGAAGCTTTTCTGTCTTTCCTATGGGCAGCATGCGATTTGGCCGCCTGGCTGTATGCAGTAGCCTAAAGCGTAAGAACCATGTACTTAATCCTCTTCATCCCCTGTGGGACATAAGGCTGCAGTGAGCTCATTCCAAAGTGTTCTGTCCTTGGTGACACGTTGTTCCTCTCCCCATAGGAATCTTCTATGTCGGTTTGCAGAAAATGCAGGGATCCACCTATTGGTCATTATGTTGGCTGTTTTTTAAATGAAAAACTATTTTTCAAAAGGTAACTACAGACGGTACAACATAAATGTTCATACGTAAGAATTGTTCTTTTTATTTGTTATTCAAGATATATGGTGCTTTCTTTCCAAAAATAAGGAGAAAAATGTTTGTTTTGAATGAATGTTCACTAAATTAATATTCTGGGACAAGAGTAGCGTTGGTCTCTACCCTATAGTATGGTGCTTATCTCGTACTGCACTTGATGTGACTTTAGGTAATATTCTGTCTCCCCAGGTTTGTAGCAACCTTTTTTATGAAATGGCCACGCAGCAGATTTGCACCGCTTTAGCATAGCGCTGGCTTAAGAATGGGTCTTTCTGAGCCTGCAGTTGATGTTGTTGTTATTGCTGTTGTCGGTGTTGTGTTGCTGCAGCGGCTGTTGTGTTTGCTAAGTGCTCAGCAGATGCTTCCAGATGGATTGATTGTGGCAGAGCGCTGAAGCAGAAACTCCTCAGGAGGGCAGCTAAACAACAGGGGAAGGGAGAGTTAGACCCCCCCCCCCCCCTTGGCTCAGGTACAGATGGTACGCACCGAAGGCAGTGATCACAGAGGGGGGGGGGTTGCACCAGCGGCCCTTTGCAACCGCCACGCCGCCGCTCCGACACCAACGCCGCTCGACCTTGTCGTGCTCAGGGAAGGTCGAGAGCGCAGGCTGTGCGACGGACGGTCCGAGGTGCAGTCAGCCTCCGAGTCCCCAGCCCATTACCCCTGTCTGAAAGACAGCCTGGTTTCACACTCGCCGTGCTGGCATTGTTTGTTTTGGGCGGGGAGGGGCTTTACCGCTTTGCTTTTAAATCTTTTAATTTGATTGTCTGTGCCGAGCACCTCCCTCACTCCTATGTTTACCTCAAGGGCTCTTGAACCTTCTCCCGGGGGGGGGGGGGGAGCTAACAAGCAATTAGCTTGAGTAGACGCCAAAAGGAATCCACCAATCCCAAGGCCTGAGCCTGGTACCCAAAGACCTCCTCAGCTCCTAGCTGGGTCTCCAGGGTCCTGCAGAGCAAGGTTAATATTCCTAAAGCCTTAGCGCACAGCCCCTCACACACATGTGAGTGCGCACGTAAGCAGAAGTGGAGATGGCTGATTTGCACGGGGCCGGTGGGTCTCTATCTCCCACACCCCCCCCCCCGTGGACTTAAACTGCACCAGAGTCTCCCAAGGTTTGCGTCTAATTGTGCGCTGGCAGGTCGGGCATAGCTGGCACCAGCTCCTGGCTGGCATTCCGCGTGGTATCGGAGCGCAGCGAGGGTGATAATGGTGCAGGAATGTGACTGGCTGGCTGGTTTGTTGTAAAAGCCCATCTCTCTTTGCCTGACACCATCTGGTAGCAGCAGATGGAGAAGATATGAGACCAGTGCACACAGAGAGCGAAGCACCATTCAGAGTGTAGCGTGCAAGATGGAGGCGGGCTCGATTGTGGTTTTATATTTGCCGCATGAATGTGCACAAGGCAACAAGGACGCCCTGAGTAGAGCTGACTCACCTTCAGTCTGCATCATTGTACCCCCGCTGACCAATTCCCTGCACTTTCCAAAATTGCAGGAATCCAAATATTCTGAATACTATAAATGAGAGAGGAGACTAGGAAGAGCTTTGATTTTTCCTCTGAAATTACTAAATTATTCGGTTTTCATTTCCTGTCATTTTATCCATATATTTCGAGATTCATATCTCTTTAATTTTTGTGGTCTTTAATTTCCATTTTAATTTAGCATAATTGCTTCATCAGAATTCTTGAGTTCAGTCCAGCTGACATTATTTTATTAGAATGATCTCAGAACATGATAAAATGGTATTAATGGGACATGAATATTGTTTTATAAAACAATTATAATAAGACTTCAGTAAATTTACAACGTGCAAAGCTAAATTGATCAGTTAACCACATATTAAATCTCAAAATAATGAATTACACAAACAGTAGTACATAAGGACGTCAATCATTATGAGGTTCATTCATTTATTGACACAAAAGGGACGAGTATCATTTGTCAATTCTGTATATAAATTCATTTTTATGGTGTTATAATTCTGCATGGAGGATATGGGGGTGCCACTACTTGTGTTTCTATGATAATTACAAATGATCTGTATTTACAGATGGGAGGTAAGCATAGTATAGTATCACAATGTATGATCGCTGTAGTGCTTGGGAACGAGTGCTAGAGGGCCACGGATGTCCCATTTTGCTGGTTTTCATTGATACCCTAGTTTAGCACACTTGACTCTACTAATTAGCAGCTCAATACAGATCTTTAGCTGTTGAATGAGCTGTGCTTTGTTAGGGCTGGAGTGAAAACCTATAGGACGGTAGATCTCCAGGAACGGGGTCACTTTCCCCTGGTTTAGTGTATATCATCTGCACATCTCATCAGGTTGTATCTGAACGCGTACAGTGGAGGTTAAGATAGAAATGGCACACAAATACAGACAGTGAAATGGAGAAAGGACAAACTTAGCTTCACTTCCGGCTCTCTGCCCTGGCTTATTGACTGCTGAAGCTGAACAGAGGATAGGTTTGGGGACGTGCCATGCTGAGTGTGTTCCAACACCCAGGATGACTCATCCGCGGCACGGGGCTTAGCTCCGGAGCGAAGGAGAGGCTGAAAACAAACTGGGCTGCAGGAAGTCACCAGCGGAAACCTCAGCAGAGGTTGGCAATGCATTATTTATCTCCTTGGCTTAGGCCTGTAAATGGCAACGCATCCAGTGTGCCGCACCAACAGCTGAATATTAATGCGCGGTCCACGATCCTGTTTTATACAGGTACATGTTTGGCCGAGAACCTGAGGCACAGTACAGAGGTTTAGTGGCAGTGTGTCACTCCCGAAAAGCAAGGCTGTGACCAGCAGGGTCCAGGTGGCAGGCCCAGCCCCCTGATCTGCACCGGTGCCCAGTGATACTGAACTGAACTTTTTCACACTTCATTTAACTTATATTTTACTTCCCATTGAAACTCACACTTTTATATCAGTAATGGAGGTGTCGTGTAACTCTAGACTCTTGGTGCGGCCTTATGCTGTAGTTGGATTGGCTGAGAGGAAGCATTCAGGAAGCGAGCAGATGTCAGTCTGAAGAAGGATGAATCGGAGTAAATATGTCCCAGGGCTTGGACGTGCCGTCGCCCCGGTAACTCTTCATCCGGAGCCCGCAGGAAAACCCTGAGCGCTACTCTCTGTGCGCTCGTCCTGCACGCCCGCCTGAAACAGAGCCGGATTTGAAAGTGCCATCTCTCTACTAATTAATGAGACGGAATAGCACCTGTTTGTACTGTACTGAGAGGGTGCCAAAAGCGGCTTCCACAAATATTGGACCGTTTCTGCTGGATGATGCTGTCGTCTGTGGTAAAATTTGGATTGTGGGAATGTTATTTCATGAGCGTGGAGGCCTGGGGACTGAGCCTTAGACGGACTGGTAGCGATGCCACTGGAGACAGTGAGGGCCGTGTAGCATGATGGGAAGGGAACTTGCATGTAGCTCAAAAGCTGTGGGTTAGATTATCAGCTGGGGTGCCATTGTTGTACCCTTGAGCAAGGTACTTAACATGAATTGTTTCACTAAATTCCTTTAAATTCTGTTTAAGTGGATTGTATTAATGCAGCTGCAGCGTTTCTGTCTTCTCAGAATTGCCAGGTGCTGAAGATGCAAACTCATGGTGTTGTTATTCATGTTGACCGGATCGCACTGTATATTCCTACTTGACCTTGGCTCACAATTAAATATGAGTGTCGGTTATTTATCTTCACCAACATTACAAATATGGTTTGACAGTCAGATGAAAAAATACTCAAAATCAACTCTGATAGAGCACATTTGACTATCGTTTGTCCAATGTGGACTCATAAGCTCTTGCAGTTGAATTAAAGATCTTAGTGCACAACAGTTTGTGAAGAAACAGGTGGGCGCTTGCATTTATTGGTATATCGAAGGATAACTGTTGACTGAATCCAGACCTCTGTCTTTTGGAGAGAGTTGTTCATTCAGAGGATGAGATCGACCGCGTTTCTGCCGCGTAGCAGAAGACAAGGGGCCGCGGTCTGGCTCCAGTATCCTGACCAGAGCTGCAAGAAGCAGGACCTCAGTGAGCAACTTTGACAGTTTCCAGCACTTTTCACATGAAATCATATATCTGTTCAGTTATTAGACGTCTTTATGGCGACCTCAGCATGCTGTACCTTAGACTTCTCATAAGCAGCCCTCTCTGGATTATATTGTTCGGCTGCCAGGAAGGACATCAAAAATGACTGCAGAGCTCCAAGAGGAGCGCTTTGATTGTGTTTTGTGTGCTTGGTACAGAGATCTGTCTGCAGATTTAGCCAATCCAGGCCTCATGCTCACATTGCCTTGCTTAATGACCGAATGTTTTGGAACATTATTAGTCCTATGGACTCATCGGCCGGTGCCAGTGAATGGGACCGTAGCAGATCTTGCATCAGGCTCCTGTGAGCTCCGCCCACAGAGAACTGATGCCCCACAGGTGGGGAAATCAATTGGCCACCTGACCCCGACAGGCCGTGAAATATTTAGCATGCACGGAGAGAGAGGGAGGGAGGGGAAGGTTACACTTGTCTGAGGAAGCCCTCCGCATTAACATTTAAAAAGGCATTGCTTTGGCCTCAGGCCCTTTGTGGGGGGGGAGCCGAAGGTGAGCGATGTGTTCTTTGAGTAGGCCGGCCGGGCTGGAGGTTGCACATTAACAAATGAGCCTTGCGATGACAAGGTGGCGCCGCGCGGAACGCCGGGCCACTCCATCTCCTCCACTGATTGGATCGCATAGCCGCCGCGCTGCTGGAGGTGCGTGTCTGTTACGGGCCAACACAACTGCATGGGCTGTTCTTCTGTGCTTTTGTGTGCGAGGTATTAGACGTCTGTCTGTAGTTTTTGGTGAAGAATGAAAAATGTGAATTTTTCAGATCTAGCCTAATTGTCGAAACCAAGAATAGAAGGTGTGACAGAAGGCTCCGGTCCTTGGAAACGGGCAGCACTGCTAGCCACGCAAAATTACACTCCAAAATAGCTCACCTCCATTAATGAAACCGTCCGGTAATACAATCAATACACAATTTTTTTTCCCTCTCTCCTTTGCTGTTACAGACTGTTGAGCTGTACATTGACCTGTGAAGGGTTGAAAATCACAGGTAAAAAGGTCTGTGTGATTGTTGCTAACATTTTAGAAGGGAGTGCCTCTGAGTGTAAAGGGAAAAAAATTCTTTAAAAAAGACTGAATATTCATAAGTGCTAATGATTACACTATGTGCGGTGTGATTAACACAAACCTCCCTGCTAACCCCCTGTGGTGACAGGAACGAGAGCCGGAGTGATCGGATGCAGTGTTGACGTAGAACCTGGGAAAGTTCCCTGCACTCTTGGTTCCTCCTTGCCTTTTTTTTTTTTTTTTAACACCCCGAATCAGGAGGCAGAGGCCTGGTAGCACTCTCCACAGGGTCCTCTGATCACAGAAATTAAGCAGGACAGCTGTAAACCCAGCTCCATCTGAGGCAAAATATCACGACAGCCGAGGGATGGAGAAATGAAGGGCAGACAAAGAGCACGGTAAATCTAATCTGTGTTCAATCCAGCCCCCTCCTTAAACTGCACATCTCCAAAATGGTTTTTCAGTATGGTGCTGGGAGGGGAAGGGAGGATGTTATTTCTGTGCAAACAGTGACTTTTGTTCATTTTTGTAATTCCTGTAGTTTTTTTTATTTTGCACCATTTGTTTGGTGTGAGAATTAAATGGTAAATGGTAAATGGACTGCATTTATATAGCGCTTTTATCCAAAGCGCTTTACAATTGATGCCTCTCATTCGCCAGAGCAGTTGGGGGTTAGGAATTAAGAATTAAGTTATTTCAATGCTATAGGTCTCATTACATTGCTACTTCGTAGTTTGGGAGGGACAGAAAAAGGACAGAAATGCACAGATGAAAGATTTTCCTACCAATGCGCAAGAGACCAAGTCTCACCCTTGTCAGCACCCTTTATTTTCTTATTTTCATATTTATTTATTACAGTGTTGTTATATATTTATACACTCTAAAATATGCGTGATGTGAAATGTGAAACCAGTGCACCACATGCCACGTGAAATCAGTCACGACTCTAATAAGAACAGAAAAAACACTGTGTCCAGTTCAGTGCTTATTAATCATGCAGACTTGTCTCAGATGAGAGAGGAGATAATGAATTGTTATTATAAATTACCGTGTAGATTGAGCTGCTAGCAGTTGTTTGAGGTTATTTCCCTTGTGTTCACACTGGGATACAGTACAGTATGCCTATTTCTGTTTATAAAAGAGACCATGTTTGTGTACTGTAGTCTATCAACATCCATCCAAACAGTCTTGTGTGATTGGCCAATATGTTTAGGTCTGTTGACTTTCATATACCGGAAAAAACTCTGATTTGCAATATTTGTACAGTAAACCAAATTCAAAAAATAGCAACAGGCATCATCACACATGGTCCTTAAAAGGTTTCTTACATGGTTGTCGTTACCAGGTTGCTAGTAGCCTATATCCCTGTTTTCAAGTGAACCTCTGATATCACTGTTCTCCTGCTTTCCCTCTCTCTGCATAGTGAAGTATTTTGTGAATAAAAATAATTAGATAGAAACCTTCAGTTCCTATTCAATCAGCTGCTTTGGGCTGCCATAGGTCTACATTAAAAACCATATTATTAGACTAATCTTTCATACTTTCGCCCCCTCATTCAATCACTCACTCAGTCGCTCACTTATTAATAATATTACTATGAATGGAGAAATAACGGTTTAAAACCATGGATATTTCTTGTGTTCTTGTGCTACCATTAATGAATGTGAACCTATGAACACTCTGAATGTGTAAAACCTGTACGTTTCAGTTCTTCGTGTACAGGTGCAATACAACACCCATTTATCACTGCTTGTCTCTCAACACCACTCTTCTGGGTGTTTCCTTGCTTCAAACGGAGGGAGGCGTGTAACACTTGTTTCACAGTGACTGTGTGAATACGCAGTCAGCCTGAACTGGTGTTTATTGATAACGCTCGGTGAGATAGCGCGATAGGACTCTGCTTGCGCGATGGCGTAATCCGTCATGCAGAGAATGATGAGCATGTCTGGAGTTAACCTAAATAGCCCTTGTTTATGCGTTGTGTGACGGGCCAAATTAATCTCCACGGAGCTGGTTAATTACCACATGGCTTCCTCCGAGGCACAGAAGCGAAGGGGCTAGAAATCCCGCTTTATATTTTCTTTTGCAAACTATTTTCCTTAAAAATCAAATCCACATCTGTCAGCTGTCAGCTTTATAGGCAAGAGGCTTTTACCCCCTGTGGTCCCGTTCTCGGTGCTCATTTTTCAAAATCGGGGTCATTTCTGACAGCGTTCAGTTGGCCTCGAAGACAAATAATAAACATCAAAGTTGGCTCCCGTGCACAAGTGTGGTTTGAATACAAACGCTCTTAATCTTGCTGTAATTTCTCACTCAAGTTACTGCATTGGGGAGAAGAGGTGTCTGCTTTGGAGCTGTGAGGCTTGCGACCCAATTAGAATGATGCGCTTGAGACATTAGTGACATTATTTATTCAATTGTAAATGAAGTAACGGGGTTTTCTGTTGTTGTATTGTGTTATGAATCCTATTTACCTGAATCTTACATCTAGCTCATAATAAAACACTTTAGTGTAGGTTCTCCCCTAATCCAAATACAGTATTTTTTTGACCATGAGTGGTAATGATATTCTGTGGCCATCGGTAATTTGAAATAAAGTATACAAGCCATTCTTTGAATGAATATTATCATTCTGTGTACAAAAAATGAGACAAAGATGTTCATGATCAAGCTGATGATAAAATATCCACCAGTAAGATACGTCAGACTGCTCAGTTATGTTGGTATGAACTAATACATCTCGGAATTTGTAATGATCATTATTGTTTAACTCATTTGCTAATTATTTTTACATTTTTTGATTTATGTTGATAGGACTTGATAGTACTTGTTACATTTATTATGCCAAATAGAGAGAGTGTTGCAAAATATTGCATTAATCATCAAACTCTGTTTATAAAGGCGGTCTATCCATAATTTGTGCCAGTACTGTAGCTGTCATTTTAACTACTGTTAATTAAGATAAAACATATTGTTCAAGTTGCGTTTATTATCATTCTCCACGTGCCGGCCGGAAAATAGAGCTCATAGAGTTTGCGTTCATTAATATGTACCGATGACAGTGCTGAGACTTCCATGAATGACCCCGTTGACTTTTTATGTCAATTATTAATTGGGTTTAATGTGCATTCTAGCTAGTGTGCCATCCTCATTTTGTTGATGTGGGGTTTTTGCTGTGTGGTGCTGTGGAACTCTTATGGATTTGCTGGACCTTAGCTCTCTCTCTCTGGTGTTTTTATGGATTGGCATTATTGTATGTTTAACTGGTTGGTACCAGCCTGTGTACTCCCGGTGAAATGTGGTTTGGTTGGTGTCTCATGATGTCATACCATGTGGGTGAAGGCAGTGTCAAACATGTGGCCAGCATATTGTCTCCACTGAGCTAATGGGGTCTCAGTGGACAGGCAGTGTTTATGTAAACAGATATCCTGCCATGCACAAACTTGGACTGATTTTGCTGTGGCAAACTTACAGTTAGGCAGGTTTAATTAAACACCCACTCTTAATGGACTTGAAAGGACAATCAGAATGTGTGATACCTCTCCCCCCCCCCCCCCAAATACACACACACCCAAGTAATTCAATATTATCACAATGATGCAGCTGTGAAGACCTGCCAAGTCAATATAAACAGCTGATTCTATGGAGATTTCTCCTGTAATTGGCTGAACAATATTTATTCATCTATTCTGACTGTTTTCATGTCAGGCCAAGTTTTCTTTGCTTTTAACTGTCCCGCGTTAATTGACTTATAGGCAGCTATGGAATGGAAGCTCTCCATTTCTAATTGTGTCTTTAAAAAAATTTGACATCTTCTTTAAATTTTTTTTTTTTTTTTTTTTTTAAACCCAGAGTTTTTAGAATGTGGTATTTCAGCTGTGTTATAGTGTAGTTGCACTCATGGGCTGTAGGTGGAGTTTGTTCGATACAGTATGGGTGCAATAAAATGTTATTTTCCCTTTATTTGAAATGAAATGCTGTACATATGGTATATTGGAGGTTTCATTTTGGTCACATGGTTGGATTTGAAAATGCTTCTTGTTGCCCTATAATAGCGGGGTATTACCCACACTGTGAGTGAATTTTAAATAAACTCAAGAAAAGTCAGCCCAATAATGCAGTGTGGAATAGGGTTCTTTTTCAACACTGATGCTCCGATGCTTCTGCTAAGCTTAGGCCAATCTTTCTCATCCATTTCAGTGTGTGGAAGGAATTAACAGGAAGAAATCAATTCACAAGATGCGCAGATGGCAAAATGGATAATTTGCAGCATTTTTTAAACTGGCAGTTCATTTGAGGCTGTCATGTATCAGTACCACAGACTGCATGTAATACAAATTGCATTTGCATAATGTGCATCAGAAACATTCTGTCCTGTGTTTTCAATTTTTACCATTTTCCCACTTTTTGATGAGCACACATAACCTAACAGTGAAGTGATGTATATTCGACAGGTAGGTTATAATATGAAATATAAAATGTAACATGAAATAGAAAATACATATTATTTTAACACATTAACACATTTTTAAACATTCTTGCTCACAAATTTGATACACATCAAGTCTGCCTAAAAGGGGCCTTACTTATGGTATAGAGTTCTCTAACGGCCCCTTATACAAGGAGTGAAGAAAGATAAGAATATCCACTTACCATTTAGAGAAACAACTTGGTACCATGGCTCTGCAAATAAAGTAGAGATATTTCACCCTTTTTGTTAATTTTTTGATTAATGCAGGTTTGTGAACTTCAGAAAATAAATTGGCATAGGAATAAATTTCACTTTAGAACAGGTGCCATTAACGAAAACGCCAATGTTGCTAGATTTGTTGCTGGAACACTCAGTAAATGTTTGACATATTTAAATATCAGCAGGTTAAGAATATGGCACTAATACCATTTGTTAATGTATAAGGCTGATTTATGATTCTTACTGCTCTGGCAGTGTGATAGCCTGTAATGAATCAGCAAACCAGAACGTAAATAAATAACAAAATATCTTGGCTGACATAGATTTCTACTGTTATTGATGCTCAACCGAGCTCAAATGATATAGTATCACTATTACTGGAGTTCAGCTGTGTTCAAAAGACATCACTATTACTAGAGTACAACTGTGTTCAAATGATATAACTTACTGGAGTTCAGCTGTGTTCAAATGATGTCTGTGTTACTGGCATTCAGCTGTGCACAAATGATATCATGCTATGCAGACCCTGTTTCTGAGACTTTTCAGTGTCTACAATGAATTCCATATCTAGGTCACAGCAGTCAGGTTATGCAAATATGCACGAAAATGTGAAAACCATCCATGCAGCTGATCTCTTGTTAACATATTTATCAAGCATACTTATCAGCATTTCTTTTGGACAGCTCGGTTTTGCCAATTTAATATCAATTGTACTTTTTTGATACACTTTCTGGCCCTCATACGGTATATAGGTCTATAGAAGTTGTCAAAATTTCTATAGACCTGCTCAAAGTACTCATTATAGGATATTAAAGATGAACGCCCCCATAAATAGTGTGTTCCAGAGCATTTGACCCTGTTAAGAAAATGTGCTAGAAGGCAAATAGTTTTTCCATGGGTTGAAGTATTTTGTACCATTAATTGTCATGGAATTAATATTTTTTTCCATGTGACATCGCATTCTTTCTTTTTGACCAGGTTGAAGAAGAAATCCCAGTCAGTGGATATTACCGCTCAGGGATTCTCTGGCTCACTGGTGAAGGATCCGCAAGCATCACAGATAAACAAGCTTGTGACACCTGTTGCCAAGACAACCATATCTGCTGAGGAGGAAAACAACGCAACCAACTCCCAGAGGGTCCGGAGCCCGAGACGCAGTGACCTGAAGCGGTACTACACCATAGGTAAAATCTGCACGTTCAACATGTGCAGGTGCTGCTTGTATCTGTATACACAGTTACCTGTGCACAACAGTAGATGACTGGGGTTAGGGAAACTGTATTTGTATCGATGCATTTTAGTGACTGAATCATGGGGTTTCGCTGAATCATGGGATTTCATAAGGGTAATATGCATGTGATCTCAGTGTACGGTCATTTCTGTTCTTCTCATTTGTGCAAGGCTGGATCCCATTTTGTTTTGTTCATGTTGGAAGAGCTGAGAAACAGACATTGTAAAATATACTGGTTTCGCCATACATTCTATAGTGATTGACCTCTGTGTGCTGTTCAGTTCCAGTCCACCAGGACAACTGTTCGAGCTCTTGAGTCAATATTTTCCACCAGGAACAAGCTGAAACCAGGGAAATTCTTTCCTTCCCGTAAAAACACAATCAATGATTCTGGTCAGCTCTGTGTCCAGTACTCAAGCCCCTTTCCCATCTTCCCTCTTCCTGAAAGCATTTGGATGACATGAAAGCCTTCTTTTTTCATAATGGCTGCAGTATGCCCAGCTCACCATTCAGGTGAGGGAAATAACGTAGTTTAGTTACAGTGGGACAAGTTTGACTCCAGGGAGCACTCTCTGGGATCAGCAGAGTTACTGGTATACACCACCCCAGGGGGATGGAGGATACGTCTGTACAGGAAGTATAGCCTGGGGAGAATAGCTGCAGGTGCCCTACTGCGCAATCCGGCCTTTAACAAACTTCTTTCCTGTCTAATTACAGGACCTTAATGACTTTCATCCTGCCTGGTAAGCTGGCAGAAAAGCTCAAGGGGGTTAAGGGATATGTGCTGCACAGTCCGTATAGTTTGGCTGCAGCTTCCAAATAATTTCGGCTGTTTTCATCCATCAAAGACCTCCCTCCTGTGGACGACAGGGGCAATGGGGTCTTTGGAGTGCAGCGTACACGTGGAATCTCGTGGTGCCACGACGACGAAATCTTGAAACCTGCTTTTCCAACCTCTGGCAGTGAGCATTTTCATCATATCTAAACAGATCAGGCACTAAATCAAGCTTCTGGACTGGATGCTTTGGAAATTTTAGGGGAGAGAGGAGGCTTTCTTGCAGAAAATGTGACAATCTGAATGAATTGTTTGCATACTTTATGGATAATTATACTAATGAGTTTGAAGACATACAGTATTTGACCCTTCAACAGTGCCCTGTAGGTTCACTTTAGATTTGTATTATTAGGTAACGATCTGGCCCATTTTAAAAGGTAATTTTTTTTAAAAATAATTCCTGATGAAATAAGTAAAGGTATACATTAGGAGTATCCTGTTTGGGGAACTATAAGATGAAGTACCTCTTGAAAATAGTACAAATAAGGGCAACTAAATGGGATCCAGCCAGGTATTGCATTTACAAAGAGATTTAGGGTTTCAGACTGGGGAATTGAGGGATTTGATTGAGGTTTTTTGTATTTCAATGTTCTTTGTATTTCAATGGAGAATAACAAAGCAGATTAGGGAATATATTTCAAGTTCCTGTCAGCAGAACATAAGTCCATCGAGGGAAATTGGTTCGAGGTGAATTGTTAATGCATACTTTAGGCTAACTTGCCTGTTCATGTATTAGAAGCAGCAGCCCTTAGGGTGTTCAGTATTAGGCATAACACAGTGCTAGATAATCTGTAAACAGGCTTAATGGCCTGCTTCCATCATGAAATATTCTTATGCTTTTTGTACCACATTGGCCCCCTGCCCTTCAAAATTGAGCAGTCTGGTACAACATCTACAAAATAGCCATTTTGCATAATTTAGGATCGACAGTGAGTCCAGGAACGGTGCTCAATGGATCAATCTCAGTTTACTGTTTCAGTCAATGCAGACGATCTACAGTTAAAAACAAATCCTGTGATGAACTCACTTGACGTATATAACTCCTTCACCTTCCTTCTCTTTTATCAGACAAACGAGAGACCAAATCAATGATGGCCTGTAACAGCCAGGTTCTGGTACAAATGTAATGGACCTCTTTGAGCTCTCAAGTAACAGTATCAATTTGGATAGAAGTCAGTTAAATTTCGGAGTGGTTGTAATTCGTTCAGACACCCCTTATCCTACTACAAACTGACCTTGAAGCAAATTCAGTCCGTTGATTTAACAACAAGTGGCACGTTACACCATTCCCTGAATGTAATCACAAATGTAATAAGCCAGTGCTTTGCTTTGTAATGGAAAAAGGATATTTAATATCGTTTTGGTCAGCATCCTCCGTGTTGCCGTACCCTTAGGCGTGGGGCAGCAAGGCTAACACGCTCCCGCCCAGTGCTGTGCGCCAGGGCGCTCGGGGAATGCTAATTTATTGCGGAGATGGAAAACCGAGAGCGCTGTCTGCGGCGAGCCGTGCCGTCTCCGCGGCGTCCGGCTGCGCCCTCGTTAAACCGTGAAATGTGTTTGCAGACGGGGTTTTTCTAATCAGATGAGCCAGGTGCCCCCCGCCTGCCATCACCGGCTCAGAATTGCCACACTCAATTTCCATCAAAGGAGCTGGGAAAGGAGCAGCGTGTGATTGCGCCGTTGTCGCAAACGCGCTAACCCCGGCCTTTGGAGTATCCAGCTGGGAGATGGATTCCTGATGCGGCGATGGGCCCCGTTCCTGGTCTCGGTGCTGGATAGTGACGACTCTGGATAATCGTGAGCCTGCGGTCTGTTTGTATTGGATTTAAATTGAATGCTCATTACGCTTTCTTGCGGGTGTCCTGCCCTCCTAATCTAACAGACAAAATTGCAGCAACAGGCTGACAGTTTTGACTGGGAAATCCATAATAGGGGAACGTATTTACAAATAAGGATTGATTGGGTTGTTGAAACTAACCCATAATAACACCAAAAACCTGACCTCTGTAGACAAGAGGCTATGGATTGTGACTGTCTTTTTGCACCTTTGCTGTCGATGAGCACTGACCTTTTTTCCCAGTGGCTCTGCTGTGCATGTGCTTCACACCTGGACATACTCAGAACTGGCATTAACTGAGTGTCGGACAGTTCATTCAGTAAGCTGGGCAGTTTACTCGTAATAAGGCAGAGCTTGGATTGGCAAGACAATGTCTTCTCACTCAGAGACTCTCTGAAGGTAGTCTCTGGAGACTGTCTCCTGACACGCTCTGCCACCTGACACTATTGGTCTTTTTTGGCTGGACCGCAACAGCGGGGCCAGCCCTACAAATGTGAATGTCTGTGACTGACTAAGTGACTGAGTGAGTGATGAAGTTACACCATTGGTCAGCCGAGTTATGAAGTTACACCATTGGTCGACCGGGTCACATGTGTTAGGTCCAGCCATATACTAGGTTTTGACCTGGTCTTGTTTTTTGCTAATTTTTATTATACATATTTTTACCCACCAGGCCCCCACAATGAAGTTAATGCCTTAGAACTATCCCAGTCAGTGTACTCCAGCACTGCACTGGAATGGAATCGTGGTGGTGGTGAATGGAATGACATACAGTAGCTGGCATTAGCATGACCGAAGGACAGAGGGCTTGATTCAGCGGGTTATACCCCACCTCCTACAATAGCAAGTTCTCTAGTGAATCAGGACCCTATTCAAGTTAATAAAAGCGACTGGTGACTTGTTTTTGGTAGCTGTACATTGTGCTAGCCATGTAGGATGCATGACGTGCAGGATGGAGTTTGTCTGCAGGCACATGGATGGTATCATACTGGGACCAGTCTTTGACATTGCAGGACCATTTGAACGTGCCCAAATAGGTTCTCCCAAAGTCTCCAGTTGTCCAGCTCACTTTGCGGGTTTGCTGGTTTATTGAGACACACGGTCTTCTGTGCACTGCAGAACTGTCAGGGCTTAATCTCAGTGCACACACATTTAATCATTCCTCTGTGTTTGACCACAGCTGAATAAATTCCACACTCTTTTTTTTTGTTCCAGTATGTTTTGGAATTAACTAAAATATTGTTTCAATATTTAATACTCACTATGTAAATAACTTTTATAGCAAGGGTCCTACATAGAAGCAATGAAGTACTATATAACATGTTCAATACACATTGTTTGTGAATCATATATATACATAATTCATTAATTTAAGACATGAATCCATGACATGATTGCATGAGAAGTGGCCTGTCACACCCTATAACAATACTGTAAGTCAGTTTCAGTCATATCAAAGTTCTTAGATATCTAGATGGATTTGTACATAGATGGGGAGTAGTGATGAGGTCAGTGTATTTGCAGGCGTCAAAGGTCCATCTCCATTTACCGAAAGCCTAATGGGTGGAAAGGGCACTGGATGCTGTGAATGGAATCGCTTGCAGAGAACACCAGCGCGGTCGATCGCCGTCTGAGACCGGATGTTCTCCCGGGGAATGTAGATCTGTTCCTGGAGTGACAGTGTGGGACGCTGCAGATTCGGTATAAGCGAATCCCTAAGCTAGCGATGTTCAATTAGTATTCCTTTTTTGTCCGTGCTTTCTAAATGTTTTACTTCCCTGTAACTCACTGTGAGATGTTTGCCTTTTAGTTCTAAGTAAGGATGAAAGAACTTGACACGGAATAATGTTACATATCCAAGTGACATCTTGAGATAAGGACCAAATTGCTATCCCAAATATTTGCATGCATTACGGTGGCTGTCTGTACATGGGTGCCAGTAAATTACAGTGCTCATCTTTATTTGATGAGTATATTTACAGAGGTTGGGTTTGGCAGTTAAAGAAGGCTGCTGTAGTTCTTCACAGATGGGATTTAAACATTTGTATTCAGGAGCAGAAATGGTTGTATTTGGATTATCAGAAAGCAGTTCAATAGATGGAAAGCAGAAAAATGGAAAGCTGGTGGAATGCCTGTCTTTGCCGTTTTTTCTTTCACAGACAGTTTGTACAAAGTGTTGGACCAAAGCCAGGAGACTTTTTTTCTTCTTGAGAGCCACATCTGGCAATCTCTCTCAGCCGGGAGAGAATAATACTGGTCGGCAACAGTTACTGTTATCACTGCAGGCACAACATGGTCCTTGCTTCAAGGTTTTCCCAATGTGGGTTGAACAGCAGTTCAGGAAGGGAAAGTTTTGTTCTTACAGACATATTGTCTGTTACTGTGTTTATTTGCTTAGTTGACACCTTTATCCAGTGTTTTCTTTCCATTTTATTTATTTGCTGAACAATTTAATTTCACCTACCTTGCTCAAGGATGCAATGGCAGTAGCCAAGTAAGCAGTGGTCTGGTTACATCCTGACACACTGGTAATAGTGCTGTCACCACTGTAACAGAGACATGCCTGTGTCCATTGGAATTGCTGTGTGGATTGTCTTCCCATCGCCCTCACTCTAGGGGTGTGCAGAGACAACAGTATCTGTATTTGTATCTGAATCAGAATCAGAAAGGGGGGGCAACTTCAAAAGAAAAAAAAACTTAATACAAAACTTTATCTGTGCATTTCCAAATATGGTCATACACAGAATTGGATGCACCCCTAACGGACACAGTAAAAAAAAAAATAAGATCAGAAATTGTTCTGATTCCTTCCACTGTCCATCTGCAATGCCCCCAGCTGTTAGAAAAAAAAAGAAGAAAAGTCTGTTCACACTGAGAATGTTTTCTCCCTTTCCTGGTTTGTGTTCAGGACTGTGTGTGTGCAGACACTTTTATGAGCGCTGTGTATGGTATTTCGCCCTCGGCACTTAAACCATGGTAGAATGAGTCCTTTGGTTCAGAGAGCTCTGCTACCTGCAGAAAAGGCTGCGCCAGAGGGTACTGAAAGCAGGTTGCTGAGGTACATTTGAGGAAATGCGCTGACCGCGAACAGCCCTGGCAATGTCAAATATAATGACCGGAGGCTAAGGTGCGCCATCCACGCCAGCAGTTTCAGATCCTCAGTGCTCAGTGGGGAGCGCGGCGGCGGTTAATTCTGCGACGGTCCCGTCTTCGCTACCGCCGGAACGGATCTGCAGAGAGGAGGTGCGGGCTCCGCCATGCCCCTGTTGCCAGGAGCAACGTTTGCGCCTGTGCCGAGTTGAGCGCCGGGACATTGCGGAAGGAGACCTGTCTCCAACCGCGGGGCTTCTGAGCCAGCCGCATGCACATTCACCCCGGGGGGGGGGGATCTTTCACACGTACACATACACCTGTACCCGTGATTTCCACTGGGAAAGTGGGCAAAGTGTCACTCATGTTCAAGCACTAGTTCTCAGCATAGTGACCCACCAGGCCAATCAATCTGAAATATAGGCCTACTTATGTATAATAGTATATTATTATTCTCCTGACCCACCACATTTTCTGTGCTGTTTTTATAAGGCGTTCTATTGCACTTTACTCCAAAGCAAAGTATATTGTTTAGCTGTAGATTTATTACTTTTTGGATTGGTTCTGTGGCTTTTGTTGGGGTTTAAGTTTGGAGAAACTTGGAGCCAAAAATTGTCTGATGATATTAACTCTCACGTTTGTGCACATTAATAATGTTATCAGTCAGCACTTTGCCTAAGCTTCCTGTTAAAGAAAGTTGTTTTGTGGGCTGACAGATTGAATAATGCTCAGAAAGCATATAGGGGCAGAAAAAAGACTGCAACAATAAGAAGAAAAATGCTTCTGTCATAAGATATCCATTTACAATGGCAGTCCAGATTATACTAGGCAGAGTGCACTGAAAACCATTACAATTAGATCTTTACAATATAGATAAACAGTGCTGTGACCAAGCAAGCTTTGAAGTGCCGTGCTTCTCAATTGCTCTATTTCTGCTTGAAACAGAAGGGAACGCTATTTGCGTAATAAAAAGAAACACTGCTTTGAAAAAGACACTTCCCTTTTAGCGTAATGGCCAAACCGCAAAGCATGTAAACTGCATTGCTGAGTGCTCTTAAACTGATATGTTGAGTTCAGTTGAATGTGCTAAACCATTTTGTCCTTTTTCCCTTTTAATTAAATGTGCCTGTACTTATTTATTTTATTTTTTCAGGGGCTGTTTAAAATCTAAGAAGAGTTTTAAGAGTAGTGATTTGTGAAATACCCTGCACTCAAAGCAGTGTGTGGTTCTGCCTGCCTGGTTTTCTGTGCAGGTTTTCCACTAACATCCATGAGCAACTGAAATTTGTTGGTTCACAAAAATAAACCTCACTTAATTATCTTCTTCAGTATGCTAGTGATTAAATTATTGTGTATTGACATTTGAACTGGTGTTTTTAAAATAATGGCCAATTACAGACATGGCTTCCGCTGCCAAAAGTCTGAGGGACTACTGAACTGCATGCAGTAATTAGTGAACTGTCCAGAATGCTAATTAACTGGCTGACCATATGTATACATTGGGTTCCTTTTCAGTACATTTATGAACCTCATCACCATATATTGCTTTGCTGTATTCCTTCCTTTGTAGTTCTGCCACGTGGCCTCAGTTTCTCTCTTCACACTGCTCACACTGTCACTCTATGCAGTACTGAGAGTCCCTGCTTTAACTTAATAGATTAAACTTAACCTGCATCCCTGAATTAAAGGAATGAATCTTTCACTCCCACACGACATGTCAGGCATTTCAGATGCCCTGCTGAATAATTCCTTACATTTTAGAAAGCATTTTACAAAAACATTTTGTCACTAAAGCATTTACACAATATAAAATAGTGTTTCAAACAGCTAAACAATAAATATCTGTACATCCACTATCTGTTGTAATAATGTCAATATAAGGCAAGGCAGGAGTGACTGTAGTTTATAATTCCACAGGTACACTGTCCTTTAAAAGCTTTTGATTATAAATGTCAGAGCTTGAGTATTTCGACAGCCTCCCCTCTTAGTTTTGGATGCATTCAGGCCATTCTGTTGGAGGAATTGATTCGGTCCTATGTGTATCCTAAATAAGGAGGAAGCAGCTCTCCGACATCAGCAATCCTGTGCATTGATTCACTTTACTGCAGGGAAAAAAGAATCTTCTCAGCAGGACAACTATGCAAGTGGCTGAATTCTCGCATAGTATAGATTAGGGTAAAGGTAGCGAACATATGAATAAGTGATCGTGACATGAATAAACAATAAATGTTGTTTAGGTATGTACATACCCATTACATAAAAGATATGTCCTACTAAATGTTGGCTTTGGGAACTCTTGGCTGATTAATTCTTGATGATCATAGTATTCAAGCATCAACTTTAAGTTATAGAATTCCATTATGAAGTCATCTGTGAAAACTAATTGATTTAGTGTTAGCTCTTGGATTATGTTTATGAATTTACTTAGATTCACATTAGGGCTTTGACGATTAATTTCCAGTACATCCAAACCGTCTAATTCAATTTAAACTGGGATAACGGTGTTTCTCACAAAGTGTTGAAGAGGCCTGTGCTGTTTTTAACAGGTGTAAAATACTTGTTGACCTGTTACCCTGCCCGCCCCCCCCCGCGATAACCATCCTCACTTTCTCTATTAACCCTGCCCTGCTGCTGCTTAATTAACTCCCGCAGTGAGAAGGCAGTCACTGCCCAGCAGCAAGCGGCGCTGGCCAATCCCTGCCCACGCTCCGCTGTGCGTCACGGCAACCTCCGGGAGACAGCTTGTTACTGGGGTGCCCAGGAGAGGGATGAGGAAAGACGGCGGAGATGCATAATCATGGGCAAAGAATTCTGGGTAAACTTCCAACAGCTGTCGTCTCACGAGGACACTGGAAGCGGAACAAAAATAGCAAACAAACAGGAAAAGAGTAACAGCCCCGTTATTTACGATCCACTGTTCCCAGTTGAGCTAAAGACTGTATGTGCAAACTGCCGTGTTTCTACGGCATCTTACTCTACCGCTCTCGCTCTGTGCAGTACATCTGCAGGGACCAGGCTATTATATGCTGCTGATTTTTGTTTGTTTACCTGTAGCTCTGGTTACAGAAAAGATTTCCCCTCTTACATCTGACTTTCAGCCATTTTCAGATGAATGTTCACACCTGTAATTGGTGGCTTATGTTTGCAGGCCCCCTTGATAGTGTGTGAATATACGGGAAATGAGGGGGGGGGGGAGGTGACACAGTAAGGAAATTGATTGTGTGACAGCTTCTCTAGAATGAAAGAAGCCTCCTGTAGCTGCTCTGTGTCAGGGCTTCCACCCCTGGTTTGTTTGTTTGATGTCTGCTCGATCGCGCACGTTTGACTGGTGTGCTGGCCCGTCAGGCTACCCTAATGGAGGCTCACAGGAGCACACCCTCACCGCTCTGTCCCTGGACACTAAAGATCACAATCTCACGAGTGATGTTCCATCACAAAGAAATACATACCGTGTATAAATAGTCCCTGGAAAAGGCCAATGGCCATTAGGACCAAATAGCCATTAGCCCTTTTCTGTAGTCCCTTGCTACCCTCCCTCCTCCACCTCGCCTTCCACCTCTGTTACACCCCCCTTCCCCACCGCCCAAGCCAGCTAGGACGCCCACGGAGGGTGAAAAAGAGGTGCTTTTTGTGGATGGCCTGACAGCGGAAACGGCCCAGGCTCCCGAAAGCGAGCCTCGGGATGTGACAGGGCGATCAGTCACACGGCCCCTCCTGCGCGGAGAAGCCGGGGCCGGTGACTGGAATTAGTGTGCGGGTGTTCCGCCGGGCTATTGACTTCATGCGCCGGGCTATTGACTTCATGTCACGCCCCTCAACCCCCCCCCCCCCGCACCCCGCACCCCGCACCCCGCGCCCCGCCCTACCGGTCTGCCTCGTTCTCCTGGGTGAATCGAGCGGCCGGCGGTTCAGGCACCGCTCCCCTCTCGGCACGCGCGCGGGAGTTACTTGCCGAAGCGCGGGGGGAATACCCTCTGCTCTCCGGCCCCTCAGTGCTCTATTTACATCATGCTGCGCAGCTTTCACATCTAAACCAGCGTAGTGTCGGCAGGAGAGGGACGTGCTGGACGGATTCAGAAATGTGTTCCAGTTGCAAAAGACAAACAGGCAAATATTTGGTATGATAATCTGCTTAGTGTAAAAAAGGGAATTATTGCCGATACTTTTTAAAGCCTGGCAACAGGAGGTGGGCTTTAAAAGAGTAGTTTTTGTAGAGAGAGGGATGTCAGTGACACTGATGTTCTGCTTTGGGCGAGGCCTTACTAAGGCTCACCTTTGCCTAATTTTAGCCAACTCAGCTGACTCGCATAACAACTTCTGAGGTCAATAGGATAAAGTAGGTAGTGCCATATTAAATCATATCAAAATGTATTTATATAGCACATTTCACAAACAATTGTCACAATACGCTTCACAGACCACCCTGGCCTAAACCCCCCGAGGAGCAATGAACCCTAAAGCAATGGTGGCAAGGAAAAGCTCCCTATCGCAGATAGAAAGAAACCTCTGAAGGAACAAGATTCAACGTGGGAACCCATCCTGCTCTGGTTGGTTCAGGGAGTACATAGCATTAAGTCGGCAGTATACTTTGTAAGAAGTAGAACTTTTTGAGCAAAAAGACGCAATGAGAACAACTGAAGAACAAAAAGATGCGGTGTTGTGTGTTCTCATGGTGCAGTGTGCGACGGCCTCCAAGTTTTTGCAAATGTCTTTCTTGTTCTCCAACCTCCCCCTCTCAGCTTTTGGTCCAAATAGCACATGGTTGGTTACGTCATGGTTGAGAGTTCAGAGGGAAGACTTCACATGCTAATGTACGGAGAGTCAACGCCAATCTCTCTTCTGTAGTTTTGCATAGCTAGATTTACTAAAGCCACTTTAAACACTTTAAACTTTTTGTTTTGTGTTGTGATCTCGCGTAGCCCTTCTCTTTATACATCCATGGCGTAGCCGCGAGGTCTGGGGGAGATTCCAGCCCCGGTTGATAGCTGCCTCGTAATTTTTCACGCCCCAGCGGCGTGGAGTGACACCAAACGGAGCGGTTTTCTCACTGAGTATACCGACAACGGTGTTCGTGGACATGTTCGCCGGTGGTTCTCAATCCTGAAGTTCTTTCTTCTTACTGAGTATACTGCCAGCTTTACAGAAGATCTCCCAGTCAAATTCACTTTCAGCCAGAGAACAAATTACCTATTAATTCCCTATTCAATTACTGGTCCATGCTCCTACATTACATTTTTTCCTTAACTTGGAAATTTAAGTAACGCTTGTCATTATTCGCACACCTCTGCAACAGCAGGATGACAGTGATTTTTAACTAGTGAGGAAGTCTTCCTCATTTTTTCACATGTATTGGCAAGATGCAAAAGAGAATAGTGTCCTCCGCCCAGCACCAGTGGAAAGGGAGTTTTGAGTCCTGCTTTTTTTGAATCCCTCCACAACTGTCAGGAGGGAAACTAAACGCCTTCAAACGGCTGTGAGGTGCAGCCTGGCTTTATCACCGTCCGGCAAGCCTCTGTCAGTAATTCAGATTCAATTTTCATTTGTACATAATAAACATTAATGTGCACTGCTGTTGATTACATTTCACCAATGGAACCATTCCCAATCCACTTATTTCGCTGAATTGATAGGAAGACGGAAAGCAGCACATCGTGAAATTATTATGGAAACCACGCTTCATTGTTCGCTCTCAGGTGCATCAGCCTGGCTGATTCATTTTTACTGGCTGCGTTTATGTGATATCGGACTAATTTTATATGCAAACATATATAAATATTTTACATGTAATATATATAAAATGGCTGAAGTAAATGTGAAATATGCAGATAATTTATTTCTGTGTGCACGTGTGTGCGTTTCTGTGAGTGTGTGTGTGAGAGAGAGAGAGAGAGAATGGTAATTGCTCATTGTTACTGTTATGATTCTCATGTCGTGGTGCAGGAAAGATTTTGGCTAGGTTTCTTAGTTTTGTATAACAAAGGAGTTTTCATTTACTGGGGCATATGGGACCTAGCTAGCTTCTGTTTGTCACCAGATCAGACAAAAACAAATCTTCAGCATAATTTTCAGCCAATCAGCAAGCTGCTCAACAAGCCAGGCACGGCTTATGCCTTGGTTACTGCTGATGACTTAAACTCTCGGAGTTGATTGGTCTCCGTTGGGTTTTTAATCACGGGTGGATGCCAATGGCTGTTTTCACCCTGCGTTATTTGAACTTGCCCTTGGAAACTATAGGAGGCGTGTCATACCTGCCAAGGTCAGGAACATATTATCAGTCTGCTCAGTGGTCCACAAGTGTTTAATCTCTGGCTGATTTTATCCTGGTGGTGAGGGAAACACCTCAGGAACCTCAAATGGGGTAAAACTTGGAGACACTGCAAATGTAGAACCAGAACTGAGTAGAATTCTAATAAGCCAGTGCACATTTTAAATAGTGTGTTAACCCTGCAACCTTGTACCTTAAAGAGGTATCTCATTATGTATTACACTCTGTATTGTACTCGGCCAGTTCAATTGATTTGTCCCCGGATTATGACGCAGTGGGCAGTTTTAGTGTTATCGATTACGAAGAAGCAGTCTGCAACTAGGAATGAGATGACAAATGAAATGACCAGATTTATCCTCTCTTTACTGGTGGATTGATCGCCGAAAAGACTACTGTGCAGTGCGTTGTGCAGCGTGCTAGTAATTTGCCGGCTGAAGATTGACTTTATAACTTCTGTTGCAGTGGTTCACAGGGACCCATCGACTCCGTAAATGTCGACTCTGGGCTGATAATGCCATTTCACCTACCTTCCCTCCACAGTGTACGGGAGGTTCAGAAATCAATTAAGTTCATTAATTTATATTTTTATACTTATTTTTCACCCCTTTTTCAAGTTTCATTTGGATTTGGGATTTGGAGTTCAGCTCCCAGGCCAGTCACCACGCTCCATCTGTCCAGCATGCAGTCCAGGAAGGCACATACTTGCATGTGCGTCCCCCAAACCCCCTACAGCCCACGGACCACTTCTGTTCACTCTGCAGTCCAGTCTGCTGACTCAGAGAGACTGCAGGCACCTAATAAGAGTCACTCTGATGCAAGGAGGTGGGGGTACCCTATCAGCCAAAACCCTCCCTCCCTGAGAAATGCCATGTCCTACTTTGCACTGCTAAGTGAGAATCCTGGCCAAACGCACCTCCCACATGTTTTGGAGTTGATCCAAGGGCGTAACTATTACAGTTTGCTTGTTTGCTCCAGACAGGTATGCCCCTTTAAGCAATTTTTCACCTTATGTAAAAGATGCCCTGCCAAGAACTGATTAATGATTCGATGACAGGCGGACAGGTTGCATTCTAGAGGACCTGGCATATTAATGTTCACTGAGGCTCAGGTGGTGGCTCTGTGCCCATTTGAGAGCAATCACTGCCCCTTTTGGCTGGCTTCTGTAATAGTGGGCTCACGCTCAAGGTCACAGAGAAGAGAGTTTGGGGGAGGGGGCAGCTGTTGCTCGTTTTATCAGCACCTCCCTCTACCATTCTCTGGATGCTTCTGCACTGTGTGGGTTGTACTGAGAGGCTGTTTATGTTATTGTGCCCTTTGAATGTTTTTATTTGATGATGCTGGCAGATTATTGGCAGATTTGTTGCCATGGGCCTACTGACACATTGTATATCTCTATTTATTTTTAAAATGAATATTACTCCATGATGTGGTATCTCGAATATGGAAATGAAAAGTATACTGCGTATTGATTGCTTGCCCCGGCAGGAAGAGGGACCCGTGCATACTGCATGGCTGTAATGTTCATAAACCGCCAGTAGATGGGGCACAACATGTACTCTGGATTTGGATCAAATTAGCAAAAAAAAACAAAAAACATTTAATTCTTCAGTTAGTCAGATGATAAAACAGGAAACACAAGGTTAATTGGAGATCATAAAATGCGGTTTAAAAAATATATAAAAATACGTATGTCTGACTTTGCTACTGTAAAAAAACCTTTTGAGTTTACATTTTCCCTTATTTGTCCTATCCTTTATAACCTTGTACAGTCACATACACAATCCATATTTATTTGCTCTGTTCCAGCAAAGTTTGTCAGGAAAATATCTCAGTGGTTGTAGTAGTCATGAATATGAATATGAATTAATAAATATGCATCTGTAAGGGGAGATTATAAAAAATGGGATGAAAGTTTAAGAAATTAGAAATTCTGAATTGCTTCATAGACAAGTATATATCTTTTTATTTTTCTTCTGATTTCTTTTCATTCTTATGCATTTACTGCTCTGTGAACGGGTTTACAACCTTACAACCTTCATTTTAATGCTCAGTTGACATTGTAAGCCCAACCCATCTCTGCAAAATTGTTTCAGTTCAGGAGGTTAAAGATTAGTTTGTGCTTCCTAAATGCGTGCATCCATATTTCTTCCTTTCACTCTGCTGTGCACCAGCTGATCTGTCCACCAGCTGTTGTAGCAGATCAGGTACTTGAAGGTACTTTTTACAGTGTGCAGCTGGCTCAATCAGACATGAGAGCCTGACTGGCCGGAGAAGTCTGTATAGCGTGATTGTGCTGTACAATCCTATGGCCAGTATAGTCCTGTATAAAGTGCAACACTCATAGGTGAAATCAATCACCAGTCACATGATCTGGATTACTGCTGGGACCGTAGGGCACATCACTGCACCAGTGCTTCCAGACAATGCATATCTGCGTCTATCCCTATTTTTTAGTCTCTGGACTGGACTCAAAAAAAAAAAAAAAAAAAAAAAACCTGGACTGGATTTTTTTTAAAAACTGGAATGGACTCGAAAAAAAACCTGGACTGGATTTTTTTAAAAACTGGACTGGACTCAAAAAAAAAACCTGGACTGGATTTCTGAAAAAAACTGGACTGGACTCAAAAAAAACCTGGACTGGATTTTTGAAAAAAACTGGACTGGACTCCCAAAAAAAAAAACCTGGACTGGATTTTTGAAAAAAACTGGACTGGACTTGGAAAAAAAAAAACCTGGACTGGATTTTTGAAAAAAAACTGGACTGGACTCCAAAAAAAACCTGGACTGGATTTAAAAAAAAAACTGGACTGGACTCGGGGGGAAAAAAACCTGGACTGGATTTTTTTTAAAAAACTGGACTGGACTCCCAAAAAAAAACCTGGACTGGACTCCCAAAAAAAACTGGACTGGACTCGGGGGGAAAAAAAACCTGGACTGGATTTTTTTTTTAAACTGGACTGGACCAAGCGGCCAAAACCAGACTTCGTTTTTGAAGCTCATTTCCTGGTCTTGTTGTTCCTGGTTGCTCACTAGTGCCACTACGGTTGGCTCCAGTATAGGTGTTTTCATATCCGGTTTCCATGTAAGTCTACGGTACAAATGCGGTCAAAATACAAAATCAATAATTTTTTCTCATGAGTACGAATAGTCACAATATGTGTATTTTATTCGTCTTATGACTGTCCATGGGTCGATTTCATGATTTATTGTATCATTTGAGCACTGTTATAATATTTGTTGTGGACCAATGAGGTACAGTTTGCGTCACTTCCTGATTACTGCGGATGACTAAGCTACAGTAGGGGCTGCAGTCTATGGTCACTGGGGTGGGAGGTGGCGCCTCTTGGCCTTGACATTGTGGCTCCGACCATGGTCCACCTGTGCGAAGTCAGAAAATGCAGGCATCCCATTTCGTAATGATTTCATTATGGCGTGTGCTATTTACAGCTGCAGTAGACGACCATAAAATAATCATCCTCTGAAGTTTTTCGGTAGGCGAGTCATTTTTACTATTTCCTTTAGCCTACTTAACCAAATAATTCGTTGGCAGAAAGCGTAATCAGCTTGCTATATTTGGTAGTCGAGTAGCTTATGCTAAAATACTTCGCAACTTCGGCTACCAAGCTATTTGACTAGCTAGCTAACCCTAACCGGCAAATATTCAATCTGTCAAACGTGTTTGACGGCTTGTCAGTCGTGTACATTCCGTAAATGTCTACCTGGGCCATGCTTCACGCATGTGGCAAAACTACTATAATCCCGATTTTGGGATAAACATTGCAAAATTTTCAGTTTCACGAAGCGAATTAAGAGTCTTAAGGTTTATTTGCTGAATAACATACAACACACGATGAAATCACACACACACAATTTAACGAAATTAACCATCTTTGTAAGACTGGCATTTAGAAAGGAACATGTTTTTAACATTTAAGAGACCGACAAGAGCATTTAAAACAGTGGTTCTCAGAATCGGTCCTGGGGGCTCCTTGCGTATATTGGCTTTTCTCCATTGGTTTTGATGATTTACGAAAAAATATAGCCTAATAATAATTAGAAATTCAACGTACATTATTTTTGTCTTCATGCACCAGGTGGAAAACTTGCTGTACAAATTGCGTTGTCATATTTACACGCCTGCAGATCAGTTATTAAAATACTTGGTAGATTTGTTAATCACCGCTGACAGTGTTAATTTTTATTCGGTAGAAAGTGACTTGCGAACGATCGGTCAGCTAGCGTCACCCAGCAAGTGAACACCACAAACGGTGATGGAGTAGCTAGTAGCAGTTACTGGCTCATTAACTGACTGTGGCGAAAACCTACGACGATAACTTGCTCGGTTAACAGCAGGTCTACCAGACAGTTATATGAAAATTAGCCTAGTCAAATCACCAGTAGCCTACACATCTCTGATTGATTGACCATCAGTGTAGTCGATGTTCTTCCCCTGTGGTTCATATTGCTAATGCGTGAGCTAACCACGGATAGCCTACCTAGCTCACTGGCAAGCTGATATGCTAGCTAAGCATATTCGTTTTGCTGAGAAACATAAATTGAAGATAACTGGACATAATTGTATTATTAATGTCATACATATAACGTGATTACATTACACAGTATAGTCACGGATGGAAATTAAACTCCGTAAACATTTGATAATATATTTTAAAACATAACGGCAGACAGTCAGCTAGCCTCAAGTTCGTTCAGGTTGATGAGCTTTTCCGCACCGGACTGTCAATCACATTGTAAAAATCACAAGACCGCTTAACTCTATGGTTTTGGCTCCAAATCAAGAAAATGGCCGCGCCCGCCTTTGAGCTTCAAAACGTGTTTTAGAGACCCACGGAGAGGCAATGGGTGACGCCACAGTGGCTTTGTCCATATTTTTTACAGTCTCTGGTCTATCCTGATAAATATGGGTAATGTGTTTCTGTTTAAGCTTAGATGCCGATTCTGCTATGCACTGTACTCAGTCATTGCAGAGGATACACAGTTCCTGATAATTTGTTCATTATATTAAGATGGTCTGTGTTTGCATATATCATTAACCTCTCATCTAGTTACAGTACAGTCTCTGTATTATAACCACCTTCCTTCGGTATTAACTGTTCAAATCTTCACAAATTTACGAACAGTAACTTTACTTAATGAAGACAATCGCTCTGACAGTTTGTGAAAGAACGGTCTGTGAGCACTATCCGTTACTTGCAGCTGTCTCTGTCGAAGGCTTGCTAATTGGTCTATTAGGGGCGACATAAGGATATCAATATCTGGCCATTAAAAGGAATTTAATAGCCATTACTTTATTACTGCTATGGCTGGACGTTAGCACTCTATTCATCCACGTTATGTTCTGTGTTTACTATCCAGAATACAATATTCGTCTTAAAAGAATCAATGACATTCCTCTGCTGCAATGAACTAAACACAAACGTGTACATTTAACCTTCACATACCGTCTAAAAGTCGTATAGCCTATTTAAAGTATATATCCATTGGAAGTTTATATTTTAAAATAGGACAGACATATTTAAAGCCGATGCATCAATAATAGCCTAATTCAATTACCAGAGTTCACAATATAGGATTAAAATTCGGCTTCGTAATCTGTTGCGTGCTAACATGGGAGAAAACTGGAGGCGATATTTCGACGGTCACGCTTGTTCAAGCTTGCAACATCCAGTGGCAGTACTTTCACGCGGCAAGTTCTTTTTTTTTTTTTTTTTTTTTTAAACACTTGTCTTTTATTGAGTTCCTGTTCGATGACACTCCCAGGTCTTCCCATAACCGGGTGCAATGGAGTAGCGGACGGCCTGGCAATTTCTTGTACTTTTCTTCATAAAGAGGTCACTTAATCTAGTTCTGCTCTTTTAAAGAAATAAAAACCAGCATGGATTTCATTCTGGCTCTATCGAGGAAGAACTCGCAGTCTGACGGAGTTTCCAGTCCGATCTCCCCTACATCACCGACACGAGTTGTCTTCAAAGATTCCTACGGGGACGAAACTGAACCATCGGAGTACAGCAATGCAAAACGAGAGACAGGTGTGCATGTAATGTAAAAAATTTAGCTGGATAGTTGCTTTAATGCACTGACAGATGTTGCAGCTAGATGGCTATATGCATGGGGTAATTACCGTGGTTTACGTCCAGGTGTACAAAATAAGTAACTGTACCTTACTGAACCCGTGTTCAGCAGTTGTCTACGATCATGAAAATGCACTTCTTGTACGTCGCTTTGGATAAAAGCGTCTGCCAAATGAATGTAATGTAATGTAAAGGTGTTTTCTCGTTACGAATAGAAGTTGTGAACTTTAAATTATCCGTTCATTTTGAAGGAAGAATGCTGCCATGGACTGGAAGTTGCCTATGCATTGAATTTGATTAAAGCTGGATTTGACTTTATTTATTTAGTGTCGTAACGAATCAACTACACCCACTTGACTTGGTAGGGGGGTTATTAATACCGTGAACATTGATAACTTTGTTTTGGGGTGGAGCGAAACTGGTGCACTTGCTGTGTTCGAGCTGATAGTGTACAGCTGCGCTGGCTGCATTCCAGAAGCTAAAAAGAAACTCCACTGCGCTTGGAGTACAGTATAGGCTACGTCTTTTAGAAGCTGATCTCGCCGTGTTTTATCGGAACATAAAATCACGTTGTTGCATGTTTACTTTGAGTAAACGTCATAACAGTGAAGGCGCCAAGCTGTTTTAACACCAGAATCCGTATGCAGACGTTCAACCTGTTTTAACTTTGGTTTGGTTTGCATGCAGTCGAATACAACTAGAATAACCAAAATCATGTTATAAATCTAATGACCAGTTCTGGTAAAGCAAAACTTAGAAAAAGTAGTTATCATAGCCTATCATGCTTATGACTACCATGTGATGGAGTCAAATGGGGAGCAGGAACAACATTGTAGGGGGTTTATTGCTTGTAGGTTTCTGGTTGATAAACCTTAACATTGACATTGCTGCCCCTGACTAATTTACTAACTAAATACCCTTGTTTATCTATTTATTCACTGATTTATGTTTTAAGATTATCGCCAATTTCCCCGAGTTGACGCGACTAGGACTGCGTTTTAGCCGGACCTCAATGTTGAAAGTAAAAGGCAGGGGGTGGGAGCTGCTTTCAACAGTCTGCTATAAGTGCTGAAATAGTAGCCTATCTTGCTTAATAAAGTCTGCATTGATAACAATGCCTTCGGGCTGGGATTGATTAAAAATTCCCCTGTGGGTTTCAAAGCCCGCAGATTTTAAAAATCCCATCCAATTAGTTCCCATCCCATCCTTCTGTTCACACCTCGAATCATGGTCGTAAATTACGGGGGAGATGGGGGGTTGTAACACCCCCCCCCCCCCCCAAATAATCATATCATCATGATGAATGAAAAGTATTAACTGTTATAAAACATGATAAAGTGGTTGGTTTTCTCGATTCAATGTAATTAGCACATTGGCATATGAACCGGGTGGGACGGTCGGGAAAAATTTTATGACAACGTCAGCTAAAGTCAGTGACTCACAGCGGTTGGAAAGAACGGTAACGGTAATCCTATCAATATGCCAGCTAACGTCAACGTTAGCTAGCTAGTTGTCAACGAATACACTATGATATCTGATAGTAGAGAGGACAATCGAAAAATTTATTTCCGGAAATTAACATAAGTATTGTGATTAAAATACCAGTTTAGCCTTAAATTAACGTATTGTGAACAGCGATTGTACATATATGGAATATTAATGTGCTATATTGGCTGTTTGAATAGTTGACAAATGCGTCCACAACCATGCAACTATGTTATTGAACTTTAATACATAAACAGCTAGTTTAACAAGACAAAAAACAAATGCCTTCATAGTCATTATGGCCAGATAATCTTATTCCTTTCCATTCAACTTTTGGCTCTCAACAATAAAATAAAAACTAACAAATAAAAAAAATAGTTTAGCTTTTAACACCTTTTACATAACACTGTTTCTTTTCATGGCCATAGATTAAAATAAAATAAAAAACCAGTTGCCATAAAAAATCCACTATTTCATTAGACACTTTTCAGTCCTCCTGATGTGCTCTGGTATACTTTCCTGAAGATCAAATCTTTCCCACGCCACCATTCTTCCAATCAAAATACTGAATAAGCAGAGGGAATATTTTCACAGCACCGTGATTGCTGATACTAAGTGATTGTGGAAAGCTGAACTAAATACCGCTAAATAAGAAGAAATGTATTAGTAACAAAAATCTGTGCACAAAGTAGGCTATAACAAAACCAGACGTCAAGACGGTATAACACCGTAAGTGCCAATCAAACGATCATTGTTTGATTTATAAAGTGATTGGATTTTCCTTTGCTGTCAGCCCAAAGTTCATTTTGCCAAAGGTTTTGAAGTTCAGAAACGCTTTTACAGTTACAGCCTCTGACCCTACACGCGCTGGACCACAATTGATTTCCACTGTCTTGTAGTGACAGCTATTAACGTTCAAATGGCAATCCAGAGCGCGTGAGGTCAGCGCATTTCCTATGTTCGATATCGGCGAATGAAGCTTGGCTAGGCTAAACATCAATGTCACATGTTTACCCTTGAAATATATATGGGAATGGCCACCTGGAATATATGAATAATTGCAGTGTTTTGCTTTGCCGTTTTTTTGAATCATCTGCTCTGTAAAATTATATATAGGCTAGGCTTTATAGATGAGCCGTATTATTCATAACCACTGATTAATAGAACACTTGATGTTTCCACATGCAGAATCCTCATTGAATTGTCAGGTTTCATTCCCATGTGCTAGTTAGTCATTCAGACATTTAAATAGCTGTCAATTTTTCCCTGTTTCTTCCACTTTCCCTTCTGCAGAGACTGCTGTGTTAAAATGTGTGGCAGGTTCTAACAATGCAGCTGGATAGCTAAGTGGAAGATGTTGGAAATCTATGTAAAGATTCTGTGCAGGGGCTAACAATGCACTGATGCTCTTCTTTAACTTGACGGGGGCAGGGAGAGAGAGCACAGAGTGTGTGTTTCCCTTAGCTGCTTCCATTGTATTGATTTTTGCTGCAATATGAGAAGTACTGGTAAGGATGACAATTGATGCCCTTCAACCTGGGGGTCATTCAGCCTGCCCGACACTGGGGTGCAGACCCTCAGTGCTGGAGCTCAGGAGACAGGCCCACGCTTTAGTGTCATTCTCCTACAATCAAAGCCACCAAAATGACTGCCATTTCACAGTGTATGGCAATATGGAAATAGGCTATGAGTTTGCAGTGTGTTTGCTTTGCAGTGTTTTTTTTATAGAGGTAGGAAGGACTGAGAAAAAAGGGAGGCAGAAGAAAATTTTTATTGTATTATGAATGGAAATAGGTTAGGGGTGAGGAGTTCACAGACAAGAAGCTCTGAGCAGCCATCTCGTCTAAGAGGTGAGGCCAACATACTACAGTCACATCAGGTGCAGTGTAATTATGCTAACTGTTTGAGAGGCATGAACATGAATCTTTCAGTAGATCAATAATTTGTTCATGTGTATGGATGAAATTCAGGAGGGTTTGGGGGGGATAAACGGCTGATTCCCGTGCATGCAGTTAAGGGTTGATGGTCTTTGGATAGATTTGGCTGGCTTTACATCAAGATCTACTTAAATAATTCTGGAGTAGACCTTCTGTGATGTAACAATTGGAATATCCATGTGTTTCACTACAGATTCCTTCAGAGAGATTGGGTGAGCCCCAGGGGTCCTGATGCCGGAACTACTTCCAGGCTGACTAGTTGATTTGGAATTAGCTTTAATTTGGAGACATTGTGCAGTCAGTAACACCCGTGGAGCTAGTGACAGGACCTGAGGCTGAATAATTGACCTGGAATAAGCGTTAATGAGGGAGAGTGACTGAGCCAGCGGTTCTGTAAAAATCTTTTAACACCACAAGGTCTTCCCCATCAGATGTGATGCTTGGAACTGCAGTCCATTCAGCAGAGATTCTGAATGCAGTCCAGGGCCTTTGTCAATCACAGAATTGATGTTTTTTGTGGTAGTAAATTTCCAGGTCCAAAAAAACTTTGCACTTGCAAATGAACAGCTAAAAAAGATCACTCAAATCAAATTGAAGTGAGGGCTCGGAAAAACCTGTCAATACAACACATTTTAAAATGTTTTTACTATAAAATTTGTTTAATAAAAAAAACTGTAAAAGTACAGACACTATGCATTTCTAGGCAGACACAGACAGCCTAGAAATGCATAGCCAAAGTCAGTAGCTTTGCGAAATGTTTGGCTTAATATTCTGTATTCAGCTTGCCATTTGAATATCTTTAAAATTTGGCTAGTTCATTTAGCCATGTAGCCTGATGCAATTAGCTACATCAGGCTAGCAGGTAACAGTTACATTTCTGGCCATTACTTAGACAGATGGAGAGGGTAAGCAAGAAGAGAAGTCTGCATGTTCCAAAAGGTCCATGGAACGCCAGCGACGTCATGCTATGACATTTATGTAATTTCCCAGGAAGAGGAGACATTTGCGGAGACGTTGCGGGGCATCGTAGACCTTTAGACACATTTAAATATGCCTTGGGAGGCCATTTTTGTATGTCAGTATAGGTCTTAATGGATGGCATGCATGTGATCCCATCGCATTCGCAGTACACCTCTTTATTTTGTACCCCTGTGAAAGACATGATTCAGGAAAATCATGTTTTCTGAGAAGGCTGGCAAAAAAATTAAATGCGGCCGAAAAACATGAAGATGTAGCCAGTTTTCATTAACCTGAATTGAACCAAGGAAGAAATATCCTATAATCAGGGATCTAAAACTCGTGTCCTGAAGGGCCACTCTGTCTGCTGTTACTGCACTGTTTCCAAAGCCTAGTTTGGCTGCTGATTGAAAGGAAATCACAAAAAATCAGCAGAGACTACATCCCTCCAGGACTGGAGTCAGTCATTTCAGGAAGTAAACATATAACCCTGTTTACCTCATGTGATGCTATTCAGAGCAGAAACAGAACAGAACAGAATGTATGTCTCAGCATGTCTGCTGCATTAGCCTAATTCTTCCCGTTGACGCACCAGAACTCATTGCCCTGTAGGGAAGGTTCAGTTGCCAGTATGTCTCATTTTATGTAAACTTTTTTTATTTTATAACCAGGTTCCCCCATAGAGATGTAAGAATATCTGCAAGAGTTGCAGTCAACACATTTATCAATTTTGGAAATCACCAATGTGCACTGTGTGTGTGAAGAAATTTAATTTACACTATCTAACAGCAATTGCCTCACAGCACCAAGCCTGTTCCCATTCATCAAGCTATTTTTTAGACTGTACAACCACATCTACTAAAATACCCCCCAGGGTTAAGGGTGAGTTAATTTTGAATTACAGTAAATGTGCGTGCACGCGGAAATACAGCATTGCTGTGTTATGACATTAGATTTAGGACAGTGCGTTGAACTGTCTCTCCCTGTGTTGTGTCATAGCTGTCCCTGGCCTCAGATTCCCCAGAGTGCAGTTGTTGCTGACCAAATGTGCCTTGCTGAAGATTCCCATACCACCATTCCGCGTGCGTCTTCATAATGCATCTGCACAGAATGCCTCATTGGCTCTTTGAAGTCATGAAAATTGGGGGGGGGGTCTAAAAATAACCTGGGGGGCTGTGCTACCTACAGTAAATCATGTTTAATGAAAAGAAACGGTCTTGTACATTTTTTTTTTCTTGAGAGCAGAACATCTTTTCAATGCTTCCCTTCCAAAAGTTGCTGATGAATTTGTCATTTAGGGTAAAACCCTGTCGTCACAGTTTTGCGGTGAACTCCTTTAACTTTTATGTTTTATTTTCAAGTAAACTCTTTTTTACAAACTGTCATTTCAGTCTTCTGCCAACCAAACTCTGGGCATGGTATGGTGTAGTGTGGCATATGTTCTTTCTCCATAGTGTTTTAATTTTTCCTTTCTTCTTCATTTAATGTTGCGTAATATGAGGGATTTGAACGTTAGACGGGGATTCATGGCTGCACACTCTGTGTGTCGTTGCTACCTGTCTACCCACAGAGCCTCAATGTGGAACCTCAGCCAACTTTGTTGTATAACCTCAACAAACACCCTTATCTGACACCAACACATTTCTGTGTTGTTTGACTTTTAAATTATTCTTATGTGCCATTGCAGGGAGTGGGGTGTGGTTCTGGATACAGTCATGGTGCAAGCATTTTAGAGGAACAGGCTTAATTGTGAGTTGCATCACACCAGCTTGTGCAAGGTCACGCCGCTAATTAAAATGGATTAAATAGATGAGCAATGGCAGATCAGTTTAGTGCAGAATGAAGATAAATGACTTGCGCGTGTGAATTCTGAAGGCACTGCTATATGGGATCTCTGTGGAGTGATGCAAACCTATGTGCGCTAGCCTTTAATCCTCTCTGTCTAAAGGAATGGCTTTGCTGTAGAATTGACAGTAGTTGCCCAAATTGCTGTGTTGAGACAAAGTAGAGATGTGCCTGTTTCCAGATCTAATGACTACCCACTGGTCTTGCAGTGAAGAAACATGTTTCAGGAATTGCAAAACCATGTCTGTGTCACAGTGACTTATTCTCACAGTTGCGATCTGGCCACCAAAGAGTGGCCTGACAAGTGATTACCCCAAAAAAGAGTTCTTCCACCAACATTTTCTGGGAGCTCTTTCAGAAGGAAGGACATCTTTGAGATCTGTCCTTACGCACATGAGGTATTGGTACGGGTCATTTGCGTGCATGCATACTTTTTTTCTGCTGCAAGTCCTGAGTTTGGCCCACAAGCGTGCTTATATTTAAGGCTTCGCGGCACTGACCTGGGAGGAGAAGGCCAGAGAAAACTGAAAGCAGGATCTATGGAGTACACTTCTCTACGTGCTGTTATTATGCTGTAAATGCAACCGACGAATGAATGATGAACCAAGTGAGTAATGTCCTTGGACTACATTGGCTGTGAAATTTTGCGTTACGCAACTATGCCTGTTATTAGGTAACAAGATTTGTGTTGCCCAACAGTGAGGGTTTTTTTCTTTTTTGTTCCCATGGGAACAAAAATGTTCACCGTTAACCAGCGCAGATGTCGACGGAGGATCCTAGCATTTCAGTCATTTTTCTTTATGCAGTTGTCTTCGAGGTCAGTCCGCACAAAAGGTGGAATATGACCTGAGCTCAGTGCAAACTTTGCGCCTGCAAATTCATTTTGTTTTTCTTTGCGTAGAAAAGGAAATCATCAAGGTAATGCAGTACGAGCTTGCGTTCTGTTTACAAGAAGTCCCTAACAGTTTGTCACTTCAGATGGTAGATGGATGAGGCTGAGGTGATACCACTCAGAGTTGCCATCAGGTGGGGGTGTTGGAAAATTGGGTCCTAGGGGACATGAATTTCCTCATTAGAAAGGGGCACTTTATTAAGAGGCAGTTTGTTTGTGGAGCTGCTGCTCTTATCCGGTGCTATGAAGACGAGGCCTGCTTTCATCATGCAAGCGACGTGTGCCCGTTCTGGTCTCCGTGCGGTCTAGGCTCTGTCACTGCCCTGATAGGTGCTTCTAGGTTATGAGCACATTGCGTCCCATTGATCTTAGGGGTTGTTTGGAGACTTCACTGATTGGATTGCGGTGTTTGCTTTGAGCAAAGCTGCCTGTCAGGTTTTTATTTTCTTCCTGACCATAACAACCCCATGCTGTCAGCAGGTCTGAGAGAGCTGTTACGGATGAGTCGGATTGCTCCTGGTATTTTGTATCAGTTTCCTTTAGAATCTTTGTGAGCCCCCAGTGAAACAACGGATTCTTTTTCTGCTTTGGGGTTGGAAGGCTGGTAGTTTAACCTCTTCTTATATAATTTCAGTCCCAAATACCAACATATTTCATATGATTTTGTTGCCGCCATTGCGTTTCTGACACGATGGCCACAACGTTCAGTCAGCTACATTTACTGTAAACAATCAACAAAATCCTCTGACACTAGCTTCACCCCCTGCCACGGTGCTGAAATCTTTCATTGAGAAGCCAGCCACATGAATAATAAATCCTCTCTTTCAGTGTCCGTGTGTCATTTTCGGGATTAAAACGGTCCTCTCCGTGGGGAGCGATATCGTTAGCGGCCGAGCCGAAGGACGCGTCGCATGCCGCGCGTTTCTGAGCGCGCTCAGTAGGGAGCTGAAAGGAGCGTTTGTCCCGGCCGCAGCGCTGAGTCATGAGGCGGGTTATGGGGGTTACGGGGGCCGCTGGGCGGGAGCGGCCGGACCCCGTCACACAGACGTCCTTGTTCAGTTCCCCTTTTCCTTGCGCCCGGCCCCGCAAGCTCCTGTGGCGCTGCTCGCTTCCCCGGGACGGCATAATGCCGTACGGACTGAGGGTGTTGCACCTGGTCCTGCCGCCCTTACTGCCGGGGGTGTGTGTGTGTGGTACGTGTTTGTGCTGGGGATGGTAAATTAAAGTCTGTTCTGTTTCGCTTGTTTTCTGTCATTGTTCAGCTTAGGGAATCAGCATGCTAGCCTTCTGTAATTAGCTTACCTTACGTTTTGTTCATATTGAATAAATTGCACACATTGTGAAACTATTTGCAATCTCAGAAAAAGCAGTCTCAGAAAGACAATGGCTGTATTCAATTTGTCCTTAACTTTGACTTATCAGTAAACATGTGTGTTACACTCTTTCGTAAGCTCAGTTTGGAAAGTTAGTTTTATTGATTGCTGAACTCAGCAATCTGTTTACAAAGGGGGAAAAATCTCTTTTAATTGTTGGTCTAAATTGCATGCAAATGTCGAGGCCTAAATGAATTGACCAAGTAGATATGTACATTATGAAACCTTTGATCAGCTTTTAATGAAGCTGTTTGTTTTGAATGTGTACATCTGGCTATAAATTTTTGTGCACACTATTCTCCATTTAATTATTTAACTTGAATAGTCATTTTTGCCTCATGACGCCCATGGACATACTCAGCTGGTAGCAGCACATGTAAATACACACATTGAATGGGTGGACTGCATTTATATAGCGCTTTTATCCCAAGCGCTTTACAATTGATGCCTCTCATTCGCCAGAGCAGTTAGGGGTTAGGTGTCTTGCTCAAGGTTTGAACCGGCAACCCTCCGACTGCCAGACAATCGGTCTTACCTCCTGAGCTATGTCGCCCCGGGTTTGGGGATTTGAGGGTTTGGGGATAGAGGAAGCTGCGTGTTTTTACCCTCCCCTCCCAAACAAGCCCCCATATATCTTTCCTCCTGGTCTCCCATGCTGTTCACGTGATGGAGAGCATCTCTCCTCTCTGGTGGGGGTCCGGTTTGTGTCTCTTGTTTTGCTGGTGGGGTGGGGGGGGGGACAGAAGGCTGAAGACAGACATGCATCTGACAGTCAGCCTGTAGATGCTCTTTGCACCACATGCTGGCTGGCTGGCTCCCTCACTCCCTCTATCTCTCCCTCCCTCTCTCCCGTCCTCTCTCGCTCGCTTGCGCTCACCGGTTTCGGCAAGTAAGTGCTCTAGCTGCCAGGGCTGGAAGACAGCAGCCAGCGGCCAGCTGAGAGAGGGAAGGAGTGAGAGAAAGAGAGAGAGAGGGAAGGAGAGAGGGAGAGAGAGGGAGAAGCATGAACGTAACGCGCACCCTGCCTCGCTTGCTTTCAGACACCGGCCAGAAGAAGACTCTGGAGAAGAAGGATGGGCGCCGCATGTCTTTCCAGAGACCCAAAGGGACCGTGGAATATTCCGTGAGTGACGCTACTTTTCAGCCTTCGCTTTTGGGGATTGCAGCCGCTGCTCCTCAGTCACTGTAGTTACTCCGCGGTCATGCTTGTTTCTAGGAAACTGGGGGGATTTGGTTTCTTTTCACGGAATCTGAGTCTTTTGTGCACACGCGCTTCGTTTTCCCCTTTTCGCTTGAATGTCCGTGTCAACAGGACTTTGAATCGTTCGTTCGGTTTGAGTGGGCATGTGCACTTAGGCTACGTCCAATCAAACAGTCGATGAAAGTGTGTCCCTACAGCCTGCCTACTCTGCAAGGAAGCGCTCATTGTAAAGGCACGGTAGAAGTGCTGTACTGTACATATGTTTTGTGTAGAGGGAGACCATGAATCTTTCTGTCAGCGGAGTCTTTTTTGTTGTTTCTCTCTCTCTCTCTCTCTCTCTCTCTCTCAAAGTGGTTGTTCTTCCATGTGCTCAAGCGGTGTTCTCACAGATGACCTTCCAGCTGTGTTGTCATCTCTATTGATTTGATGTGGGTCTGTTGAGAGTGAGAGAGAGGAGACCCTGCTCTCCAGCATTAAGTGAAAACAGAGCCAGAGCCGCTTCCCCGTCTGTTCTTCAAATGACCCTCAAACCAGGCTCCCCTCTCCCTAGTAACAGCAGGGGAAGGCTGGGACGGCGGGGTGGAGACGAGCGTGAGAGACGGGCAGCGGCAGGCCTATCATTTCGCCAGGCGAGCGGTTTCAGCCGCCGTATCCGTGGGGGCTCTTCTGCGCCGTACAGACACCACCCCCCCCCCCCCGAGACGCACGGTGGAGCCGAGAAGCACCCCGCACGACTCGGCCGTAAATCCCTCCCTGTCAGCCGAGAGCGATTGGCAAGACGGGCCTCTCGCCACAGGAAATTGGTTGAGGAAGCACGTGTGCGTCGGGGCGAAAGTGGAGAGGTTATTAGGTTTGGGGAAGATGCTCGTATCTCTCTGTCCCACCAGTGCTGCCAAGCTCCTTTAGTCAGCTGCTAGGCCGTCGGTCGTGCGTTGATTGATCGGAGGGGCCTTTGGAACAACTGAGTGAGTTTCGTCGACACAAGACACAAGGCCTTGGTGTTGCTAAGGCAAAGAGTGTGGTACCATGCACATTTTCTCCCTCTTTGCCTCAGCAATCCTGTATGAATTATGTGAAGTGCCGCTGTACCCGATTTCCTTCCTCTGGTTTTCAGTGCCAGTCAAAGCCAGTGACACTGTGACCCGTATACAGTCAACATGTGATGCCCTTCATCCTTTTGAATAATAATTTCAGTTATTACAATTTCTTCGTATCTCTTCTCAGTAAATGAACTATATTTTCTTTATTCCTACAACATGATCTCAAAGAGTAAGACTTTATCTAGCGAGCTTCCCTGTCCATAAGAATTCGGTGGTGAAAAAACTACAATGCGCTCTAACGCGTGACTAATGACACACACACTTGCAATAACGCATTAGCTGTTGACATTGCCTTATTACTTCATTATTTTTCTTAATTAAATGTTATTTTCTTATTTTATTCCTACTACATGATCTCAAAGAGTAAGACTTTATCTAGCGGAGCTAATGAGTGAATCAAGTGTAACATTAGATGAAACTAAATTGACTGGATGAAATGCGTAACGTGAGACTTGTCCATAAGAATTCGGTGGTGAAAAAAACTACAATGCACTTTTGTGCAGTCCCGCTAATTGTTGATTCACTTCTCCAACAGCATCCTTTTCTATGTTATCACGACAAGCTAGATACATGGCTTAAAATATCCACGTTAGAAGTGTTTATCTGAGTTTTTACTGTCGGGTTAGCTTGCTAATGACGTGACTAGATACACACTCGCTTGCATTAACGCGTGCTATGACACGATCATATAGTAGCTAATATCATTACCTCAGATAAAAAACAAATGTGTGATGCATTCAATCACCATTTTATTTTGGCTGGTTACTTATTTTTTAATACAGCGATGTCCTCTGGAAATGTAGATCCTACGTTGCTTATGTGCTCACTGCCACTTCATAAAGGCATGCTAGCCAGCTAGTAAATAGCAATTACAACATTTGAACAGACAAGTAAATAATCAATAATTTATAAATAATCAATGTTTTTTTTGTTTATTATACTTATTTAAAAATCGGGACACATGGGCTGCATAACTGCCGATCCCGATGTCGTCAAAAAAGTCAAATAATGGCGGGCTCTACTGCAGATATCCTGAAAACCCCTCAGTGTTTGCTGAGCAATGATGTCCTAAGACCACTGAGGAGAACTGGACGTGATCTCAGCCATTGTGTTTTCAAAGATGTAATTTCTTGTATTTAAAAGGTCATGAAATAGGTCGAAACTCAAAATGTTGCAACTTGCATCCTTCAGAGTGTGTAAAATATTGAGAAGAGTAAAATTAAACGTTAGGCTATATCTATTATAAAAAGGTATTATATAATTAGCTTTTCTATTTCTGTGTTCAGTAATGTTATGTAATAATTCTATAAATATGTACAGTACAGGTATAACCAGCTACTATTTACACACGGCAGAGCACATAGCACAATGTCATTTCAGCTGTGCAGTTTATGTTCTATATATTTAATTATAAATTGCACAAAGGTGTGTATCATTGCATACATATCACCATGACAATGATAAAGGCGAGTAAAATATTGCAATTTAACATTTCTGTGCACGTTGAATATATCATCAGGTCAAGGAGAGCAAGAAAATTGTTGGACGCTGAAAATCTTAATGTGGGTGAGCCCGCGGCTCGTGTCCTCTCCAACTTTTACCATTTCATCTTTTTAACCTTTTCCATCTCACTGCGAATCAATGGAGTTTATTGCTCTGTTACCCTTGAATTCTCCACAGCAGTGTCTATTCCTCAGCCTCGTCACGTCCTGTGGTCACTGCATTATACAGATCGTAAGTATGCAGAAATGATGGCCTTATCGTCCACAGCTTCTCTGCTCAGGACCGCAGTCAGAAGGCTGAGTCATCACGTTATGAGGCCGCAGAGGATTTCCATTTGACTTGGAGGAAGCGGGGTTTTTTAATGACCCCACCGTGGCACCTCTAAGACGACCTCGAAGAAGAGCTGGCGATATTAAACCGCCTCAGACCTCTAGCCGAGCTGTGCCGCGCCGCAGGAGCGTCGCTGACAGACGCGGCTCTCCCATTTTCGACTTGCTTTTCCTCACAGAGTATCTGTTTTTTTTTTTTTCAACATTTCCATGCGCATCAAGCATGTCACAGGATTTGGGATTACTCCATACACTGGCTTAAACAGTGACTCCGTGATTAGATATGCTGTAGCAGTTCTTTCAAAATAGTTTTTTTTTTGTTGGTGATGGAAAAGTACACAGGTCATGATTTTGGTAGAACATGCTGACTAGTGACAAAATTGTTATAATAGTTTTTTACTGCCACAGCTGCACTATAGGCAGCCCCTCTGCCCTGGACTGCGTAGCGGTAAACCTGCATCCTGTGTCCGCCGCCACGCCAAGTCGCATTTGTTCATGCAACTGCGGGTTCTGGGGTCGTTTCCATTTCCCCTTATTCTGTCTTACTCAGAGTGGTCATCTGTCAGAATTAACAGCTCCAGAATTACCCATTTGCTTCCAAAAGAAGCAGTGCATTTAGTCAGACCATGCCATCAGGAGCACTCTGGGGGGGAAAAAAGAAACTGTGTTTACCGCTGATTGTGGTGATGTCATCCTGGCAGCAGTGAGGAAGTCGCTATGGAAACTGTCATGTTAAAGCCCCCAGTTATATATTGCAATACGAGACGCTGATACATTTGTGTCTTTCAAATATGACATTGTAGGCAATTATACCATTTAATGTAATACCTTTTCCAGTTTAATGGCAGCCTTAGTACACTGTGGTGGGATTTTAATTTGCCATAATTTAAAAAATAAATTGGGTTTCATATCCATTAGCTGATTTGCTGTTAGGCCTCAATTGCATACAAACTACATACTGACAGAGAGCTTGTGAAAGAGGAAGAGAGAATATTCATTCAGTTTTTCAGTTGACTAGTATTACTACTACATTTACTACTGCTTCTTCTGTGGTCCGAAAATGGTATATAAACATGTACAGAGAAATGTTTAAATCATTTCCCCCCATTCCCACGTGTATACTGTTTATAATTTTGTGAAGGCAGCTAATGTCATAATGATTCAAATTTTAAATGTTTGGTTATATTTCATCACCCTAAGTTTACTCTTGTGAATTAAATGTTGCATGTAAAGGTGGGTTGTTGTGGATTGATGTCTGATCTAAGATCTAGAACTGGCAAACAGAAGATCTGTGCAATGTGAGAGACATTCTGCCAATATAACCTTTTCATAAATGATTTCACGCCACAAGCCAGTACCTCCTCCGAAGCAAAAAGTGAATCTGCACAGCAGTCTATCTTAATCTTTCTGTACAGCAATAACTGGTGCAAAATGGACCTTATTGATTGCAAGTAACAGAAAAGGGTGTTCTGACCTTCGACCCAAGCTTCCCTGAAGATTCAATTTCATAAAGTGACTATTGATGGGAAAAATGTCCACTAGGTTCCATATACCTTTTCCAAAGCCAGTCTGTGTATCGCCAGTTTATACCAGAGACATCAGAAAGGGTAAAGGGGGGGAGGGCTTCCATTTGTCAGTGGTCTCACATTTTTTGGAACCCCCACTTCGGAAATGATTCTGGCACCCTTGTTTTACACTTTCAATTTATACGTGCAGCCACATAGGCCTACTAAGCTGATGATTGGTGGTCTTCAGAAAGCGTCCATATATGTGTTTGTTGAAATGGAAAACGGAATCGAAGTGTGAGCAGGTGTCAGGTGCCTGCCTGAGCCAGAGTGAGATCCAGGGGATTTGTGGGAAAGGGGGACGGGTGTGGTGGAGCCCAGGGCTGTTAGCACAGGCTGTCATCTGTGCCGCAGATCATACGGATGCCAGTCTAGTGTGAGGATTGCCCGGAGGAAAAACGGCTTATTCTCTCATATGTTTGTCCTGTGAAAACGTATCTGTCGCTTAATGAAGCACACTGACTGAATCAGCACAAAGCTGTTGTTAGAAAACCATATAGCCTCTAACATCGGTATTCCAATGTAACGAGCCTGGATTTTCCCAAGGTGGCTACAATATTCCAATGTAACAAGGCTGGATTTTCCCCAGGAGAATTGGTGGAGGTCACAAATCAGTCCTCTTGGCCAGGAGCGGAAAGGCATGGCCATGCCAGCAGGCTGTAACAACTTCTGAAGACCATACAGTGTGTCTCATACATTGACTCTATTTGGCTGGCCTACCCAAATAGATTTTCCCACACCCAAAGAGATTTTTTATATTTAACATAGACTTATGGTATTCCAATTTCCAAACACAAAGTTTGCGGTGTTCGTAGCACTGTAAGATAACATGGCATTCCATACTCCATAGGGAAGTGGTTGAGTTGCTTTGTCCTTTTCTCAATAATTGTTTGTCTAGTTCACATAAACCAAAGTGTTTTTGTTTCCCCAAGAGCCAGTAAGCAGCCACAAACATTAACATCATTCATCAGGAGAAAAACTGCCATTGAATAGCTGTCAACTTCTGCATGAAGTGGCCACCTCCCCACGTTTTGTTCGGAACACCTAGTCTATGTTAGTTTTTTATTTTTGTGAGCAACACACTGTACTTTGTATTAATAGTTTTTTCTTTCAAATGTCACCGTGACACACAGCCGACTTTCATTTCACTGTGCACGCTGCCTGCCCCCCCTCCCTCCAGTGGTGCCAAGTCTGTTTTTTATAAGCAACTTTGGGCGTCTTTTTAAAGTCGCTGTTATTTAAAGAGTCTGTTTGGGGGTTTTTTTGAGCTGGCTGCACACAATTTCCACCCTTGACACATCCCGCCCTTCAACCCCCCCCCTCAAACGCACACACAGCCGACTGGCAGGAATAAATTCTCAACCCCAAAACACCCGAAGAGGAAGTATAACTTGGCATTCTCTGTCTTAATAAACATTGCATGGACATTTGTTTCCATCTGAGCGCACAAAAGGTGTGGGCAGTGCAAGTTATTAAACTCAGCAATGTAAATTTACAAGCGGTCTCGCTCAAACAAAGTATCGCAGTGGGAGTGCCGCTACACAAGCAGCTGAGAATGCACGGCCCAGGCTTCACGGGCCCCATACGTCTTTGTCTTTGTGTCGTCTGGGTATCGATCCAGACGGGAGTGAAATAGCGGCCCGTTGACTGTGATCCAATAGAGGTATCACTGATAACCCCCAGTGAGAACGCCAAGGCTTTTCCGTATCACATTTCTTGCTCATCCTCGGGGGGGGGGGGGGTTTGAGTGTCCCTCCCAACACTGTGCAACGCAGTGTTAATCCAAGCCGTACTTTTAATGCAGGAGCCCAGTGCCTCCGTACAAGACAATAGCAGGGGTGGATGGTCATGGACCGAGGTCTTGACCATGATGCAAACATGGTGCACAAAACTATTGATGCTACAGCTAGCTCTAACCCTTTGAGCAATTCAGACTACAGTGCTACTTCCTTTAGTACAAGTGAAACGGACCAGAGCTAAACACACACTGGAGCAAAGGCCTATTCACGGCATATAGCACAATATGAGTGAACGTTAAATTATTCATATTCTTAATACATCCAGCGCCTGGAAAACTTTATGTACCGCATGAATTCATCTAGCCCGTGTGATACGGATGTAATGACTCCCCAGGTCGAGAGTGAATGGCGACGAGGGAATTTGCGCGAAAGCGATTCGCCGCAGTTTTCCTCCACGGCTGCCCCTTCCTCCCGTTCTCTCTATAATTGAATCCCTTTGAAGCTTCTGAGCCAATTTATTCTGTTTCCCATTCCATAATCCATTTGTCACAAGTGTAAACATGCAGTAACGGCTATTTGCGGTGCCCTGTTTTATGCGTAGTGTTTCTCGTGTTTTAAAGAGACAGCCTTTATGGGGTTTGGGGTCGTCTTCCTTCCCCCCGTGTTTGCTCAAAACCGAGCCCTTTGTGGTGGGAGCACAACAGCTCGGTCGCCGTTTCTCCACGCTTTGAAATTTCCTCTGACTTGTTTGCTCGTGAAATCTTGCAACGCTAAGGTTGCACTCTTGGAGAGAACATTGATTCACTGCAAGATAGACATTGATTAGCTCGGACTTCGCTTTGAAATAATTACTCCCAAATGAGTACACCGTACCGTTGTGTAATGTGTGGAGAAAGAGGACAAGAAGGGAGGAAGGAAGAGTGCTTCCTAGTTTTTATTTCAAGAACATAACTGGAACATGGGTTTCGCCGCAGTGGTGACCGCAAGGATTGCCACACTCAGTTTTAAAGTGCTGGATGTCTTCAGAAAAGCTTCAGAGGTACTGTGCATGTGTTCAGCCTGTTATGTCAGGAGTCTGTCATTATTTGCTGAACAAACACGCTCATGGTGCTGTGCTGATAGACAGTGGTACAGCTGAGACAAATTCAGATAGTTCGCACACAGCTGTGCTTTTACCACCGTGATCCTGATAATTCGCATTGCCCAAGGGTGCACCAGCCGAGCCCCGCCCGACATGCAAAGCTCTGGTGACACGAGCACACTTTTCCCTCTCTCCCATTGCCTAAACTCTGCTGTAGGCCCTGTTTAAACAATGTGACTGGGATCTGCCCTGGAGCAGGGCACAATTTTGTACCTTCTGTCACGATGGTGTCATATGAGCAAACAATCAAATCAGGTTTTGGCAATTTGCTCAAAATTCAACAAGGTTGTTTTGGGTGCTGAATCTCTGTAGAAATAATATAACAAGAAAGAAAAGTCTGTACTGACAATAAGCTATGAACTGTTTACTTTTTATTGTTTTATATACCATACTAGTTGTACAATAGTGCATTAAGGAAACACAGTTGCACTGTTGTAGGACTGTGCAGCATAAAGTCCTCTGATGCACTTTCCACCCTGCTGGACACAGGAATGGCGATAACATCTAGCCTAATCCTGGTTGTGAGATCTCCGTTCAGAAGTTTAACACAGATACCAAATTAAGTTCAGTCAAACTAAACGGCTAAAAATGCTGAGTGTTTCTCTCTCTCCCTTTGTCTTATTTCCTTCTCTCTTTTTTTTTGGCTGGGGTCCAGGTGGAGTCACGGGACACGCTCAACAGCATCGCGCTCAAGTTCGACACCACGCCCAACGAGCTGGTCCAGCTGAATAAGCTGTTCTCCAGAGCGGTGGTCCCCGGACAGGTGCGGGCTCGGCGCTCGTCCAGTCAGCCCCTCCTCCTCGTGCCCGTCTGCGCCCGCTCCCCCTCTCCTCTGCCGTTCTGTGCCAGCCTTAACAGTGTTAACATTGTTAAGCATCTGGCAGGCAGATGAAGTCTCTTTACACTGTTCATTTGCTTATCAAATTCCCTTACCCGGCATATTCTAACTTGACAGACACCTGGTTGCAAGACAAGCCACTATGCCCTAGATACTGAAATCAGGCCCGCCAGGCCTGTAGTGCTGCTGGTTTTGTTTTATAAATGATAGTTAATTCATTGATTAATATCACTGATTGGGCAGAGATCCCATTCACCTGGCATCCCAGGTTTACATCAGTCCCTAGAGAAGAATGAAAACTAACAGAACTGGTCTCAGAGGCCAGATCTGAGCTGCCCGAGCATCGACGATGTCACTGATTAGGATGCAGATTTGAATGTGGCGTTTCTGTCCGTTTTCTGATGGCTGCGGTCGTCTCTGCACTTCCTCGGAACAGGAAGCGAGCCGCGGCAGGCTGTAAAGCGGCCCGACGAGCGCGAGCGGTAAAAATAGCAGGGCCTGTGCTGAACGGCGGGCCTGGTTTTGGAGTGCCCGCGCTGGGCCCTCGAGCGCTCTCGGGAGGGCCTCTAAGAGGCGGCGGGCCGCATGCCTCCGCTCTTCACGCGGGAGCGGCGGGGTCAGGAGGGGGGCGGGGGCCTCACACGCAGCGAGAGGAAGGGCACTTCAGAGCACACACTTGAGTCTTTCATTAGGCCCTCCACTCCGGCCCTCACTCGGCCTCTTACTGCAGCTCTCTGCGCTGAAAGTGGGGCGCGGTCCGCCGGCTTCAGGTCCCCCGATCCGCTTCAAGGGCCCATATGCACTTTTCTCCCAGGAAGGGAAAAACAGTGTACGTCTGATACTCGAATGGAAGATGAGGATTTTCCTGCACGTTAATTCACGAGGTCCTTATTTGATCTACGTTTTTTTGCGTGTGCGTTTGAGGGTGTTAGTGTGTGTGTGCCGCCGTCGCGTGCACGTGTGTGTGCGTGTGTGCATGCATGCATGCGTACGCATTTGGTGTGTGTGCATGTGTATGTGTGTGTGTGTGTGTGTGTGTGTGCACAGATATGCATTGCCATTTTTTCTGTATTCTGCATATTTCACTGGAAATACTGTCTATAGAGATGTTTAAAAATATATGAACAGTGTAGTTTAATGTAACTGAAAGCATTCCTGTTGACTGACATTACGGAGCCGCAACTGCTGATAGTTGTCACTCCTTCCATTTAGGGAGCGAGCAGTACTGTGCAATACATTCAAATGATCTGGAGGCCGAACTTGAAAGTCACATTTGCTAAGCAAATGACTTTCCTTCAGCAGCGTCATTATTTTCACTGTAATTTTTGTCTCCAGGCTTATTGTGACCCACTGAAAACAGTGCTACTTTTCACATGTTGTTCTGCTTAAAATTCTCATGCTGCTGCACTAATTTGAGTGGACACTGAGTGTGCGGTATCTTGGTAAATGGGGGCATTGACTGTGTGTGGGCATGTGCATTTGACAGGTCCTCTATGTTCCTGACCCAGAGTACATCTCCAGTGTGGAGAGCTCACCCTCCCTCAGTCCCATCAGCCCCTTGTCCCCCACTTCCTCTGAGGCTGACGTAGAGAAGCTGACCACGGTATGTCCACCTCCACACTTTTTCTTTTACCCACAATCCTTTAGGTTCGCATTCATAGTCAACCTTTAAAAAGGTTTAATGACTGCAACGATTTGCAGGTTTTTAGCCAAATTGATTTACATGAAATGAAAGTGATTGTTTAACAGATGCAATTATGTTCCGTTTTCAGAAAGCCTAGTAGAATCATAGTAGCAACAGCAGTGGCAAAATGGTATTTTATAATTGACTGTAGTGGGTGGTTATCTTCAAATCTGTGTTTGTTTTTTTGCCTAACTTGTGAACTTAAGCTTTGTTTTGTGTGTGTAAATCTAGACATTAGATATGCTAGATGATTGTATTTCCTTTTTTTAAATTTCTCTTTGTAATACTCAATTACCCTCACAATTGCCACAGTAAGACAGAGATTTATAGCTCTGTTTTAATTCATATTAAGGTATTTTTTTTCTACAAAACCTCTTATTCACAGGTTTTGAAATGTTTGTCGTTTATTCACAAAATCAACTGTATGTCACTCACATGTACAGCAGTGACTGACTTGTCCAGATTTCAACTCCATTATCATAAGCCACATACTGTGAATTGAGCCCAGCAGAGCTGTCAACAGCTTTGGTGATGGCTTTTGTTCATCTAAAAAGTAATCAGCAAATCAAACTCCACTGCTTCCGTAACACGGTTTAAATTCAACACGTATTTGTTGAAAGGCACATTTTTTGAGCACTTACCTCTTTAGGTCATGTCTTAGACAGCAAATGTGTATTTCTTGGTTCTTGGGGAAAGAGGATCACGCAGAAAAACAGAAACAGTTGGATGAATGGAGGGAGAGAAAGAGAGAACAAGAAACTATGAAGGGGGCTTTTGTGTTTTCCGAAACATCCCAAAGAGAGAGGAGTTGTAAAAGGAGGATATTTTCTTAATTAAAGGAACATTTGCTTCACACAGTACCATATAAAGAAGTCTCAGTGGGTCATTTGATTTAGAAGCAAGCAAGGCTTTAATAAGACTCACTGCTGTGCCTCGCCTTAATTGGCTTTTAATTCAGAAGCTTGTGTTATACGTTTGGGGGAAAAGGTCTCACTTTGTAAGGAAGTTGATAAAAGATTATTCATACGATTATAAATGAACTCACATTTGAGTATAATGACGCGTGATGTTGTAGGAGTCCATCTACCGTTGTGTAATGTATGATATTCCTCTTTTTGAAAATGAGTTCGCATCTGCAGGATGCAGAGTTGTCTTTTAAAACATGAACCACAGTATTCATATATCTGGGTCAGTGCTATGTGTTGTTGAAATTCAGTATCTTTAAATGTAACTCGCTGGTTTTTCAGTACTTATATCATGGTCTCTTCAGGGCATATGGAAGTTAAGTCAACAGAAGAACCATTCTTATTGGCAGTCAAAGGTGCTGAAATGTCCATATGTATTAGTCTACTGGCTGGAGTGTGGAAACATTTTGCAGAGGTGGATGCACTCTCTGTCATTTGGATATTTGGCAGAGGCTGGGACTTAAACAGAAAAAGTCCTTTCTTAGCAGATTTCCCAGTTTGGCTCACTGACCACTTCCTGTGCAAGCGCCCACACTTCCTGCTCTGGTGTTGTGAACACAGGGGGACAAGAGGGCTTTTCTGCTCTGCCCTGCAGTCCACTGAGATAGACAGCAGGGGTGTTTCTCCTTCAGTTAACCTTCTCTTACTGCCACCTTCCTTTTTTATTATGTCAGTGCCTGTGGCGTGGATTATTGGAAAACACTGCTAGAAAAACAACAGGCTTATACAGTTTCCGGAGAGGTTAAGACCCTGCAGTATGTCTAAATGTCCACAAGGGGGAAATGTAGATGTGGCGTTTGACCTCTTAAGTAATTTGTGTACTTGTGCTTGTTCTTTATTCATAAGTAGAATGGTACTCCCAACATGCCAACACGACTCTTCATAAATGTGATATTATCACTCAAATGTAATCTTTATTTTCTTTTATTATGGCCAATTATTTCACAAAGTTCCGTCTGTTAATAGCATTTGCTGTTCCTGTTCGAAAATAAACATGCAGAGGGAATCCGATAACCTCTGCACCACCTATTGGTGCCAGAGCTGATTTAATTAAATCATCACCATTTAATTAAAATAGAATTCCGGGCACTGTATCAGCCTCAAAAATGTTATTTCAGTAGAAGTTCCTTTTTGTCATTCTGATGATACATTACAGTTGTCATCCCTATACCCCCAGTTCTGTTTCCTCTTTAATATATTGTTCATTTTCCCTGTTGTTTAAATGCTTCTGGACCTAAAAGACCCAGTGTTCTTGATCCCTTGTGTGTTGCAGATTTCACATGATTACCGTCAGATTTAGGGTTCATGATTCAAAGTTCCTGTTGGAGGAAGCTAGTATCAGCTTGGCAGAACTTGCTTATCCCTGCAACGTGTGTGCAGGTTCATCATCAGCTTTTATTAGCTGAACATTTTTTGTCTGGAGGATGTGGCCTAATGTCTGTGAAATCCTGAATGTTTTTCAACGCTCTTCCAGATTTGTTCTTTTTATTCGGTTCCAAAAAGAGACCTGCAAACTGTAAGCATATAGGACCATAGACATGAAAGAGCGGTATTCACCACTGCAGCTTTGCGTGTGGAACCCGCGGTTTGTGGCACAGTGCTGCCTGTCTAACCCGCCAGACTCTTTTCTGCAGTGAGCCGCTGCATCTGTTTCCCCAGTGCTGGAATGCGATCGGGAGAGTTGCAGTGAATGCAGGTCTTTTCTGCATCCCCAGCGCTCAAATGCAATCGGGAGAGTCGCAGTGAATGCAAGTCTTTCTCACCTCCAGCCCAGATTACCATAACACTCTTTTTTTTTTTCTTTTTTTTTGTGCCGGACTTCCAAACCGACCATCCAATGGGTCCCAGCTCCAAGCTCCAGATGGTCCCATATTGTACTGGCCAGATCCCAGCTAGCACAGACACAGCTCCGTTATGACTCATCCAGCCTCGCCCCCACAGCACACACACACACGTATATACAGTATATACACCTGCAGTCGAATGCAATGTATCGGAATAGATTTACACCTTCAAAATCCCCGCAGTGAGAGATTGGGTTGTAATAGGCCAGTTCCATTGAGATCAGCAGCCTGCTTATATCTCTTTAGTATTTCTCGTAAGGAAAGGTCTTTTTTTTGCCTCTCACCCATGTTGTTCTGCTTTGCTGTAGTGGGTGAAGTGTGCATCAGTTCACAGGGAAACTCTCAACAGGTGGCAAACCACCTCACGGGAGTTTGTACTCATTTATACTCCCAAGCAGACTTGCATTACCAGGGGAGATGTGAGAGGTCCCTCAGGCAATCGTGGAAGTTTCTCTTTGGTGCAACGGTGCAGCAGTATTACCGTATGCTGTGCTGCCAGAGAGAAGGTTAAATAACTCTTGTGTTCCTCTGCTTGTTTTGGTTGTTTTGGATGGGTATACCTTCCCATGGAACTGAACATGTCATTGATTTACAGTTTTAGTTCTTTGGGAAGAACCCCTGCTTACCCTTAGCCATGTGAAGGCTTGTCATGGGTTGCATCTAGTGTCTCGTAGAGTCTGTACACTGATGGAATATTAGAAATGGGGCATGACACAAGTTAAATGGCGGGTAATCGTCGGAACAAATCAGATTTTTCACATCTTCGCCTGACCGTTGAGGTCAGAGCGTAGCCTCTTCCTACTCAAGGCCTGCAAAGTTGGTGTCGAATGGAGGGTCAACCAGCCATCAAGTCCAGTTTGTCTGTCATTTCACGGGACATAGAACTGCCGTGCTCTTGAGTTTTCTTTTTCCTCTCTCGCACTGTTTTCACCGGTCTGAATGTGTAATTGTATGTAATGAGCATTGTGCTGCCTGCCATTCAGAGGTAGATGTACCATGCTGTAGCTCTAATTAGCATCTCTTTCAGATGCCTGCTGCTGTGGAGAAACCTGTCAGTGTGGGAGTTTTACTCTCGGTCTGCTTACTGTGCCTTGAAGAAGTATCTTCCTGCTTTTTCTCTATTGTTGCATATTTGTCACACTCAGCGGTTTCATTACATTACATTACATTATAGGCATTTAGCAGACGCTCTTATCCAGAGCGACGTACAACAAGTGCATAGGTTTCATGATGTAGAGGCGCAAAAGAAACACTAGAGTGAAGTAAGGATCGTAGTGCCAGAAGTGACCACATCGATCAGGACTCCAACCCTGTAGAGTAAGCTTGTTCAGCAAGCAAGAATCCTACCTAGTACAAACTAGCACTGGAATCACACCTAATCATACAAAAACAATCCTGCCAGATACACTAACATAATCAAATTATCCTAGCTAGGTACAATGAGCTGAACTATAGGCTAGGGAGGGGTGGGGAGAGGTGCAGCCTGAAGAGATGAGTCTTCAGTCTGCGTTTGAAAGTGGTGAGATTCTCTGCTGTTCTGACCATCACGGGGAGGTCATTCCACCAGCGAGGGGCCAGGACAGACAGCAGGCGGGAGCGGGAAGTGCAGACGCGAAGAGGGGGAGGTGCCAAGCGTCCAGAGGTGGCAGAACGGAGAGGTCTGGCTGGTGTGTAGGGTCTGATGATCCTCTGAATGTACCCTGGTGCTGACCCCTTAGCTGCCTGGTATGCAAGCACCAAGGACTTAAAGATCTTTAGACAAATGTGTATTATTAGACAAACGGAAACTGAGTAAACAAAACATATTTTTAAATTTTTATTTCATTTATTTAATGAAAAAAGTTATCAAACATCCATGTCGCCCCTTGTGAAAAATAATTACCCCCCTTACATTTAATAACTGGTTGCACCACCTTAAGCAGCAATAAGTGCAACTAAATGCTCCCTATAATTTGATGTCAGTCTTTCACATCACTGTGGAGGAATTTTAGCCCACTCTTCTTTACTGAACTGCTTAAATTCGGAACAAGCGAGATAATGGCTCTCACTGTCAGTCCCAGACCCTTAGAAATGGCTTTTTCCAGACTGATATATTTCAACAGCTTTTCTAAACTTTTTTCTTCATCTCTTGGAATTTACTTTGATCATCGCATAGTGTGGTAGTAGAAACTTTCTGGTGACTACTTCACTAGGTTCAATATAAATGAGGTTTAGATTCAACAGGGCTGGCTGCAATCGAGCTTGGCTGTGTTCAATCAGCTGAATCTAATTGTCCATTAAAATTGGTTGATTGAGTAACTATGCTGGCAGTTACTTTTTCACATGGGCATTCGGGCAACTTTTTTCATTAAATAAATGAAATAATAATTTTAAAAATGTGTTTTTACTCAGTTGCCCTTTATCAAATATTACATTTTGTGTAAAGATCTCAAACCATTCAGTATGACAAATATGAAATAACAGAGGAAATCCGGAAGGGGGAAATGCCGTTTCCCGCCAATGTATGTGCCCAGATGCAATGTGATTTGTGTCATTGGCCTGTTTCTCTGTTCTATTGGAGGACCTGGAGGAGAATTTAGTTACTGACAATCAAATACTTATAAGATTGTTCACACTTAGAAAGCAGTAGTGTACATGAAGTATGGTCTATGAAAAAGCATTATCTTCTTTGTACAACTGAAGTATGGGCCACTGACTGCATTTATATGCACTGTAACTCAACTTCGACTGTTACAAGATTTGAAATATTTTTAATCAGTTTGTTGGGATCAATTCAGCATTTTGGATTCAGAATTATCATTTAAATTGGATTTACAGGATGTAGAATTAAATTCAGTGGCATGAAAGAAATTGACTAATTTGTTGTACAGCACTGCCTTATTAATTTTCACTAATGTGCCTATGTCAGCTTCCAAAAACATCTGCTACTTATCACCTACCATAAACAATTCTAACACTATTTAAAGTTGTCAAATAGTGTTGGGAAAATATATGCAATTATCATTTCTTTTTCTTTATTCATGCAATATTGTAGATAATGTTTTCGTCAGAAATTTAACAAAACTGATATTGAAATGTAGACTACAAGTAATCTTACCTTAATATATCAGCAAACTACTGGGCTTCATAAAAAATATTATTTTAATAGTTGTGATTTAAATAATAATTTTTTCAGTCATGTTTAAGATCCTTGTAACAATACAAAATGGCATTAAAATTAAAATAAACATTGATAAATGAAATTAGGCAATGAAGTTTCATTGAATTAAATTATGCTTTTTTCATAAAAAATTATAATTCACAATCACACTTTTTAATTCAAATTCGAGAATTGAATAGGAATCTATCAGCAATTCTAAGTTCAGGTCAGAGTTGACACCACCAACCTTGCTATCAACAAGACCAGGTCAAAACCTAGTATATGGCTGGACAGGCCGACCAATGGTGTGATGTCATAACTCGGCCGACCAATGGTGTAACTTCATCACTCACTCAGTCAGTCACAGACATTCGCGTTTGTAGGGCTGGCCCTGCTGTTGCGGTTCAGCCAAAAATTAAAGACATGACATATTTTGTCTAACACGTGAAAACAGTGTGAAAACGGTTATGGATTCGTCAAACAATTGAAAGACCAACATAGCTTTGTTTCCTGCGGGATTGTGCTTAGAAGATAAAACAAGATGCCTAAACTGTTGTAATTACATTTGATACATAAACTGTGTGATTCTGCAGCTTATGGCTCCTCTAGGATCATCAGTGCAAGCGGCAACAATGAGAAGATTTAAAGTTAGCACTTAGTCAGCGCGAGTGGTGCCAGGTCTCTCTTTAGGGAGCAGCTGTTTCCTTTTCTCGCAGCTTTACAGGCTACTGTGGCAATGGCGACAGCGGGGCTCAGTGCTTAAGAAGCCCCTGCTACGGTCCGCCACTATCGGTGTGATGTATTATTGAGCGGCGCTCACCCCCAATATCTAAAAAAAGATCAATTTTACCCATTCATTGGCTCAGCAAATTGGATTACAGTCTGTAGCGGTTTGTGTTTCCGAGGCACTGTCCTGTTGTGCTTCTGCACCGCAGACTGTCACTAGCGCCGGTTGAGTTGTGTTAAATGTCAGAGGCAATGGCAGGGATGGTGCTAGCTACCTCCTGGTCAGCTGCTGTGGAGGTCAGGTGATTCCCGAACTTTCTGAGCCCTCGACCCGCTTAACAAGTGAGTACATTATCTGTGTGCATGTCGAAATAGCTGTAAAAGGGCAAGTGTGCATTTAGCTCATGTGATTGTCAATGGTAATTGACTTACATGCAGAAGTTTTGTTCCCCCTCAGGATTCAGATAGCATCCCTCGGAGGGAGGTCGCCCCTTCTCCAGCCCACCTCCTCCCCCGCCCCGCTAGAGTTGTGTCATCCACCTCTGAGGAGGAAGAGGCCTTGACCGAGAAGTTCCTGAAAATCAACTGCAAATACATCACAGATGGCAAGGTGAGCGCACTCGCCCCCTGTTGCCTCAAGAGTGCATAGCAGGGAGTGTTTAGCTTTCAACTGCCAGGGGTGGTGATTGAAAATCTGTTGGACTTTGTTTCCCTCTGGAGTAAACATGCCATTGATGATTTTGGTGTGATCCCTGTACACAGTTTCTCAACCTACTGTAAGCTTCTTTTATTCGCAGAAGAAAGATGAGTCGGGAAAAGGAAACTGCTTTGTCCTTAGCGCATTTTTTTGTCCGTGTTTGAATATACAAAAACTTGTCCATACGGTTCGCACAGATTTTTCTAAGATCTTAACAGATTTCCTGGATCACGCAGTGTTCTTCTAGTCATGTCAGTTGCACGTAAGTATCTTAGTAAGTCACTGTGGTTAAGACCGTCTACTCAATGTCCAATTGTAAATATAAAATGTAGAAATCATGTCAGGATTTTTTTTCATTGTGGACTTCTTTTGAAGTGTAATGTCTCTCAGAAATAAACATGAAAAGCTAGTCAGCACCTATTGTACAACAGAATGAAATTTGAATTGCATATGAAACCGAGCAAGGCAAATGCTTCCATAGGCCAGTGTTGTTGAAACTTTTGAACAATTAAGAAATTACTTGTTTTGATGTAAAGCCTTGTGTCACTTCAGACCAAAAGGAGCTTATTGCGGGAAAGCATACGCTGCTAATCCTCAAAAACAGCTAATCTGTAGTCTCATGATTCTTGCCTTTCTTTGTCGAAATGCAGCTGTGGCGTTTTCCTCCACGTGCGGCACATTGAGAGACGTGAGAATTGAGTCTTCAAATGTTATTTCAAAGCACTCCATCCAGCCCGAAGAGCAACATCTATAGGGCTGATTTTGTATAGCCTCTTGTCCCGGTTTCCTCATTCCATACCTGATTTGCTCATATTGTGGTCTTAAGCGTGCGGTCATTATATGTGTCTCGCTTGCTACTGTCAGAGCCTCGATACTCTCAGTGTGCTAGGCGAGGCTTGAGCCCATAGAGTGCTGGAAGCGCGAGCGTGATGTCGCCTCCGCTGTGACACTAATCATCGCAGGTCTATTGTGCAGTTTCTACCCAACCCTGGTCCATTGACTTGCATATATTTCGTTCATGTCCCGAGACTCATGTATGTAACTTAATTTTTCATATTCCTGCAAGACTCCTTTACCAAAAAAAAAAAAGAAGTTGTGTATTTAAAAAGTTGAAATGCCTTTCAAAAGGGTACAACTGCACCATGGCACAATAATATATGTACAGTTGAAAATGAAAACGCATGGGATCTGAACATACGCCCTATGAGCATGGTTCCCAACCCATTAATTCACACTGCCACTCATCCAGGGATAATAGCATAGGTATAAGACGGCTGTGATATCACTTTATTAATAGAAAACAGGTAGGTGCTCCACCAGTTCCTGGGTAACCACTGGAACAATACTGACAGTAATTGGTGGACACTTTCTGGCTATATTTTTCAAAATCCCTCTGGAAATTACCTGTACCTAGCCAGAAAGTGTCCATTGGTCATCGTTGTTCAGTTTCTTATTTCTAGCATATTCCATGACTTAATGATCCTCTCTGCTTTCTGTAAGTAAGATGGCCTTCTTATCCCTGCCATTGGGTATCCCTGGTATCATTACTTGTCCAGCAGTAGTGATCATGTACTGATTGTAGTTTGATTGCTGGTGAGCCCCCCTCCCCCTACTGACCTTTATACCATTCTCTCCCCCCAGGGTGCGGTCAGTGGAGTGCTGCTGGTGACGCCCAACAACATCATGTTCGACCCCCACAAGGCGGACCCGCTGGTCCAGGCGCGCGGGTGCGAGGAGTACGGCATCATGTGCCCGCTGGAGGAGGTCACCTCCGCCGCCATGTTCAAGGAGGTCACTGACAGCAAGATCAGGGAGTCCGTTCCCCCGTAAGACGACGCCGAACGCTCTTCCGTGTCCGTCCTTCCCCAGGGCCCCGTCGCCCACCTCCCCGTGTGGGTCTCTCTCCAGAGCCTTGCTTCCCTGTGTCTGGTCTCTCTCCAGTGCTCCTCGCGGCCATTTGTGGGCTCCACACTACTATCCAGTCGCCTTCATTAAGCCTGTATTAGAGTCTTAAACATCTTAGGGATGACTCTGCTCCATTGTTAAAGAGCAAACTGCAGTCTGTGGCCTTGTAAGCACTGTGAATGCCCACCCGCCTGCACACAGACTCCACCACAGTGCTGTGAGCTGTGTGGAGTAATCATTATTTTGCATAGTTTTGGGTCCTTGCCACCTACACATGATTTATTCTAATTCCTGTTTTGGTGCTGGTATTGACAAGGGAGAAAATGTGAGTTTTGCACTACAATCTGCTTAAGCCTTTTCATGATTTTCTTTGGAGCAGGCCCAGCTTTTGAATGTGGACTGTTGCTTGCCCATTAGAATTGTGCATCTTGTCAAACAAGGTCATACGTATAAACTATGAGCAGCACTGGTCCAAATTTTTCTCTCAGTTCACTTTGTCTAGGTTTCACCCCATTTTGTGTAAGTCCAATACTAAAGCCCCATTCCAAGTGACCATTGTGCTACCCTTTTGTCTTCACTACCCTGACCCACCCCTTTCCCACAGTGTCTCCAGTAGGGATGTATCCGAATCCAAATACTGTATTTGGGAAAGCATGAATAATGCGATGGAAACAGATATTACTTCTACCCGAAGTTCCTCGTTATTATTCGGATTCGGGGAAAAAAAAAGTCAGCTCCATGTCGAGTTCTCACAGCCTCTATCTAACGTTACGTGGGCAGAGAGAGAAAGTATCTGGAACTCCGGCACATAGCAGCTGCCTCATGACGGTGAACCTATCATAAAGCTAGCTGGCATTCAAAAGCTGTTTCAGAGGATCTTAGAACAACGTTATGTCTACACTGCGCGACCACACCATTTAAAAAGCAAGACAGTGCTAGGGAGATGAATTTGATTGACTTATGGTTTCATGCAGTTTTATTAAATAATGTAATGACAAAAATGTATGGTATACATGGTATAAACTAATTGTATAGTATTAAATGAGAAGGAACAATTTTTTCTTGATATAATCATTGTTTTCATAGAATTAACGACCAGAGGTTTTTGCTTAACGATGGTGCAAATAGAACTACCAACCAGATTTTTTGCATAACGACGGTCCAAATAGAACTACCAACCAGAGTTTTGCTTGACAACGGTAAAATAATATGCCCAAACGCCCACGGAAGAATATTTCACTTTCAGCTGATTAAATCTATAAAAATCAATAAATAGAAAAGTAACGATATATAGTCATTGTTGGTAACCCGTTGTATAAGTGGATTATACCCCTCCGGGCTGTCCCGTTATTGGAAAATAATGTACTTCGGGGCTGGTTAAGCAACCTTCAGCTTCGCCTCAGCCGCATCACCACCCCCATCACGACGGGCTGTCCCGTTATTGGAAAACCCTCTGAAACAGCTTTTGAACATAGACATATATACTTCTATGGTTTTGGTTGCCAGCTAGCTTTATGATAGTGTGACATCTGGGGGCTGTTCCGGCAGGCTGCGCCGGCAGCTCCCAGAATGCACGGCGCGTGGACTTTTGTAAATAGTTTGTGTGGGACTGTAAATTGTAAATATGTGTAAAAAGTGAATGTATCGTGTGTAAATATGTGTTCTTGTGCTAGCTCAATTGTGTTTGTTGCTTTTAGTTTAGTTTTATATGTGTTACCCTGAGCGAACCAGCGGTGCTGTACAGGGGCTTCTCTGCTGTTCGCTATGGCAAAGTGCGAATCTGTCTAACTTCCTGTTTTGTTTCTCAGCAAACTTTTATTGAGTTTTGTACTGCCTACGAACAGCTTCCTGATGGAGCATTGTTTCGTTGCAATAGTTTCAGCCTCACTGGTTACCTAGCCTATATTAACATTTTTGGCTTTAGGTCAGAATGGTCTCACGGCATGCTTGCTGTCCCGGGTGGCTAGCTAGCTAGCTGACTGACTATTGAATTGTCTTCAAAACAGCGGTTACTATAAACGCAATCGTTCACAAATATACGAATGAAAATGCGTCCCGTAGCTATGAGTTAAATGCGTAACGCCTATTCTGTTGTCCAAATAAGGGACGATTCCGATTTGCGGGATGCGTAAATAAAGCTAGCAACAGTAACTATAAATGTGATTCAACATTGCCATAAATTGTGAAATTGGACATTGAAGTTGGACATTGAAATCCCCTTTTCAATGTCCAACTTCACAATTGATGGCAACGTTGAATCACATTTCTTGTTACTGTTGCTAGCTTTATTTGCGGTTGCCAACCATCCCTCAAATCGGAATCGTCCCTTATTTGGACAGTAGAATAGGCGTTCTGCATTTAACTCATGGGTACGAGATGCATTTTCATCCGTATGTTTGTGAACGATTGCATTTATAGTAACCGCTGTTTTGAATACAATTCAATAGTTAGCTAGCTAGCTAGCCGGGATATTAAGCATGCCGTGAGACCATTCTGACCTAAAACCAAGAATTTTACTAGCGAACTGCAGTAACGTTAACACATCAAGAAACGCGTGCGCAGCATCATTGGAATTTAAGACTATTCCCTTCAACTGAAGGGGGGGGGGGGTTCAGACAGTTCATAAAACTTTGTTTAGTTAAAAATAAAAAGAGAGAGAGAGATGAAAAGAACAGTATGAGGATGTGGAAATATATTTCATAATTAATTATATGCCAATATTAAATCAATTTGATGCTTTGAAGGCACAACAATTGCATTGCCAATGAATATTAGGTTAGAAAATACAATATTTGCCCGATTTAATGTGACTTCCGCTATAAACCACGACCACTTCCGGTCTTCTATCCGAATACAGATACACAGACAGATAATTTTGTTGGTTGAACAAATGCAGATACAGATACAGATAATGACATCTCTGCACACCCCTAGTCTCCAGTAGCAGAGCCTGAATGTTCCTTCCATAGGTAAAGGGCAGGATTGTTACTCAGGTGGAAACAGTGGGGCCTTCCTGTCTGAACGTTGTGGTGTGTGTGTCTCTGTAGAGATCTGGAGCCTTTGTCTGCGGGTCGTGACCCCTGCCACCTGAAGAGGATACCGCGGAGCACCACCGACGAGGCAGAGCTGCGGCAGCGGGACACGGGCAACGACAGCACCAGCACTGCCCCCCGCAGCACCGAGGAGTCTCTCTCCGAGGACGTCTTCACCGAGTCCGAGCTCTCCCCCATCCGGGAGGAGCTGATCTCCTCCGACGAGCTCCGGCATGACAAGTCCTCCAACGCCTCCTCCGAGTCCGTGCAGACCATCAACCAGGTCCCGGAGGGTGGGGCCCAGGAGCAGGGCCAAACCGACCCGGCGACAGACGCTCCCCCAGCGACCGGCCAGCTCCCGTCCGCCGGCAGGGACCAGCTGTTGGCCTGCGAGGGAGAGGGGGCCAAGTCGCGTACCACCTCCGAGTCCCAGGGCTCGGACACGGTGGCAGCCGAATCCGCTGGCCAGGAAGGGCTCCCGGAGGGCGAGCCAGCGGGCGGGCGGGGCGCAGACACCATGACGGGCGAGGAGAATGCAACCAAGCCGGGCCAGAGTCAGACTATGCAACATGGCACAGAACTAGAGGAGGACGGGCGGACCACAGACCAGGGCTTGCCTGCCAAGCCAGTGGGGGACCCTGAGGGACAGGAGCCTGTGAGAGGTGAGGAACACTCGAGCTTTGGTCTTTGCCATACCGTTCTACAGACCTCTAGGTTCTTCAAGCAGAAACGTATTTTACTCAGCCAGTGTCTTCTTCATGGAATAATTCATAACTGACTATGTTGCAGAATGTTGACTAATGCAGGCTGATTATTGCTCGGCACTCAAAATTACAGAAGTCCTTCTCGTAAACTTCCATATTTAAAAGGAGGAAGGAAGACATACAGCAGTGTGGCCTGCCAATAATTTTGGAGGGTTCTGTACTTTTCTGTGACACTTTCAGAATTTTATCTGTTCCATGTTTCGGGACAGTGTTTTCTCAGGCAAAAGTATCCTAATTGAGGGAAGCGTTCATTAAAAATGCTATTTTTAAATTATTTAATATTCATCTTGAGATTGCTTTAATACATTTAGTAACTTTATGAAGACATAACTCACTCTCATTGTTGGATTTACATGTGTCACTAACAAAAACACAATTTACAGATGATTTTTAGGTTTTCTAGAAATTTCTTATCTTTGAAAATGGCTTTAAGGGAGTAATTAAAAACCTTAGGTTGATCATAACCTGTGGAAAGAAAAATGGCTTGGCTTTGTGTAGTTTATCTGCAAAGATCCCGGAATCAGAGTTCCCGGTTGACAAAAGAGAATCTTGGAGAAGGTCTACACTGTCGAACAGTATGTTTTCGATGATCTCTCTTTGGTGCAAACTTGAAGTAAATGGGGGTTCCTTTATCATGTGGGGTAATGGTGGTGCCTCAGAGAATGATGGGAGAGAGAGAGCTTTGATCTGGAACCTCTGATCTACCTGACTTGCCCTTATCCCCCGGTGTCTTAATGAGCTACCTGTCATACATCACAGCCTTAAAGCTTCTGTCCTCGATGGACCCTCGACTTTTCATTCATTAATTTATGTTGCCGTTTGAAGTTGTCTGATAGTCCCAGTGTAACCAAGCTGCTAATTGGAAGGTAATTCTAAAAACCGACTGCACACTTAACCTCAAAGCATTCTAGTTAGGTCAGTCCCGATTTGGATTACACCAACATCAAATATAACAGGAAAATTTCAGACAAAATACCAGTGCCACACAGAATTTAACCTTCCTAAATTTAACATTTAGCTTCCACACATTTCAGTTTTTGAATGCTAAAAAGCGTAAGCATTTCTCATACTTTAGATTGTAAGGATGACTGAGTGATTACTGGGTTCCTCTGTTTCCTGCTCAACCACCTAGTCCTGTTGGAGATGTGTGCCTTACATAAAAATGTTTTGCTGAGCCCCCCACACTCAGGCTCTTTGACAAAGAAGTAAAAATAGAGTAAAACCAGAATAATTTCTTCACTTTTCCAAATGGGATAACCTGACTTAATTCAGTATTGGAATAAGCTAATCGCAACAGTTCCTTTTTTTCTGTGGTATTCTGAACATGAGTTCTACACAGCACCAGAGTGGTAGTAGTCAGTTGAGCAAGGTCAAAGAAGGTATGTATAGTAGAGGAATGCATGTGAATGGCACTAGAACCATCTGGAACCCCTGTGGCTTCATCCCAGTTTCCCTGAGGCACAACATGGCGTGACACTGTCTGAAGAGCAGTGGCGTCTTTTGACTTTCGCAGGGCCACCGGCACTCAAGGAGAAGCGGAGGTACCGGTCGCACAAATTCCTGTGCCTGCGGGTGGGCAAGCCCATGAGGAAGACCTTTGTGTCCCACGCCAGTGCCTCCATGCAGCAGTACGCCCAGAGGGACCGGAAGCACGAGTACTGGTTCGCCATCCCGCAGGAGAGGTGAGGCCCCCTGCAAAGTGTGTTATTTAAGGTTGCCACCGCCACCCAGACTGACAGTGGTACTGTAATACTAAATGAAGACAATACATTCTATAATTAAGAATGTTTAAAATTATCTCTTTTGAATATTTGAATTCTAATAATAAACATTTGAGTATTTAATTGTAGAATTACTTAGTTTAGGTAAACATTTTAGAACTGCCCTAAACTTGGGTTTTTATTTCCTTTGGGAGGGTTCAAGTCTCAGTTACACCCCCTGATTGTGGGGTCATCTCCGGAAAGTGGTGTTTACAAAACTTCTTCATAATTCAATTAAGGCAAATGTGTAAGGTGACCATCAAAGAAAGTGAATTTAACAATGTTGGAATGCATATAAATGTGCGTGATTATTCATGAACATAAATGGGTCATATTCTTGATAAATGCAGTAGTCTACTCTAATTATAAACACTCCAGGATTGATATTTTTTCGGTTACAGACATCTGCGTCTGAATGATAATTTGGAAGTGTCAGCATTATTCTTCATATACCAGAGCAGCATTTCACGAAGGCCCTAGCTGCAGCCAGTATTACATGTGTAGTGAGCGCATTTAATATTTTCTCCCTTGCACAGTAAATTAATCTAAAATGTCTGAACAACATAATTCAATTAGAGGTCAGTTTGTAAACTCGCTCCTTCTTCAAATGGAAATAAATTGGATCTGTTGTCTTTATCAGCACTGTGCCAAGGCAACCATACAGTGCTGCCTTTGTCCTATTTTAATGGAGGGGGAAGAACACAAATTAGAACTCAAGCATCATTTTCTGTTTGGCTGGGTTTTTTTTTTTTTTTTTTCTTCTCTAGCTCTCGGGCATTTGGAATAACATGCTGGTATGTGTGTGCATGCATGTGTGGGAGCGTGGTTGCATGCGTGTGTAAGTATATGCAAACATAAATCTGTACCATTGTAAGGCCTATGGCATGCTGAATTTCTGTAGGGCTAGTCAGACTATTTCTGTTGCATGACCCAATTGAGTGACAACATGAGAGATGTGCCTGAAGTATCATGACAATTGTGAAGATGGATTGGAGAAATAAACATTCGGTTGGGATGGCAGGTATGCCATCCACCAAGTTACGGCTTGACAGGGCATGCCCCATACCTATACAGCAATATTTGGGGTTTCCCTCAGAAATAACCACAATGACCGCAGACTCTCTGCCATGAACTACTTTACCTTCTGACCTCATTTAAGCTCATAGAATTCAGCTTTCACGTCCACACAGTAAAACCCCGAACATGGTTTATTTATTGTTTTCTCATTCTTTTTCCTGCCGATTTCATCATCACTAATGCTCCAGTCCCACACTCAATAATTCTCCCCATTGGACATTTAGCTATATGTTCTGCCAATAACAACATCTGATAAAAGTAGCCAATTGGAGGATACTGTGATACACAGGTAAAATAGACCTGGTGCCTGCCCTAAACCAGTAGGCTACCTTGCTTCAAATAAAGAGCAAACAGTGACATTAAAGAGCATCTTTTTTTATTGCAAAGGCAAGTCCTAGTGTTTGAATCCTATTGGGTATAATACAGCCCCATTTTAGACAGTGACTCAGACAGCTATGTGACTACAAGGTAGGCCCTAAAACCTTGGACTACTATTGCAGGCTTCACCAGGCCAGGGGCTTGTTCTGTGGGCGCCCATTAATCAATTAATAATGATTAACTGATAAGCTTCTTCTGCCATATGGCCTACAAAAAGAATGTCCCAAAATAGGCCTACCAATTAATAGGTTGTATATATCAGAAAGGTTTTATTAAGACTCAAACAATCATTAAAACTCTTTGCGTTGTGTATTAAGGCCTTAACGGCAAGAAACAAAATTATACAAACACTGATTCACGGACTGGGAAAGGAGGGACCATTTATTTTTTTATTAGCCTACAGGCTGGCGAGTTGTAATGAATGACTTAAAGATAGTGCTTTGTATGCGTGAGTAACTTGGCATTTTTGTGCGTTGAAAATGTTTTTTGTTGAGATTCAGTTTACAAGATGTGCCTCAGGGCCAAGTTAGAAAATGTCTGTGACTCAGCCTCATATGAACCATGCTTTGCTGGTGTGTCTGTTGTGGATTTTTAGGAGAAATAAAGGAGGAGAAATAGATTCAGGAGAAATAAACCTTCCTAATATGCAACATTACAACATTTTGCAACATTATAACATTTGCATAAGCCATTTAGATTTGTATCCATCCCAGTTGGGAATGAATACTACATTTCGGGGCAGTTATTAAAGGTCACAATTGCAAATTATCTATTCACTACACTATTTGGTGGTCCATGACAACAGATAGAAATTTAAGGGAAATTAAAATAAACAATTAAGATGCTTTTATATTATTTTTTTTAATTCCATTAAACAGTAGTCCACCCACACTATGAATTGTGTATCTTTTATTAAAAGGTCAGGCGCGATATTACTGTGAAAAAATGTCCAATGGGAGGCCACACACATTTACAATTCAAAAACAAGAGAGAAATCCACATTTGCATTGAGAGTGTCTGTGGAATTTTCCATCTGAATCCGCAGCCCTAGCACAGCAGTGTTGGCTGTGTGGACCGAACACTCGCACCTCTCTCTAACCTGCTGTGTTCGCACACCTGCAGGTCAGACCACCTGTACATGTTCTTCATTCAGTGGAGCCCCGATATGTTTGGAGAAGGAATGGGAGGTCTAGGCCGGGAGCCCGGATTCACTGTGGTCAAGAAGAATGAGGAGTCGGAGAAAGGGGAGGAGGACCTGCCAATCACGGACATCACAGCCAAGGAGTGGGAGGTAAAGCCTTGGGGGGAATTGTTTCCTCTCTCATCTTCTTAAAAACCACTACATCAGCTCGCTTATTGCTGTATGTTTATTGAACGTGTTTCACTCTTTTATGTAGCCGCCAGTGTGTTTAACACTGACATGATTTATAAGTGCATTAATGAAGCGGTCTTAACCCAGTGAAAATTTTTGTTATGTACTGTGTCTCATCTTTTTATTTTACTGCATTGTGGTGGAGTTTTTGTAGCTTTTGTATGAGGTTTACAGTAACTTTGATTTACTGTGCAGTTTTAGCTTTCCTGTCACTTTTAAACTTTATTCACAGCTAAGTGGCAGCTTCTCATTTTATAGAAGCAGAACTGTTTACAATAGAAATAAAATACATTTATGCATATCAATGTAATATGTTGAGTCAATGCTTGCCTTTCGTTGCTTTTCAGTGTCAATTAAATTTCTTGTTTTAGTGTGTTTTTTTATTTCTTGGAAGATAAACTCTTCAGGGGGTGCCCTTGAGTGGTATGTAATAATTCCTATGTCAAATGGGAAATAAAGCACACATTGTTAAAATGTATGCTGATTGCACAAGTCAACCTTCCTGTTTACGTAGTGGTAATGGAGGGCAAAAAAGCTTATATCAACAGGACCCTTATTAAACACGGCCATTACTTTCAAAAAGAATGCTAAGCCTTATGGGCTTATTTTACTTCCAATAAGTTCTGTTCACAGTTGCATCACTATTGCAAAGAGCCAAGTCATATACTTGCTTCCTGACAAAAAAAAATTAAAAATAAATAAATAAAATACTTGCTTCCTGACTCAGTGAATGTTTCTTAACGTTGTTGTTGAGTTTCTGTTGCTGAGCTGCATGACAGAGATAAACATCTGTAAGACCAATAAATAACTAGTTTATGGGTTTGTGGATCATCATTGATAGAGGAACATATTTTTTTAAATGATTTATCTTAAAACAATTTCTGCACAACAGTGGACAACCACAAATTGTGTGCTTTGTTTAAATGTGGTTGCAATGGGTGTGAACTAAGCTTGCCAAAGAATGCAAGTGTGGGTTATCAAGCAGGCCCAAATTATCATTTATGTTATAGATGCTTCTGATGAATTCTTAAAGGTCTTGTCAAGTACATTTTTATTAAAAATTTTCATTTCTAGTTAGCTGATATATTATGCCATGAAAACTATTTTACCACCTTTGTCACCCAGCGTTATTTTCCACATCCTGCTAATGAGTATTAAAGACTACAATTCAATACCCATTTCCTTTTTGCTTGGCACCCAGTATCTGTGGTATCGAGACGGCTGTAACTGTGGGATGCGTCATCCTACATGTATCACGATTAGCTCATCCCCCACGAGCCGTCTAGGCTTGCACGCAGCTTCTAGTCCACCCTGACAGGCGGCCAAAAGTTGGACATACGAGCCTTCCACAGAAACAGTTATATGAAATTGATACACAATATGAAGAAATTGATACGCAGGGCCCATGGTTTAGATTTAAATATTAATGTAAATGAACGATATAGGAAACATTGTACAGATTTGTTTGGACCGGAAGGAACCACATGATCTTGTGATTTAAATAACTGAAAGGCACCTTTCAGTACGCATTCTCGCGTCCCAATTTGCCTTTGTCCGCTCCAGCAGTCTCGCTTACATTAGTCTGTTATATATTAACCTGAACGTTTGCTCGTCAGAATTTTATTATTATTGTTATTATTACTATTGTTGTTGTTGCATAAGTGTTTGTGAGTGTAGCCTACATCTAGAATGTTTGTTACCAAGTTGTCCAGCTAACTCGTGAGTTATCTTGACTTCTATTTAAATGTGCTGATGAGCTCAAACGTAAGTCACACAGGCGACGAATTGGCGTTGAATTCACTCATGCCTAGCGATCCAATTGGCTTCCCACAGAGCCGAACAGTGCGTTGCGAGGAGCCGAAGGGACTCCCGTCTGTTGCTAGCTAACGTTGGCTATTTACCTTCGCCGCTCAACCCCCGTAGTGACTTTGTGGTCGTTTCCTACGGGAGTAATTCAGAAAAGTGGAATGTAGCTTCTTCACACAGGAAAAAAAATGTTTTTATCCAGAAGGGTGAAGGAAGGAAAACAACTGATACCTAAATACTCCTATGCAGTGGTTGGTAATACTCTTAATGTTATTGTTGTGGAGTCTGCACGTACTACCTCGGCCCTTATTGCTTGTTTTGTGATGTAAAGCGCCTGGCGTCTGTTTAACGTCACAGTTTGCGTAACTAACTTTTCCTCTGTGGTCATGTCGATAAAGTAACTCAGTCGTGTGTGGTACTAGGGCACTTTTGATTTCAGAATTGCTATCACGAAAACACGCAGCTAACCACTTAAACTGTTAGACTTGTTGCTCAATTCTATGTAGTTATGGAAAGTTAGCGCGGAGTTTTAAAGTTCCCAGTTTCAGGAAGGCAACTGTAGCCTCTATAATTAACAAACTGGGTGTCGTGAAAGTGCATCTATCTGCATGTGGCTGATATGGAAATGCAAGTCAGGACTTGTGTGATACTTTAAATATCTAACTTTAAACGCCCACTGGATCTCTAACAGCGAGAGTTGGCTGTTCGTATATGAGCGTTTTTAGCTTGGAAATGTAGTGCTGGAAAGGGAGGCGCGGCTATGAACAATTGTAGCTATACGTAGTCTAATTTAGTGTAGCATTTGGATCTTGTATGACTCTAGTAGTAGCATATTCTGTAGATTTGGACAGTCGGGACTGGCTAATCACTCAACATCGCATATCAAATTGTCTAAATGATTGTTGTTTTGGAATACTTTATGCTGTGTAAGACTTTTAGCTTGATTTATAGCTTAAAGATACAAAATTTTTAAACATAATTTTTATGTTAATATAGTATGTAGCCTTAGTCTTAAAACTAAAATACAGGTAGGCCTACTGTCTAGCTTCATCAACAAGTCTTCAAAATAATCAAAAAATCTATTGCACTGCTCTGTAGTAGGCTGCATTCAGGCTTACATTTTAGATTTTACAGACAAGCTCTTTTCACCAACTTATTAAAGCAAATTTCCTGTGGGCTCAAGTGTCTGTCTATCTCTATGTATGTATGAAAACATATTTTTCGTATTTTACTAATTTAGTCATAGGGCTGGCTCTTGGACTACTGGAGGGCCTAGGCAAATCTTTCTTTGGAGCCCCCCCCCCCCCCTTTTTTTGAGTTGTTATGCAGGGGGTGGCAATTGCAGGCCGGCTCTGGTCAGTTACAAAGTAGTCAGGGTTCCCTGGTCTAAATTGTGTAACGTGTAAGGAGAGTTTGTTCTTCGAGTAGTGCCGAATTAACTTTTGTACTACTAATACAGCTGAATAGATTTAGCCATAGCCATGGACTAGGCAACAAAAGTATGTGTGAATGGGCTCAAGTCTGGTCTGAGCACTGTATGGCGTTGATATCCTTTTTTTACTTGTAACTTAGCCTAAATAATTATTTTACAGTGCTGTGGTCTTCCCCCCCCCCCAATATGCAGCAAGAATGAAGTAGGAGAGTTATGACATTATTGAAACTGAGTCCTGTACTCTGTGTTGGTGTTAGCCTGTGAGAGGGTTAATGTTGTGATTACACCTTTCTGTTTTTTGTTCTCTGGTTTGTGGTATGTGCACACAATAGTGTCCTCATGCTGTTCTGTACAGTAGGTCACATGTAGCTGTTTAAATGGCCCTTGGTCAAGTGTTATTTTTTTTTCAACCCTACTTAAGTGTCATGCTCTCTTCAATGGAGTGTTCTAATGCGATTGGTGAAGCTTAGAAGAATCCTGTTAAATTCAGTAGGTTCGGCCCCTGTCAGTGTACTGTGCTTATAGGTAGTGCCAGAACCCAAAATGGATCCCATGGCTGGACGGGATGTGGCCGATGCCAGAACTGACTGTGGCCATGTGTCTAGCACCCACAGTCTGCACTGGCATAGTTCAGTACAATATGTCAGATTGGAAATATCTTGCAAAGTGTATCAAGTAAAATGAAATCATGCTGACATGGGAACATGTGGTTTTGAAACAGACACATCATTTTAACTACGGGTTAATGTGCAATACGTTTTCATGGCTGTATTGTATTTGAATAACTCGATTGGAGATGGACTCCGTTAAGTCTGTGGACATCCTTCATCAGGCTTTGCACTGAAACAATGGATCAGTCAGGCTGTTGTTTGGTCCAGTGAACTGTGGTATTAGCAGATCTGTGGAGTGTCCAGTAGAAAAAGCTCTGGGAGCAGAGACCTGGTTTTGTCCTCTTAACCCCGCCTCCCCCCCTCCATGTTCTGTCTCCACACACTTCGCTGAGTCAGACGTGGCACTCTTCTTCTCCCTGTCTCTGACCCAGGTAGTGTCAGTGTCTGAGTATCAGCGGCGGGTCGATGCGCTAAACAGCGAAGACCTGCGCTCTCTCTGCAGACGTCTCCAGGTGCAGAGTCCCCCCCCACCTCCCCCACCCCAAAGCCTGCCCTCGGTTCACCTCCCGCCCCCCTTCCCTCGCCTGTGGTAGTGCCCTAGTGCCCTGCTCTGGGGCAGCGTACCCGCTCACATGCCCGCTGCTGCTCCACGCGTCAGTAACCTTCAAAAGGAACCAGTCAGACACAAAAAATGAAGCTACTGCAGAAAATTCCATGTTTTTTTAAGCAGAGTCCGTGAAGGTGAAATTCAGCGGAAAGGCGAGTGGAGCTGCACTCAGCCCTTAATGGTTTCCTAGTTTGGCAGGGCTCGGGAGGTCTTAGAAATGCATAACAAAAGTCCCCCTCCCCCCCGCCTCAAGTAAATTTATTGCTCCGTCAAAAAAAGTGGAATTCTCTGTCCTCCCCTTCTGCCAACATCTCATAAACTAGGCTGCCATTACTGTGCCCCCTAGTGGTGGGAATGGGTGCTCCATTCTCATGGGTTTTATTACTGTGGGTGTGGGTGGGGGTGGGGGTGGGGGGGGGGGGCGCATAGCTGTTTGGCCCGTGCCGCAGGATCTTTAACTGAAGACAATGCAGCTAATTCAAAGAGGACAGGGTAACTGGAGAGCACATTCAGAGCATGGTGCACAGAGCACCACTGTGCGAGCCTGCTGTTGGGCTGGAGAAAGTGTAGACCTAGCTTGAGAGTCCCACTCACTCAGAAATGTAACCGGTAGATTTGTTCCGATAGCGACCAGGTCAACGTGTTTGTTCTGCCCTACCTTCGGTCAACACTCTCTGCCTGCTGTGCCCACAGCCTGAGATTCCCTAAGCAGCATTGACTATGTCAGACAGATGCGATACAATTCTCAACAGCATGGAATTTACGCAAACATCCAAGAGTAAGCATTTAAACATAAGCCTGTTCAAATTCAAACCAAATTTGTAATCTAACCTTGCGCATTGATTGGTTAATGTAAATGTAGCTGACGTGCCTATTTACACATATCTTGGATATTTGCCATTGTTTGCAGTGTCATTCATTCTCCCCTATCCAAAATTCACTTTTTCCTCCTGTACTAAGTATGAAGCCTAACTTCAGCCTGCTCTGACCAGTTGATGGAAAGAGACAGTGAGTACTGTAATGCAGGAACTTGCACGTTACTGGCCAGTTTTTCCACCATATTTAAAGATTGAATGTTTAGCATCTGGGTTGTGAAAAGTTGTACATAACTTTGATTTATGTTTTTATGGATCAAAATTTTTTTTACTGACAATTGAACTCAAGTGGCCTCAAGTTGAGGTGCTACCATGTAATCCGGGACCATACGAATGTTGGTGCAACAATCATTTGAAAAATATAAAAAGTTCCATTGGTTATATACATGACATTTAAAAACCTTAAAGAGTTCACTAACATTTCCACCTTCCTGAGAATGCAGCATGGCCTACAAAGCCAAAATAATAATGAACTTTTTGAGGTTTATTACTTCTGTCACAAATTGTACTCTTTCTCACAATCCAGTGCTGATGTTTGAGCTGTAACCTCATTATCAGGAAATCGATAGTGTGCCCTTCCAACCCCCGCCCTCACCCAAACTCCTCTCCCGAATTGTCGTTTGGGAAGCCCTCCTCCTCAGTGTTGCTCTTCCGCACCTTTAGATCAGCACCAAGGAGGAGGTGGGCTCCAGCCTCGGGCCCGCCGTGAGGACAGAGCCGGAGCCGGAGACACTGCGGCCCAACCTCAGCGAGCCCAGCGACCTCCTCCAGCCGGAGCAGATAGAGAAGGTACAGTCTGGGCTCCTGTGGGGCCGTCCTGGGGGACAGAGCCGGGGTCACCTGAGCGGGGTTCACACACAGGCCCGGGGGAACTCCCGAAAGCTTTAAGATTCTCCTCCGATACCACGGCCTTTCAGCGACGGGCACAACAGCGCATTCAGTTTGGTTGGATGAACACCAGCACAGATACAAAATTCATGTGAGGCACAATCACAACAAGGTTCTCTTTATAGAACAGTGTTATAATTAGCGTGTTACCATACACAATTCCAAGAGGAATGGGACACAGTAAAGCACTGGGTCTGTTCTGGGACATCCACCTGTGATGTAACGGCATGGAACAGTGCTGTAAAAATGTGTGAAACAAGTCGCCGGTTCTAAACAATACTGATGGTCATTCCTCTTACAATTCCAATCAGTCTGCGTTGCCATTGAGGAAGAATGCTGTTCTGTTGATGCCTGTGTACGCTCTGTGTTATATAATTCATGCAGTCTAGTCTGGAATACCTGTTATTAGACCGTAGGAAGATCAGGATCTGTTTTGAGACATGCAGCAGATCTGAACACATCTTTTGGCTGTGCAGTTTGTTTGTGTGTGTGTGTGCGTGTGCGTGCGCGTGCATGCATGTCTTCTTGCATTTGGGTCGACAAGGTCATGTTGAAAGGGTTTATGGGATAGCCAGCACTCCTGGAGTCGGGTCCCCATTGCTCAGTGACCTGCATGTCCTTGTGTCCCACTCTTTTAAAGCTGGCCAAAAACCTCCCGCCCAGAACCGTGGGATACCCCTGGACTCTGGCATTCAGCACGTATAAGCACGGCATGAGCCTGAAGACCCTGTACCGAGCCATGCAAGACCAGGACTCGCCCATGCTCTTAGTGGTCAGAGACGGTGACGGACAGGTGAGAGGCCCCGCCCCCTCCCGATAGGATTCCAGTTATTTAGTGCTGCTTCACCTTCAAGATTTATTGTTTTATTTTTAAAAAAATGTTTTGGCTCTTTTATGTTTCCTGCAGTTGTTTGGGGCCTTGGCGTCTGAGCCTTTTAAAGTCAGCGATGGATTTTACGGCACAGGAGAGACCTTCCTCTTCACCTTCTGCCCAGAGTTTGAGGTACAGAGGCAGCGTGTGACTCAGCAGTGCCTGCAGAGAGACAGGCAATCCTCTGTAATGCTAGGGAGGGAGGGAGACTATGATCGAGGTGTTATAAAACGCCATTGTTACAATAGATCAGCTCTATGCTGGTAGATATTAACTGAGAGTAAGTTTTGTTCGGAGAAGGGGTCATTGTCACAGAGGTTACATTCTGAGTTTAGATCTCCCAAAGGTATGGAGTGCTAGTCTCCTGCAGACGTGTAGAGAGTCCAGACTACCTTTTGTTTAATCTACTTATCAAACATTCAATTCTTTCTTGAGAATTATAAATTGAATTGTGTGAAGTTACACAGTCACAGTGTTATGCATATAGAAACTTACAGTGAAATTATTGTGTTTTAGTATAAATGAATGTATCTAAATTATGGAGAATGTGTGCAATATCTACACTCTGAAATGTAATATCTTTTTGCAAATGTTCGGCTGTCTAATGCTGTCTGCTATCTAATACATTTCAGTGCCCTTGCCATAACCTCCATCATCTTTTCAGGTGTTCAAGTGGACAGGTGACAATATGTTTTTCATCAAGGGAGACATGGACTCATTAGCGTTTGGTGGTGGGGGGTGAGCATCTCAGTGTGGTGATAATTGAGTGACTGCTGACACAGAATGCATTTCCTGAGACACTGTGACAAGAGCACATTCACACTGGCTTATGGATTTTGAGTTTGAGTTCAATTTAATATCAAGTGGAAAGTTCAAACAAATTCAAACAAGCATTTTGTTCAGTTTTTTAAACGAGTAATTCTGCAAAGATCTTTGGTCCGTGCACTCCTGAAATAACAAGTGACAAGGGAAATTTAAAGTTTCTGTTTTTAATTATTCACAAGAGTTCATTATCATCCGCTTGTTTTTGAACTTCCAAGCGCATTTTGATGCCTCTTTCGACATAATTAGGTTTATCCAGGTTATTTTTAAAGTTGTTATGAGAAGTTCTGATAAATTGTAGAATCAATTGACCATTTTAATTGTTATGATGTAGGTAAAGGTTTTTGTTATCTAGTTAATATGAATGTGCAATGTCCAGTTTAATTTTCACCTTTCTCAAACCTTTAGGTTAACGCTTGAACTTTTCTTCCCTTCTTAGGGGTGAATTTGGTCTCTGGCTGGACGGAGACCTGTACCATGGCAGGAGCCACTCGTGCAAAACGTTCAACAATTCGATTCTGTCCAAAAAGGAGGACTTCACAGTGCAGGACATTGAGATCTGGTCGTTCGAATAGTGCCCTCCTGCGAAGAGAGCAGAGACTTCTCATTGGTTCCCAGGAAGCCTGTTACAAAGGCGTAGCGCCATTACCCCGCCCGCCTGTCTGTTACCACGGCGCCCAATGCAGAGCTTGTGTGTGTGAAACGGCTGACTGTCTGTTACCACGGCGCCCAATGCAGAGCTTGTGTGTGTGAAACGACTGACTGTCTGTTACCACTGCGCCCAATGCAGAGCTTGTGTGTGTGAAACGGCTGACTGTCTGTTACCACTGCGTCCAATGCAGAGCTTGTGTGTGTGTGAAGCGGCTGACTGTCTGTTACCACTGCGCCCAATGCAGAGCTTGTGTGTGTGTGTGAAACGACTGTCTGTGTGTGTTAGTAAAGTTGTGTGCAGCTTGCGCAAGGAAGTGAGGAGAGCAGAAACCTTGGAGAAGAGCAGGCACGTTGAAATTCACTCTAGATGTAATCAGAAGTAGTCAGAAAAGATCTGCAGTGCCCCCCATAGGTACTGCACTGTGATCTGAACGTAACTCTGATGGGATTTAACGTTGATACAAAAAGCACACGCTCATTCTACCACAGAGGAAGAGTTTTTTTTATTTTTTATTAATTTTTTTTTTTTTTTAATAAAAGGAAACGAAAGCGAACGAACGCGAGGAGGTTGCACAATGCGACTGGATCACTACAGGATACCGACAGGAAGCACTCTTGGCAGCGCATTTGACGAAAGAGCCAGGGTTACACAGGGACAGCTCCCTCCGACGCAGCGCATAACGTTTGTATTATAGACCCCGTCGTTCTCCATCAGCGTATCGTCGTATGTCTTTAAAGCACAATGGCTATAAACGGAGTGCCCCTAACCGTGATGTTCTGTTCACTGGGTGTACGTGTGAGTCGAGCTTAACGCTGGCCTCGCCGGGGTCAGAAGCTCCGTGTTATTCTTTGTAGGCAGTAACGTGTTGCAATAGATTTGTCCAGTAATATGCAAATTATTTTCACGTGACCTCACACGCGGGCCGCCTGTAGCCCGCGAAGTGAACCGCAAAAAGCTTTTCCCTGGGTATATTGGAAAAGCTGAATATGTCAGTCAATGTTTTACATGAATTATATATTTATATATACGATATAGTACAAATTATAATGAATTATATATTTGGCTGTTGTGTGACAGTGATTTTTTTTTCGTGCTGATATTTCAGCTATTACAAATACATAATGTATATTATTCTGTAAATGGTTTAAATAGATTGTTCTTCTATAAATATAAACATATATAAATTATGAAGTGCGGATTGGCGGGTTGCTGCTGATAGCACTTTAATCTAGCTAGTGTGAAATAAGGCCGGGGTTCATTTTCATCGGCTGTGTGCAGGTAGATTGTGGCCCAGTCATAGCGCCCTTCATGCAAGATGTATTTAGGCTATAACTAGGTTATGAATGACATGCAGCGCTAAGCTGATGCAGTTGGGCCCGGCCTGTTTAGCTCAGTGGTAGCTGTTCAGCGGTCCGTTTAGATCCCGTTAAAGATGTTGATTGTTTGTAGTACATTTGCTGCTGCTGCCGGAGTTTAAAAAGGGCAAATGTAAGGCTGTGTATTACGACGGGGGGGAAGGGCACAGGCCGTTTCCTCCGCGTCGTCTGTTCGGCGGCGTGACTTCGCGAGAGCGGCGGAGGACGCGAAGCCGTAAACGCTTTGTCCGAGGAGCTGGGCCTTGCCCCGGTCTTCCGAGGCAGGGCTCTGCTCGAGTCGCTAACAGCAGGAAGACGCCAGATTACAGCGTAACTGTGATGTGTAAATAACAATAAAATGAATGTCATTACAACAGTCGGTTGTGTCATTTGGAGTTTTTTAAATCTTCATTTTGAAACAAATTTAAAATTAACTAGGCTACTATTTGGAAGTGTACTTTGAATGGGATTCCTTTAGAAGTATAAGAATACAAAAATATACAAGGCTGAAGGAATCATAATCAGTGTTGTCGAAAGAAAGGACTTCTTTTGCCTGGTATTCTCAAGCAGCTCGAGATAAGGCCTTGTTCCCTGTGATAGTGAATAGATTGGTTACGTCACAGGTCATGTTTGTCATTTTATGCATTTCAACCAAGATTTGTTTCAGTGTGTTAGAATAACTGGAGCTGATCTATTAGTTGCAAACCATATGTCAGGAGAGGGGCTTTTGTGGAGAAACAGAAATATGGCTTGGCAAAATGGCAGTGGAGAGCTAGTGCTCCCTGGTGGTCAATTGTTGCAAAGCTTTCTGTACATAGCACAATAAGGCCAAATATTGAATCTCTTCTGAAGATTATAGCACATATTCCAAACTACAAATAAACATGTGTGGTGTGGGGATGGCTGGTTTAAGCAGCCACACCTGCCCTGGGTCAAGCTAATTAGACCTGGCCAATTGGATAATTGGTGAAGAATTAGATAATTGGCCAGGCTAATTGGACCCAGGAACAGGAGTGGCTGCACCTGTGCGTAGTGAGGTAATCACTGCGCACAGGTTAAATCTGCCATCCCCACCCACACCAGGCAGCTTCTGTCATGACAGGGATAACATCTGCTCATTTGGCGTTACCATCTTGCCAAACCCTCGTGGAATAAATGTGGACTGTTTTAACATCATCTCCCTGTGTCTCTGTGCTGGAGGACCCCAAAGAAAGCCACTTCGGTGGCCTGTGGCAGGCATGTTTGCCACAACATGTAGTCCAGAAGCTTCATCTCCTTGGTCACACAGACCGATAATCATCATCATGACCAGCGGCATCAGTATCTGGGTGTGGTCGTGTTTTTGAAAAACTGAATAACTCTTTGAATGGGGAAATAAAGTGAATGAATAGGGGACTGATACAGTTCATTAGGTTCAGAAAACAAAGTTGTGCCAGAACAGTGTTCTTTTTTGCACACTTTAATTGCTTTATTGTACAATGTTACTAATGTAACTTGCAAAACATTCTACATCACAGTTGTAAATAAAATATATTTATTTCAAGATATAAAAAATAAGTTAGTTATTTAAGACACATTTCTACTAACCCAATATGGCTGTTTGTCTGCTGTGTGCATGTGAATCAGTAGCACTGTGTGTCAGCCAACCACAAACATACTGTAGGTTGGCTCAGGGTCCCTTGGAATTTGAGTGACAACGTCTAGTATAAAATATCATAACCAGAAAGACTCCTTCAATTCTTAGCCCCAGCTGGGTAGCATATACATGATCGTATGCTATTGGCTCATGATAAATCTGGTGTCAGTTAAATGTCAAATGGCCACACAGAGGTGATGCGTACAGCAGGCATGCAGCTAAGATGGATCAGTGGAAACATGGCTAATGCTGAATGCTGAAGGTGTAGAACTAGCATACAGCACAGCTATTTCCCTAAATTCTCCACTTTCATGACAGTCTGACACGGACTAAATGTACAGTAGATACATCATAACGGCATGTCCAGGAACAGAATGTTACAGTACGGTCTAAGATGCATTCAGCACATTTAGTTATAACTTATAACAAAATTATAACTCATGACAGTCTGAAACCAAGACAAAACATTTGATGCCAAGCATATGATTAAAATGGCTTGGCATCAAATACAGTCTATTCTAACATGGTATAAACCCAGGATTGTGTAAACATTTCGACCTGTCACTAACACAGCATTCATAAACAATATTCACCCTTAATTTGGCTTGCTCCTGTCCTCAGTAAGCACTGCTATACACAACACAAACATGTAAGTGGTTGTGCATGCTTATGTAAGCTTAATAATCGGCTTATCATATTATAAGCATTGTTTGCGCTTGGAGCATGTTTGTGTTTATGAATGAAAACAACAGTATTCTCGCTAAAACGACTGAAGGTGCTGTTTACACACAAAGGCTACAGTATTAGAAAGCTAAACAAACATCTGAAAGACTCAGATAGAGGTGAGAAATGTACCCCAGCACCAAGCAGAATGACTAGAAATAACCTGGTCATGTGACTGATGCTACTCTGTGAACTAACGGCATACCCGCAACCCTGCTACTGTATCTTGTTGAGAGGCCAACGGCAACCACGACTCAGAAAAGAATCTGTCCATCACACAATCTCTCCATTTAGCTTTCCATGTGGTACACCACTCGATGTTCTTCTACGCTAAAAGGAGAAAAGAACAAAAGATAATGATCATTCTTACTGCGTCATTACATTTGTCATTACACAAGTGTTTGCCACTTGCTGCTTTAAAATGTATCTAAAAATGAATAGTTGTTGTGACACAGGTAAGACTGCATGAAATGCCACAATTCTGAGATGCTTATCAATAGGCCTCATATTGGTTCATTATTAGTGAGCATTTTCGAAAAATTGAATAGAATTTATGTTCTGTATTCAATAATATATACAAAAAAGTTTTAAAAGTTAATGTGTATGACTTCTGTATATCTAGGATTATCAAAATAGATGTAGTGGAAGAGATGGGGAATCAACGTCAGATTTTCACCTCACCTTGTCTTCGTCTTCTCCAGATGAGCACAGATATTATTAGCAGAACCACGAACACACAGGGTAAAACAATTAAGCCAATGTGCTTGGAAGACAGTCCAGCACTAGAAGGTTCTGCAAAGCAAGGCAGGGAACTTTAAAATACAGCACAGCCTTCAATATTCACAAATCCCATTGGAGATTACATCTACAAAACCCCCCAGTACAAACTGCACCACCAGACCAGGCTCTTTAAACAGACAATGATCGTGCATATTTCTATGCAGTGTTCTCAATCTTGGCTTGCCAGTTACTTTATTTCCCACTTTTTAAAAAATTTTTTAATCGGCTGCAGTAACATACTTGCTGAAAGCATGCTGTGCAGCACTCATCTTGCAGTGGAAGTATCACGCAGACTGTCAATTAAAAGCTCTTCACTAGTATTTGCCACCATGAATGCCTAACTGCGCGCTGTGATCATACTCCCGCGATGATAAAAGTAACAGAATGCCATCGGCAGTGGCGGTTCCCTTCCTCTCACCCCATTGGACACGCAGGGGCTCCGGGAGGCTGCTGTGGTCCACGCGGCATGTGTACTTGCGTTGGTCATCAGCGGGGACGTCCACGGACTTTTGCACTTGGTAGGTGAAGTCATGGTTGGGCAGGACGTCAGTGGACAACATGTTGTCTGAGACGGTCTCCCCGTCCCGTTCCCAGTTCACCGAGATCTCCCTCGGGTAGAACCCAGTCACCAAGCAGACGAGGACCAGCCCCGATCCACTTCTGGACCTGATGGCAACCTCAGGGCGTTCTGTGTGAACATTCAATCAGGAGTCAAAACGGATTGCAGGCTTCGTATTCCTAAATCACCTGAAAAGCAGGAGTGCTGATCTAGGATCAGCCAAGCCTTCTAGCTCATACAGGATATGGTTGAAAAATGCCATGAGAGTTCTCAGTTCATTCAGCCAGTTGGTGACAGATAAGTTTAGGGGAGGGAAGGCGTGAAATCATTGCTCAGGAATATCCAGCAAACTCTGAAATCTAAATAGAAAGAACATGTGTTCCATGTATGCCATCAACTTCTTGTCTTTCTGCTGAATGCTTTATAAATAGCCTCTTGTGCTTGACCGAAAATTGCGTGTCTTATTTCACTGACGTGAAGGGGAAGTCCTGGCTTGCATTTTCTCTTAAAGTGACACAAGGAGGAAGCCGATTAGGCCCGCCTGTTATTCGATGGTGACATGATGTAAACATTTGGCCAACTGGCTTAATGTTGGTTTCTCTAAGGGAGTATAGTAAGACCGCAGCGCCACTCCCACCCTTAGCATACATTCCATATATGATTTGTTTGATCCTTCAATTAAGGCTTACCTTTTCTGTTGATAATGGCTTTGCTGTGCTCGTAAAATTTCTTCAATCTTGGGACGCAGTCTTGCTTTATATACATCAGATTGTTGCGGTTCCAGATCTTGAAGCCATCCAGAATGTCCTTGTACCCCATGGCTTGTGGGTGGTAGGTGTTCCAGCTGACACTCTCCTGGTCCAACGTGAGACTGTGTTCCCCCCCGACAGAGAAATGGTACAGTCCCCGCTGGTTTCCTGCTTCATCTAGTTTGCAACCGTAGATCAACTGCAGGATCGGAACTGATAGACAATATCCACACTGAGGATGTGATTATATTATGAAATTACATTATAAAAATGAAATGGTAATTGCCATTCTTGTTCTTTTTATATTCATGATAAATTTGTACATCTGCCAAGGTATGTTTCCACAGTGCAAAAACACACGTTGCTGCAAAGTGTGAAAATGAACAGCACCATTTCAGGGTCTGAAACTAATATTTATTTGGGTGAATATTCTCCACATTTTCTTGTTGTATCTGAGAATATGTGTACTGCTGCCTTTCATGGCCAGATTTCTAACCTCAATGGGACTAACCTGGTTAAATGAAAATGAATGACAGATGAAACGTACCATTCACGCCTAACGTTGTGTTCGCATCTCTCACGAAACGTTTGAAGAAACCAGTTTTGAAAATGGTGCAGTCCTCAAGGGCCTTCCAGACAGAGGAGAGGGAGCCGTGATGCTTCAGTGGACTAGATAATGCCATTGAGTTGCTCTGGTAGTGGAAAACCTTCAGGTCATCAAGCATGCCATAAGAGGTGTACTCTGGCAAGAATCTGTGCCCAGGGGCGAAGGTCACAAAGATCACCAAACTGTGGTTGCCTGCCAATAAGGAAAGTGAAATGAGTACATTCTGAAGCTCTTCTGTACACTGAATAGCAGTAGTGCTAAGGTTCATCTTATAATCTTGATCAGGGTGTAGAATTAATAACCTGAGTGCTGATAGCTTGCTTATGTGCTCAGCGTTTAGTGAACTCAAAGGGGTGTGAGAGGGGCCTGTAATGCTGTACACTGTTACTGTTATCAAAATAAATATGTACATATAATATCTAGAGTCAAATATTTACATACATAATGTGTATAACTGATGAGTTATGTTTCATACAAGCCCCAGACAAAACAAGTGCCAGGGAAGATTTTTAGCTAAGTGAATCTGGCTTGTGACCAAAATGCTGCTGGATCAAATTTACTTGTGTGTCACAGCCTGTGGACCCTTGAGAGAGGAACTTTACTAGTCTAATTGAAAATATCCTTTACAAATGAAGCAACGTGAAAATAAATGTTAAATTGTGTTGAAACTAAGAATCATTTTTAACAAACAAAAGGGGTGGGGGAAAAACCTTTACCTGTATAGTCACTGGCCTCCAATACAGCCAGGATCCAAGTCAACAGGACAAAAACCTGTTGGTTTAAAAATAAATCCCAAAAAGAACAATAAGAGCTCAATTATTCCGGAGTTAACAGTTTAGTGCAATGACACGTAAAGCACTTCTGCTTTTTGTGTGTTCTGACAATATCCTTTGACCTGATTTGTTTCATGCGGAATTTTCCATGGTGAAACCCTCTGCATAGTAAAATGTTTGTGTTAATTCAAATCTAACCAATATTAGACCAAGAGCGTCCACATGTGCTCTATCAGAGTAAAATGTACGCTGTAAGAGTTCATTTAACAATTAACATTTTGAAATGTGTGGGGGGGAAAACGCCAAGACCTAACACAATGTTAAATATGTATCCAAATAGTGAGCATATCATTGATGCATTCATTAGTCGTGCATCAAGACGTTGACTATACTTAGTTTCACACAAAATTACCCGATTCGAGTCGAACCAATGATAAATAATCCAATACAATACAAAATACAAAGCTTGCAAAATCATATAGATATAAATGTATTAATAAATATAAATGTAGGCTATCACTAATTTGAATTATTTGGACCGTACACTCGCGCACTTGAATGGCAGAGCCGCAGACTACTAATCAAGACAGAATTAAGCGTCTACTACATGTACCCCACCTTAAACTCTAACACACGTAGAACACCGTGTTGCGCAATAACAGTTACGACTGTAAAGGAAGAATATTACTCTCACACATATATTCATACACATCATTTTCATAACTCACCTTCGGGACCTCCATGATCGATTTCCGCGTGTGAAATGGAAGTTCTGTTTCTCCGAATGGTAAAGCAGTTTACTTCTTGGTTTCGGTTCCAACGCGCTTCCTGTCACGCTTCCCACATAGCCATTCAGAGGCGTTCGGGAATATCTCGTACAATGTCATTAGAGTCGATGAACCGGATTTTTATATTTTTACCACTGTGAACTGAAACAAAGATATTATCTACATAACAACGATGAGAAGATCCAATGCGTAAATTACTTAGAATTGGAGTAAATGTAACGTTACAGTGGATATACAGTGGATAGAGTACGATGGATATTAAAATTATTATTATTTTTTTTTCTCTGTTGTTACGATGACATCCTTGCCATGCTGCTGTGAGTCAAACTCTGCCAGGGAGTCAGATTTCGGCACACCACGGGCGTGGTCTTAAGTCAAGAGAACACGAAAGAAAGACAGGTGTTGACAGATGTTTTTATCATCTATGATCGGGTTGCATTGGGTTTGATTTATCCTTCAAAAATTTTGCACGGCGTAGCTGGGCGTTAGGACAGTGCAACGATTACGAGTGATGTTGACATAGCCTACTTACAGAAACGGAAACGGGGACGTAGGGAGCGAAAGTTGAGGTAACACGCCGGTCTGGAACAGGGACCTGGCCTAGAAAACAGAGAAAGCTATGACTTCATATTTAAGTGTAGGCTAATGCAGTGCTTACTGTGTCAGTGGCGAACATCTATATTGCGCTGGCATTTCTGATGTATTTTGGGGGGAATTAACACTTGTACACTCTGTACTGTTTCGTTTAGACTCTGTCTTTGAAGTTATTTTTTTTATGATTGATTTTGCAGTATTGCATAAAAGAATACTGTGTAGTTTGTGTTGTGACGATTTTTTTTTTAAACAAAAAACTTTATGTAGAGCAAAATTCAGTTAATATATGCACTTTTGTTGAATAACAAACCAAAGTACAATTTCTTTTTCAATTTCTACCTACAATATCATAGTGACCCTTCCCTCTAAAGGGACAAGTGGACCCAAACCATGCCAGGAACATGCCACCCACAATATATATGTATATTGTGGCCATCGTGAGCTCCTGCTTCGAGGGCAGGTTGCTTTAAGTTTTCTCTTCAGCATATGAAACACATGTTCAGTTGGATTCAGATTGGGTGAATGACTTAGCCAGTAGAGAATTTTCCATTTTATGGCTTTGTTGCTTTAGCATTATGTTTGGGATCATTGTCTGGCTGTAGGATGAATTGCCATCCAATGACTTTGGAGGCATTTGCTCGGACTTGAGCTGATAAGATGAATTCATCATTAATTCTGCTGCAGCAGTTAGATTATTAATGAAGATGAGTGAGCCAGTACGCTTGGCAGCCATACATGCTGAAACCATAACACCCCCACCACCATGTTTCACAGATGAAGGGGGGTGCTTTGGATCTTGGTTAGTTCCTTTTGTCCTCCACACTTTGCTCTTGCCATCACTCCAATACAAATTCTTCTTGCAGGTTTCTAGAAAAAGGTCTCATCTGTCCATAAGGCCTTTTTCTAGAATCCTGCATTCTCTTTTAGGTACTTCTTACCAAGTGTGACCTGGCAATCCTGTTTTTGCTGCTATCTAGTGGTTTGATTCTTACAATGTAGCCTATAGTTATGTTCCTGAAGTCTTCTGAGGAAAGCAGTCATTGGCACATGCACACCTGCCTCCTGAAGAGTGTTTCTGATCTGTCAGACAAGTGTTTGGGTTTTTTTCCTTCATTATAGTGAGAATTCCTCTGCCATCTTTAGAGGTTGACCTTTGAGATGAGATGGGTACGGCAGGTGAGGGTTGTGATTGGGAACCAGGTTTTTTTCTTTAGGGGGGGGGGGGGCGTGGACTGTGGTGGGTGCAAGAGATCTGTGATTGCACTGCGATCGCACCCTGGTTGGGACCCCTTTTAATCTCTGTCTATGTATTAGATGCTCTTATCTAGAGGGACCTACAAAAGTGGAGAACATCAGTGTTAGCCTCAGGAATGTGATATAGCCAAGAAGGCACAGGAGGCTCAATTAATATGTATAAAGTTAACCAAACGAAACAATAATTATCATTCCAAACTCTATACAGCTAGTCTACAGTTACATAACTATACTTACAACATTATTATCAAACAAGGAAATCAATACAGAAAAAGGATATCTTAAAGGGAACTGTGCTACTCTCTGAAGAGGTGTGTCTTCAGTCTGTGTTGATATTCTCCTGTAGAGCACCATTCAAGGAATGTCATTTTTTATCCCAGATTTGTGGAAATGGAGACAGATATCACACTGAGCTCCAGTTTGCTGACAGAGCTGAAGACACTGTTGAGTGGATTAGGGTTTGGAGACACAACTCTTTTTAATCAGAGAAAATGGCGAATGTGGTTGAAATTATCTGGTGGTTTGAAAGTAACAACCTCAGAATCCACAAAATGGATGCTCTGCAGACAACAAAGACAAAATAAAAACCCATCAATGCCTCAAAACATTCAGTTGCAGAGAAACGTACAATGTATGGCAACGCAGTAAAAAGCTATTTAACAGTATACTGACTGAAAAATGTAAACACTGTCAAATTAATGTAGAATAACAGCAATAACTCCTTTAGCGGCCATTCCATAGAATAAGTTTTTCACAGTTAATTAACAGGATTTATAGTTTCTCTCTTCATTAAATGGTTTTTCATTGGCAGCATTACTGCGATTTTTTATGGGATGTTTCTTTACAATGAAACCTGATCGAACCAAACATGAGGCATGTTTCAACCAGCTCAGGTCTTTCTTTAGGCTGTCAAGGTTTTTGATCCCAAAATGAAAAAGCAAACAGACTTGGCGTGACAACCCGCCCACTAGACTCAAGTTTCGGTATATCTGTGTTCCAATATCAGTACGAATTCTGGGATACAGATGAAGAAATATTTCCATTTACTCAAAAGGATATTTGTCTGTTGTGACAAGCTCTGTCTCTGCTGAAAGTTTCCACCAAGCATTGCCAGTAAATATCAGAAGAGGAAATTGACCATGAGCAAATTTAATCACGTTTACAACTTAGAGTTTTCATTTGAACTGTGTATGTAACATTCATCACACTGTTTGTTTATTTGTTTGTTTGTTTGTTTGATGTGCTTCTACTTCAAGCTATTTTATTGCTACTAATGCTATTTATTTATTTATTTATTTATTTATTTATTTGTTAATTGAACGTTATATATCTATTCTCATTTTTAATCTGAGCATTTCCAACTTCTTCAAACAAAACTAACATCCTCTGTCCAACATGTCAAAGTACTGCTGTGCGTCCTCGGTCCTTAAAAATCGGACTGAATCTAACTTGTGTGTTGCTTGTAAACATTGCTGTCAGTCATCTTTTTCAAGGTCGATGGTTGGAGTGGTGCATTGAAAACATGATTTGGTAAAAGGTCCTTCAGTCATTCAGTCTGGAAATAGAAATCTGTTACTATTAATTATCTTGTGGCACTTGTATTAATATTGGAAGGAGTGCTAAAGATTCAGTTTCAAGTCAAGAGCCATCATTATTGTAAATTGTTGCAGCCATATTGTCTAGTATTTTTTGTGCCATTGAATTGGGTTAGGCTTAATTGTGTGACTGAAATATGAGAAGAAAACTGTAGTTTTCTGGTCATAAATCTGTTTATCTTTTGCCTAAAATGACACGTCTGTCCTGATTGGTAGTTTGTTGTCATGTGAAGTCACCAATTTAACAATATTGGCATGTTTGTTTCCTGGGCATCTGTTGGGATGGAGCAGTGTTGTTAGACCAAATTATACACTATAAATACATCAAGGTGACAGTGCACACTCCAGTTTTACTTCCTTGGTTAGCAGGTCCACTTACAGAAACAAAGTTCCCAGTCCTTATATTTCAGATCTCCCATTACAATGGCGTATTGCATTACACCAGTCTTTGATACAACAGGCCTCTGAGGTAATAAATATATGATGAGCATATTGAAACGTAAAGGAGAAGTAAGCAGTTGTCAGGTCTACACCTTGGCACAGCCGGGCTCCTTAGCCACATACTGACTTCCGCTGATGTGACCTCCCTCAGGTTTGCTATTGTGACTTTACTGAACTTGAGAGAAGGCATTTCCACCGGTCAGTGAGATTACAAGCTCCATTTTGATGTTTGCAATGCAAGAATGATTTTCTACAACAAAATAACATGATTACATACATTTGATGTGTAAGCCCGAAACCCCAGAAAATGTGCTATGCTTTTAGCAACAATAACATTTACATTTTGTTTTGTATTGTTTTTAGCACTGATAATTAGACATTTTTAAAGTAATACTTCCAGTAGTTAACTACTGCTAGTTTCTTTCTTAAAAAGTGAAATTATTAATCCATTGGAGACAAACATATGCAAATGAGTTACTACTGCAAAAGACTGTGTAAGATTATTTTGCACAGCAGGTGTTTTCTCAATTTTTGCGTATTTTAAAGAGAACAGTTGTCAGAAATATGAGTTTACCGCTAACCAAAACCACTTTTTCTGCATCGGGTGGCATATATTGATGTCTTAAGAATTGGCGCCCTCTGGTGACCATGTCTCTGGCATTGAGGATGTAGTTACAGCGTATACAAATGGTGCTCTTCTTGGCAAGTTTGCAAGATCTTCTCCTGGCCAGATAAATAGTGGACATTTTAATCATGGGATGTGTTTTATTAAACAATTCTTTGTGCCATTTGTGACAACCAGGATTTATCAGGATACCAGCCAAGAATACTAGAAACATTTTAACTTAAGCTTGTTGCATTTTGTGCAGAGTATCACTATTTCTCCACTTTGCTCTGGATATGAGCCCCTCCCAAATGAATGTAATGTAAGTATAACCGATTATATTCTTGCAGTTCAGCAATAGACACCCAAAATGTAACATCAAAGTTAGATTCCCACTGGACTGCATTATGGGTCATTAATACTAATTTTACTTGAGACAGGCTTTGAATTATGTGAATAAATGTATGTATAGACAGATTGTTAGCTTTAGCGCACTTATTGGAATTTTCAGTTGTAAGGAACTAACCCTTTCTGGTGTGGTGTCAACATTTACTTAGCAAAATGTATACCATACGTCTGATTGCATAAAACAAAATTCAGAATTGGTTCAAGGAAATTGAACTTATGTCAATAACAAACATCACAAGAAAGTTTCCGCATCTGATATTTATTTCAGACATCATTTACTGTTAGAAAATATCTGATGCATAAACCAAAACCTGTTCAACAGAAAAGTATAAACGGCAAAAGACAGCGTACGTGTTCATAAATACATATTTACATCTTACAGCCCTCAGAGTCCATCACATCCTTTGGTCTACACAGAAAACACAATGGAAAACAAGAAGTCTTGGCAGGAATGATTTTTTTACGCACAATGGTTAAAGCCCTTAATCTCAATCATTACCTAACTTTTTTTTTTCTTTTGCGCAATCACCTCCTGCGAAATCACGTGTTGCATTCATTTGGAACATAGTTCACGGTCAACAGCCGGCATCATTCTTGCATAATGAAACGAAAGGCGAAACGATTCCACGGAACACCAGGTGCAGTCGGAAGGGGGGTGTCTGAGCCTAGCGAGGCCGGTCGGGTTCAGATCGGCGAAGGCCTTCGGCACACTGGTGACGGCGGGTAGCGGCGGCTGATGGCGTACGTAATACTCTGGTTATACAGTGGAATCCGATTGGCCGATCTCCCTCTTCTTCGTCTTCTTCTTGCCCTTGCAGGGCTTGCAGACGACGCACAGGATGCAAGGGGAGGCCAGCAGTAAGAGAGGGGAGGACACCAGCACGATGATGCTCACCCCAACCAGGATACCCACCACCTTGGAGGCAAGAGAACGCGTTACGCTTACTGGAGTCTCACACGAGCAAACAAAAAGCTTCTTCCTCTCACACCAAGTTTTTCTCTTCAACCACAGCTGTTCGGCAGTGGTTATGCTCAGTGTTAGCATATACGCAGTTGGAGTCGGCAATCATGCTAACTTTAGCAAATTGTAAAACTGTTGAATGATACATCTAAATGAGTGGCTACTTAAAGTGAAAGCCCTATTTGTGCATGACTGACCTTTATAAGCTCCATAGTAATAAAAGCTAGATTTAGCTCCGGCTGGTTCAGTGTGCTGTTCTATTTATAGAGCTTACTCTACTTTCAAGGGCTGGTCTGTTTCACTGTTTTCCCCCTGTGTAATTTCACAGAGCATTCGTCTGATTCACACCTTACTCAGATAGCCTAGTTTCACAACGTTTCCCTATCCATACAGCAATCCCTGCTACATGAGGAGTCACTCCTAATTCTAAACTAAACAAAGTTCAGGATGTTTACAGATACTACTCTCATTACTGGCAATGCCCTTTTTCTAAGTAGTTTCCTATGGGTCATTCTTTTCACAGTCCTACAGTATCTGGCTTGTGTTCTCTCTTGATCAGGGTTGCCTCAGTAACCGAGCACTGCAGGTTATGTTGGTATACACAATCTTTTAATAATGTCATTCACATCCTGTTTAATGGCTGCTTTGACCGCCATTAACTAATGAAGCCTGCTGCTTCTGCTGTGCTCTGCCTGTGTGCGTGTCTGTGAGAGCACGCATGGGTGTGTGCAAGACTGTCGAGCTCCTGAGGTCACCTGGGTTCGGTTCCACATGACGGAGGCACGGGAGTGGCCCAGCTTGTTTCGGCACGGCCCTCTGTCGTAATGCCTCAGGAATATGTCTCCCTGCGAAACACAGCGAAACCATGCAGAGCAACCTGCGCACGTGACTCATTGCAACACTGTGCACATTTAAGCAACACATTTACCATCACAGCACAGAGTTCTCTTTCTCTTTCAGTATGTTTTTACATAATGTAAATGTGTGTGCATATTTGACTAGCCATTTGTTTGTACCTTCCCATTTACAACACTGTTTATAAGGCTCCAAAAGTGCAATCCATATCAATTAATCAATATGCTCGTAACTGAACTGTGAACGCAGTCCAGTACATGCTGGTCAGTGAATGCAGTCCAGTCCATGCTGGTATGTGACTGCGATATGAATTCAGAGGAACATGCTGTCTTACGTCCAGGTTCTGGAGGCAGTACCAGCAGAAGGTGTGCTTGCAGCTCTTGCACAGCATTTGTGCGCAGCCCTGGTCCCGCTCGATGTAGACGGCGCACATGGGGCACTGCTTCACCATGGCGTCCGCCTCACAGCCCTCTTTCACACTGCAGAGAAAACAGCGTTGTGTTCACCTGCAGCTCTGACTCACTAGCTTCCCCAAGAGCGTGAGTCATTCTTTCCTCCGAGAAGACAGGTGCGTGTGGTGAACTGCAGTTTGTGAACTGAGGAAAAGACTTCAGTATAGTAACTGGCCTTCTAGGTACCGCAAAGGTGAGCTCCAGGAGAAGAGGGCAGAAGTTCCTTTTGTATTTATGTATATGCCATAATCAAAATGAACAGAAGGGTACCATTCATTCAAAATATGAAAAGCCTAAAAGTTAAATATTTGCTTTTAGACTACGCTGTAAAAAATGAAAGTTCAGAAAACTCAAACTATCTTGGCAACAAGCTGAGTTCTCAATTTTTGCCCTTGTAGTCCACCTAACTGCAGTCTATCTACTTTGCATGTTCCTGTTGACATAAGTAATTTTATACATTTTTATGCAGGCAAGTGGTCTACCAAATTATGTATGAAAGAAGGCATGTTAATAAAGGCTTCTTATTATCACTGGCATTGTATCATAATGAGGTCTTCATAAAAACTACAAATTCCAGTGATCCATCCAAACATCCACACCTAGTGTGTTCAGTGGTGCCAGTTCATATAATGGGTGTAGGACCCACTGTGACCCAGTGGAAGAGGCCGGAGGCGCAGGCACTCGTCGCTCACTGACCTGTCCCGTGAGGACGCCATCGTCAGGGGCTGCCGCTCGGAGCAGACGTGCTTGTCGCGCCAGTCGACCCGGCACAGCGAGCAGAAGACGGCGCCGCAGGCTGGGCACGCCACCGACGCCGGCTGGCTCTCCGCGCCGGGCGTCACGCTGCACACGGCCTGGCACTCCAGCACCGGGCACCAGGTCTTACCGGGGTCCAGCTGCACGCCTGGCACAGCAGAACAAATACGGACGCGTGTGAGCAGAAGGGATGTTTGTTAAAGATGCGCGTAAGTAAATTTCACTGGATTGTCTTGAAGGGCGTACCTAGAGGTCTTCCACAAACGGATTAGTAATTCACCTAACACTTATTTAAAACATCAATTTATTACTGTAGCTTGACATTAGCTTTAAGATTTTTAGTTTTTTTTTAAAAGGCAGTATTTGGTGCAGCAATTTCAGTTACTCTTTGAAAAAAAAAAAGTTCTTTAAAGTTCTGTTTCTCTAAAAGTGGATGAAATTCCTATTTTTTCAATGCATCTTGGTTGAGCTATGAGCAGTGTTGCCAGATTGGGCAGGTTTCCTCCCAACTGTGCTACTTTTGTTTGGATTGTGAGGGAAAAAATGTGCTTGGGCAAGGGAACAAATTTTGGGCTTGTTTGCCTTTGCCCAATGCGTGTGCTGTCACGGTATACCAAGCTAGATACATTTTCATATTGTACGCATTAGAGCTAAGCATTATTCACTATCAAGTCAAGAGGCAAATAATTTATCATTGCGTTGAAGGATGATGCATTCTGTGTTGCCTAATCTGCCACATAGTGCACAAGTGTGAACAATTGATTGTTGTCATTTTGATTGCAAATGCTACACATTGGTGTATTACGGTTAAATGCAGAATTTAATTTTTAAAGACATATCTTGTATTTTGGGCAGTTCTTCGTGCATTTGGTGTGTTTTAAACAATTTTTTGGCTGTGAGGTAGCTCCAGCATATTTATACTCTGAAATGTCAGTGTAGTACTTGAAAAGTAACCATAGAGGGAAAAGGGCTTAGTCAGTAATACCAATGCAGTAAGACATTGCAGCAAATGCAATAAGACAGTGGACCTCCCAGTGCTGGTTTACAAAAGCAGAGAATATCATACAAGCCTGACAATGCTCCTGTTAATTCACTGCCACCCCCAGATGCATGGGAAAGGACTGCACGGGAGGCACTGCACAGAAAGACCTTTCAGGTCCAGTCAAAATGGTAATAAATTGAGGTGAGCAGTAACCCAGGAGCAAGCTTAATGAGCTTAGGAGAGATGTCTGCTGCAGGGAGCCTCACGCTGGAGAATAATATGCACATCCTTCCTGCCTTCTTTCTCAGTACCTCTCAGTGCACATCCTGCATCATTCAAGCCTGCACACTTTACAACTGCCATTCGCTAAAGACTCTTCTGAGACTGCAAAGAGTCCTTATTAATTGGGACGCTTGCGTAGGAATCATGCTATGTGATGCTAACGCTGTGAAAGGCCGTCGATGCGCTCATATGATGGCGGGAGAAACAGCGAGCTAAAAATGTGTTCGTGCAGCACTCTACTCTCACGCATCTCAGTCCTTAGCACTGCAGGTTCCCAATCATAACACTGCATACATTACATGTAAAACTGGCACGAGTATAAAAAAGAGGAGGTAAAATGCTACATTATGTACTGTGTATGGACCTTAGGTTCTGTATCAGTACGGCTACCACTTTCAGAGGATCACTGAAAGGGCAAAAGACCTGCAAGGCGTGTGCTACTCAAGAGCACAATCTAATCTTGAGCTACAGACGGCAACATTAGCAGCTATTGAGGAGAAAATACGAAAACATGAAAACAACAGAATACAATTAACCAGTGTGAGACCAAAACAGAGGGAATGCAATGACAGTCTAAATATAAATAAATAAATAAATCAAGGTCAAAAAGGTCAAACAGGGTATACAGTAACATTTTGGGGACACATGGTTCACATCTCTAAGCAAGCCGTGAGGGCAAAGTGTGCAAAAGTGGTGGTGGCCAGTCTGGCCACTGTTTCCCATGGGAAACAAGCTGAACAAGCTCTGGTGTTTTAGCCGCAGAAACAAGGACACATTCCACAAAGAAGAAATGCTTGCCATTTATGCTCTTCAGGCAAGAGTACACCAGTCCACCAGCTGTCCACTGCCAAGTAATTAGCATACAGACACCTTTGCAAATTTATCACACTGAAATACACTAGCCCTAACCTAGTGGAAAGCATATCCAGTAATGAGAATCCTTTTTCAGCAGAAGTGGACTGCACTCCACTTAGCGAATAAAAAAATATATGTACATACTCAAAATTTTTCAGGCTCAAGATATATGAGGCAAGCATGCAGTGTTGGAATGCAATATGCTCATCAGATGTTTTGACTGATAAGGTTTTCCTTGATCTTCGGGATAAACCAGGTGGTGTTAAGAGATTGCATCGTTAGAGGAAGAGGATGAAATATTCTGTTGACAATGCGCAACAATGTTTTTGAGAACGGGAGTGACCAGAACCAGTCAGACTGTCATTGGAACCTAAATAACAGGCTGTACAGGACATTGAGGACACCGATAAGAACGCCTCCCTCGGGAGTTTTGGAGGGGTGCAGGTGCTGGAGGTTACAGAGCTCAACTGCACAACAGTAAGCCTATCTCCAAATGTTCATTCTGACGTCTGAAGGGAGAGTCTGCTCAAATACAGTGTTAATATTGCACAATATATTGTCTTTATCGCTCAGAACGGTAATAAACCAGTTTAAACTCGACTTCCCTTTTCTCCGTACCAATTCAGCCATGCCTAGGATATTCACCAGCACTGGCATGCTGGTTCATCAAGACATTTGAAGGCTAAAACTGCAGTTTAACTTACAGTGACTGGAAGCCATTGCAGAAATGAAATGAGACATTTTTTTAATGTGGCCATAAGATCAATTGTATCATATGCGGTATGCAAATATGAAAACAGGACCTGTTGTTGAAAGAGCATGTATTTCAGCTCATTTGCATACAGTCAAATCCCCAGCATCACCGACAATGAAGCACCACAGAAACCCCGACCTTGCCCTGACTTAACATTATTGTCAACTCCTTATGTTACCAGCACCATTCATTAAAACTTTCACATACACACGCAGACCGTTTACTTTGCTTACACACACATTTATGCTGCCGTTTTCTCTTTCCAAAGAGCTGGCTTCAGCGAATTCTCCCTAAAGAATGTAGGTCTGCAGGATTGAAGGAGGCCCACTGGGCAGGAGTCGGAGGCACACCGAGCTCACAATATGTCAGCTTTTCTGTGCTAGCCCCTCTCTGCCACCTCCCCGTGGAATGGGGCCAGATGGCCGGGGACCAGAAGCCGCCACCGCCGCCGCGGTTATCGCCAGGGCGCTAATCGACCGTACCTCTTTCAAATTTCAGCCGCTGGTAGAGCTGCGCCTGATCCTCCGGGGCGAAACTGGCAATCTGAGACGAGGCAGAAAACAAAGAAGGCTGTGATAAAAATCAGGTACGTTTTAGAGCACCCTTTGAAGCTGTGCCTCCAGGGATTAATCTAGTGTCCTTCTTATTAGCACCCAGACAAAACACCCTGGAAACCTTATTGTGAAATAATATGTTGGAGGATGCAATTGTCAATATGACTCTTTCAGAGATAAGGTAAATTTAATGCATAGTTTTTACCAATGAGGATCCATCTCAAAACCTTGTCCCCTTTGTAAAACATAACTGCCAGAAGTTCTAGAGAGTTCAGGAGAATGGACACTGTATAATACGTTGCATTTTAGGGCCAAGCAACAGGACGTTTACAGGGCACTTCAGACTCTGTAGTTTACTTCAGTTATCATTTAAATGCATTGAACAGGAAACAGAAAACCATTGACTTTAAAAGTAAGATTTATAAATGCCTGATAGGCAACAGGTGAATAACAGATTCCTAAGGTTTAACTTTCTCACAGACCACACCAGGTATCTTTCAAGTGAAGTGGATTATTTGAGGAAAAATGTTGTATATGGTATTAGCTCCCACCCAATACACTTCAGCTCATCCTTCCACAGACTTGCATCCTGTTTTTTTGGAAAGCCCCAGATTCATGCACCAGAGGCACCTAACAGACAATTAACTACAATGATGGAGCCTCGCTGCCTCCTCCAATTAGTAAAAAGCAGGAAAAGGGGGTAATTATAAAGCACTTCTCAAGCCTGTTGTGCTTGGTGTCTCTTTGCTTTATGCAAACCCCTCGTACCTCAGAGTCAAGCAGGGCCCCCGTCTTCAGACAGGTCATGTCGGGACAGGTGATCGGGGCACCCCCACCTTCCCGAATCGCCAGCTGCACATACTGCTGCAGACACTGTGGAAGGGAGAAAAAAAAGACAGGATCACCAATTACCCCTCTCCACTGGGTATGCACCTCACCTTCAAAACCTTCAAGGCAACCTGTGTACCGTAAACATTCCCAGAGGTATTTTAATGACAGCTGGGACCAAACTATGGCTGCACACCTCTCAGGCTTCCAGAAGGGATGCCCAGGAGGTCGGCAGATGAAGAGACAACTGCACATAGTTGTAATTACGCCAACTTCAGCCAGTTCCAAGGCAGCGCAAAATCCTCAAGCGGTTCAAGCGCTGGCTACTTACTGAGTTCTGCAATGATTACAGCGCTCGCACTGTGGCTCGTATTTCACAGTTCAGCCTGAGCCTTTGTTAAACATTAGCCAGGCAACACAGCCACTCCTAGTTCTACCTGTTCTGAATCATGCAAAACCAGCAGAGTCCTTTGTTGAAAGAGTGAGATAATGCGTGATTCACCAGGCTACGGGAGAGTGGAGAGGGAACACAGCGTTGTTTCCCCGGAGGGCGTTATTAGTTACCATTAGTTTTGTTAGCAGCCTCCCTATGGGATGTTCTATGCTATCAGAACAGAGGCCTATCTCGTATCAACAGAATAACACCTGACCATTTCAGGGGAGATAATACTGGTACCTAATGTACAGCAACAAAGAATGGGATTTTGTTATGTGATAAACACTGAAAATGAATAGATAAAATTCCAAAATTTTGCTATGCAGGTAATACAAACATCCGAACGTGTAAGCTAGTTCCACATATGATTTCTTAATAGCTCATGTCTCAGCATGTTTACGCATTATTAAAATTTGAAACCACATTAAAACATGAAAATGAGCTTCCATGTCTGTTTTTTGAATCCCAGAATTTCTGGCCTATGATACAACTTGTCCTGAGCCAGACTTTTTTTTGGCCTGGGAACACACACACTAAGATCCAAGCTGCATCCGAGGTAGAGAGATATTTGGGGCGCCCCCGCCCCGCCCGCCCGACCCCCCCCCTTCTTACCGAGGTGCAGAAGACGCAGTTGCAGGTGAGCAGTCTGCTAGTCGCTGCCGGGGAGCACTCACTAAGGCACAACTTGCAAAAGATCAGAGGCTGCGGGGCCTCAGCCTCCACCCAGATAGGGCTGCTGCTCGGCATGCTGGGACTTATCTCTCTCTCTATCTCTCTCTCTTAACTCCACACGATGCAGTCCTCCATGTTTCCTGTGGGAACAAAGATCATACATACCGCTTTAGAAATCAACTTAAAACGTGGTCATGTTTTAAAAAGACCTTTGCAGGGAACCGAAGACAGAGATAGAATCTCAGTGAGAAAGAAAAGTTAAAGCAAAGCGATGTTCATTTCCCTCGGCCTAGTGTCATCAGACACTTCAGTACTTCAGATGCTTTACTATTGTTATGCTTATCCGCAGTCAAATGAACTAAAGTAACACAGCCTGATGCATTAAAAATGTATTTCTTTTGTGTCTTTTTTTAATTGACTGAATGTAAAGATTAAGAGCCATTTTCTCTTTGTAAAAATTACTACATCAAATGTACTCCCAAGTTTAATGGACTCCAGGGCTTCACTTAAATGTGTTGTCCCCATTACAAACACATCAAGCCACTCTACTTGATGCCAAAAGAATGATCACTAGACATATTTGCCAAACACATCAATATTTTCTGCCTACCACTTAGCTCAGAGAATATAGTTTGCTGAAAAACCCACCCCAACTAAACCGTAAATATTCTTGTCCAAAATGGTGTGGTACACACAAGAGTAGTTCAACAATACAGAGCAAGACAGAAGGGGGAAAAGAAGTAAAGCTATTTTGGCCAAAAAATAAATATTTCCAGATTTCCTAGAAGTGGGTGGCATCGATGCATTTTTCACTGACAGTTTCACTTTTAGCTCTAGAAGGCAAAAAGCTTTGCCATTTCCAATCCCCCAAGGTCCTAGTTGCTGAGCTGCATCAATGACTTGTTTGATCACGCTAGTCTGTGCTCCTTTAAGCATGTAAGTAGAACTATAAAAGCTGCCAATCCTCTAGAACTAGGCTTCAGGGTTATCCGTGGAGAGGCTCCATTGATATGTTTAAATGCTACAGGCACAGCAGTCATTTAGAAAGCCTGTACATCAAACAAGGTTTTATCTGAGTAATAAATAGCAATTCAGGCTACATGTTTTCCCCCAATTATTTTTGTGCCTGTCATAAATTTCGGTTACGTTTTAAGCACACGTGTGAATCATTTGAAGATTAGGGTCAAATACACACTATAGGAAGCAGTGAAGATGTTAGAGACACACAGAGAACATGCGTGTTTCTAACAACTGTCTATGAGAGGAATAAAACTTCAATTTTCAGTTGAGCATGTCAAGAGAAGTCACAAATCTATCTTGACATGTGAAATGCATCCTATGTCTGTACATTTGTGATTAGGTCCTGAGAAAAATTTACACCACCAAAAACAATCAAACAAGTGTCCTCAATTCACATTGCTGTCCCCTACTTGATTTATAGCATACACATAAAACAATGGATACTAGCACTTGAATAAGCATTTCTATTTCTGAGTTTTAATGGTGCTCTTGGAAGCCTGCAATTTCTGGGACACTAGGTGCAGAGATCTGATTGGTGATTCCCCATCTCCTCTGTTTACACTAAATGAAGAACCCAGGGAAGCCTGTTTAGCAGTATAACCCTCCCCCCTTTAAAATCTTATCTTCTGTATGGGAAAAATGTTCCTGGAAAAGCCCCTCACATATATACAGTACATGTCTGATAAAGTCTCCAAAAGCAATACTATAGCCTCTGTGATCTTATATACACTGCACAGAAGACAAAAACTTATCCTAAGGAGCTACTTAAGGAAGTTCATATTCTAAGGTTTGATGAACAACAGTATAGATTCAGAACTTAACCTAACGAAAACCAGTTTTCAACCAGTGTCATAATAGATGCTGTCAAACACAAGCAAACACCTTAAATGTCAGATTATAATGTCTGGTTTACAGGGGTTCAAAATGCAGTTTAAAGAGATTTCAGTCTGTATGGGTGAAAGAGGCCTTGCAATGCTTCTGTTCCATTAAGTGTAGGTACCTCACTGCACCACTGGGGGGTCAATACATTTGACCAGAGGTCAATACAGGCCCCCCCAACTCCCTGCCACCTACACTTTTGGCCAGCTCACTTTAGTCTCTAACTTTAGCACTAAAAATTCAATGTTACAAGCAGGTTCAGAAACATAACCACCTCCCCAGAACACAGTTCATGTCATACACCCCCCACCCACAGCTGACTGTTCATCCCTCGTCCACTGTGTCTGACAACACATCAGGAGTCCCAAGATCTGTTTAGCCACCCAACTTCTGAAATGATCCTGGTGCCCTTGACAACAGCAGAAGTACAGAGTGAACATTTCAGCTGGCTCTTCACAAGTTGATTAGGACAGAGGACTCAGAGGCTGTTTCTACAGACTGGACTGCCCTCAGGCATTCAGGCTCCCCGGCAGGGGTTGCTTTGCTACAAAGGCAAATGGCACATCAGGACTGCATCACTCCACTAAGTACCTTAGCTGGACGGGACACCTAGGAGGCCAAAAAACTCAGTCCCTGTGAATCGCTGGCTGGGGATTCCTGAGGTCTGACACTGGAAGCATGTGGTTAATGGACCAGGTTGGATGGGGTGGGTCATTGCTGCTGGCTGAGTCCATGGCTGTGATTTGTGTGGCAGCTGATGACTGGCCTTAGTGGCCCAAGACCCTTTTTAGCCCTCACAGATAGACTCAGTGGTAAGGCTGCCACTATAGCTGCTGCTATATAATGCAGCTGGTTAACTGACTATCAGCCAGCTGAGAGAAGCTACTTACTAATTAAACAATGAAACAAATTACACACGATGAATTAAAAAGGTTAGGTTAAGAGCTCCTACAAATGAAAACCAAATACCCCAAAAACATTTTACACAGTTCAGCTCAACTACATCAGACAACACACATGGACAACAAAGCAGATGATATTTTATTCACCCCATTCAAACTGTAAATGACAGTAGAAATTATTGTGGGATAGAGCCAAAAGTCTTCAGAGAGTCTTAGAGACACTTGTGATGGCAGATCTCATTTTGAGTTTATTGGGGTATGCAAAATAGCACATTGGTTTTCTGTTGGCTAATAGGCTGCAGGCCCGATTCACATAACAAGCAAAAATGCAGTTAACCTATGAGCTCTGTGAGAAATGCCAGCTGTGGATATGATGCAAGCAGACTAACAGCTCTCTTAGCTAGAAAATACACACCCTCCTAATGCATATTCTCTTAGTTCAGAGAAGAGTGATCTGATAACTCACAAAAAATTAGCATTAGTCCCATTCACCAACAAATCTACTTAAGTAAATCGCTCTTTATAATTCCAGTGCTGTTAGATCAAAGCCTGTACTAAATTCAACACTATAGGATGGTAAACCAGCCTGATCAAAAGAGAATTTCCTTCATTGTAAATTATGCATACCGACCTGGGTTTTGTATCTTTCTTGTATATGAAAGGCATAATCCAACAGCAAATCTGTTTAGGTAGTATATGCACCTACAGAACATTTTGGAAGGGCATCTGTGCGCCAAAGACAGTATCCAGTTTGATCCAGATGAGAGCTATATCGTTTGAGCCAGAGCCCAGAGGCATCCTAGTCCCATAGCCTTAATTTGAAACACATAATGTGAAAGATCTAAACATTGTATAGCTACATTAAATCTGAGAACACAACTGAAGTACGCAGAATATCCGTGATATGTATATGGTGTTGGTACAGTTACGTAGATAAAACACGTTCCGCAGCAGATTTCAAGGTTGCACGAACAGTAGCCTATGTGCCCCTACTTTCTGGATTTCAGCCACGCGTTTCTGAGAGCCGCGAACAACCGCAATATCATCAAAGTGCCAGAAACCGAGGCTACTGAGCGTCTTACCTTAACCGGTCGATCGCTGCGAACTAGCTCCTTTACCCGTCCCACAGCCGCAGTGTTCGCTCTCTGCCACTCGCACATGAGGCAGTCCCCGTTGACACACACTCACCTATTAAACACACCTCCAGTTACCTCTCTGTTCGCAGGCACCGCCCATTTGCCACGGAGAACTGCAAACAGTCACTCCCTTGTATGAAATGAATGCTAGCTTGCTTTCCAAAGGCAGTGGCCTCGCCGGTTTGTGAGCGAAACTGCTAAGTGCACTTCCGACTTCCTCTCAGCTATTTGGAATTTTAACTCCTTGTGGAATTTCTATCAAAATGTAAGATTGTGAAATGTCGTTGTTGAGTAGGGAATAAGTAAATTTCTTACTTTGTTTCACGAGTGCAGCCCATTATGAAAATATGGCCGTTTATAGGGTTCGATTAATTTACTGACAATTACAGCATAACCCATTTTAATAACCTGGTAGCCTACCCCATTAATATTACCAGCAAGCTGGCAGATAAGCGCATTCTTTTTGTCGTCATCGTATTGACGTGTTTCTGCTTTGAATATGTGGTAGCAGACAGAATCAGATTCCGAATTTACGTTTGCATTCTGATTTGAATTATTATTTTATAGTGAGTAGAATCTTTATTTTATTTTTTAACCCTTGTCGTAATGCAGTAGGCTAAGATAGCATATCGTCGTGCGCTTTGCTCAGTTTTCATTATATGGGGAATGTTAAGCAGGACTATAATAAATATTTTTTTCACGTATGCTATTTAACATATGACCTAAGCTTGCGCGGTTTCTCAGCCTAAAATACAAGCGCTGTACCATTATTAAAACAGTTTTCCTTATAATGATCCCACTAGAGGGCTCTCTCAGCACTGAATCATACTAAAAACTTTCATTTAGCATTTTCACCGATCCCGCAAAAGATTTATGATTGATTGCCTGTTCAAACATTAAAAGGAAGGAGTTCAAAACAACGAGAGGTTAATTTAAAGATAGATCAATTTACTGCAAAGAATACAGTCTGTATACCATAAAGCATAGGCCTCTCATATTTCAACAATACATAATCCAACGATCATTGTCCAATGAAACCTCAACCCGGTAAAGCAACGGAAGGTCTTATAAGACCCATAAGGACATGCGTATGGATTTAATTCCAGCTAGATATAAAATACTCTTTCATTTCTTCTTTTATTAATGCATTTAAAAAAAAAATTATTATTGATTTATTCATTTAATTTCTACTATTTATTTAGGCTAATGCCACCATCAGAGATGACAATATATTCATTACAATAAATAATCTCCCTCCAATGTTTAAAAAAGTAATTCTTGTCCGTAACTTATGTCACTATTATTTGTATTTGTTTTTTTGCTTGATGCTAAAAATGTCTCTTGTTCAGAGTGGCTGAAGTTCTGTAAATGCCAAAGCGAATGACTTCATTAGGAACAGGATGTGCTTACCAGACACAGATCGCAGTCTCTGTCCTGTCACCCACGTACTAAATGTCCAGACTCCATATCTGAAAATGCAATCAGTGAATCCAGTTGCAATAAGTGACATCTGCGAAGTGGTCTCGAAACGAAGGAAGATGGAATGAATATTTCTTATGATGATGAAACTATTGAACAACAAATATTTTTATAGAAGAAACTGCACTCAAAAAAAATGAAAAGGTGGTACAGTTCATATTAATTAATTAATATATTTTCTGTATGCATTACTTAGTTTTACAGGTTTAATATGACTTTAATTTTTTCTGTTTATATAACTCAATTGTTTGGATTTTCTGCATTAAAAAAATAATCATTGGATTCTCTCAATAACATTATAGACAGTGTTTGCACATATAGTATTATTAAGTATATGTGACTTCAACTAATTACTTGCAAATTGGTGATTTTCTTCAACAAACACCTTTAAGGCATTCTAGACAATTAGGAAACACATGTAAAAAAAATAATTGTAACTTAATTTTCCTTTAAACGCTAGACTTCATCACAAGTATTTCAGGTCTATATGACTCATCATAGGGATAGACCATATTCAAAATGATCATACGGTAATTATATTACAGTATACTACAGTATACAGTATAATTACAGTATACACTCCCAGAAAGCACTGGAAAGCACTGGTAAGCCTACGCATACCCACGCACACACAGAAAGTTTATTTACATATGCATATGAAATCATGACCCCCACACCATAATCATAACCCCACACTAACAGTAACCCTGAAACTAAAAACTATTATTCTCTTCTGCAAGCGAGAAAAAAGAGACAATTTAAATAAACCCCTTGCTGGGACGATCAATGTATTGCGCAAACCACAACCCACACACACCTAACCATAACTCCCCCCCCCCCCCCGTCCCCCGCCTCCCCCCGCCACCCAGAACAAACCAATATCTATGAGCTAAATTCTATGTTTCTATCGAAAAAGGGAAGGATCTAAAATACTGCAACCCTTGGTCCATAGGTGGCGCAGTAACCTCATACCATATTCAGCTGAGAAAGCATTGTATTAGGATTGTCAGACTTCTACTCAAAACAGGGGTCTGCTATAATTGAGTTTAATCATTGACCTATAGGTGGCGTTACATGCTCTTACGCAGCTCAGCTGACATGATATCATATTGTGTTATGTTCAGCAAAGAATAGGGGTCTACATAGGGATCTACTGTATCTGCTTATCTATGCTATACTTGACACTACGGTCATATCAGATCATATCGACCCATAACAACACCTTAACAACACAAATGGTGGTAAAATGCTAACATAATAGGAAGGCTGACACTATGCATTGTATCACATTCTTCCAATGTTTCCTGCACTCTTCTGTGATTAGATCAATTGCTGATAGTGTTTCTGTAGTGTGACAATTATATGTAAGCCAGATGAGAGCTGGAGCAAGTTGAAAGGGTGTCTTTTGGCTCTGAGACTGCAATCTGACTCTAATGGCTGAACGGGATTCCCTGGCCAGCTATGTGCATTCTAAAGTATTGAAGTGGTCATCTGTCATTAAAACGGATGGCTCAACCCAGAACACTTTAGTTGTGACTAAGGCTGGGGGCAGGGGGGGGGGGCAAACAAAATGTGTCCTTAACTTGAAATAACTTGAAATAAAAAATTTTAAAAAGCAAGAGGTTTTTTTTTTCAGTGCAAATGCAGTTTGGTTCAACAATCATTCACACTAGTGAGGAAAGTGTTATGCTTGTGTTTACTGATAAGTCAAAGTTAAGGACAAATGATGATTGAATTTCAGCGCAAGAGTGAGTATAAAGGGGAAGTTATATATAAACGTACGAGCATTTTTAAGATGTTCTTTGAATTTCAGCACTTGGCATTCATTCTAGTCAGTGAGCACTAACTCAGCAGATAAAGAAAGTATTTTTGACATTGATTTAAATGACATACATTTCTAACAACATGATAAATTATGTCTAAAGCATTAGTGAAATTAAATAAGTTAGACATGGTAAAACAACGTAAAATAAAATCAACCGACTTGTGCTACAGCATTTCCTCCTTGGAAACAATATTTTATCAGAACAAAGTGCAGAATGCCGTGTTTGTCAGACGTGGGGACCGAACAATACTTTAAAAAAAAGAGTCTGGGCTCTGTTAGGTTACATCTAAATTAAAAATCTATTATAAAATATATTTAAATCTTTCCTTTGGTATGGCACCAGCTTTACAATATATTAAGTACAAAGGATAAGCTAAAAAGTAAAAGATTTTCTGATTACTCTCGCTTATTTGCAGTCCTGCCATTTGAATAGCTTGAGGCATGTAGCCCTTGAAAGAAGACACCTGATTTGACCTCTGATCAGAAGGTTGTATTGCATGTCATTAAAGGATGAGTCAGCCAGCCATGCCTCCCATTTCGGGTGTAAAATAATCAGGCCCCCTCCATTATAAACGCGCTCGCCATGATGCAGTGGAACGAAAATAGCGATACGTGCATTGCTTAAAAGTCTTGTGTTGGATTACCACGCAGAGACTTCCAACAGAGAGACACCTCTAGTCAAAGTACCACTCTGTGCGGCAGGAATATCTTACCTAACTCAAAAGAACCTCTGTCCGTCAGGATGCACTGCTCGAACAGGACCCATCTGGTCAATGCGCACTGCGATGTGGCCGAGGACAATAGAAGAGACAGGGAGCATTACGAGTCGGAGTGGCTCGAGACGAGACCGCGGGGAAAGTATGTGCCGATTCCGTAGCCTATCCACACCTTTGATGTGCGCCGCGGGGCAGCTGTAGTAAATGCAGTTTAAGGCCAACGTTTGATTTTGATATTAACATAACGGTTTTAAGATATTGTACCATAGTGGCAGAGAAAACATTGCATGATAAAGCAACAGGTATACAGGCATTGTGCTTGGCTCATTTAGCCAGTGCCAAATGGAAATGCACGTATCCATGCATGTAGCTTATTCTCAACGATATTAAAATAAACTATAGCATATTTCTTTATGCTAATGTCATGTTTCATAGTTTGTTTCGTGGGTTGTCACACTTGAATAATATATTGTGTGTGCTTCAAAACTTTGTATAGTAAATGCAAAATACAAACAAAACCAAAGGGCTTATTCTGGGTGCATTTTTATACTCCCTGTATTGAGGTGAAAGAGATAGTTCAGATTATAGAGTTTTTGGATATTATTTCAGTTTTAATTTGTTTTCAACAGGCTCAGACTGTTTTTGTGGGAGAAGAAGGATATTTTTGATACTTGACAGCCTTACAGTGGTATGTGTGCAGAAGGGCTTTTGAGGTTCATGGTTAAAGCAAGAAAATATACTGTAGGATTTCAGAGGTTGCATGTAAGAATATTGCCCAATTATTAAACAAATTATTTTTAAGAATATTTTCAGATGGAACTATTTCTTATGCTGCCTGCAACCTGAGACCACTGAGCTTGTACCAGCACAATATATAAAACAAATACATATGTTTGTAATTGTGAATAAATGTCATGAATTTAGTCTGTTCATAAGCACAGCCTCTGGAAATATATATTCTCTGTACAAGCATATTTTGTTGCTACTTGAAGTGCATTTTCTTGCTTTTGATTACAAAACTGTGATAGCCTTATATACTGTCCATTGTAAAGCTCTCCAAAACCTCTCTAAATATCAAAAATATCTTTCATCATGCACAAAAACTGTCGGCCGATCAAAAACATACACTAAAAGTGAAATAACATCAAAAAAATCCCAGAAAGTGGACTACCATTTTAATAATAATGTGTGTTTAATTCCTAGAATTACTCTGTCGGAGCACGACACCGTAAAGAAAGAGAGCTATGAACAAGAACTGGTGACCAACTTCCGGGTGCAGAGATTCCCCGAGCAGAAAATCGGGGTGGGTAGACAAGGGGAGATGTCTAATCAGTTGCCTTACAAGAATGTCCTCCCCATGCCCCTATTCTTGCCCAGGAAAGCAGTACCGTTCAAGGGCTCTGAACATACATATACCCCTGCCGAATCCAGGCCTATAATGGAGTTTGAGCAGCCACTATCCAGTGGCGTGTGTAGGGATAAACAAGCGGTCTCTCAAATTACAAAAGGTCTGCCAAAAGTCATCAATCCCATGGGCAATTCCACAGGGTCTTTTCAGGTCCCTCAACTGGGCAGGTCTGCTCGCATCCAGCGGAAACCTTGGTGATGTCGCCAATATGGAAATCTGCGAATGGGCAAACATATCAAACAAATGCAATTGCCAATTGTGGATTGACTTTCTGGAGCGCTAGTGCCTGTTATTGGTTTAAAAAATGGAATGAAGCATCCCCAGTTCTTTTGTATCGCAACTAGTTTGTGCAACACTTTAACCTAGGTTTTCAAGATTAGTGGTAGAGAATGCGTTCGAGCATATTGTAATAACTCTGTACAATGGATTGCATGTATTTTTTGGACGAAATAGTATTTTTGAATGAAACTGCTTTATGAGTCATGAAAAGGCATGCCGATTTTTTTATTGTGAAATATTGTTTTACGATACTGTACTTAAAGCATGATTTATAGAACAATAAATTGTGGGCATTCAAATAATTCACTGAACTTACTATCAGCTATGAAGTTATTACTCTATGAGGAAAAAATGTAAGCTGACACATTATGGCTCAATATTTTCTGTGAAAAGCTTAAATGCTATAATTTGTACTTCGGCCATTTCTCAGTACTGTGCCCTCCAAAATGTTTGGTCAAGATAACCAAAGAAATCTACATGAAATAAATAAAATAATTATATATTGTATGATAAAAATTGAATTGAATAATTCATATTATTTCATGCTAATACAATTGCTCAGGGAAAAAGATTTGGGTTAACATCCAATTTGTTCCTAAATTATATGTGTAGGTCAGTGGTTCCCAACCCTGTTCCTGGAGCTCCACCATCCTGTCCGTGGTCACTCCAATAAAGCACTCCTCATTCAACAGCTAGAGATCTTTTTGAGCTGGTAATTAGTAGAATCAGGTGTGGGTTGAAATTAAAACCTGGTAGGTCTCCAGGAACAGGATTGGGAACCACTGGAATAGGTACACCAAATCATAAAGTTTGTGATTTGTATTCAAGAGGGCAGTCCATAAGCGCAGACCAAAAGTTCTGATGGATGTTGAAATATTTTGTGGAAAGGAGAAATATGATATGGGGCACCCAAATTAATGTTGTCTGCATGCTGCATGTTTTTAGAAACAGATATATGAAGACTGATTCATTTTTTTTGGGGGGGGGGGGGGGGGGGGGGGGGCAGGGGGGTATGGTGCACTTTGGCACCACAATATAATTTACAGAACATATTTTCATGTATCCTAAAAGTCAGTAACACAGTTGAATTTGATTTTCACACTGAAAATTCAGTGCCATAATAAGTGATATATAACTGACGTGTATATACTTTAGATGGTATTTAAATATCCTTGGGAGTTCTCAGAGAATAGATATCCCAATTAATCATTTACTTTCATAACTGGACATTGAAATGACACTTTTACAAAATACGTTTCACCAAAACAATAGTATTATGGTGTTTAAGCTCTGATGTTTATGCTTACATAAAAAAAATGAACTTAACAAGTTGATTAACATTTGGACATTTGTCTGTGTACACAATTATTTAAGTTACCTTGTGAAGTAATCTGGTTCAAGCCGTTGCAGTACCTTCACATTTGTGTCAATAGTAGTTATTTTTCTTGTATGCTTAATGTCTGGATTTGTAAGTGGAATCAGATGGTGCTTATCTTAAAGATGGTATGTGATGTGACTTGATTATTTTTAGTTGACAGGACCCTGATGTTTGATGCTCTGTGAGTCCCATCCCTACTGCCGCCTATACCCTGGTGTTCTGAGTCAACCTTCTTGGATAATGATCCTAATTAATTTTAGTTTCAGTTTATGGGAAATATATATTCAGGCATTTCATTAGAATGATATGCTATGATTTATCACAACAGGTGCAAGATTTTGAAGAATTGCAAGAGACATTAAATAAACCTTTCTATGTCACATGTGTTTTTCATCTATATTTTTCCCTTTCTCATAATTTGCATTTGTAGCCCTATATTTTTTCTGTACTCTGAAGGGCAAGTCCACTAAGTAAGCTGTATGGTCATTGTGTCTGTGGAGTACAGGTCTTGTGTAGCTGATATAGCCAGACCATAAGAACCAGATTGGCCAGACGAGTTGTTGATTCTGATAGGACAATCTTGCCAACTGAGACCCATCATCTCTGGCCAATGCACCAGCCAATCATGCACTGGAACTTAAGCCACAGTCAGTACTGGAAAAGTCCGGATTCCATACCAGACGTTGGGGTGGAGCCATTCATTTCAACCCATTTGTTTGTCAGGATGAATCACCCAGCAGTTTTGCCAGTATGACTTGTTGTACTGCTTTTCAAGCTGTTAGCTTTTGAATTCCACTCTGCCTTATCTGAAGGCAAAAACACCACTAAGCTTCGTACCACTTCATCCTCAGCTGAAAAATGATTTTAATTTACTAGTGATTGCAGGGAAAACACACAGAAAAGCACATTATTATATGCCTCTAAAATTCCATATTTGACTTTTGCTGGTATGAAGTCATAGTTTCTTTAGGATGATAGCTATACACATTGATTTGGATGTTGTCTGCCCCAAGTGACCAAAGGCCGCCTATACCAATTTGTAAAAGTCACTTCTATTTTAGGGGAACGTCTGAAAGAAATTTATCCTGGAGGAGTTTACATGTGTGCTGTAGCTGAATGGATAGCAATTTTGATATAATTTTTATGCATCTTAAAAAACAGCCTGTCCTCCTTTTTTATTCTTTCACTTTATTCAGACGGGGGAAAGTAAAGAGATACAAGCAGAGAAGGGATGACATTACTGAAAATGCTCTGGCAGCGGATCCATCTCCCAAACTACATGGAGGTGTTGGCTTCACAGTGTATGGCTTCAAAGGGAGCCGCCCTGCAGACTGCACCACATCAAAAAGAAACTGAAGATATTTGACAGAATAGCATATTCAGTGAATATATGTGTTCAGGTTCAGCTGAATATTGTAAGGTTTTCACTATAGTAACTATTGTTGAATATGTGCTTCCATTACATAAGGGGACACAAGGACCGGCTTTCCTGATATCGTAGTCTCTTGCTTATATCCTCAAGTTTTGCGGATGTTTTGTCTTCAGGGTCTGCCCCTCGGTGCGGGCTCTGCACCAGCTGGGCAACCCTCTGCTCCAGCTCTTTGATCCTCTCTCTGTTTTCTCCCATGTCCTCCTTCATATATGAAATGTCTTTTCTCATGTTCTCAATGACCTCTGCAAACAAAGGCCTTCAGTTCAAATCATTGCATGTCTATGTCATTTTTCTGAGTTTCACTGAACTAATTGAATTACCAATGGTCAGTATGTAGAATATTACTTCAGAGCACAGGTTTGCATCAACATAATGTTTTGCATTTGATTGAAAGTACAATATATTCTCTAAAATTCCTTTAAAATTTCAAGCACATGACATGTAATGTCAGATGCACAAAGCAATTATTTTTTCCTGGTTAGAAATTTCATTGTTCATTCGCAATGATTTCTGTTCAAGGATGAGTAAGGTGTAGAGGAAATATTAAAGCTAATAAACATTCAGAACTAAAATACTGAATATGAATTTAGAAGAACAGCCTTCATAGTCCCTCAACAGTACCTGGACGAGGTACATGGATTCCAGTACAATCTTTTGGCTCCATAAAGCTCTCTCCTGGAGGTCCTTTTGGAATCTATAATGTGGGAAAAACTTCTAGATTTTATGTTCTCTCCTAGTCTACAGTATTTTCATGGGAAAGTTCCATTAGTTGTCTATAATCACACCCATCTTTGCAATTATATACCCTATATTAAATTACATACAATAAACATAAATTAGTGAAACCAAAAACGGAAGCAATGAAGCAAAATTTATACAGAACGTGTTACGTTTAACATTAGCAGTTCTTTGGTCTGAAGGACACTTGATTTACCAGATTCAGAATATTTGATTGCTACACAGGCAAACACATTTTGGAATTATTTATTTACTTTTAACCTCATTTTAAAATCCCACTTTTTAAGGAATACACATTACCCCTATTAACAACCCTGTAGTGCATATAAATACATATATAATATTCAAAATAATGATTTCATTTTATAGAGAGTGGAACCCTCACAACATGACTTCCAATAACATTCAATATGGCTGCTAGCAGAGTGGTACTGTAAAAATTTACCTTCAGCCATATCATATATTACATGCCTCCAGTTTGTCAACAAAAAGCCTCATCATGTAAGATCCATCACCACAGAAGTGAAAAAACTATTACAGTGCCTATCAATTTCTTTATAATGCCTTTATCAACATCATACCTTCAGCTGTATAGATCTTGTCTCACGCTGCAGTATTTTTTGTGTGTCTGAACCAACACCCTATAGGAACAAATGACTGCATGCATACAATAAGCTTTTGATATAAATAGCCTGCCAGTGGAGCTCATTGGTTCGCATGTCACACCCATTCCAGCACTCTTGAATAGGCAGTGCCCTTCATAATTAAACTATGTATATGATCCCCGGTTCACATTGTCAGTATCATGACATTTGATGATGCTGCTTTGAGAATGGACTTTCTGGTTTTTCAACTTATGAGACATGTGAAGCTGTTTTCATGAAGTTGATATGATCTGCAGTGATATTCCACATTAATAGAGGAGCCATTTTGAATGATTATTTCAAATCTATTTGCTATGTCCATCGGCATTGCCAAGGGTTAGTCTAGAGAAAGGTTCTGTTTCAGGAATAGCTTGTTTATTGTTTATTCAGACTTTAAGTTAAACGATATGTTTGGCATGTTTGGCATTAGAGCGTGATGTGTGTGAGAGTGCAGGGTAACTGGTCACAGGAGGGATGGTTTCAGTGGGAAGGGTATTCCTTGCCTCATCCTTTTTTTTCCCTAATTGGACATACAATAAATATTGGCTAAGTTGAAAGTAAAGTTGACAGTGAAACACCCTTTCATTTTTGACTCCTTTTAAAATATCTTCAACAGTCCACATCATAATCTTTCCATATGTCAACTTTTATACCTCCCTATCCAGATTATGCTTCAAAGTTCTATTCTAGTTTTGATACGATTTGAGTGTTAAAAGGAATTACATTATTATAATCGCCTCATCTGTTACAGCACCACCAGGTAAAAGTTAATCACTAGTTAAAATTCATTTGAAAAATATTGACAGCTAATCATTTCCTTTCATAACTGGACATTGAAATGACACTTTTACAAAATACGTTTCACCAAAACAATAGTATTATGGTGTTTAAGCTCTAATGTTTATGCTTACATAAAAAAAATGAACTTAACAAGTTGATTAACATTTGGACATTTGTCTGTGTACACAATTATTTAAGTTACCTTGTGAAGTAATCTGGTTCAAGCCGTTGCAGTACCTTCACATTTGTGTCAATAGTAGTTATTTTTCTTGTACGCTTAATGTCTGGATTTGTAAGTGGAATCAGATGGTGCTTATCTTAAAGATGGTATGTGATGTGACTTGATTATTTTTAGTTGACAGGACCCTGATGTTTGATGCTCTGTGAGTCCCATCCCTACTGCCGCCTATACCCTGGTGTTCTGAGTCAACCTTCTTGGACAATGATCCTAATTAATTTTAGTTTCAGTTCATGGGAAATATATATTCAGGCATTTCATTAGAATGATATGCTGTGATTCATCACTACAGGTGCAATATTTTGAAAAATTGCAAGAGACGTTAAATAAACCTTTCTATGTCACGTGTGTTTTTCATCTATATTTTTCCCTTTCTCATAATTTGCATTTGTAGCCCTATATTTTTGCTGTACTCTGAAGGGCAAGTCCACTAAGTAAGCTGTATGGTCATTGTGTGTATGGAGTACAGGTCTTGTGTAGCTGATATAGCCAGACCATAAGAACCAGATTGGCCAGACGAGTTGTTGATTCTGATAGGACAATCTTGCCAACTGAGACCCATCATCTCTGGCCAATGCACCAGCCAGTCATTCACTGGAACTTAAGCCACAGTCAGTACTGGAAAAGCCCAGATTCCATACCAGACGTTGGGGTGGAGCCATTCATTTCAACCCATTTGTTTGTCAGGATGAATCACCCAGCAGTTTTGCCAGTATGACTTGTTGTACTGCTTTTCAAGCTGTTAGCTTTTGAATTCCACTCTGCCTTATCTGAAGGCAAAAACACCACTAAGCTTCGTACCACTTCATCCTCAGCTTAATTTACTAGTGATTGCAGGGAAAACACACAGAAAAGCACATTATTATATGCCTCTAAAATTCCATATTTGACTTTTGCTGGTATGAAGTCATAGTTTCTTTAGGATGATAGCTATACACATTGATTTGGATGTTGTCTGCCCCAAGTGACCAAAGGCCGCCTATACCAATTTGTAAAAGTCACTTCTATTTTAGGGGAACGTCTGAAAGAAATTTATCCTGGAGGAGTTTACATGTGTGCTGTAGCTGAATGGATAGCAATTTTGATATAATTTTTATGCATCTTAAAAAACAGCCTGTCCTCCTTTTTTATTCTTTCACTTTATTCAGACGGGGGAAAGTAAAGAGATACAAGCAGAGAAGGGATGACATTACTGAAAATGCTCTGGCAGCGGATCCATCTCCCAAACTACATGGAGGTGTTGGCTTCACAGTGTATGGCTTCAAAGGGAGCCGCCCTGCAGACTGCACCACATCAAAAAGAAACTGAAGATATTTGACAGAATAGCATATTCAGTGAATATATGTGTTCAGGTTCAGCTGAATATTGTAAGGTTTTCACTATAGTAACTATTGTTGAATATGTGCTTCCATTACATAAGGTGACACAAGGACCGGCTTTCCTGATATCGTAGTCTCTTGCTTATATCCTCAAATTTTGCGGATATGTTGTCTTCAGGGCTCTGCACCAGCTGGGCAACCCTCTGCTCCAGCTCTTTGATCCTCTCTCTGTCTTCTCCCATGTCCTTCTTCATATATGAAATGTCTCGTCTCATCTTCTCAATGTCCTCTGCAAACAAAGGCCTTCAGTTCAAATCATTGCATGTCTATGTCATTTTTCTGAGTTTCACTGAACTAATTGAATTACCAATGGTCAGTATGTAGAATATTACTTCAGAGCACAGGTTTGCATCAACATAATGTTTTGCATTTGATTGAAAGTACAATATATTCTCTACAATTCCTTTAAAATTTCAAGCACATGACATGTAATGTCAGATGCACAAAGCAATTATTTTTTCCTGGTTAGAAATTTCATTGTTCATTCGCAATGATTTCTGTTCATGCATGAGTAAGGTGTAGAGGAAATATTAAAGCTAATAAACATTCAGAACTAAAATACTGAATATGAATTTAGAAGAACAGCCTTCACAGTCCCTCAACAGTACCTGGACGAGGTACATGGATTCCAGTACAATCTTTTGGCTCCATAAAGCTCTCTCCTGGAGGTCCTTTTGGAATCTATAATGTGGGAAAAACTTCTAGATTTTATGTTCTCTCCTAGACTACAGTATTTTCATGGGAAAGTTCCATTAGTTGTCTATAATCACACCCATCTTTGCAATTATATACCCTATATTAAATTACATACAATAAACATAAATCAGTGAAACCAAAAACGGAAGCAATAAAGCAAAATTTATACAGAACGTGTTACGTTTAACATTAGCAGTTCTTTGGTCTGAAGGACACTTGATTTACCAGATTCAGAATATTTGATTGCTACACAGGCAAACACATTTTGGAATTATTTATTTACTTTTAACCTCATTTTAAAATCCCACTTTTTAAGGAATACACATTACCCCTATTAACAACCCTGTAGTGCATATAAATACATATATAATATTCAAAATAATTATTTCATTTTATAGAGAGTGGAACCCTCACAACATGACTTCCAATAACATTCAATATGGCTGCTAGCAGAGTGGTACTGTAAAAATTTACCTTCAGCCATATCATATATTACATGCCTCCAGTTTGTCAACAAAAAGCCTCATCATGTAAGATCCATCACCACAGAAGTGAAAAAACTATTACAGTGCCTATCAATTTCCTTATAATGCCTTTATTAACATCATACCTTCAGCTGTATAGATCTTGTCTCACGCTGCAGTATTTTTTGTGTGTCTGAACCAACACCCTATAGGAACAAATGACTGCATGCATACAATAAGCTTTTGATATAAATGGCCTGCCAGTGGAGCTCATTGGTTCGTATGTCACACCCATTCCAGCACTCTTGAATAGGCAGTGCCCTTCATAATTAAACTATGTATATGATCCCCAGTTCACATTGTCAGTACCATGACATTTGATGAGGCTGCTTTGAGAATGGACTTTCTGGTTTTTCAACGTATGAGACACGTGAAGCTGTTTTCATGAAGTTGATATGATCTGCAGTGATATTCCACATTAATAGAGGATCCATTTTGTATGATTATTTCAAATTTATTTGCTATGTCCATCGACATTGCCAAGGGTTAGTCTAGAGAAAGGTTCTGTTTCAGGAATAGCTTGTTTATTGTTTATTCAAACTTTAAGTTAAACGATATGTTTGGCATGTTTGGCATTAGAGCGTGGTGTGTGTGAGAGTGCAGGTTAACTGGTCACAGTAGGGATGGTTTCAGTGGGAAGGGTATTCCTTGCCTCATCCTTTTTTTCCCCTAATTGGACATACAATAAATATTGGCTAAGTTGAAAGTAAAGTTGACAGTGAAACACCCTTTCATTTTTGACTCTTTTTAAAATATCTTCAACAGTCCACATCATAATCTTTCCAAATGAGGTCAACTTTTATACCTCCCTATCCAGATTATGCTTCAAAGTTCTATTCTAGTTTTGATACGATTTGAGTGTTAAAAGGAATTACATTATTATAATTGCCTCATCTGTTACAGCACTACCAGGTAATCAGTAGTTAAAATTCATTTGAAACATATTGACAGCTAAATGAGAGGAAATGGCTGGTTAAAAGGACAACACCCAAATAAATGTTTGTGGATTTCTTGAAATTCTGTATCAAATTAGTGTTTCTGTATTGTAACTTTATTCATTTATTGATATGGTACATCAAATGTGTGTCTTTACAATTCCAGTGACCTCCAAATACAGGCTTTTATGGGAAAGGCTGTACTTAAAATTAGATAAAGAACGCATATAGAAACCAGTACCTTGTCCAGCAATTTTTATTTTATTTTTTTTGTTTTTGCGAATTTTGGTATTGAACACCATTATACAGTAACAAAAACACACAAATTCTGTGTTTAGGGCTGGTATTCATACCGGCCCCTCCCATACTCCCAAGTGACCCCCAAAAAACACCAAAAAGAAACTAAATAAACAATTGCCTAGTGATGTTTTATATTTGATCCAGAAATACCCTAATTCAATGTTATGTGAAGAAACAAATGCACTTCTCCTTCTAAATGGTCACTTCAGGTCAGACTGTTGTTTCACTGGAGCTGCAGTTGCCTTCTTGTGTTGCTGCTGTGAGATCTGTCGCTGCCAGGACATGAAGTATTCCCACATCATCTTGCCATTTTTACTCTTGTCCTTGTTCAACCAGTTGGCACAATGCTGATCTTTTTCAAAAATTTTCTTAAGGTCGGCCTCCATGTCCAGCCCTTTGGCCAGAGGTTCCCTGGCCACCCTGTCGAGCAGCTTCCTCTCGATCTCAAAACAGCGCTTTCTAGAAGTAAAGTGGCTGCAGTAGAAATGCTGCCTTTCCATTAGATCATTTTCGACCATGTTCAGGAATAACTTGGACTTTTCTCTTTGCTCCTTTTCCAGCTCCTTGAAGACAATCTTCAACTCCTCTTTATAGTTGGATTCAACCTCCTGTTTCTGCCTCTGAGTGTCTCTTTGCCAACACCACCCTGTGACATAGTAAAAGAGTCTTTGTGTAGCTATTCATGGCAATTACTGGCAATATAGCCAGCTGACCCTTGAATTGAAGACACCTTTCCTTAATCACTAAGTTTTCAATCAGTTATTGCCATTCTACTCGTCACATGTGGCACAACAACATCATCAACAACAACAACAACAATAATAATAATTACATTTATAGAGAACCTTTTAGTTCATGATCTCACAGTGGGAGCAGAAGACACAATTATGGCATGGTGCAGTCTGCACCTACTTCATGTGCTTTGAATTATTCTTGCATCTGCAAACTTTTGAGCATTACAGAATTAAGCAACTTATAAGATCTTCTTCATAACAATGACAAATGATATCTGCTATTAGCACAGTCCATGTGCAAAGAACTGCTAATGTAATGCTTACTATAGAATGCCAAGCCCAGCAGAGCCACCAGTCCAAAGCCATATGTCAATTTGTTCCCTTCTCCACCCCCTTTCTTGTCTGGCTCGACATTCTGTCCAGTGGAATTAATGTTGTTCATGGCGCCTGGTGGGAAAATAACTTGCCTTTTTAAACGGTTGACATCTTTGCACCAAACATTATCAATGCATGTCATGTCTAGAGAATTTAACCCTCCTGTTCTGTTCATTTTTTAGGTACAGCAATAATGTTCCCGGGTCAATCTGACTTGTTTAAACATCCAAAAGTTGTCAGAAATCAAAAAATCCTAATGAACATTGTTTGGGTACCTCATTGCTAACAATTCAATCAAAATTTAGTGCAATGGTGTTATTCACCTCTCACAGATCATGGTTTCATTAGGATAATTCACTCGTTTTTCATAAAAAAATACATGTTCAAACTCTTTTTTCTGTATATTGGAAAAACCTAGATATGAAATACACTAGTTTTACATAACATTTAATTTTTTAAAATTTGTTTTACATTTTTAAACATTTTTTTTCATGGGGTGATGTTGCTAAATAGAGATGAGACACCGCTTCTGTTCAGGTTCAAATTGACCGGTTCACTTAAAATCAAGCCAAGTGAGTCATAAGGATTTTATTGAAAGTAAACTTTATTTATGCAATGTTTAGAATGTTTAGAAATGAAGAAATGAACAAAAATGAACAAGAGTTGAGCAATATGAACGAGGCGTGTGTATGTGTGTGTGTGTGTATCTGTGTGTCTACAACAGCACACGAGTGACATGTCGTCACGTTATGCTTTTTGCAAATGAATTTTGCACGTTGCACATGTCGTGCTCATCTTGACGTCATGCAGACCTGGCACCTCTTCCACTTCCTTCTTCCCCCAGCAGCAACCTAGAAAGATGAGGGAGATGATTACTATGTCTTTTTGCTGATCCCGATCCCCTGACACGCACGCATGCGCGCGCACACACACACACACACCACACACACACTTACTTACCTCAAGCACTGGTGTACTAGGTGCAGCCCTCTCCTGGATCTCCCTCACTGTGGCTGCAGTGGCTGGGGTCCTTGTGCTGCCTCCATTGTATATGCGGTACCACGAGTGCCTTCCCCAGCTCCTCGTGGAAGATGCGCCTCTTGTACAGCTTTGACACGTTCCACTCAGGAAAAATCTCCATCCAGATGATGAATCCATTGTAGGCCGATACATCAATTATGTTATAAAAGATGCCTAAAGGCCAGCACGCAGTCATTCGCTTGGTGCTGTAGGACCCCGTTACTTTGTCCAAGTTGTTCCACCCCCCCTTTGGTGGCATTGTAATCTAGGATCATGCTTGGTTTCTGGTCCTCTCTGGTGCTGATTTCGGCATTTTTATGGAGAGTGCTCATGAGACACTAGGGCTGTGGTGTCTGTGAAGACGAACTTGGACAATTGAGGGGCCCTATACTTGATCACCAACAGTTCGGCATATCTGCACTTTCTCACACTTTACAGGTGAGGTAGGGATAATGGATAATAAGGAGAAAGAGTGTTTGTATGTATGTGTGTATTTGTGTGTGTTAGATTGGGGTGAAATGGGTGTGTGTGTGTGTGTATCGGCATGTATTACTATCTTTGTAAGAACCAAATGTCCCCACAAGGATAGAAGGATGAGGAAAATTATGCAAGGTGGGGACCTTTTGCTGGTCCCCACAAGTTCAAGAGGCTGTTTTAGGGTTAGGGTTAGGGTTAGGCATGTATTAGTTGGGGTTAGGGTTAGGGTTAGAGGTTACGGAATGAATGTAAGTCAATGGGAAGTCCTCACAAGTATAGCAATACAAACGTGTATGTGTGTGTCTGTGTGTGCGTGTGTGCATGCGGGTGTGTGTGTGTGTGATTGGGGAGAAATATGGTGGGAAGGAGTAGGAAATACCTTATGTCTCACATCTGCAAAGAAAGAAATGGTCTAAATTTAACTCTTCTGACCCCTTTTAGCCTCCACTTTCACTGCCGGGTCAAATTGACCCGAACAGTATCTCTGTGATATAAATATACAGGGGGGGTTTGCAAATACATGAAATGAACCATTTTCATTTAAAATGTTGATTATACTAATTAAGGCCAGTAGAAGAAGTTTCATACTGAAAAAAATTTTTTAAGTATTTTTCCTAGATTTTCAAACTTTAAAAAGGGTCAATTTGACCCGCAACATAACAGGAGGGTTAAAGCAAAATTCAAATGCATTTACACTTCATGCTAAGACGTACATGCATATTGTCATCAAAAGAGAATTTGTTGATAAACAATCGATACTATTTCAGTTAAATTGGACTTCAACATTTTTCTTTGTATATCATCATTGAAGCCACTCACCTTGAGAAGTAATCTGCTTCACGCTATAAGCTGCACATGACCTTGCAACAGAAGTATCTTGTCCTCTACACACATGATCAGAAGGTGGTACACTTTATAAAGAAACTGTTATGTGATTTTCCTGATTAGTTTGAATGTCAGGACTAACAGGTTTCTCTGTGTGGCACTCCTTTCGGCTCTGACCTTCCGTGAAATTACGTTTACTTTGGCACAGAACCTTTGCGAGTTGTATTGGTAGTAAACCCATTATATACTTTTTCAATATCTGTTTAAAAAAGATTTTTCAGCAAATGCACCCATAGTCAGTCGTTTCGCACAATGGAAGCCTGTAAGATTGAAATGGGAAAGGTTCACAGTGAACACAATACCAGGCTAATCACATTACTGCATCAGAACTCCTCATTTCCTCATTTCTTTCAATAAATAACACAAATGCAAAACATAATTGAAATGTGGTCTATGGTAACTGGAGTTGAAACATAACAAATCTAAAACAAATAAGAAATAAAGGCAACTGAAGTCATGTCTGCTTTTAAGCAAAATGGCTAAGCACTTGATCCATCCATTCATTATCTATACCCTCTTATCCTGGTCAGGGATGTGGGCGAGGGGTGCTGGAGCCTATCCCAGCATGCATTGGGCAAAAGGCAGGATTACACCCTGGACAGGGCACACACACCATTCACTCACACATACCTCTGGCCAATTTAGTCTCCAATTAGCCTACCTGCATGCATTTGGACTGTGGGAGGAAACCGGAGTACCCAGAGGAAACCCAACTGGATACGGGAAGAACATGAAAACTCCACACAGAAAGGTCCAGGCCGGGAATCGAACCCTTTTGCTGTAATGCAACAGTGCTACCCACTGCACTACTTTGCCGCCTCTAAGCACTTAATCCAAATTCCATTTGCAGTATATAATTGAATTTTCATTTGTTTATCCATTTGAGGTGCGGCATTCAGTCTCACTGAATTGACCTTCTACCTTGATAAAATCACTGATATGATGAGGTGGAGCAGTCAGTGGAGGTTTACTGCTATGGATATCACTGGAAGTAAATTATCTTGTGGTATTTTTTTCACCAAGACAGAGGCTGAACTGAATACACAAGAGTCACATAAGGACACAAATGACATTTCATTTTTTCTTTATTCACACACAACATTTTCAGTCCCATTTGGAACAAGTATTACATTGAAGACACATTTGCATACCTGATGAAGAAATGGCTCTAATGAGTTTTACATAACAAATACAGGCAGTTAGTTATGATCACACTCATCACGTCTGGTAAACAGGTTGTTTCATAGCTGGGTCGGACGCTCTGGCTGGCTCTGGCTGCATCACTACAGGTGCAATATTTTGAAGAATTGCAAGAGACGTTAAATAAACCTTTCTATGTCACGTGTGTTTTTCATCTATATTTTTCCCTTTCTCATAATTTGCATTTGTAGCCCTATATTTTTGCTGTACTCTGAAGGGCAAGTCCACTAAGTAAGCTGTATGGTCATTGTGTCTGTGGAGTACAGGTCTTGTATTGCTGATATAGCCAGACCATAAGAACCAGATTGGCCAGACGAGTAGTTGATTCTGATAGGACAATCTTGGTGGTATTTTTTTCACCACCAATCTTGATGGTATTTTTTTCACCAAGACAGAGGCTGAACTGAATACACAAGAGTCACATAAGGACACAAATGACATTTCATTTTTTCTTTATTCACACACACAACATTTTCAGTCCCATTTGGAACAAGTATTACACTGAAGACACATTTGCATACTTGATGAAGAAATGGCTCTAATGAGTTTTACATAACAAATACAGACAGTTAGTTATGATCACACTCATCACGTCTGGTAAACAGGTTGTTTCATAGCTGGGTCGGACGCTCTAGCTGTGTGAGATGTGAGAATTAGCAACAGTGGAAGCAACATCTCTTTCTTTGCACACAACCACACACATTTTGCACAACCTTTGAATCACATCATGAAATGATCATTTCATTGCCACTACATTTGACATGACTATAAAGTAATATACATCTCAATTAGATATCTGTGTTGTGCCAAGGATTGTTTGATTGTAGTGAATTCAGGGTCATAAAAGTTCAACATTTGGCACAGACTGTAGGGCGGCCCACTCTTGATCCATATTATGAATCTCCCTGCACAGGTGGGGAGTTGATCCCCACCAGAGGACCCTCCGTGCAAAGATCCTCTCTCCCGTTTTGCTTTCCCCATCTGAATAAAGTTTTCAAAAATGAATGAAGGAGGATAGACTGTCCACTACTGTTTTTAAAGATTGCCTTTTAGGACAGACTTATAAGAAGCACATAAAATGGTTTCAATAATGCTTTTGACAAGCATGTGTTTCGTACTAGCACTTAGTGCTGTGATGTGACCAAATGCAATGCTAACTGCGATCAGGAGTCCCGCAGGGTGCTAGGCAATTTGCCGCGCTTTAGCCCGTGGAGGAAGGGGCTCCCCGTCACCGCACAATGGCGGCTCCTCTGGTCAACCGGACGCCTAGGATCTGGGAATGACGCGCACCAAACGCACACCTCTTCCTAATTGCTGGAGGATGCAACTGCAATGAGACACACAGTTACCCTTGGCCATTCCAAATTATGGGGCAAAAAGCAAAAACTGATACAAAGACAGGCTGCATTTAACACACTATGAACACTGGCTTTGTTCCTCCATGTTAAAGTAACATACCTTTGGCTTTGACCACCTTCAAAAAGTTATCAACGACCATGTCTTATTCTTAATTACAGCTTTATTTTTATATGTTGTTGTCCCTCGTCTTAAAATTACTGATTGAAATGAAACCATCCAGTGCAGATGAACAATGTGCCTGTAATATGCAAATTAACAGTTCAGATAAACAGTCCAACAAGTTGACACCTGAAGGAAGATGATTTCAATATGAGCTGGAACTCCCTTATCTTCACACAAGCTAATTATGACGCCCGAATAGTAAAGGCTAGCATTTCTCTGAGGCTCAGTTGCAGCGTGGTAAATTGCAACACTGCAATGACACCTACTGGCTGAAGTAACAAAAGCCTTAAGTTCTGCGACAGCCATTGTGATCTCAGCAATTTGCTTTACAGTGGATATTAAAATGGATGTTTTCCGGAACTTGCTATTTACGTGACTTAAACCAAAACACTTTTTCTGATGACTTGTTCCTTTCCTCTTTACCATCAACCTAGCAAGGTCACTTCAGGTCAGACTGCGGCCCCAGCAGGGCAGCCTCCGCCCTCTTGTGCTTCTGCAGTTCGACCTGCTGCTCCCAGTACCGGAGGTACAGCCACATCAAGCTGCCGTTCCTGCGCTTGTCCGTGTTCCGCAGGTCGGCGCAGTGCCGGTCCATTTTGAAGATGTCCTGGAGGCCGGCCTCCATGCCCAGCTCGGACACCAGGGGCTCCCGGGCCGCCCTGACCAGCAGGTTCCTCTCCATTTCCAGGCGGCGCTCGCGCGGGACCAGGACGCTGCAGAAGGCGTGCTGGCGCTCCACCAGCTCCTCCTCGAACCACGCGAGGAGCGCCGCCGCCCCCCGCTGCTGGCCGGCCTCCCTCTCCAGCGCGCTCCGCAGGACGGCGCCGGCGCGCCCCGACCTCAGCAGCTGCTCCTTCTCCCCCTCCAGGGCCTGGCGCTCCTGCTGCAGCCCCCGCCGCTCCTCCAGGAGCTGCTGGCTCTGGGAGGCCAGGGCCTGGCGGTAGCCCTGCACGCGCTGCCGCTCCTTCTCCAGCTCCAGCTCCAGGTGCGCCGCCGCCCGCCGGCTCTCAGTCAGGGTCTCCCTGTACTTGCCGTCCAGCTCCTTGGAGATGGCCGCCATGTCTTTGTCATACCTGGATTTCACCTCCTGGATCTGCCTCTGGGACTCTCTGGACCATATCCACCCTGTGACACAGAAAACATTTTACTGAACCCTTCTTTTCATTGGAAGTGGTAATGACTCGTCTGTGCATTGTAACCTGCTGACCTCTCAAAAACACACATTATTCTATTACCACAAAGGTGTTCAATACTTGATTCTGGCATAAACACATGCAACCAATCAATCAGTTTGACAAAAACTGTAAAAAAAAAATAAAATAAATAAATCAATTGTAGTTTTGAGAAAGGCACTAGAAATCTAATTCCATTTTAGCACCGAGGGCATATTGCTGATAGCCCCTGTTAGCATAATATTTTAGCTTGAACACTTGCCTAAGACCATGACTCAACATGTAAGATGTTTCTCTTACTTATGCCTTCCGTTATAACAAAGACATGGGACTTGTGCACTATCCACTTGCAAAGAACTGCTAGTGCTTACGGAAGGCTGCCAATCCAAGCATTGGCACAAGAAGGGCATAGTTCCATTTGTTCCCATCTCCATCCCCTCGCTGGTTTGGTCTGATGTTCCATACTGGGGGCTCATTCAAGTTGTTCATGGAGAATGCCTGGTCAGAAAGAACATATCTTTTGACAGAGTGTCAAAATATTTTTACACCAAAATACCATATATTTTAACACAAAGTGATGGTATCTCTCCACCACAAATGGCAAAAATCTAGTTTTTGAGAAAGGGGTCCATTCAGGTAAAAAAAATAAATTGTTAAAAGAAACCTACTGGGCGGTATATAAACATGTGGACCGACTAACTAATTCGATTTCATTTTTCATTCACCAATAAGGAAATTATGAGTCTTACTTAGCTGACTGTTCATTAGATTATATATACATCTAACATGCTAAATTCAATGTCATCACAAGGGAGCTAACTTACTGTCGCAAGCTTCTTGCGTTCCGTTGGCGTTTTGCAGTGCTTCTGTCCAACTGTCTCCGCTTACTGTCTTTGATGTCGGTCTTTAGGAACGTAACGTGAAATGTGTCGGTCGAACTGTTACGTTATATATTTGACGCTGCAGCTCTGGCCCACAGTTGCATATCAATGTAGTATCTGTTATACAGTACAAGCTCGTTGCTAATGTAGCTAAGCTAAAGTGTGCATGACCAATCCCACTTAAAAATTATGTTATACAGTGAAAAAAATGTGCTAAGCGATACTATATCGATTTAAAATCTAAAGTCAGTTATTCACTCAGCTCACCTTGGAAAATGAACAAGCCTCCCAATTCAATTCACACCACTTTCGCTTCTGCCGGAGAATAAACATCATACAACTTCTCCATGAAGTATTTCGTCCAACCGGATGGAGGTGGATAATTCAGTTACAATTACTATTATGCAGATGTTATGAATGACTGGCCAAAAGTGAAAATTCCATTAATCTATAAAAATGTATTACTCTATAAGGCATACATAATATTAATATATGTGATGATTTACCATTTTTATGGTTTGACATACGATACCAATGTCCCCTCGTTTAATAAACGTGGTATATTCCTATCGGAGGAGCGCAGCGAATGTCACTTCCCTGCGCACAAGGCTAACTGAGTGCTCAAATAGTCCAACATGGCCGCGGTATGTGCAGCGTCTCGTGTCCTCACAAAAAGGGTGCTGTCATCTAAAGCAGTGAGTCCACTGACATTAACTTATTTTGCTGTAAGATAACGTTACGCTTGTAAATGTGTAATTATTAAATACTTTAGGCCACATTCGTACACTAAACTGTTAATCTGGGGTTTTGTGGTTCTGTTTTGTAACCATCGCCTGTTGTGCAACTTACCCATTTCGAGCAACAGAGAGTCCCCATCATTTGGCTAAGCTGCTCTTTGTTTTCTATCTAAACTACCCTTACATGGAACTGAAACATCTTTTATTTATTTTGTGTAGTGCATATTTTAGGTGTAATGATTCCTTTTGCCTTTGTCGTGGAATCAAACGTTTTATGAAGGTCATTGTAGGACAGCAGGTACAAACCCGCTTGCTTCCCTACATGTAGCTAGCGGGCTAACTGCCAAACAAATGTTATCTAACATGCTTCTTCGGTGTTAGCTAAAGGTAAAGTTCTCTGCGCTGAAGTGTCTTCAAAGAAAAATATTTGGAATTATAGTCTTTTCTGGTAGTATTTGTGATTTTCTGGTAAATGGTAGATATATATGTATTTCAGGCGACATAGCAATGCCTAATGCTGTTATGGTTTAGCGTGCAATGGGTTAAATTTATCAAGCCATTGACATTCATCATTGCTCTGTGTTGATGGGAATGGTGCAGCTCATTTAGCTTCAATAAACAAACAGCTAAATGCAAGGAGAATGGGGCTTCCTCTCTTGATCACGGGATCTTTGCTGTCTTCCTGAAATTATTTGGTAACATCTTATAGGGTTCACGTGATAATTTCCCTGTAAATTATATCAGTGTTGACATTGTAGTTAGCTTTCTAAAAATCTGGTGCTTCACAATGTGCTTCTGAAAAAAATACTGGTCATGCAGGCCGCACTAATAAAAACATAAACAAAACAAAAATACAACAACATATTAATAACATTTCTGTGGATATCTTAATCCTGAGGTTCATTGAAAATGGTTTCTTTTGTTGCACCAGCTTCCAGCAGTTTGCACAGGGAGCTCCAGGAATTTCCACTTCTCCATCTATGGGAAAAGGGAAAATGCAAAGGTTTCAAGTGATGTAAGTTAATTTTATAGTCTTAAGGCATTTTCATATTTGCAGTGTTTTCAGTTGTTATTCTTGGTCTGTACTTGCATATAGCCATGAGGATTTGTCTCACGTGCTTAATGCTTTTTCTGTTATCTTAAGAAAATCAATTGCGGTAGCACCTAAAATGGCACTGTTTGTTTGAGTTCCAGATGATTCCGTCATGTACAGATAAATGACTAAACCGAAAACAGTTCACTTAATGCTCGAGGTGTAAATCCATGTGATGTCATCATCCACAGATTGACACCTGAGACGTGTGTGTGTGTGTATGTGTATGTGTATGTGTTTGTGTGTGTGCATGTGTGCTCATGTGTATGTGTTTGTGTTCATGGACTCGCAGATCTCCACGCAGTACCCAGTGGTAGACCATGAATTTGATGCGGTGGTGGTGGGCGCCGGGGGGGCTGGTCTGCGTGCTGCCTTCGGGCTGTCGGAGGCCGGCTTCAACACCGCCTGCGTCACCAAGCTGTTTCCCACCAGGTCTCACACGGTGGCGGCACAGGTACCGAGCCCGTTTCCCTCTCACACACGCGCTCCCTCACTTCAGCACTAAGCAGTGTGATGCCACTTTAAAAACACGCTTACTGTAGATCGCACTGTTTCTCGTGTTAAGACTGGTTTAACGGAATGGGTGTCTGCCTTGACGTCACGCTAGGGCAGTGCAAAGGTTTATAAATTACTGCTATTAGGAGCATGTATGACAATTTCAGCAAAAGTCTAAAGTCCCTGCTGATTATGCTCAGTGCTGTCTAACCTGCAGTATATATCTGGCTTTAGGCTATGTAGATATTCCTGTTTTGACTCCCTAGTGAATTGTATTATTTATAGTTTTGAACTGTTAAAATTGTCCATTCAATCTAATTAAAAGCAGAACAATTAAAAAGTAAGTGAAACTTGTTTCTTTGTTGTGGCAAAATGCCCCACTAAAATGACAATATTGCCACTGAATGTTCTCCCAAAGACGAGCAAGGTTACAGATCTCAGTGCTTCCAATAGGTGTGGAGAAAGAAGACACTGTAGCTGGGTTTTGCCTTTTGTGTATATTGAAGTAGATTGGCCTGTGGAAAGAATGAATTACTTTTCTAAGAAACGCTTGAGAATGTGTTCTAGTTCCATTCTCCTTAACAACAGGAGCTCAATCCTATGCTCATGAATTGTGATATTTATGACGAATCGCAGGCTAACATTCCATCCAAATGTTCATAACGGATCTTGCACTGGTCCAGGGTGGAATCAATGCGGCCCTTGGCAACATGGAGGATGATGACTGGAGATGGCACTTCTATGACACAGTGAAAGGATCTGATTGGCTGGGAGATCAGGATGCTATCCATTACATGACTGAGCAGGCCCCTGCAGCTGTGGTGGAGGTAAGTCCTGCTGCTGACTTACTTGTGCTGTACAAATGAAAACCACCCCCTGGCTTGTTATGTTGGAGAACTGAACTTGGGGACAGTGTGTGATGTCATCAAGCATTTTTCATAGAGCCCTGTACAAGCTTTAGTCCTGTGTGTTTGGTATGTTTCTTTTGGGTTCATTTTGTTTTGTGACTGGCGTTTTTCCTGAAAAAACTGGATTTGAAAACCAATTTCAATTTTAGGTAAACTAATGGCAAGACTAATTGTTAAACTATTGGTAACTACTATTGGTAGATAGCTGTACTTGAACCAAGCAAAAAATCACTCCTGGACACCCCAGCGCCTACACGTACTAAACACAGCCAAGTTCAATGCGTTGTTTTTCCTTTAATAAAATGGTATTCCGTTTTCACAGTAATGAAGCAGTCCTACATACAAAGACATGTTGTTGTTTGAATATGCCAACTGTGACCCATATTCTATCGTTCTTCAGTGCACCCCAGAGCTAAATCCATTAACTTTTTTAATTCCCAGGTTGCTATTTTTGGAGAATGGGGAAGTACAGCTTCCATAAGACATAATGTTATTTCATCTTATACAAATGTGAAATAGATTAGTAAATAGTTGGTTGCCAATGGCACAACCACATTTTGACAGTGCCGGTTAAGGTGTACTGTTTCTGTGTTTGGAAATGGACACTCCTTTCATGGGCAGACATGGGAGCACCCCAGCACTCTCCCAGGGTCACTTTAGAGTGCTCGTCTAGGAGGAGGGGCCCCCTGCAGGGACAGCTGCAGGAGCAGTGGGCTCCCTACACTAGAGCCCCATGGGGGGGTCAGCTCTTAAAAAGGCTGGCACTATCAACTATAGCAAATAGAAATGGCCCACAGTCTTTGTCATCTCACGGTGAAGGCTAAATGCTGCCGTTTGTTGACATCTTTCAACACCTGAACGTTACTGTGCGCGGCAAGCTATCAGAATCTGAAAATCACTGGAACATTGGTCTTCAATCTTGGTCCCGGAGAGCTGCAGAATCTGCTAGCTTTTGTTTGCATCTTAAATTCCAGAACCAGCTCTAGGACTTGTCCGGAACTATAATATTCCAGTTGGAATCTGATTTACTATTAACAGTGAACATCATAATATTCATTATCCATTGTATCCCACCAACACAAGCCAAACTGAATACATTACTTTCGTGTAGTGCACAGCAGGGGCAAGGGCCACAGGGTGGAGCACAATGTCTGTCTAAGGCCGGAGGTCATGGGACATTATTAAATAAAAATGTTTCCTTATGACACGAGTGAAAATGCTACTCTTGTCTCTTGTCTCCATCACGTAGACGCTGCGTGCGCATCTGTGCAGTACCGCTTCCTGCTAACGTTTGGTCTGCGTTTCCAGCTGGAGAACTTCGGCATGCCTTTCAGCCGCACAGAGGACGGGAAGATCTACCAGCGTGCCTTCGGGGGCCAGAGCCTGAAGTTCGGGAAGGGCGGCCAGGCGCACAGGTGCTGCTGCGTGGCCGACAGGACCGGCCACTCCCTCTTGCACACCCTCTACGGCCGGGTAAGGGAGGCCTCGTTACCTCTTTCCTAAAACACAGCTGATGTTACACAAAGGCATTGCTGTTTTAGGCTAAGCCGCCCCCTTTAACGGTCTGCCCGTCTGAACACATACTGCTTTTTAATGCTCACGTTCAAATTCTTGATACTTTTACAGTTAGTTGACCGTTCAACTAATTTGTTGAGGCTCGTACAAAAAAAGAACCAAAAGAAAGATCCTGAACCAAAGAAGAATTTGTTTTTCTGTTGGGTTTTTCTTGGTGTGCCACTGAAAGGGTTAAAAATGCATGTAGATTATTATTATTTTTTTTAAGTTTGTTAAGATGGTTTCAAGTGAAACACATTCCCCAGCTAACAGAAGTTTTTGTAATTTTACTTGGCACACAGCCACATAGCTGTATCATTGTTTGTATATTAGGTTGGTCCGAAGTGTAACTCTGTATTAATGATTCACTCTCTGGATTAAGAAGAGTACACCTTTGTTACATGGACATATGCAGTTCTCCAGTTTGAATTTCACAACGCTGGTCTGTGTGCATGTGCATGCTTAAAGACGATGCGCTCTCCTCTCAGTCTTTGAGATACGACACCAGTTACTTTGTGGAGTACTTTGCCTTGGACCTGCTGATGGAGGACGGCGAGTGCAGGGGAGTGATTGCACTGTGCATGGAGGACGGGTCCATCCACCGCTTCAGAGCCAAGAACACCGTCATTGCCACAGGGTACGAGTCCTCATACGTGATTGATTACTGTTAAAATTTTCTAGTGAGAAAGCAAACTCTTCCTTGAGTTCATACGGGAACTCTTACTTTTTAGCTAAATTATGAAAAATATTTGTCAAAAGAAGTGGGTCTCTCTTCTGATTGGTTCTCGCTTTGGCGCGGTTTTACAGGGGCTACGGCCGTACCTATTTCAGCTGCACCTCGGCCCACACCAGCACAGGGGACGGTAACGCCATGGTGACCCGCGCCGGGCTCCCCTGCCAGGACCTGGAGTTTGTGCAGTTCCACCCCACAGGTGAGGGATGTGCCTGCTGCTATCTTACTCTGTCTGTGTGCCCTCAGTATGCAACGTGCTGTCTGTGAATGCAGTACACCACACCAGCCTATGGGGTTTTTGGCCAGATTTGCGATACGAAATGTGTGCATTAACTGTCACACTGGATTTGTTAATGCATTGCGTGACTTAGTAGAATTTGTAAAGCCAAGACCCTAGCGGTGTTCGGGACAAGCCTAGATGGGGTTGATGACGAGTCTAGATTGGCCGAATGTCATCGAACAGTCTTGCGTTCTTAAGGTCTTAGACAAAGCTCTAGATTTGCCCTCCCCTGACCTCTAAGGCTTCCGTGACTGTGACGTAATCCTGGCAGGTATCTATGGAGCCGGCTGTCTGATCACAGAGGGTTGCCGTGGAGAGGGAGGGATCCTCATCAACAGCGAGGGCGAGCGCTTCATGGAGCGCTACGCCCCCAACGCCAAGGACCTGGCCTCCAGAGACGTGGTGTCCCGCTCCATGACCATCGAGATCCGGGAGGGAAGGTGCGGACCAGACACATTTCAAGTTTGAAAACGCGTAGTCACGCTTGTTAAAACGGTGACATGGTCAATGGTGCTGGATTAGTAGTGCTGTGATAGCAGTGCGCTCACGAAGCTGCATTCGTAGGGGCGTCGGCCCGGAGAAGGACCACGTGCACCTGCAGCTGCACCACCTGCCCCCTCAGCAGCTGGCCACCCGCCTGCCCGGCATCTCGGAGACCGCCATGATCTTCGCCGGCGTCGACGTCACCAAGGAGCCCATCCCCGTGCTTCCCACCGTCCACTACAACATGGGTGGGATCCCCACCAACTACAAGGGCCAGGTAGCTCACATGACTCGAGTCACAGTTTCCCCCTCATATCTGGTTAAAAGTTACTACTGTAATTTCTTTCCACAGTATGTTCAAGTGCTCTCTGCCCTGAAGGTGATGACAGCCATTTGAATATTGAGGATGCAAAAATACTATTATAATACTATTATTAATAATAAAAAGTGCCCTTCATACATTGGTCGCAGCTCAAAATGCTTTATGATATAGCAGTAAATGAAAAAGAGAAACAATAATAGTAGGCAAAGTAGATATTTTTGTGTAACTTTGTTGACACAATGTTTTAGTGCCCACAGCAACCTTTGACCTGGAAGCAATAAAGGATGTGCATGTGTGAGGCTGAAGTGCCCTGACTGTTTCCACCCACACCCCCTCAGGTGATCACCTACAAGGATGGCGCAGACCACGTGGTGCCCGGCCTGTACGCCTGCGGAGAGGCGGGCTGCGCATCCGTCCACGGTGCCAACCGACTGGGCGCCAACTCCCTGCTGGACCTGGTGGTGTTCGGCCGCGCCTGCGCCCTCACCATCGCCGAAATCTGCACACCTGGTAAAGAGACTCGGACATTACGCTCTCTGAACACCTCCTCTGTGACCCAGTTCAGCCCCTGCACATCTTTATGATGTCATATCCCAGAATGAGGTCGCTACACTTAAAATTATCATATTTTGTGCACAAATCATACTGTATATTATAGATTACTGAGGCTGTTTTATATTAAAGCTTGGTCACAATAATTTGTTTAAGACAGGTAAGCACTTTGTCGCCTGTGCTTTGACTGTGGTTGGTTGATAATGTGGTAATGGTTAGTGCAAGTTAGGAGCAGCTATGTTGTGGATGCAGCATTGTTGACAGATATTAAATGTCTCTGTGACTGTAACTTTAGGAGAGAAGCTGCCACCCCTGCAGCCCAACGCTGGAGAGGAGTCTGTAGCCAACCTGGACAAAATGAGATATGCTAATGGCAACACCAGGACTTCTGAGATCAGGCTGAACATGCAGAAGGTACTGTAGTAGATTCAGTAACGGTAATGCAGTGACTGTCAGGCTTTCTGAAAAAATAGTTCCTGTTGTTTTGGGCATTTATGAAAAAGGAAAGGAGAGAAAGCTAGTTCACTTCCATCTTTTTGCCGATTATGATTTTACTCTGAAGTGGAAGTTTAGACATCGGATAACCAGCAATAAATTACACAGATGATTCTTTGGTTTCCGAGCCCAGTGTCAGATATGTGTGATGTCATCACATCTGCCTTGTCCCTGAGTGTTGTTGTCATCATCCCACCTCTGCCCTCAGACTATGCAGAACCACGCCGCCGTGTTCCGTACTGGCTCCGTACTCAAGGAGGGCTGCGTCAAAATGGATGCCATCTACCAGACGCTGGACGACATCAAGACCTTTGACAGAGGTCAGTTTGAGTTGCGTCTCTTCTTTTTAGTCAAATTCACTCCAAATTGTTACATTTCTTTAAATTATCTTCCTGTATGTGGCAGAAATTTGTATCTAGTCCATACATATTACAAAATGGTGGCGTAATACTTGGAATCAGCTCAGAGGTGAACATTGTTTATTTGCCGTTTGGTTGCAGTAGAAACCGTTAGCTTACAGAAAGGAGGGATGTTTATTTTCCAGTGGCCTTACAGGATATGCAAAGCCATGCAACCATGCCACACACACTCGTATGTTATTGTCCATAAGTTGGCAGTTCAGTCAGTAGCTAAAGCATGTGGCTTGCAGAGTTCTGGGTAACCCTTTTCCTCCTGCCCCACAGGGATTGTGTGGAACACTGACCTGGTGGAGACCCTGGAGCTGCAGAACCTGATGCTCAATGGTGTCCAGACCATACACTCCGCCGAGGCCCGCAAGGAGAGCAGGGGCGCCCACGCCAGGGAGGACTTCAAGGTGAGCGGCTGCCTGGGTAACCTCTAAGTTGGGGGAAGAGTCCAATGTCACTTATGAGGTCATTAGTGCCGGCGTTAGTTCCATAATTGGTTAATTCACAACAGCTCCTGAATTTATAGTGAAGTAGAAAGCAATAAGCTTGGTTTACTGCTTTCAATAAATGTTTTATTGCTTTCGTTAAGCTTGGTTTTATTACTTAATTGGCACAGAAGCAGCTGGGACTTCGTTTAATTTCATTTAATCTTCCTCACAGTGAATTCTTGGACCACTGTACATGCTAGGAGTTTAGATTTTTGTTGGGGGTGGGTGGTGCTGAACGAGTGTGCCATCTCTTGAAGGACCGCGTGGACGAGTACGACTACGCCAAGCCCCTGCAGGGACAGCAGCCGAAGCCCTACGAGGAGCACTGGAGGAAGCACACGCTGTCTTACGTGGATCCAAAGACCGGCAAGGTATTGGAGCGCTTCTCTTGAACCATATACATACTTTAGCGACTGTCACATGACTGTCACATTCTGCACCATCACATGATAATAATTTGTAATGTATCTTATTTATTACCTGCCATTTTGAACGCCGGATATATAATATGTGCAATGAGTAAACTGGAGTGTCGTTCATTGGTTAGGCCTCAAGCGACTGCTGGAAGCGAACTGCAGAATGCACTCTGCAGCCTGTGTCTGGCCTGCCGTGTCCCTGCTAACGTACTTGATTTGTGTTTGTGTGCGCGCACTGCAGGTGACGCTGGAGTACAGACCCGTGATCGATAACTCGCTGTCTGAGGAAGACTGCGCGCATATCCCTCCTGCCATCCGCTCCTATTAAGCACCTCTCTGTAACAGTCCTTATTTATAAACCGGCTCTGCTTTTAATGGTTAACTGTTCCAATAAAATTGGTTCAACTTGTGGTCTTTGTGCAGCACTGAAGACACAGCATGTGACATTCGGTGTTCATTAATAAATTGTGCTGTACGACTTCAGTGAATCCTACAAGCATTGTGGTTTATGAACATATTAGGTATCAGTACATTTGCTTTAGTTCTTTCAGGCAAATTAATGAATATTTAATATTTAAATATGGGATGATTCTGTAACAAACAAACTTAGTCGAGAGAGAGGACACCACGGAGACACCAATGCCAATAACATACTGTTCTTGCTTGTTCTTCATATTCAGTGGCCTTCATATTCAGGGGATCACATCACATGTATGCAAAGTTCTGTACGTCTTGCCTGTCATGTTTGTAGTATTTATTTGAGCTCAATAAAATTACTGCAGTTACACAGTACTGTCTGTGAAATTAACTCCTTTTCCTAATCTCTACATCTTGGAGTTCAGAATCTCACCCAATTAGGGCAGCCTACACTATATTTGTTCTGAAGGGCTCAAGGGAATGGGATAAGCTATATGTAGTGATTGTGTGACCATATTTGAAGTTGGGCTCACAGCTTGCCAGTAGCCCTGTTACCTTCTTTTTTACAGCTTCTGATTATTGGACAAATGGCTAGTCTTTTTGCTGGCCATTTCTGCTTCAAAACTATGTGTGATCATTTGCTCTTTACATTGAGTACTTTAAATTTAACCATGCACATAATGAATTGTGTGTTGATGTAAGTCTGTCTATAAGTCTTGCATGTTGTTCCAAGTTATGTTGTAAATATTGAAAGGGAAAAACACAAGGGCTTCATTTAGAAAAAATATACTTCTGTAGTTGGAAATATTGAGATTTGGAGGACTTGTTTTGCATGAAATAAATATGGACTTCATTTCTGTATTTTTCTGAATTCAGCATTAAATATATTTCTGAACATAAAACCAAAAGAAGTGTTGTCTTTCACTGACAGGCAATGGGGTAAATGTTTAAATCTTTGCATTACCATTTGAAAGGTTTACATCTTCTGTTCTTATGCATATAAATCTGGCATATATGATGATACCACCTTAGAGATTAAATATTGAGGTAATACAATATACATAGTATCATAAATATATTATTGTATGGAATTTTGCTGCTTTGAAGCTTACCACAAAAACATGACCACTAGTCTAAAATTTAGTAAACCTTCAGTTCAGGGCTTTTTCCTGGTCCTACATCCCACACTTGACATTCGCAGATATGAACCATGCTCTAATGATTCAATGGGGTGGGTGGAACAACCTGTGAAAATTTAAAAATTATACTGATTATATAAAATTGAAAAGATATAAATACATGTAAAATACTCTGTTGACTAACATTTATTATTAAATAAATGGGAAAAAATGCAATGCAAAAATGCTATTGTATTTATATGAATTTTATTAATGCATTAGTTGATTTATTTCCTTTTTGTATGGACACGTTTTGTTTTGTTAGCAAGTTATTTTTTCTACTCATGTCGACGGCATAAAAGAATCAAACTTTTCTTTTTTTGCCAACATGCGCAACTTGGTTGGTTGATGTCTGATGTATGCCGTATCATAGAGTTCAACGATACAGATACAGACAGGAAATCGCTGCATTTTCCCAGTATCCGAACTTCCGACAGTCCGTCATATGTGAATTCCCCCGGTTAGTGGTTAAAATGGCTGAAAGAGGATACAGTTTCTCCCTCACCACATTCAGGTAGCTTAAACTGTTATTATATTTGCCGTTGATAATTTGGTGTATGTTGAATATTGCCATTTTAAAAAGCCTACGAACCAACTGTGAAAATAGTCTTTGAACGAGTTTAACGGAAGGCTTTCATCGTGATGTAGAGTTGCATTGTCACTGTGCCGGCCTAGCTAGAGCTAGCTAGCGATTATTCCAAGTATTCAATCTTCGGGAGCGATTACATAGACCTATATTATTTCGTATCGTTATTATGATTTTTATCAAATTTTATTGATAATCTGAGTGGTTGTTTTTCTAAGGAATCTGCGCTGTTTAACGCGTACTTCTTTGAAATTGTTCTGTGCAAGTGGTTTCACTTTCAGTCCAACTGGGCTAGTTCATGGACTAGCCTGAACATAGCTGGCTTTTGTACGACAGTATGTGCCATTACTAGTTTGCTGCTGAAACGATATTAGTTACGAATCAATTTGAGTAGTTTCATCCGTTACCGTTATATTTTGTTGATTACATTACAACATTACATTTATTTAGCAGACGCTTTTATTCAAAACGACGTACAAAAGTGCATTTCATGGTCATGGACAACTACAAAACACAGGTTCAATAAGGTACGATACTCATTTCGTACAGCTATTTCTAGCCAAGAACACAGTCCAGTTCACACAGTGAACACTATTCTGACCTAACATTGGGTAAATGTATTCGGAACCAACTACTGACCAAAAACAAAACTCAATGGCATGTTATACAAATGTTGACCCAGTTCGGTTGAGTAGGTAGACCCGATATATTCGTAATATATAGTGATATTGTGAAAACGTACAATTGTAGCTTTGCGGACTAAGTACTTCTGCCTCCACAGCCCCTCGGGCAAACTGGTCCAGATTGAATATGCTCTTGCAGCAGTAGCAGCAGGTGCCCCGTCTGTTGGTATCAAAGGTAAGTATGTTTTTCTTATTTCACTCACGTTTTAGTTTTAGAACCAGTCTGTATTTTTCAAGATAAACAATTTGGATAATTTTCTGCAAGATTCACTCCTCTTTTTTGACAGGCAATTGATCCGCAACAGAGTTTTCACACCTTTGTGTACTATCACTTCATTTACAGTCTGCCTAGGCAAGGGCTTTAGTCAGTTGGTTGTCCGTGATATTTAATTAACGTGATTTTGTTCCTTTTGTTGCACAGCCTCAAATGGAGTGGTATTGGCAACAGAAAAGAAACAGAAATCCATATTGTACGATGAACAGAGCGTGCACAAAGTGGAGCCTATAACCAAACACATAGGCATGGTCTACAGTGGCATGGGTCCAGACTACAGGTACGACTTATCGCCTCCTATTATGAGTACAGTATCATTTTAGAATTGGCAATGCATAGAGAATAGAGTAGAGAATTCTCCAACACTCTGAAATGGCAGCATATTTTAATTGCACACGTGTAATTTATGACTGCTATAAATATTAACACTATACTCAGTTTCTAAACCCCACTTAATTGTGACGTGATTATGATTTTCAGTGGTCAAGTGTGCATCATTGTAGGTCAATTTCAATATGACTTGAATGCATGTACAGTGAGCTCCAGAACATTTTAGACAAAGCCATATTTTTTATTGATTTGGCTCTGTAAAAACAGTCTGAGACATAGGCCAAACCTTAGGCTTACCAAAATCTACAATTTGGAACATCCTTGAGAAGTAAGAGAGCACTGGTGCGCTTAGTAATTGCAAGTGTAACACTCACTACAGAGTTCCAGACTACCTCTGGAAACAACATCAGCACAAGAACTGTTTGTCAAGAGCTTCATGAATTGGATTTCCATGGCGGAGCAGCTGTACACAAGCCTAAGATCACCATGTGCAATGCCAGGCGTTGGCTGGAGTGATGTAAACCGCTCCGACTCTGGAGCAGTGGAAATGCATTCTCTGGAGTGATGAATCGCACTTCACTGTCTGGCAGTCTGACGGACCAATCTGGGTTTAGCGGAATGCATAGCTGAAACTGTACTGGCCTGAATAGTGCCATCTGTAAAGTTTAGTGGAGGAGGAATAATGGACTGGGGCTGTTGTCCATGGTTTGGGCTAGGCCCCTTAGTTCCATTGAAGGGAAATCTTAATACTACAGCATACAGCACAATAACATTCCAGGGAATTGTGTGCTTCCAACTTTGTGGCCACAGTTTGGGGAAGGCCCTTTCTTGTTTCAGCATGACAGTGCCCCTGTGCACAAAGCAAGGTCCATAAAGAAATGGTTTGCTGAGTTTTGTGGGAAAGAACTTGACTGGCCTGCACAGAGCCCTGACCTGCCCTCAAACACCTTTGGGATGAATTGGCATGCCGACTGCGAGCCAGGCCTTATGCCCAACATCAGTGCCCAACCTCACTAATGCTCTTTTGTCTGAATGGAAGCAAATCTCTGCAGCCATGTTCCTAAATCTTCTGTACAGCCTTCCCAGAAGAGTTACAGCATCAAATGGGGGGTCCAACTCCATATTAATGCCCATGGTTTTGGAATGAGATATTCAGCAAGTACATATGGATGTGATATTGAGGTGTCCACATACTTTTGGAAGTGTAGTGTTATGAATTCTTTAATAAAAAGCTGAGAATCTGCACTTTAGCCACATGTGCATTGTTTAATTGCAAATCTAAAATTGTTGAGTACAGAGCCAAATCAAGAAAGAAAGGGAAAAAAAAGAAGAAAAGTTTGTCCAAAACATTATGGAGCTCACTATGCGACTGCAGGCTTCATCTGATGAAATGAGGTGATGTCATTTTGTAAATATCTGTGTTTACAGGGTGCTGGTGAGGAGAGCGCGGAAGTTGGCCCAACAGTACTTCCTGGTGTACCAGGAGCCCATTCCCACAGCCCAGCTGGTGCAGAGGGTGGCCTCCGTCATGCAGGAGTACACACAGTCAGGGTGCGTCTGTTTGTCTGACCGAGTCTCAGTGGTGCATTTCACTGTGGTTATGTATTCGTAATCACTGTCACAGTTTAATATCCTACCATTACTACAGCCTTTCTGGATTACAGGGGTTCTGTTAATTAATGTCATGACATTTTAATGTTTATGTAGTCTTGTTATTCTAAAAAGGGATATAAAAGTTTATGCGGTAGCTGATACTGCTGTCAAAGTGAAGATGTAATATTGATAATTTTCTTTTGCTTCTGCATCTCAGTGGTGTGCGTCCATTTGGTGTGTCGCTGCTCATCGCAGGATGGGATGAAGATCGCCCTTTCCTCTTTCAGTCCGACCCATCTGTAAGTGTTGCTCAGCGCTGTGGTCTTTCTCTGCATCAGGGGGTAGAGAAACTGCCAGTCAGCTGTCTTTCATTAAGACTGAATGGTTATAGTTGGGACCATAAGTTCTTCCTGATTTTTTTTTTTTTTTTGCATTAACCGTCCTCCAAGAGGTCAGTACAGGACTTTCCGAAGCCGCTTGTTAAGCAGTCATAGCGCTGCCATGCGGAAATCATCTAAATTAATTGTTAAATTACCACAGGGAGTAGTCTTTTCCAAGAAGGACCTGTGTGGCCCCAGGCTTTTCTTGCCCGTTATTAAACCGCTTGAGTCGATCTTCATGGTCTTCCAGGTGTATTGGTGCTGGGCTGGAACAAAAACTTCCACCCACACTGGGCCTTTCTGGATAAGGTGGAACACCGCTTATTTAAAGGCTTGAACTGTTAAGTCAACCTTTTCAGTTGGTCCTTAAATGCATCATTTGTTGTCCGTTGGCTGCTTACCACTGATTACTGCAATTTAGAGTGCCTACAGCGACACCTTGAGGATAATGTCAGAAATACGGGTTATATTTTTCCAAGTTCTTCGCCCTAGTTACGAGGGATTACCCATCAGGCCTTACACCCAAGCATTACAGCAGTCAAAGACGAGTGACCCAGTTCTTTTGTAATCATTCATTTTGGCCTGATGTTTATGTTGTTCTTTAAAGCTGCAACCATTGCTATTGTCCTGTAATTATTTAATGTAGATTCCAATGCATCTTTCACACAGGGTGCATATTTTGCTTGGAAGGCAACGGCAATGGGAAAGAACTACGTTAATGGAAAAACGTTCCTCGAAAAAAGGTAACAAGATTAAGAATATCCACTTACGATATTCAGTGGATGATATTCAGTCAATTTAAATTGATGTAGCCCTTTGTGCATGGACTTTGATAAACCTGAATTTTATTTATCTTCAAGTTTAAAAGACCAAAGTTGTATGAGCCAAAAATATTTTTGTCATGCGCCAATTTCTTATTACTTGTGCACTTCCTTAACTTCAACTAGTCTGTCTATTCAGGACATTGTTTTTGAATGCATTTACTATTAATGACTGTATAAATTGCCCACCCTACAATCGTGTACTAAATATATAAGTGCTGCTGTTTGCACATCCCTCTATTAAATTATTTTTGGTGTTAAATTAATTGGATATTTCAATATTTCCTAAAGTATAGTTGTACAGGTCTATTCTTAAAGGGATGCTGTGTATGCTGGCTTATTATTTCTATTGTGTACACCAGTGCTATTTGGGAAGACTGCAAAAATCTTTTTCCACAAAGGATGCGGGATTCACCAATATGCAGTCTGCAGCTGTAGCTCTAGATTTTATCATAAATGTGAGATCATATAAATGGAACTAATGAAATATTTGAGAGAGGAAGTTTGCACATATCCAGTATTTGAGCCTATTTGTGTTTCCCTGCTCTGAAGTGTGACAACCCATCCAGGTTGGCTTCATAGGCTATTCCCTGACCAAAGGGGGTGCTGTGACTCATGCTGTGCCTTATTTTACAGATACAATGAGGATCTGGAACTCGAGGATGCCATTCACACAGCAATCCTGACCCTGAAGGTGAGCTGAAGCTGTGATTATCTGTTCTAGAAGCTAAGGCCAAGTCGCCGGTCTTCTGCAATCAGTCCGATCGCTGTGTCAGACCTCAAGATGTGTGAGCTGCGCGTTTACAGTTTCTGTGTGCTTCTCATCTGTCGCAGGAAAGCTTTGAGGGTCAGATGACCGAAGATAACATCGAGGTGGGCATCTGCAATGAAGCAGGCTTCAGAAGACTCTCGCCTGCAGAGGTCAAAGATTACCTGGCAGCCATCGCCTAAGTCACCATTGTCACTGATTGCTTTTTTTCTGTTGTTGTTTTTGAGTTGTGTTGGCTACAATACAATAACTTCCAAGAACTGTATTTTCAGCTGAACGGCATTTTTATTATTTGTAATTCTGTCCCTTCTTACCTCTGTAGAAACATACCAATAAATGCAGGTGATTACAATATGCGTTTTGTGTTGATGCTGGATCATTTCTCTTATTTCCTTCTCTTGATACGTTTCCCCTAAAACATTAGCGAAGAAATTCTATAGTTCCAGCTGAAACATTGTGACATACATTTAATGCTTTTCAGAATCTCTGAATACCGTGTCCCAGCAATATTTAACATTAATTACACTGTAACTGGCTGGGAAATGGCTTTGTTGTGCTTGATCAATTCTACATTCAATATAATCTGTATATGCATAACAAGGAAAATCATGGACTGAGAAATGCTTGATGTGCTTGATTTGGGTCAAGCTTCAGACCATTTAGTTTCCCTAGTACACCACGCTCCAGTATGTACTTGGTAGTGCTTGTCCTTCGTGTGTGTAGTGCTGCTCAAACTGACATCTGTTGAAAGACCTCCAGGGTTCTTTACATCTTCCCAAACTGGTGAACAAATTCAGTTAGAGTGTAGACATTTCCACATCCCACATGGGAGTCCATGCAGATGAAGTCATCAAGGTTCATCTTTGATTCTGCACACAGAAAAATGTTTTTAATAAAACTATTTCTGTTACCAATTATCTTTCTTATAGGTGACATCAATAGCATAAATGTTACTCACTTATATAACAGGACATTTACTAGGAATCCAGGTTCACTGGATTGTTGAATAATAACACTGTAGCATCTCACTGGGGACTTGAACTTTGGGTTACAAAAAAATCTAAGGAGTCTTTAAAGTCATTCAAATTCATCACTAAATCCATGAGGATGCTGGTTCCTTGGAAAAACTAAATGAAATCCAAGAAGACAAAGACTTACCTGCTGTTTCTATACAGGGGTATGGAGGTGGAGGCATTCGCCAAGCCCCAGTGGCATCTTTCATATGTGACCGATCAGAAGCAAACTTCTTCAGGTATGTGTCTGCAGGAATAACTCTGAATTTCCTAAAAAACAACGCATAGTTAGCTTCCGGGCTCGGTTCAAGTTTTAGGCTTGCGGTTAATTACTCATTTATTAATACTGGTGCCGATGTTTAACCTATATTTTACCAGTTCCTGCAATTGTGGCATATTCACACTCAAAAGACAAATGTAAACATCCAGCTGCTACTTTACTAATATTCTGTGACTAAATATACGATGTGCTACATGCCTACATATTCTTTGCATTACAAAATGTGTAACTTGTTTTGAAAATAAAAATGTACATACCATGAGTAATGAAAATCCTACCTCCAGAAAGCTGGCTTTAAAAACTCCTCTGACTGGAAGGCTTCTTTCACATAAACATCAAATTGACAGGGAAAGGGAAGGGTGGTGTCTAAGTCATAAATAAAGCTTTGCTCCGTGGGGCTTTTGTGTAGTAGAATAACATGATAATCCTGGAGAAACAAGTGGAAAATATAATATGTAAATACAAATATAGGAGACTTGCATCACTACTCCCCTAACTTCAAGACATTTAATAAAAATCACATTTATACATTTTTAAGTTCACCCACAGGAGACCTTAGTCTTATGGATCAATTGTATAAGATTTTTCTTTCTTGAACCTAGGGGAAATTCAGCATTTAGATTTTTCAACTACCTCAAGCAGGAAAAGTGGTATGACGTGAATCATTAACTATCTTCCGTGGATACCCTTCAGTTCAGATAATGAGGAACGTGTACAATCACCTACCCAAATTACTGGCTGGTTTCCGCGGCTCGATTTCTGTCTCCAAATAGGGATCTACAAAAAGCAAAATGCATAATAACAAAACTAAAATGTACATACCATACTCACAACCACACACACTAGCAACAGGTTATTTACCATTCTCCTTTCGTTGGATATGAAAACTGCGTAAATGTGGTCGAAGGTGCCTTCGTTCTGAATTTTGACATGTTCACACAGCTTCCAAACGTTTTCCTCACTGTATCAACGACACCAAATGAAACATAACATAACTTAAACGGGTTAGCGGTAGAAGTCCACTTGATAAGCATTTCCCTTAATCAATGTAAGCCATATCTAAGGGTCACTGTATTATACGTTACGTAGCATGAACGCACATCATACATTAATTATGTGCCGTGAGGTGCCCATTACTTCCCCCAAAAGCTTGGTAGTGCGTTGGTGTTGCGGAACTATAGCTATGATTGGTTATTTGCAGTTCATCAGGCAGCCCTTACCAGTAGCAGCTAGTGTACATGCATTCTGGCCTAGACAGAGTGACTGGAACGTAATCTGTTGAAGCGTATTGCTCCGGTATGTCATCCTTCTGCATCGTTACAAATATGAACGTGCAAAAAGTCTTTCTCCTATTGATTTGATGTTAAAAAGGTGAGATGACTATCATTTTGTTACGCGCCAACCAACGCGGAACTGATAGTACCTTAACGTTACATTATTTTCAGTCCGTACGGGAAAATACGCCTTGGAATTCTGTTCCATGTGCCACCGAAGATTCTCACCAAAATGGTCTACTCTGCAATAGTCTTTGGCAATATTTCTGCTTTTGAGATTTTATATTGCACTCATTGAACGGAGACATTTACAGAAAAAAGTTAATACAAATTCACACCAAGTTCCGATGAACAACATAACCTTTATTCGCAATATTTGGCCATTTTTAGTTATGGAATGTTGTATTATTATTATTGTTGTTGTTATTATTATTATGTTTCTGTTGTTACTGATGTTGTTGTCTTGTGCATTGTTGTTGTCGTGCAAGCCGGTGGCACGACAACAGTAGGGAGATGTCTACATACATTAATATTAAACTACTTTTCTACTTTTAAAATGTAAATTGACAATATAATTTATTATTTACTTTTTTCTTTATAGGTGAATTTACATGGCCCGCTTTTTCTTTTATCCAAACCATAGGAGTATGTTGCTATTAGGCGAGGTGGATTTGCCTTAACCAATAACATTAAAGAAGTTGGCGTTGTTTATGGCGCGCTAAAAAGTTACCGGGACTTCTTTTTAAGATGCTACTCTGCATATTGCACTATGTTACTAATATACTTAGTGAAATAGTCGTTGAATCACTTTTCAGTTTACACTGAAAGGGAATTTAATTTAAAAAGAATAAAAAACTGGAATTCCTTTAACAAGAACATTTTGTACAGTGCATCCTACTTTTAATTTCGGAAGCTGACTACGGGTTGTAGTGTGTCTGTGACGTTTGTGGCGCCAGAAATCAAGCGCTCGAAAAAAGGCAACTGGCGTTTCAGCTTGTCTATACGTAGCCATTTACCAGAGTATCTACATACAATTAATAAGCGTTCTACTTTAAGAACGGATTTTTACTGCTGACTTTTTATTCTTAATTTGTGGTCTGAAGGAAATACCGGGCACAATGGTGATGTTACGCAGCAGCTCGAGTGCAGACACAGGAACAGAGAAGAAGCCATCAGAACTGGACACGACCTCCGAGTTTCTATCTTTGCAGCCGTCACCGAGAAAGTCCGCTCGCCGGAATCAGGGTGACTGCTCCAGTTGCGCGGACACTCCAACAAATGTAGGTCTCTGTTTATTCAATTAAGTTGTCTAGGTTATTCGCTATAGTCATAAGACTATAATGAATACAAATACACACTGTTAGCTTGTTAGCCGCTGCACGCTAGCATCGTATTTGAAATCTATGTAACGTTAGGTTACTAACTGTAGCTAACGTCTTGCTTGATTGTTCATTATCTAGCTACCTGGCTCGCGAGCGACGCTTGATCTTCGTTCCCAATTTGCTGCTTATCCTTTTCCACAGTAGTGGCACAATAACAAGCTAACTGACTAGATAGCAAAGTTATGACAGTGAAGATGTTAAGCTATCCGAAATGTCACACTTTGAAGCCCGCCTGTTTATCGTCCAAGTCTTAGGTCGAATCGCGAGACGAACCACCTAAAAATGTCAAGTGTAGTGTGTAATAGTCTGTGCTGACATTTTTTGTGTTGTTGAAAAACGCTTGGGTACTATTGATAAGACTGACAGCGTTGCTTGTTGTGACTTGATTAGCTCGCTTATTTTACAGCTGAACTAGCTAGGTAGTAGATAACTAGTGTTTACATTGTCAGACGTTTCTTGGACGCCGCGCTCACCAAGAGCACGAGTTGTCCTCTGTTTTGGTTGCCAAGTCGTTACTAACTATGGTAGCCATATATTTATTAATAATAAACTTTCTTTATATGTAATCAAATCGATTTGGGTTTTTCAACATAGCGTAAAAACGCACCAGAAAAGAAAAACATGCCATGGAAAGTTCCGACTCAAAGATGTCACCTTGCGAAGGTTGTCTTTAACTGGTTGAATTTATATATATTTTGTGTGCGCGAGTTTTGACTTTAGCCTGGGAGTGTCGGCTTTGTTGGTTATGTGATTCAAAGTAACGTTCGTACTTGAACGTGTTTTCCCTTTAGGGGTATTTAACCGTGAAAGAGGAAGAAACCCTAACTGGACGTACTCTGAGGACCAGGTCACAGAAGACCAAAAATGGTGTGTCTTTTGCTGACGCTAATGGACAGACTGCAGAATCTCCACAAGAAGATGACAACGGAGGAAAAAGGTTCACAAGGTATCTTCCTCCTCCCCGAGCAGCCCTGTAAATTACCGACTAGAAGTGAATTGGCACCTCTATAGAAGTGGTGATAAAACCACACTGATGCTTTTACATTACATTACAGGCATTTAGCAGACGCTCTTATCCAGAGTGACTTACACAACTTTTTACATAGCACTTTACACTGTATCCATTTATACAGCTGGATATATACTGAAGCAATGCAGGTTAAGTACCTTGCTTTTCCCCACCCGGGAATCGAACCTGTGACCTTTCGGTTACAAGCGCAGTTCCTTACCCACTGTGCCACACTCCGTCCTGATGACAGCTTAAATATGCTGTTTCAAATATGCTGTTTCAAAAGCTAATGAGCTGGAATAATTTCAGCTTGATGTTCAAGATGTTCTTTGAGATTGCAGGATTTCCTTCCAAATGGCTCAGCTTTAAAATCTCAGGCAATATGCGGGTTGTGTAGGTGCACATTTCTTATATTTAGTCATCTCTGTCAGCAGTGGATACAGTAACTGCAGTTCCCAGCTGGGACATTGCTGTCATACCCCTGAGCTGCTTCAGTGAACATTTTGAGCTGTGTGAGTGGATTATACGTAAAGTTGTTACCTCTGTAAGTTACTCTGAATAAGAGGGTCTGCTGCATGCCAGAATGTAAGGTAAATTGAATCTAATGAGTGGTTGACAATATTGTGTAAAGGCACTGGAAACTGTCTTCTCTCTTGACAGGAAATCTCCAAGGCTTCAAGCGAGCGAGGAGGAGCAAGCAGGTAGGCTCCAGATTGGCGTGATTTTATCGCAGTCTAGAGACAAGGTTACCTTGCGTGCCGATGTAACTTCAGTAATGCGTGTGCGTGATCCAGGCCAGGTCGATGGGACCCCCACTTCCAGGAGCCCCCGGTGTAAAGCTGGAGGAGCTGAGGCCAATGACACCGTGCGACGCAGCTCCAGAACCACCAGATACAAGCAGTCCGTGCTCTACGACAGACTCATCACCAAGTAAGACCCGGACCTGCACCGCCCGTCTCACGCATTCTTTGATAGGTCTGTCGAGATGCAGCATCGGCGGTGGAGTAAATTGGGCCCTTGAGTGTTTGCGCATAAAAACTTAAGCTGACTAATGGAACACAACTATTGCCAAGTTGGTCTTTGTGAATGAAGTCGCTGGAGCTCGCTCTTTGTTCCTTCTCAGATTAAGCCCTTGAGCAGTTGAGCTCTTTGCATGTCTGATGGCTTTGCTCTCTGTCCTAAGCACTGCAGAAGCGGTCCTCCAGAAGATGGACGACATGCAGAAGAGGCGGCGTCGGCTGAGGAGCAGAGACACTGAGGACGTGGTGAGCGCGGTGGCTGTCGATTTGGGCAGGCTCGGCACAAAGTATGACCGTGGTTTCAGCAGAGTGTAGAGCGGGGTTCCCAAACTGGGCCATGACCCACTGGTGTCTTGTGGGAAGGTTTGAGGAGAGTTGCAACAAAAAATAACTTCACAACTCAATAATTAATTGGTTGTTTAGTAGTCACACCAGTCAAACTAGCTCTGCCTTAATGACATGAACTGCCGTAGTTGTGTCATTTATTCAGTTGTGTTGACAGGTAATAATAGCATATGAATTCCAAATTTCAACATGTCTGGCTACATTGTAGTAATAAGTGGGGTCTCAGGACATGCACACGCTTTCAGTGGGTTGTGGGCTTGAGAAGGTTTGGTAAGCACTGGGGTAGACTACTTTGTTCTGTTGTACATGTATCCTTCCCCTCCACCGTTTCTAAATCATCTCAGGGTGCTGTAGGGTTATGCACCTTGCTCAAACGCTTGGCAGAATGTATCTGACAGAAATACTGATTTTGACAGCCAATAAGTCAGCAAGAGCTTGATTGCCACTTGCTGGACTATGCTGTGCAGACTTGCGTTTTAGTGCAGATAATATATTTTTTCATTTCCATTGGTTTTTAGAAACTTGTAATGTATTCTGGGACGAAGAGAAAAAGAAAAGCAGATGAAACTGATGAAGAAGCACCTGACAACCACGAGGAAGGGAACGAGGGTATGTCCAGAGCCCTGTCCACGCTCACTTCTGCTTCGGTACTGCGTCCTCTCGGTGCTCAACTGACATCTGTTTCCCAGGGTATACTGAGGATGAGGGAGATGAGGAGGAGGAGGAGGAAGAAGAAGAGGATGAAGATGAGGAGGACGATGACGATGCTGAAGACAATCAGAAGCGCTATGAAGTCAGGCAGAGGAAGGCTGTTGTTCGCTACCAGGCGCCTTTGGAGGGTTTGTACCACTTTCATTTCTTAAGATTTCTTAGTACACTGAGCTTTTAATTGTTTAGATTGTTAAATGTCAGTTTGCCTGATAAGACAGTTTGACACAGAAACTTTAACTGTAACATTTTCATTTAATCCAGAGAAGCAAAGTCATTAAAATTGTAACAGCCTTTAGCATTCTGTTATACCAGTTTTTGAAAAAATACTTTTTCTGAAAATGTGTTGAGAAACAAAACATGATGCAGCTCTGAATATGTTTGTACATGAAATTGAAAGACACTCTTGCAGATAGCTATAACCTGGTACCTTCAAATATGTCATTTTGTCCTGAGGTGATGAAATGACCCTGTCTGTGTATTAAATAATTTCCATCTCCCATTATTGTAACCGCAGAACCGAGGAAACAGACCATGTTTTTCAATAGACACCCCTCCTCCAGAAGAAGGAGGTACTCATTCAGCTCCACGGCCCCCAGGAGCCCCTACAACAGCAGGAGGAATAGCCGGTGGGTTCCCACACTTAAACTGGGGGGGGTCTTGTTGGCCCTCATTCACATGACTTTTCTTAAAATTATTTTTTACTTTTGTTCCTAAAAAAAAATGTATGCATTGGCCCATTGTCATTATCAAGCTGCATTTGGATACATCAGACTTTGATTACCTGGTTGTATCTCTCAATGATCATTAATGATGTTTTATTGTTTTGTTTTTTTACTGGCTGTCACGTCAACAGGAATGGGTCTATAGATGGGTAAGATTTTTAGCATGGTCTGTAGAAGTGCTCATAATTTCAAGACCTTCCTTATTAAGGCATACCTGCAAAATGCTTCCCTTGGATTTATTAAAGCTAAAATGACTAAGTTGTGACGTGAATTCAAATCGGTACTAGACTTCATCTCCCATCAGCCCCTCAAGCTCAATTTGTGATGTCCAGATTGTGATGCACCCTGTGGTGAATAGCAGCATTGTTGTGATGGTGGCGGTCTTGTTCACTTATATCAGTTTTGAGCGAGTTGCACTGGGATTAGTGACGGCTGCCAGCTGAGCACGGAGCCATAAGATGGGAGTTGGACACAAGTGCTTCTGTAACCAGCATTCACTCACCCCTAATTGATGGGAGTGGCCGTGGAGCAGTCCGTCTAACTGCTCGCTTACGCTGGTTTGTCCCCCAGGCGAAGACACGCCCTCCACAGCAGCGACACGACGTCCTCCTCGTCCTCGTCCGACGACGAGGAGCGCTTCGAGAGGCGGAGGAGTAAAAACCGAAACAGGCCAATAAATAGGTGAGGAACACTGGAGTTGGACGTCTTGTCCCGCTCCACGAGGGACACGGCTGCTGTTGGGTTGCCATGCTTGCCATGCACCTCTCCCACTGTAATTCTCTGGCTCATATTAGCCATTTTCCATAAATCATTTTCAGTCACTTAAAGAAATTGCTGCACAATAGAGTTTCTGTAACATAGGCAACCTTATTATGTTTGACTTGTGCAGATTAAGCATTGTTAAAACATCTCCCTAACTAAGGGCATCTTCGATAGTAAGTGCCTTCAAACTTGGGCCACCTCTGACACATTCGGTGTTGACTCGCTCTTTCCTTGCTGAATCAGCACATTTGTGCAGTTGGCTTTGGCTTTGCTTTCTGGAGGCCAGTTGAGTGCAGCTTGATGAAAAGGCACCTCCGTTACAGGTGCCTCCCGCTGAACCTGCGTAAGGAAGACCTGCTGGGGATCCACAAGGACAGAATGAAGATCGGTGCCAGTCTTGCCGACGTCGACCCCATGCAGATCGATCAGTCGGTAAGCTCTGAGAATTAAATTCTTTTTACTTTACAAAAAAAGTTTTTATTTTAATTTGGGTTGTGTCATTGGGTCTAAATTCTGTCACTGGTGTACCCAACAAAAACACCAGTGATCATAACTAAAATAATCTATGTATTGTACAATAAGGTGTTAGAAAAGTTGGGATCTTTCATGCTCCTTCTGGATTCAGACCCTCTTCAGTTGACCTGTCAGTCCAGGCTTCTTTGCCAGTTTTGTGTTACTATAAGTCAGACTCAGCTGTGCATGATGAAGTGTTTGAGGTGCTACAACCTTCTGGAATGCTCTGCCTTGAGGCTATGCTTTTTGTATTGATACCTTTTTGAGATGTGAACCTCTAGTGACCGACACAGACAAATGAGTTTCGTTTTTTCTATCAATGGTGATGGTATATACTGACATAATATTACTCCACTGATAGAAAATTCTATTGTATAAACATTTATATCAAGCAGTCCTACAGCAAACACTCACAAATTGTGTCAAACATATAAGTGCTATAGCAGCAGCCACTGAAGTACATGAGCAGTGGTGGATGTGGCTGTGATGCTGATGAGCTTTTGTTTCCTCCGTTGGCAGGTGCGTTTTGACAGCATCGGGGGTCTGACCAGTCACATCGCTGCTCTGAAGGAGATGGTGGTCTTCCCTCTGCTCTACCCAGAGGTCTTTGAGAGGTTTAAGATTCAGCCTCCCAGGTGAGGACAGACGGCGGCATCTGAGAGGCTGTGGGAGGAAACTCAGCGGCTTTGCGGTTTTTAATCCAGTGGAACCCAGAGCCTTTTTAAAACTTGTTTGAAATGGTAGCTCTGTACCACTCAAGCATTTTGTGATCTAGATTAAAGTAGTTGTGAATAGAGAAGTAGAGAAGGTTAAAGAGTAAAGCTGATAACAAAACAATGTAATTCATCCTTATCATAAGGTATTAGAACTGTTATCCAGTCATGTGCTCTTATACCAATGTGTACTAGATATCCCCCCATGCCCAAAGCACTTTGTTTGTTTTTCCAGTACAGAAAACTGCTGTGAACTTTCAAGATCACAAAACGAAAAAGAACATTTTCCCTACATACTGATCAGATATCCTGATCTTCCCATGCATGAAATGACTTCTGTTGGAAGTAGGCTTTCCTGTCATTCAGCCTAGTCCTGGACTGGTACAGGAAGAGAGAGTGGGCTAGAAAAAGCATTGAATGTGCTTGCATGCACATGTTTTTACATGATTTATTATTTATTCCAGTGCTATTGTGTGTGTGTGTGTGCTGCTTCATGTAGGCATTTTGAAGCCCCTTTGAGGCCAGTTAAATCGTGTCTGATCTAATCGCTGTGATCTTGGCCGTTAGGGGCTGCTTGTTCTACGGGCCCCCCGGCACCGGGAAAACCCTGGTGGCCAGAGCCCTGGCCAACGAGTGCAGCCAGGAGGACAAGAAGGTGGCCTTCTTCATGAGGAAGGGCGCCGACTGCCTGAGCAAGTGGGTGGGAGAGTCCGAGAGACAGCTCAGGCTGCTCTTCGATCAGGTAAATTCATTTCACATTTTACCCATGTGCAGGCAGGAAAGGGCCCCAGCCTGCCGTTAGCGGGACAGGGGAGATCCACTCCTTTTCCTGAAACTGAACCCTCCTTCTGATCTGCAGGCCTACCAGATGCGGCCGTCCATTATCTTCTTTGATGAAATCGACGGGCTGGCTCCAGTCCGCTCCAGCCGGCAAGACCAGATACACAGGTGAGGTTTGAGCAGGGCCGTGGCCTTTCTGTCAAGATCCTTAAAATGAATCTGCTTTTGGATGCATTAGTAGTGAGCAACCTCCATTTCCAAATGTTTTGTTGAATTTGAAGTAAACTCTGAACTGCTGTATGGAGTGGTAGTGGTAGTGTCTGCTAAATGCCAGTAATGTAAATGAGTGCATAATATCTTCCAGCGGTATGTTTAACACTAAGGTAGTGCATGTTGTCTAATGTCAGAGAGGTAGTGCATGTCGTGTAATGTCAGAGGCTTGTGTAAGGGAGAGTAGTGCAAGCGCTTTGCTTCCTTTTTGTCCAGCTCCATCGTCTCCACCCTTCTGGCCCTGATGGACGGCCTGGACGCCCGGGGGGAGGTGGTGGTGATCGGGGCCACGAACCGGCTGGACTCCATCGACCCCGCGCTGAGGAGACCGGGCCGCTTCGACAGGGAGTTCCTCTTCGGCCTCCCGGACAGAGAGGTGCGTGCGCGTCCTCCTTTCACACGAAGCTCACACTAAACAAAACCAATCTAAACTGTGTTTGCATAAGTGGAAATACGCTTTAGCTTCTGTACACTCACACTGCCCGACCTGGATTAAAGCACGCGCCCGTCTTCTTTTTAAAAATGCCATTTTTTTTCTTATCTGCAGGCCAGAAGAGATATCTTAAAGATACACACGAGACAGTGGAATCCACAGCTGTCTGACGCCTTCCTGGAGGAGCTGGCCGAGCACTGTGTCGGTAGGGCTTGGTTACTCAGTCCATTAGAGCGTCAGCTGCTGTGTCTGACGTTGAGAGCACGGCGTTTTACAAACACACTATGGAGGGAATGTATTGGGCTCTCTGGGCGCGGGCAGTGAAGGAGGCGTGTCCTGTTCCCCAGGTTACTGCGGGGCGGACATCAAGGCGGTGTGCGCGGAGGCGGCGCTGTGCGCCCTGCGGCGGCGCTACCCCCAGATCTACGCCAGCTCGCAGAAGCTGCAGCTGGACGTGTCCTCCATCAGCATGGAGAGCCGCGACTTCCTGGCGGCCATGAGGAAGACCGTCCCCGCCGCCCACCGCGCCGTCTCCTCCCCGGCCAAGGCCCTGACGCCCGTGGTCCAGCCCCTGCTGGGCGGGGCCCTGGCCAGCCTGCTGGGGACCCTGCGCAAGCTCTTCCCCCACGCCGAGCGGGGCCTCAGGGGCCCCAGACAGACCGGTGGGTCCCCGGGCTCCGGCCCAGCGTATTGCAGGCAGGAGCTGCTCACTGTTATGGGGCCACGCCTCTCATATGCTGCTGTTCATGTGATCGTTTCAAATATTTTATCATATATATATATCATTTTTCGGTTTTAAATATGTCCAGGTTGTGTTGACCTTGAGTGAAGCTAGATGCATTTCCTCAGAAGTGTAAAATAAAGTTTAGGCTAATCCTGGCATTAATGGAAATTTAAGTCTTCGTTCTTGATCCTGTCATTTTGTTTAGCTTTCTTCCCTAGTTCCTTCACTGAATTAAATCGCATTAACATCACTTTAAAAGTTTATCAGTTCCTTTTTTATGTGGCTGCTGAAGTCCATTGGTAAACCCTTGTTGGAGACTCAATGCCTGTTGTGTGTGTGATCAGATCTGACTGCGAGTATTCTGGAGGATGACCTCATGTACAGCGAGGACGAGGGGCCTTCCGTCTTCGCCAACGGCCCCCTTCACAAGCAGGCCACGCCCAAAGGGAGCTTCCTGCGCTCGGACCGGTGAGTAACGGGGGCGCGGGAATCACAGCACACCCCCGGGAGGATCCGCCAGCTCACTGCGCCCCCCTCCCGCTCACTCTTCCCCCTCCCCCCCCCCCCGCTCAGGAGCGCCCTGCACCAGCCCACCTCCCACCGGCCGCGGCTGCTGCTGACGGGGCGGCAGGGCTCGGGGCAGAGCTCCCACCTGGCGCCGGCGCTGCTGCACGCGCTGGAGCGCTTCAGCGTGTACACGCTGGACATGGCCGTGCTGTACGGGGCCAGCGCCGCGTCCCCCGAGGAGGCCTGCGCACAGGTACGGCGCCGCCCCGCCCCCTCCTTGTACACGCCCCCCACGCCCCCTCCTCATACATGCCTGCCCCCTCCTCTCCTCATACACACCAGCCCACCCCCTCCTCATACATGCCCGCCACCTCCTCGTATACGGCCGCCCCCACTCCTCTACCACTGTTGTCTCCTCATATACACTTGTATGTACACTTGTTTCCTCCTCATGCACTGGTTTTCTCCTCACGTACACCTGATAGTGCTATCGCTGCTCTCTCTTGCGTATCTAACCCTATTACTTTGTCAAACCATATATCTGCATCTGTCTTTGTAACTCCGCCTGTGACAGGGTTGGTTCAGGGTCACTCTGCTAGGACGCCGAGCTCGGTGTTGTTCTTCAGCAGGCCGTAACGCGCGCTTCTTTAAACCTGTCGCTGCAGCTGTTCCGCGAGGCCAAGAGAACGGCCCCCAGCATCCTGTACGTGCCGCACATCCAGCTGTGGTGGGACACAGTGGGGAGCGCCCTGAGGGCCACCTTCCTCAGCCTGCTGCAGGACGTCCCCCCCTTCTCCCCCATCCTGCTGCTGGCCACCTGCAGCCAGCCCCACCACAGCCTCTTCCAGGAGGTACCGGGGGAACCTGGGGGAACTATACACGCATACACACCCACTCACACGCACAGACATACACACATACACACACACAAACATGCACATGCATATATAGACTATATATTCACTGTATGCACATTGGGATGCGTAGATGGTTCATTTGTAATGGTACTGTATGTTGTGATTTACTTGGATCATATTTTTAAAAATGAATTTAATGATTTCCCCAGTATGTGAAATGAGCACAGCAGCAGCTACTTTTACAGTTCTTTCATAATGATGCATGAACCTTGCTTGTTCTCTTGAAGGTGCAGGACCTGTTTCGTGTTGAGTATGGAGAGGTTTACGAGGTCCAGCTGCCCACCCAGCAGGAGAGAACCAGGTTCTTTGAGGATCTCATTCTGAAACAGGCGGCCAAGGCACCAGCTTCCAAGAAGAAAGCAGGTTGGTGTTGTATTTTGGGAAGGGGAACGTGTTCACTATGGTGACTAATGTAATCTACATTACCGTTATTTTGACGGTAAAGCAGGGTTCTAGTTTTTTCTGTGTCAGGTGGAATGTCAAACTGGGAGTGGTTGATTGTAAATTAAATGGGAATTGTATTGCATTTCCATGCTGTTGGCACACATTCTGGTATAGCATTAGTGTGACATTACAGTGTGCAGTGTATATACATGTCTTTGCCCGTGTGGGTGGGTGTGTCTGTCTGTACATGGGCGTGGGCTCTGTGCGCTGACTCCCCCGCGCTCCCGCCCTCAGTCCTGCAGGCCATGGAGGTGCTTCCCGTGGCCCCCCCGCCGGCCCCGCGGCAGATGACGGGGGCGGAGCTCCAGCGCCTGGAGGAGCAGGAGGAGGACACCCTGCGGGAGCTGCGGCTCTTCCTGCGCAGCGTGGCCGACCGCCTCACCCTGGACAAGCGCTTCAAGGCCTTCACCAAACCCGTGGATGTCCAGGAGGTGTGGCCCGGGCGGGACTATGGCTGTGGGGGCGGGACTATGGGGGGCGGGGATACTACCACAGGAGGCGGGGCTACGCCCACAGTGGGCATGGCTTAGCCCAGCACATGTGACACCCGTTGGACAGCACAGCATGTGTTCATTATGTCTGCTTTCCGCGCTGTAGGTTCCTGACTACTTAACGGTGATCAAGCAGCCCATGGACCTCTCCACTGTGCTGTCCAACATCGACCTGCACAAGTATGCGACCGTGAAGGAGTTCACCCAGGATGTGGATCTCATCTGGCAGAACGCCTTGGAGTACAACCCAGACATCGACCCTTCAGGTTCTCTCATGCTTCAGCCTTTACTGCATAGCGCATAATATTGATAAAGGAAATGTCTTTTGATTCATATCTCTGTTTTAAGCGTTGAGGAGAGGGGAATATGTGTGGGGCTACAATGACGATGGTCAAACATCTTTACTCCATTAGTCATGCCTTGTGTCTCTGGGTTGCAGATCGTTTGATCCGCCATCGGGCATGCTCCCTGAAGGACACTGTGCACGCCATCATCAAAGACGAGCTGGACGAGGAGTTTGAAAAGATCTGTGAACAAATCAAGGAATCCCGCTCCAACAGAGGTACAGAATCACTTTTAAATTGAACTCTTTATTTCAGATGGTATTGAGAAGTAATGTATTGTAAGGTAAATTGTTATTGTAAATTATAAGTAAATAGTTTTAATAATAGTAGTATAGTAATAATTCAAACTCAATGATAATATTTTGTATTGTAAACTATATAACTATATATGTGGCCAGGTCAATATATGTCAAATATGGCCCTTATTTTTACGTCACGTTACACTGTCTGTTTCTGTCAGGTTGTTCCACATCGCGGTTTGCACCCTCGTACTACCACGTTCTGCCAAGGACGAGCGGGACTGGCGATCCCGCGAAAAACTGCACCGGCGCCGCTAAAGAAGTGACCGTGCCCACGGCGACCAGCACGCCGCGCGTCGCAGGTAGTCCCGTCACACCGCCCTGAAGGGTTTCACCTAATCACTGAAGTCCTTTCATCTGTGCACCTTATTTCTGAAATAAGGGCACAATCCATTTCTGTATTAAAGAGTTTGTATTTACCGTGATTGACTTCAGTACAAAAATGCAGTGGACATTTTAAGGCATAAGAGAGGAAGGAACTGCACAGTTCAGGTACCAGTACAGGACTTCCAGTAGTTCTATGCTGGCCGAATTGATATTTGTTCAGTTGAGAGGAAGTGTGTCCAGGGAGGATGGTACCCAGAGTTCCTGAGAGCCGTGGGGAGAGGTCCGAGGTCAGATGATGCTAATAGGGCTGTCAGAGAGAAATGGGGATGAGCCTCAAAAGGAGGGGGAAGAGGAGCCCGCTCAGGACAGGCAGGGTTAAAGACGCTTGAGTACAGACAGGAGGTGTTTCAGCAAAGCGCAGGGAGAGGAGAAGAAAGAACTGCAATTCAAAGCCAGTCAAGAGGAAGGAGAATTGGTCAGGTTAAAGGATAGATGTCCATGAAGCAGAAGATTGACCCCAGATTGACCACGTCGGGTAACCGGCGCGTTTGTCCCGCCCCCCCATCTTCTTATTGGTCGGGACGTTAGTGAAACTGCCTGTCTTGTTGTCTTCCACCAATTGGCTCACAGCGACTCAGAAGAAGAAGCGCAGACGGAGCCGCTGGAGCAACGGCATCATTACCAAGAAGAAGTCCTCCTCCTCCGCTCACGCCTCCAAAGAGGACGAGGAGGAAGGCGAGGAAGAGGACGAGGACGGGAAGTTGGGGGAGAGCGAGGAGGGCGAAGAGGAGGCGGAGCACGCCCTGGAGTCGGGCGTGGAGGAGCTGGACGCGGGCGGGGACTCCTCTGCGGAGTGCGACCTGCGGCTGCCGAAGAGCTCGGGCGCGGCGGGGCAGGAGGGAGCGGAGGATGGGGAGCGGCCCACTCCGCCCCCAGCAGAGGAGGACCGTCGGCCGGAGCACGGCTCAGCCGAGCCCTCCCACACCCCCGCAGAGCCGGTAGACCTGGGGGGAAAAGCCCCCCCTGAGTCTGCAGGGCCTGAGAGAGCAGAGGAAGATATTATCACAGGTTGGTGTGGCTCTTGCCTGTAAGTTCTCACCGTCTTCTTTCAAATGCAGTGTGGCTGATTTAAGTTCTTGCAAAATAGCCACTGCTCCTCTGTCACCGTGTACCTGCATGTGTCCATCTTGCTACATATAAGGTAGGATACTTTTTGTTTGCACACAAAGCTGTATTTTTTACATTTAATTTAGAAAAAGTATAAAATGTACTAATTAAATGTAAACTGCATAAAAATGTACTAGTATCACTTATTTACAGAAAAATAAGTAAATTTTGTAATTCTAGAGAAGTGGTTGAATAAAAAGGCCCTGTTGATGTCCTTCTGTGTAGACTAAGAACTGCTAGCACGTAGCGCCCTGAGAGTAGCTGGGTATCTAGGATACAGTAGGCGTCTGGGGCTAACGCCGCACAGAGGCTCGGTAGCGCTATGCTGAGCTGTGCTCCACTCGTCTCTCCTTGTGCCCATGCAGAGAAGGGGGTGGTGCGCATGACTCGCGGGCGGAGGAGCCAGGTGCAGCAGCACATGGACGTGGAGAAGGCCATGCAGATCCTGAACCAGAAAACCCCACAGCTGGTCGTCGACCACGAGAAGCTGAAGGTATTTCCAGACCCGCTTCCTTGTCCACCAATGTCTGTTATAGCTTGGCATCTAAAGCTTGATGTTGCCTATAAAGAAATTAAGTCGTTTTACTATGAGCTCCATATTGTTTGTGGAAAAAAGGCATTTGTTTTGCATAAAAAGTGCTATTATTTCTACATTTTGAAACCAAAATGGATTAAAAAATTACCGTACATGAACCACATATTAATTGTTTGATTACAAAACGTATGTAGCTCACTATACACAAGCAGTTTTGAAGCCCATTAAGAATAACGAGACTAAAAATCTGAAAATGTCCTGATGGCTGTTACCTTCATATTACAGGAATTGCTGAGAGGAGTGGTTTCAAAGACTGAGGGGTGTGAGGTGTACCAGCTTGAGAAGCTTTATGCTTTGTTATGTCAGAGCATCTACCGTCATCGGAAAGACTACGATAAGACTGCGCTTATTGAGGTGGGTAACTTGCCTATGAACTACGCTTTTTGCTTACCATACACCATCCACGTAGTTTGAGACTATGCAGCTAAGAAGTAGCACTACAGGTTTCAACTTAGGATGTCCACAACATGTGCTGGTTGCTCTGAATATTGCTACATTTTAAATATATTGCTTAATTGTGTTATGTGGGGAAAATACTAGCAGTCAGTAGTACTGACTCAGTACTAATACTAATGACTCAGTACTAATTCTCTGGTCAAGTTTATTATTAGGGCTGTATCCAGCTATGAAATTTCAAATCCGAATTGGATTTGGCCCTTCAATACAATGATTTGACTATTCTTTCTTTTAATAGATTTCCTTGGAATCATAAAATGCATTGGCATAGGTTCAGTGCTGATTTACATCACGTTAACTTTGTCAAATGCAACTGAGTCATAAAAACGTATTTCTGAGCAATTAAAATCAATAAATTCATTAAGGCGGTTGCATTTCATGCGGGATTTGAGTTGTCAGCAGATTTGAATTGCCGACAGATTGCATTGGGCTACCATGCATTTGTTGAAATAATGAGATGACGTAGGTATTTCTGGTTAAATCAAGCTCTTATAACTTGTTAATTTGCTTTAAACAATGTAAACAAATAACTGGAACAAATAAATGTACAAACAAGTGAAACTGTTTAAATAAATATCACTGCTTTGAAAACACTGACCTCCCGCCTTCAACAGAATACTTCTTTATTTCTCTTTAAATATAAAAATTAATATATAGGCTAAATCTAAACAAATGTGTGAAAGAAAAAATTCAGTAATTAAGCTATTTAAGTTTTCTATTCTTTTAGGTAAAAATAAATGCCAACGTTTGTAAACAGTAAAGTATTTCATGGCATTATCAGCTGTGAAATAACTGACATCTCGTCTTCAAAAGTAGGCTACTTCTGTATTTCTCTGAATATATAAAATAAATAAACCTAAACAATTGTAAACAAATATATAAGTGAAACCATTTAGTTTGCCACACCAGCACAAGTTGGTTCACCTAGTCTTGCAGGAATATAAAAACTATGTAAGTCCCTTTATTTATAATTCCCTATTGTAATGTAACCCATGTGCAGTTGTATTAAGATTCCTGTATGGTTTATTCTGTTTTTGTAATGCACACTGATTTGTTTAAAAAAAACTTACAAAAAAGACTGCGCTACTCAAAGAATCTCAGTCGACTGAGGGGTCTCTGACAGATGATTCGACTTGCAGACTTTGAGGGGGCAGCCCTATTTATTAGTTCATAATGTTTATTGCTGTATACAAGTACATTGTGTCAAGCTTTTTCTAAATTGTCTTAATTTGTCTTTCTTTTCAGGAAATGAAAAATGAAATTGACAGCTTTATTTAACTTTTCTTACTCTTACACTGAAATATGATGCTAATTATTTAAAGTTTTTACCAGCCTACAATGTTTGTAAATGTACACAAATTACACATTAATATTTCTAAATGACATGTATTACATTTCATTAAAGTTTTTCCAAAATGTCAAGTTTCTGTGCTTTATATGGGGCATAAACACTGATGAGATGTATTTGGTCAAAATAAAACTAATAATCCATGTGGAAAATAAATGTACTAAATATAAAATGCATCTGAAGTTGAGAAAGCTTTAATGGTTGTTTCACACTGAATGGGGAAAAAGTGCTAAGATGTTACAGCTTTCCACAAGAGCAGGAGACATTTGTACCAGCCTGCCATTCCTAATTTTGTTAGACATTTGATGCTTCTCAGTTTGGTAGTTGAGTACAATGCACTTGTGCTTCCACAGTGTCCTTCCTATTTATAATAATGGGTTGTTGGAATTGGTTGTGCACTTTTTGAAAGACAATTCAACTGATTTTGGTCCTTGTTGTAATAGGAATTCAGTCCAACACACGGGACCGAGTGATAACTAAAGCTTAGACTAGGGATGTATCCGAATCCGAATACTGTATTCGGGAAAGCATGAATAATGCGATGGAAACAGATATTTCTTCTACACAAAGTTGCTCGTTATTATTAGATTCGGGGGGAGGGGGGGGGGGTCAGCTCCATGTCGAGTTCTCATAGCCTCTATCTAACGTTACACGGGCAGAGAGAGAGCGAGTATCTGGAACTCTGGCACATAGCAGCTGCCTCGTGCAAAAGTATTGCGACGGAACGCAGAAGTAGCTCAAAAAAAAAAAAATCCCCACCATGACCCTTGGGGGGCTTTGTAGTTTCTCAATAAATTTTAATTGAGTTTTGAACTGTGCCGTCACTAGTCACCTAGCCAATATTAAAATTCTTGGTTTTAGGTCAGAATGGTCTCGTGGCATGCTTGTTATCCCGGCTAGCTAGCTAGCTAACTATTGAATTGTATTCAAAACAATGGTTACTATAAACGCAATCGTTCACAAACATACGGATGAAAATGCATCCCATAGCCAAGTGTTAAATGCGGAACGCCTATTCAACTGTCCAAATAAAGGACGATTCCGATTTGCGGGATGGTTGGCAACCGTAAATAAAGCTAGCAACAGTAACTAGAAATGTGATTCAACGTTGCCATCAATTGTGAAATTGAACATTGAAAAGAGATGGGGATGTAACAACAATTCAGAAGTAAAAGAATAATGTTGCTGTTTAAACTGCTTTAGAATGCTGGATTTTGTAGATTGATTGATGGATTGATTTTAGAACTGTTAAAAGGCCGAGGTCTCCCTTTACTGAGAAATAATGCCCACCCTTGGACCAATCAGAATTGAGCGTTCAGCCAAGCTGTTGCATATTTTCCAATGACGGGAGCCCGTCGTGCTTATTCCTTACATAACACCCTTAACAAAACGACGTTAACAAATCACTGCAAGCGATGACATTCCGTTTTTATCAACATTAGACATTACAAAAGGGCGCACGCCACTACACCGTCCAAAATGTAGAGCCAGGGCAAGATGAATTAACACACGAGTTACACGGAAAGGTAGCATGCGTGTAAATGTCGTGAGTGTCAAACGAGGTAATGCAAAAGCATTGCGAGGGAACGCAAAAGTAGCTCCAAAAAAAAAAAAAAATCCCCACCATGACCCTTAGGGGGCTCTATATTTTTTTCATCCAGTCCAGGTTTTTTTTTCTTCCAGTCCAGGTTTTTTTTTCTTCCACTCCAGGTTTTTTTTTCTTCCAGTCCAGGTTTTTATTCCCCTCCAGGTTTTTTTTTTCTTCCAGTCCAGTTTTTTTATTCCAGTCCAGATTTTTTTCTTCCAGTCCAGATTTTTTTTTTTTTTAAACCCTGCAACAAGTTATTTCTCAGTAAAGGGACATCTCGGCCTTTTAACAGTTCTAAAATCAATGCGCTACAAAATCCAGCATTCGAAAGCAGTTTAAGGGGAGGCACCACCGTCAAAAATGATGATTTTGGTTCCATATGTCAATTATGTTATTTTTTGATATTTTGCTTCTATAACTTCTATAGTTTCATAAAATGAACAAACTAAAGGTAAATAACCGTTATAAATAGTTAATTTAGATGATAATATAACATCATCGTCAAGTACACGAAGCATAAAATGAGCTTATGATAGCATCTTTTATGATTAAATGCCTCTGCGGTTTTAAAACTGACCTGGTTGAATCATATATCGTTAAAAAGCTTGTTTCCTTGAGCATACGGCTAGAATGACTGTATGTGGCTATTTCCTTTGCTGTCACTGAGGATGGGCGAAATACAAGCAGAACTCATCAAATTCATTGGCTATTAGCGTTTAAAAGTCCCTTTAACAGCCATTTTCTCAAAACTGTATATTGCCCATAGGGTATTCAATTTATCTCAACTTAAACAATAGATGCAGCTACATAATTTTACATACTGCTTCTTAAATGTTATAGCTAGGATGTGTCAGAGGCTGTTTTTGATATGGTATGTTATTTTTCATTTTATGTGGCATTTTATCTGTAAAAATAGGTCAAAAATGTTTTTTTCAGCATCTATCCTACATATTGTTTTTGGAATAATTCATTTGAAAAACAATATTTTGACAATAGCCTCTGACAAGCCCTAACTATTGAGTTATTGATCACATAAAAAACAGTTCAGATTTTATCTGTATTTCAGTCAGTATTCATCTGTTTAAGATGTAAGATGCTGTATGTATCAGCCATAGGTCTTGGCTATCAAATGAACACGAAATCCAGTCCAGATTTTCATGGTAACAGTTGCTACCAAGGGAAAATATGAGAACATCAGATGGTTTGCAGTCTATCCAAACTTAGTTCAGTAGGGGAAAAAATAAAACAGGCAAAAAAGTTCATGTATTACTGTTATGTAATTACTGTTGTAAAGTGGTAATTCACGTTTCCCTAGCGAACTGCAGTAATGTTAACACATCAAGAAACGCGTACGCAGCATCATTGGAATTTAAGATTATATACATCTTTACTGTAAATAGTTTCTATTTCCAATGCAAAACAGAATATTTTGATTTATAAAACGATTTTCGATTTCGATTTTTTTTTTTTTTTCAGTTTCTGATTGTTCAATGTACCCCAGTTAAAGGGGGGGGGGGGGGTTTCAGACAGTTCATAAAACTTAGTTTTGTTAAAAATAAAGAGAGAGAGAGACAGATGAAAAGTAAAGTATAAGGATGTGGAAATAGATTTCATAATGAATTGTATGCCAATATTAAATTAATTTGATGCTTTGAAGGCACAGCTATTGCATTGCCAATGAATATTAGGTTAGAAAATACATTTGCCTGATTTAATGTTACTTCCTGTATAAACCATGCCCACTTCCGGTCTTTTTATGCAAATACAGATACACAGACAGATAATTTTGTTGGTTGAACAGATACAGATACAGATAATGACGTCTCTGCACACCCCTAGCTTAGACATTTAACTTCACTTTCAATACAGTGAGTAGCCGAATCTGGGCTTGCCGCCAAAGGTAGAGCTATCGTGGGGTGGAGAATCAACTGATGTATTCAAGGCTTATTTGTAAGAAGTGCACAGCATCAATCAGGGATATATTTAGATATTATTTGTGTCAGGAAAAAATAGAGGTGGGGTGTGTATGCACGCACACAGCCCACCTCTAAGAGCCCCCTGAACTCACTAATGCCCAGAAAAAAAGCTTTCCCTTAGACCCCCTTAGTTCCACCCCTTCCATTAACATTCTAATATAGTACACATAAAAGAGTACAACTGGCAGTAGGTTTGTCTGATGAAAGGGCAATTGGAGGGCATGTCATGTTTTCTATTTGTATGGATGTATTCAAAGTATGATGGGTGTAAGACTGAAGACGTACTCAGTACCTCTCACAGACATGTCTAGTATGTCAAAATCCTAACTTCATTTGTTGCAGTGCAAGGCAACTAAGAAAAGCATCATTTGTACTGTATTGCTAATGAAAGGAATCTGTAGGACGTGTTTGAATGCACTGGTGAGTACTATTCTATTCTTATTGGACTTGTGTTTCAACCTCTGAATATCACCAATAGAATTGGGAAGAGACGGAAAGAAAATAAAGATTTTGCTGTTCATACCGAGGTGGTTTGACGCAGAGTAGTTAATATCGTATACTCGAGAACACAAGTAGAACAACTGGACATACAGTAATGTTTCCCTTCGCAACATCCATCGCAACAAGTAACGTACAGCGGAGAAACGACTGACAGCTGCAAATTGTGACCGGCACCTAATAGCGTTACGTGTTTTGGTTGGCGTACACCTTTATATTATTGCAGGTACCCTCATCCAAGCATCCGTCTAATTATACACTTACTGTGTCAGTGAGATGCAAGTTTAGAGGGGCTTTCATAAGTTTATTTTCCAAGGTAACTAGTTTAACGACTTTGCAGCTGGGAGGGGGAGTCGCCTTGCGATGACGTAAGGACGTACTTCCATCGATGGTGACGCCCGGTCGATTAAAAAACTAGCTTCGATTTAGAATACACGAACTATTTTCTTTGTTCTGTAGTGTTGGCTAACTGTTTTCTGTGTAACTGCATGTACCGTAGATTCTTTTGAAAGCGAAAGGAGAAAGTAACGGAGGACAAAAAACATTCTGCATTTTTTGTTGCGCATCTGTGGCTACGGCAGTCGGACTTGTTTCGTCTGCCAGCCTCTGCTCTCTGTTGCTGCTGGAGCCTGTAGCTACACAACAACGGACTGTTCACTTGAGGGAGGGAGCGAAGAGGCTGGAGCGGAAGACAGCGGAGCAGAGCAGAGCTGCCCTCCGTTGAGCTATCGGCAGAGCGACTCTTCATTCTGGTACATCTCCAACGCGTTACATGTCCACGGTGCAATCAATCTCGACTGTCACAGCCTCATTCTCGCTGGTACAGTCAACAGGGTAGTGTTAGACCTTCCTTTGCCAACGAGGCTTGCTAGCCACCTACGGCTATACAAACTAGCTTGCCTGCGAGTTCACTTGAGACGGAAGCTCAGTAGCTAGCGAGCTAACTGACAATAACTTGACGGCTTTTGCGCCCCCCTTTTAAACACTAAGTAGCCAAGTTGGTAAAGTAACATTATATGGACGGGAACATCGAGTTGGCAGTCTTGTGACTTAGAAATTTAACCCCTTGCAGGCTAGTTTGCTTGTCATTTTTTGACGGACAGCTTTCTTTCGACGATGCTTTGTGCTTGAACACGTACAAAGTGTGGACGCATTTGTGCACTTTGCACACTTATTTTTATAGACGAAACTCGTCTAGGGCTCACCGAATCCGTTACTAGTCACAGCCTGCTAATCAAACCATCATGGAATTTGCGCTGCCGTTGCAAAGATAATTGAAGAGGAGACCTCTAGATTTCTGGTTTTTGTTGCTTCGTAATTTGACAATATAAACATGCAGTCAGCTGGTGTTCCTCAAAACATTTGACGCGGCAACAAACTAATAATCTAGTTGTGCACTCAGGTCTTCGTGCCCTTAAAAATTTTTTTTCCAGATTATACATCCTAATAATGTCAGATGAAACACTTTTTCGGACTGTATAGTGTCACAGTTGCGTACATACATTCATGGTTGGATGTGACGCCACTACTTAAATCATGATTCATGTTTACTTTGCAGGTATTTTTGACACATTAAGAGACATTAAGCAGTTGAGTAAAATATTGTTCAGCGACCAGGTGTACTCCGACATTTAGCCTAACAATACTCAGGTTGTCATAGCATTTGTATTGGCATTTGTAATCAGCACTCCTCTCTTGCCCTTTATTCATTCTTGATTGATGAAGCAGCTAGGTTTAGGTTCAGGTATAAAAGCAGAATCACATTTGTGATTGCTGTCCCAGTGCCATTTCCTTTAGCACAGTGGTTCCCAGACTGGGTCCTGGGGCCCCCCTGTGCATGCTGGTTTTTGTTCCAACCACAATCTCATAATTATAACAAGCTGTTAATTTTTCTTAATTTGGTGCTTTTCCTGTTTAAATTGATTTTTTTACCCTCTTAAGCCATAATATGTATGAAATAGCTTTGCATTCCACAATGAATAAAATTCCCATGTTGATATTGTGCTACACTGTGCTTATTGCGTTTAATTGCATATCAATATATAGGCTTCTAATGAGGTTGTAGAACGTGTTTTATTAAATAATTTTTTCCTTAAACTTATTAACACAATGCAGATTTGACTAATTTGCTTTGTCTTTGAATTCTTCATTATCTTCCAGATGGTTAGTTTTAGTGGCCATGTGTCCACACCATTACCATTTAGGAGCCTACTGATTCACAGCAGTCTTTAATTTGAAGCTTTACCTCTTTTTGTGCAATTGTTTGCACCATAACACAATATGCACAATATAAACATAGGAATTCTATTCTTTATTGCATGCATAGTTATGTCTAACACAGTGTGGCTTAAGTGGGTAAATAATCTGTGTGAAAAATACCTCATTAAGAAAAAGAAGAGCTTGTTAAAATTCTGGGATTGCGACTGGTTGGAACAAAAACCAGCATACCCAGGGGGGGGCCCAGGACCGAGTTTGGGAACCCCTGCTTTAGCCACTGTCATACTGCAATAAGTGTTTGTTCTGCATGCAGTTTTGTTCGTCCCAAAGAAACTAAATCTAAAGTTAGTCTTATTCTCTCCTGCAGGGAACGAGTGCAATACTGGGGACTGCTACATACAACGGAAATGTGAAATGAACTGTCAATGAGGAAGAATAATTAACAAATACGCTCAATTATTTTTTATTAGTTTTTTTTTTTTTTTTTCCCAAAGAAACCTTTCATTTGGGCATCATTGGCACGCAATGGCAAGTAAAAGGAAGTCAACAACTCCCTGCATGGTCCTTCCCTCTGAAACGGAGGAGCAGGACCCAGACATGGAGGTGGTAACAGATGGGGAGGAAGGAGCCGAGGACACGGTGGCAGCTCCCGTCGAAAATGCCACAGGCCCTGACGAAAATGAGCCGACCGAGGACGACATGCAGGCGGTTGACCGCTACATCAAAACCATGGACTCCAGCATGGCAGAAGGTGGCTACGAGTGCAAATACTGCAGCTTCCAGACCCCGGACCTCAACATGTTCACGTTTCATGTAGACACCGAGCACCCCAATGTGGTCCTGAACTCCTCCTACGTGTGCGTGGAGTGCAACTTTCTAACCAAGCGGTACGACGCACTTTCAGAGCACAACATGCGCTACCATCCCGGGGAGGACAACTTCACAAGGACCATGGTGAAGCGCAACAACCAGACCATCTTCGAGCAGACGGTCAATGACTTGACGTTTGACGGAAGTTTCGTGCAGCAGGAGGCAGGCGAGGAGGGAGGGGACAGCCCCGTCGCTGGCATCCCGCTCAGCAAGACCCCCATCATGAAGATGAAGAACAAGGTTGAGCCTAAAAGGATTGCCATGTCCCACAAGGTGTCTGAGGAGGACGAGGTGAAGGTGGAGAGCGAGGACGAGCAGGAGGCAACCCCGGCGGCCCTCCTGGCCCCTGCCGTCACCCCGATCCCGGTTGAGCAAGTCAAGCCCAGCATCGTCGTCAGCTGCTCAGGTCTGCTGCAGGCGGAGCCAAAGAAGACCATCATCAACTCTGCCACTATGCTCCCAGCAGGCCTGGCCCAGGTCCTGTCTGCCCTGCAGGCGCAGCAGAACTCCCAGACCCAGCTGCTGATACCGGTCAGCAGCATCCCCACGTACAACGGAGCCATGGACAACAACGCTCTGCTGGTCAGCACCTACAACAGGTTCCCATACCCCTCGGTGTCCGAGATCATGGGGCTTGCAGCCCAGACAAAGTTCACAGAGGAGCAGATAAAGATCTGGTTCTCCGCGCAGCGGTTGAAGCACGGGGTGAGCTGGACTCCCGAGGAAGTGGAGGACGCCAGGAGGAAGCAGTTCAACGGCACGGTTCACACGGTACCCCAGACTATCACCGTTATCCCCGCCCACCTCTCCACCGCTGCCAATGGCCTGCAGTCTATCCTGCAGACTTGTCAGATCATGGGGCAGCCGGGCCTTGTCCTGACACAGGTTGGCGGAGCCAACACCTTGCCAGTGACCACGCCCATCACGCTGACGGTAGCTGGGGTGCCCAACCAGGTGCAGCTCCCAAAGCCCGCAACCATACAGACGACCCCTGCTGCGGTGGAAACGAAGAAGGCCACCACAGTCCAGCCTCCTGCCCTGACCCCTCAGGAAAACTCTGCCCTCAGCCTGGACAGCCTCGGGATGCGGACCAAGAAGTCCAAGGAGCAGTTGGCGGAGCTGAAGTCTAGCTACCTGAAGAATCATTTTGCCAGTGACGCAGAGATTGCCCGGCTGATGAAGCTGACCGGCCTCACCAAGGGCGAGATCAAGAAGTGGTTCAGTGATACACGGTACAATCAGCGCAACTCCAAGAACAACCACATCTTCGTCTTCAACGAGAGTCCCCCCCGTGCTGGCAGCGGCGCCCCCATTGTAATCGACTCCAGTGACGAAACCACCGAGTCCCCCCCGTCCGGGCCCGTCAAAGAAACGCGCACCAAGACGCGCAACCCTTTCCCAGACTTCACGCTCCAGAAGTTCAAGGAGAAGACCCCTGAACAGCTGCTGCTCTTGGAAGAGAGTTACCAGAAATGCGACACGCCTACCGACGAGGAGCTGAGCAGGCTTAGGACGGAGACCAAGCTCACCCGGCGGGAGGTGGACGCCTGGTTCACGGAGCGGAGGAAAGCACCGGAACCCTCAGAACCTAAAGCGGAGCAGAAGGACAGCGAGGCAGTTAAATCGCCCCGGCAGAGGAGCCAGACCCCGCCCAGCGGACGGCGGCAGAGCCGGGACAAGATTGGAAAGAAAACCCCCGAGCAGCTCCACATCCTGAAGGCCGCTTTTGTGCGCACGCAGTGGCCCTCAGCAGAAGAGTACGACAAGCTGGCAGATGAGAGCGAGCTGCCTAGGCCTTACATCGTCAACTGGTTCGGGGACACTCGATACGCCTGGAAAAACGGCAACCTCAAGTGGTACTACTTCTACCAGAGTGGGAACGTTGGGGCCATAAATGGCAGTGGGTACAGGAAGAGGGGGAGAGGCAGGAATCGAAACCGAGGCCGGGGGTGGTCCCGGAGGAACAAACGTTCCTCAAACTGGGCCCGGTCGCCCCCTGCAATGAAGTTCAAGACGGGCAAAGAGATCCTGAAGGAGTACTACCTCAAGCACAAGTTTTTGAATGAGCAGGATCTGGATGAGCTGGTAGCAAAGTCCAACATGGGCTACGAGCAGGTGCGGGACTGGTTTGCTGAAGTTGGCAAAAGGGAGGAAATGGGCGTGGACCCGTTTCTCGAGGACGTGGAGGAGGAGCCGCAGGTGGAAGGTGAGAGCAAGACGGTGGCGGAGCAGCAGACGGAGGCCGCCGCCGATGAAGATGAGGAGGAAGATGAAACGGATGACAGTGATGCGTGGGAGCCCCCTCAGAGCGTTAGACGGACACAGTCGGGGTCGGAGGATTAGCAGTGACGATGATCCAGGTGCGTGAGACCTTGGGAGTGGTAAAGCGCAGCAGAGTGAATTTGTTGTCTCCCAACCCTGTTCCTGGAGATCTACTGTCCCGTAGGCACACTTGGTTCTACTAATTAGCAGCTCAGTGAGATCTCTAGCTGTTGAACGAGGTGTGCTTTGTTTGGGTCAGAGTGAACACCTACAGGACAGTAGATCTCCAGGAACAGGGTTGGTTACCACTAATCTACTGCATTGGGCAGATGTGCACTATTAAGGGTGCTTTCAGTACACTCGTCCATTAGCATAATTTTTTTTATTGATTTAAAAAAAAAAAAAAAAAACATTTCAATAAAAAGATGTTTTTTAAATACTAACTAATTATTTCCCCCCATTTTTCTCCCTCAGAATTTTCACTTTATGTATAAATGCAGAAGAAGATGGAAGGTGTTCATCTCTTTGCGGATTGAGCTTCAGCTGTGTTACGTAGCGGACCAACCAAATGCTAAGGGAGAGTTGCGGTAGTTTTCAAATCCAATGGAGAAAAATGTTTGGTGCCAAAGTAACGCTTCTGTGGGCGTTTCCTTTTTCCAGCAGATTGGCTACTCTATCTTGAGTCACGGCATCACCCTCACTATTAAACCTGTTAGCACATTATTTATTGGGTAAACTCTGACCACTACCTCTGTTTTTTAATAGGTCTTAGACCACTTCTAGGTGGTGAAACCTCACATAATTCTTACTGGTAATGTCATTACTTTTTGAGACCAAATGTTCTTGAACATTTGTGGCATCAAGTATTCTTTTTTTAGTTCAAACGAAGAACCCCTTATTTATTGCCGTCTCGTCGTTGTTTCAGCAATGACCTGTAAGGAGATGGGGAATGAAACTCAGATTATTGAAACCGGTACTTTTTGTCCTTAGATCTCCTTTTGATCTTAAATTATGTTTGACCAGTATTTGAACTCTTCTGCTGAGCAATGAAAGACTATTTATTCTAGTATTCATGTTTCAATGCTTTTTTTTTGGTTAACCAAATACGGGAGCTAATCAAACTTTTTCTATCCATTTCAATGGTTAGATATCAGGGTTGTATTCTTTTTTTAATTTTTCACCTTGAACATAAGGGACATGCTTATTTCTTGGTGAAGTAAACTCAGTTAGGGTCCTTTTGTCTGTGACAGGTCCTAACATTTTCCATGTTTAAAACCAAACTAAAGCAAAGACCTGGAGAAGTGTCCCTGCGCAAAGGAACACAGTTTTATCCAAATGTAAATTACTCCAGTGCACAAAATAGTGCTTTTTAGTTGTTTTTATATGTATAGATTTCTTTACAAATCACGGGTAAGAATATCTCTAAGCAGTGCAGTGCATCAGCGGCTGTGTGAGCCATGCAGACTGAGTTGTATCCACAGATACTACGTATGTGCACACAGTTGTGTTAAAAAAAATTGTTCAGGGCTAATGGAAAACGGGAATATTTTCTGCTGTCGTGTCTGTGTATGTGTGTGTGTGATTGTGTGTGTCTGTATGTGTGCCTGTGTGTGTGTCTGTGTGTGAGTGCATACGTGCGTGGGTGTACACGTCTACTAGTTTTTTTGTTTTGTTCTTTTAAATCAGGCTGGATGTTCCTGACTGGTCCTCCCCCTACAATTAGACTGTTCAGTTTTCAGATATGCAACAAAGTAACAAAATGTGACAAGATAGTAGCTTGGTTCGGCAATTTACGGGGTCAATTTTAAATACTGTACAATGAAATTGGTTTTTTTATTCCTCTAACAGCTGGCTTCTTAATATGTGAAAGTACTTTATGAAATTATTTATTTGTTGTATGTTTAAAAAAAAAACATAATTATAGTCACTTTTAGAGCAATAACAAATGAAAGTGTTCTGAACATAATCAGTGGCTGTTCCAGTCTGGACTGTAAATAAACTATGCTTAATGTTGTGAAGATTCACAGTTATTGTGCTTTGATTTCACCCATGAGAAGTTTGAGTATGGAGAACTCCAGAAGGACATGGGACATAGTCCAGGACTCGTACTAGCCTATACTGTGGACTACATGGTTTAGAGTGTCTGACACTCGTTAAAGACAGACAACAGTACCAAGGTCACAGGTACTCAAAAGACTGACTTTTGAAACTTCTAATTGGTCCAGAATGTTCCTGCTCTAAAACCACTAAGGAAAAGATAAAGTTGACATTCAACTTGTACATATAATGTAATGCCATGGTAATTGATCTGTAGTTTTTAATTATTTCTAAAATACTTTTTCTAATTTACAATAATACTCAGCTTAAGCTTGACTTCAATCCATTTTGTGGTGTATAAAAGAAAATTAAGGAATACAGTAGTTGGTTTGGCCATTTTGTTTTGCTCACTTGAGTAAAGGAGTAAAAGGGGAAAGACTTATTTAAGATGTAAATGTGTTTTGCATTTCTTTCCTATGGATCTGTCCTGGCCCACCATCTTGACTTCAGCACATAACATCAAGGTCCTTATTGACTGTGTAAAGTTTTGCCTACCATGTGTTTAAATAGGTGAATCTTGTATATTACTATGATATGTTTTATTTTCCTTTTTCTGTAAAAAGAGTATTGAATGACTCTTGAAAGCTACTATTCATTGGACATGTTTGCTCATAGATGCAAAAATTCTCGCTCAAGTTAATTTTGCAAAAGCTGTTTTTTCCTGTAAGTGACACAGCTAAAATAATTTTAAAGAATAAATGCATCTGAAAATGCTTGTATGTGTACTATCCTTAGTTGTAAAATCAATGTCAGGCCTGCAACAAAGTTAAAAGAATAGGTGTGACATGATCGCTCATTACTGTCTATTCTTCTAAGGTTGCCTTTTTGCTTAGTAAATTTTGTGAAATACCTATGCTGAAAATCAAGCATGAAAATTTGCTATGTATATGGTTTATAAGTATTTTTTTTCTTTTTTTCTGATGAGGAATCTTTTGTGTTTTGTTTTGTTTTTTAAATTACCTTGATACAGGGCAATACTGTGGACCCATGCAAATACTCTGTCATCAGAAACAAGCTTTGTTCTCTTGAACTGAAGCTATTGTTGAGTGCAATTTAAGACTGAAAGATGTTTTAACAAGCTGTGGCTTTCACTTGGGTAATACAAATTATATCTTTTATACTGATGTGTTTGGAAACCATGCTCAATAAACCACTGAAGAAGAGATGGCTGTCCGTGATTTTTTTTTCTTAAATAGCTTTTCTTAAGTTACACATATTAAGCTTTAAAGTCTAATATATTTCCACACAGCTATGATAATGGTTTCACCACATTGAAATGGAAGATGTGAATTTTCCCCCTCAAGGTGACTGATGAATTTCCATTTCCTATTTGAGATGTATCGAATTTTGACAACAGAATTCTAAATTACATCATTAATTTTTTCAACTGATATGTTGTTTGATATTTCAGCTGTCTCCATAGCTACACAAGTATAACAGTGGTAGAACGGTTGTTGCAAGTGGAGTGGTCTAACCCTTATCGAAACCTCCAGTTTACCTACAAGCTTGGAATCGTGGCACAGTCTTAATTCATATAATCACTTAGCTGGTAAGATCTCTGCATTTTACTGCAATATATTTTGATTAAGTTCAGGCAAAATGATTCATTTTACAAAATGGTAATTTAGCTGATTATTACTGAATTAGTATAGCTGTCCACAGAAGGGAGTTCTGGCCATGCAGAAGAAATCTTGAATAGTGACAACCTGGAGCAGTTCACAGTGGTTTCTGAAGTTCACATCCTTCACCAAAGTCACCACACTAACAGAGCTTGGTCACAGTGTTGCATAGTAAGGATTGATTGAGCAATGACTTTGTAACATCCCTCAATACTTGATTGAATCTTTACTAAACAAAGGTCATTTGGGGAACTTACAGATGGGTGCCATTGTAAACTGACCATGGCCCTAGTTTTCCATCCTTATGAAAATCCACTTAAAATATGTAGCCACTAACAACTAATTGTACATTGCTGCTTTCAGATTTCTGGTTTTGGAAAACCTGGAAAAAGAAAATGTTCTGTCCTCTCACCTCCCCATTTGCCTCCTTTTTTCTTGCTTTACTGCATAAGAACGTAAACTCCAAGACGTCATTACAGTCTTAGTCTGGATTTACAGTACAGGCTCTAATTATGAGGCCACCTGTGTTCAAATTAAAAAATTTTTTTTTTTTTAAACATTTTTTAAACTTCAGGTAGAGAAGAATTCAGTTAATATATGCACATTGAATAAAAAAGCCTTTCTACCTACAATAACACAAAAAGATTATTGTATTTTCTTTTTTTTTTTTTGTGAGAACTCACAATTCAGTAGGAACAAGAATTCATGTTAGAAATCAATGGGCCAGTTTCACAGACATGGATTAAGGCCAGTGGTAACCAACCTGGTTCCTGGGGATGTAATGTCCTGTAAATTTTCACTGTAAACCTAACAAAGCACACCTCATTCACAACTAAAGATCATGTTGAAATTAGTGTTGAAATGAAAACCTAAAGGCTGGTGGATCTCAGAAACAGGGTTGGTTACCACTGTCCAAGACTAAAATTAATTTTCAATGGAGATTCTCCATGCAAAACTCAGTTCTGTTCAGGACTAACCATAATCTGTGTCTGTGAAACTGGTTTTAAGAGTTAGACTACATTTTGTTAAATTTTAAAATGTACTCGTGATATTGTAATATTGAATTATAATTTTTGTTTCTTATTTTGCAAAGAATAAGTTCATTTTCACAGCTTTTAAGGAGGTATTTCATTCTCTCCTATTTTCAATTTTTGGCCATTTTATCGCGTGATAAAAATGATGAACGTAATCCAAGGACTACAACGCCTCCTGGCGTTCACGCCTTCAAAACTGTGACAGGAAGTGTTGCTCAGCTCTAGTCCTGGAAGCCACGTCAGGGATATCGGCCCAAACCAACAACGATGACAACTTAAAACGCAATAGCATAGCAACACCACGGAGAAAAGAGTTTCTAATTTAGCTAGCCACCGAGGATTATTTTCTTGACATATCCAAACCTTCCAGGGACTGTTCTCAGAACTGCGGCCCCCAAAAATTGGATGCAAAAATGTCAGATATCGGGGACTGGTTTAAAAACATACCTGTCATCACCCGGTACTGGTTTGCTGGGTCAATCATAGTTCCTCTCATCGGAAAATTAGGGCTTGTTAGCCCCTTGTACCTCGTTCTATGGCCAGAGTATTTCTTCCACAAATTTCAGGTAAGTTAAGAAAATATAGTTTGTCTCGCGTTAATGCCGTTGTGTCTAGCACTACCCTTGTTGCTTGCTATCTATTGCGAGCTAGCTAGACAGCTAGCTATTTTTGCATGTGCATTACAGCTTCACATTGTACCTTATTGTTTCCGATCAAAGGTAGTTATATGCTAGTTAATTACTTAACTCGATGCTGGCGATTTTTCAGGAGATTTTGAAAATTAGTTTGGTATCTAAATTGAAAACAGAATCACAACAGGCTTAAACATTAGTTAGCTGCCGTGTCTAGGCCTGCGTTGTTTTATGATAGACGGTGTTCTTGTCCATTGCCTGATCGACATTTCGGGTGAGTGAATTTATCGTCAAAGTCCAGATCTAGAATCAGTGCACATCTACTAAACTCTTTTGAAATAACTTTGCAATAGAGGTTCGTGCTAATCCAGGATCAGCGCTTCAGTGCTATTCAGCAGGGGACGAAGTAGGCTGGACTTCCGGGTCAGAACGTTTCCAGCTCTGTGCATGGGCACCTTTTACGGTCTATGATGGGCACACGTTTTTGACTGATATTGTACTCAGAACTGTGTATAGTTCAGTTCAAGTTAGGTTCGTAAATTGTATCGTTGATCTGATGCTTTTTGAATTCAGCAGGAAATTGTAGGAGTGCATCCAAAGACTGGTTCACCCTGCATTATGTCTCGCATCACACAATGATAATGATAATTTCCTTAGGCTTACTAATTAACGTCCATTGTACTAAAAAAGGTCGAAATTAAAAGCCCCTCGCAGTTTTTCTTCCTGTACTGAATGGACAGGTTTCTTCAGATACGTGCAAATGAAGCGGGCGGTTTCGGTCTACCACAGCCCTGTTGCTTTATTCAGTGGGGAAGTCCATTTTATACGACTAGCGGTGGCCCAAAACCGCTTAACCCTTGTGTTGTCTTAAGGGTCAAAAATGACCCGCCATTATGTTTAACAGCAGAAAAAACCCTCTAAATCAGGGGTGTCAAACTGAATCCCAAGAGGCCGTAGTGTCTGCAGGTTTTTCTGGTTTCCTTTCAATCAGCTGCCAATCAAGGCTTTGAGAACTAGGTGTGTGGATTCCTTAGCCAATCAATGGCTTAAATTAACCACTTGTGCCAGGAACACCCAAAAAACCATTAGACACTGCGGCCCTCCAGGACTGGAGTTTGACACCTGTGCTCTAAATGATCTTTTTTCAACTTGAAATTTGATTACTTTTCCTAGAGTGACCCCAACATTAGAAAAAGTGAACCATTGCCTTTGTTCATATTTCCATGAAAGCTGTACACCACCAGGGTACAAAGATTGTCTTGGTCATTTTTGACCCGGCAGTTATAAAATAATTTACACACCACAAAGACACACACACATTCCCACACTCACGCACATGCACACGCGCACACACACACACACACATTCCCACACACTCGCACACGCACGCACACACACACACACACATACACACACATGTGCAGTGTTCAGCAGAGGCAGTTGCCCTGTAGCTCTCAGAGAGAGATAGGGTCCCGCCTTGCTTTGACAGGCCACATTATGGGGAGACATCAGTACCCCCTATGGGCTAATTACAACTGCTGACTGACTTAAGACAAAAGGGTTCACCTTTGCACTCACCACTGCCTCTACCTGCTATGCTATGTACACTGCACTGCCTCTGAGATATGCTATGTACACTGCACTGCCTCTATGAGCTATGCTATGTACACTAAACTGCCTCTATGAGCTATGCTATGTACACTAAACTGCCTCTATGAGCTATGCTGTGTACACTGCACTGCCTCTGAGATATGCTATGTACACTGCACTGCCTCTATGAGCTATGCTATGTACACTAAACTGCCTCTATGAGCTATGCTATGTACACTAGACTGCCTGTATGAGCTATGCTGTGTACACTGCACTGCCTCTATGAGCTATGCTATGTACACTAGACTGCATCTACCTGCTATGCTATGTACACTGCACTGCCTCTATGAGATATGCTATGTGCACTGCACTGCCTCTATGAGCTATGCTATGTACACGACTGCCTCTATGAGCTATGCTATGTACACTAGACTGCCTCTATGAGCTATGCTGTGTACACTAGACTGCCTCTGTGAGCTATTCTGTGTACACTAGACTGCCTCTATGAGCTATGCTATGTACATTAGACTGCCTCTATGAGCTATGCTATGTACACTAGACTGCCTCTGTGAGCTATGCTATGTACACTGCATCTGCAAAGTCCATGCACACACACTTGCATGCTGTCCTACATGTGCTAATTAGAGTTGATTGATTTATGTTCTTCACATTTTTGTTTTGTATCTATTATCTTATTTTATTCTTATTTATTGTTGTTTATACATCTTGTGGGTGGGGGGCAATGGTTCAAAAAATGGGAGAAGACAAGTATTTTGTAGCTGAATTCCTCATTGTACAGTATATAAGAATATATCACTATGTTGCCAAAAAATTTCAAGACTGTTATTGTTTCCCTTCAATAAAATGCATTTATAAACTATTTTCTGCACATTTATGTTACTTTCTTAGGCTATACAAGTGCTATGTCATGCTAAAAAAATTAATGTTTACACCTGTGCAGTACTTTTAGCAATAATAATAATAATAATAATAATAATAAACCTCTACTTTAGTAAAAAATACAATTATGACAGGTGTGTTGTAATAAAAACGAGTGGTGTCCACTGATTAAATGCAGTCTTTCTGCACTGTGAAGAGGGAAAACCCAGATATTCACAAAGTTTGTGATGAATGACAGGTTGTTTCTTCATGCAAAATAGATTTGGGGTTTAAAATTCAATTAAGCTGCTGTATTTTAGGGGTTTAGTGAAGGCAGGTCATTTTTGACCCTTAGGACAAGGGGAGTATAGAGAATGTTAAGACTACACAAGGGTTAACTTCTTAATGGCACGTCTGCATGTTTTAAAATGTACGCACAGCAGCTGTGTTTCAAACCAGCTATGCTGCCTATATGCAAATAATTTTCACCAAAAATAACTGAATTTAGAAGACAAGTCACCAATGAGACTTAAGCTGCATACGTTTGATGTAGGCTAATGGAAGACAAATAAGCCCAAAATATATTTGAAAGTATGCCTGAGAGGGATTGACAAGTATGGGAATCTATTTCTATCAGTTGCATTTTCTGTTTATATATTTGAATTGTATAAGCATGCACTAAAATAAAATGCTTGACATGCATTAAAATAGTTGACACTCACTCAAATGGAATATGCTTTATAATTTCTGGAATTTCCCCACAGTTTCGGGGGTGAGTATATTTGGTATGCAAATATGAATGACGGTTTGAAGTTTTGCTTAAAAATATTAATTTAAATTTAAAACTTCTTTCCTTGATAAGGAGCAAAATGCACAATAGCTATCAGAATTGCGATAATGATGATGCTTCCTCTTCTTCACTCTTCATACCAGAGCAGACTATAAGTGCTGTATAGTTGGCAAACAATTTGCAATTGTAATCCTTAAGCTTGTAATATTGTGGTGTTTCTGTTTTTACATCCGTTTCTTAGTACATTAAGCACTTTGGGTTGCAAAAAGTTATATGAAATGTGCTGTGTAGGTGGCTATATATTATTTATAGAAAAACTATTCTACATGCTTTTTAGATTTTTGTTTTTGTTTTGCATGCTACTTTATGATTTCTATGCTTCTAAACAGGAAGGCTGATCAGTCATTATTTGTTGTGGAGAAATAATATCTGTAGCTGTGTTCAAACTTGCCACTAGAGGGAACTATTCACAACAGGTGTACACCAAACAAGCATTGCTGTGTGGTTTGAGGTGTCATTATTGATTGTGTACCAGTCTAGCCCAAATACTGACTTCAGTTTTTTCTTGTTTGTTTTCTTACTGCTGAGCTTTGATTCGCCATTGAATCTGAATAATAAACTAATTTTAGAACACGAGTTGCCATGGGCCATAAAAACACAGAAGAGGACATAACAGTAAGCAGTGAGTAGACTATTCCTGTTTTACTTGGGCTCTTGAGCCAAAGCTGGGTTTATCAGGGGGTGAGCCCTATTCAGAGGCTCCCCCCTCAGAGCACACAGTCAGGGAGGTGTCTGCAGGTATGGTCCAGTGTGCTCTGCCAGTGTTTATCTGAGGATATTTAGGGCATCTTCAGTGATAAGCTGTTGCCTGTTGACTAACGGGAAATGGCGGCGGAACTGACTTTTGATTGGGCACACGTCACCCTGTCTGTGATGTCACGCTGGTTGCGGTGGGTGGTCCACACCCTTCTGCACGACCCAGTTAAGTGCCGATGGCTTTTGCATCGCTGGACTAATGGCGTTATGTCCCTGAAGCATACTCACACCCTGGTGCTAAAGCAGGACGGCTTCAGGGGACGCCCAGTGCCCCGTTTAGGCCCCCCCTCGGAGGGCCAGATCTTATTTGCTGAGGCAGGGCGCGGCCTCAGTAGGGCGTGGCCCCCAGGCAGGGACGTCCCACAGACGCACTGCCTCTGGCAGTTCCCTGTCAGTGCCGCGTGACCTTCCCTAGCTGTGCACAGCTACACATGGCTCTACACACAGCTGCTGGACTTGGTAGTGCTGCAGTGATGGACGCTGCATGCCCAGCAAATGCCTCCCTCGTGGTTTTCATGAGCACCGAGGCGCATTCTTGGATTTAGTTCAGCAGCTAATGCAGAATTCATTTTAAAAATTTTTTGCAGCTTCTCTCTATTGCTATTTAATGAGGTCCCACACTATTAAAAATGGAAGCATAAGGGCTAAGTGAAAGCCTGTAGTGAGTGTGAATTCTGAGTGAAAGGGCGGGGCCTCGGTGAAGACCCGCGGTGGCGTTTCTGCCGAGTCCCGGCCAGAGGCCCGTGCTCCGCTCCACTCCCCGCAAGCTGTTTTGCGAGAGCGAAGCAGCTGTTCGCTGTCTCCTGTTTTTTTTTTGTTTGTGATGTCACGCTGGGCTTCCCGTGCGAGCCCTGGCCTCGGTCCTTCGGTCCTCTGACACACCTGTTCTGCCGTCTCTCTGGCCCCTGCGGTCGACGCCGGGCCGCCGTTACCGCGCCGACATGGCGGCGGAGAGCGCGTGCGTGGGCGAGCGGGCGGGCAGGCGGGCGGGCGCGGTGGTGTGCACGCGGGACACGACTGCACGGCAGACTGGAGGCACGGCGCAGCGCTGCAAAGCGGCATTTCACTGGGGGAGGGGCGGGGGCAGGCTGGGGACAGGCTAACAAGAAAGAGAGAGAGAGAGAGAGGGAGGGAAAGAGAGAGTGAGGGAAAGAAAGGGAGAGAGTGAGTGAGGGAGAGGGAGAGAGAGAGGGAGGGAGAGAGTGAGTGAGGGAGAGAGTGAGTGAGGGAGAGTGAGAGTGAGGGAGAGAGAGAGTGAGGCAAAGAGGGAGAGAGAGTGAGGGAAAGAGAGAGAGAGAGTGTAAGTGAAAGAGAAAGGGAGAGAGAGTGAGGGACAGAGAGAAAGGGAGAGAGAGAGAGAGGGAGGGAGATGGAGAGGAAGACGGAGAGGGGCGGGGAGGGAAAGCGCCTCTTGTTTACTGACCTAATTTCCTGTGCCAGAAAGTTACGAAGCAAATATGGTGACAGCGGAGATGAATGCAGGCATTATCGCCGTCACGGCTCTGCCCGCCGTTTCCACGGTGACGGCGGAGCGGAGGGGTGGGCGAGAGGGAGGGGCCTCGCGCTCAGACTGTCTGGGTCTGACTGGGTCACGCCGGTGACGATGGCTCCCCTCTCTGCGGCTGCGAGCTCCGCCGCCGTCGCCGTCTAAATCTCAAAATGTCTGCTCGCCAGGGAGCTGGAACACTCTGTTTACGGCACATTTAGCGCCCGCCGCACACGCCGCGGGGAACGCGCGCTCATTTGTTTATTGGCTCCTGCCCCATTTTTATATTTCTGTCGAATGTACACAGCTGCATTGCCATCTGTACCCAGGCACGTGGTTCAGCACCGAGAAAGGGCGAGAGCTGGGGCAGCTGGGCGGAGCCTTCCGGAAAGGTAGCCATTGCTGTAGCCATTGGCCTGATGTCTGGAATCCGGCCCCTCCCCCCCCTCCCATGATTGGGCGGCAGCCTCATGGGCCAGTGCTCATGCGGCAGTCGCGTTGCCCGTGGAGACAGGGTTTCGGTTGGCGGGGCGGTCCTTGCCTCGTCGCGCTCAGCCCGTGGGCAGGGTCTGCGGTCTGGCTGCAGCCTGCCTGCGGCAGCTGCGTAAATAGTGCAGTCCTCCAGCGCAAAGGCTGCGCAGCTGGGCCTGAGAATGCCGGTGGTGGGGTGGGGGGGAGCAGAATTTGGCAGCACGTGTTTGAGGACGCTGGTGTGCGCTCTCACAAATTAAGAGCAGTAGAACGGCCCACAAAGGGGATTGAGCATTGCCCACTGGGAGAAAGAGAAAAAATGGAGGAAAAAATGGATACAAGACTTTTTAAAAAGAAAGAAGAGTGGCATAGTAAACTTTGCTTTTAAACAAACAAACAAACCTAATAGTGTTTTCTCCCCCTCTCTGCAGATATGGAGACCAGTATCCTCAACGCTCTACTTCCCTGTTGGCCCTGGAACGGGATTCCTCTACTTGGTCAACCTCTATTTCATGTACCAGTACTCTACCAGGCTGGAGACAGGTAAGGCCTCTCCCTCTTGGCTTGTTTGCATGCCTTTACTGTGGCGCAGTGCTTGAGCCCGAAGCAGTTACGCGCTCAGGCGATGTGCAGGGGGACGTCAGCGCTCCCCCTCGACCTACAGTACCCTGAGCCAGGATGATGTCACTGAGGTCAGCCTGCGATTTCCTGGAATGGGTCATTTCGCAGCTGTGTAAAGCTACTGAAGTCTGGAGAATACAATGGCCGCATTCAAACTGCAAGCCGTTTCTCAATATACATGTTCTGTTTCTCGTTATAGGGATTATTGTGTTTGTACCAGGCAAAAGACAATGTTATTTTTGTTTGCGTGCATTTACGTGACCAGTTGCTCTTATCCAGCGTGCCAGAAAATGCAGAGGCACATCCAGAGCAGCACGTTCACAAGCTGGAGCCCCCCCCCCCCCCAAAGTGCCACAGATTGTAGCTACAATCAAGAAGCAAAGCTCTCCAGTTAAATCTTTAGCAGATTCCATGAGAAATATCTTAAATGCAGCCCTAAATAATGTTCTCACAGTGTGATTGGTAAGAATGCCATAGCCAGCTAGGCAATCCTTTAATTACAAGTTTATAATGACTGCATCCTTCGGTGGGGGGGGGGTTACGGGGTAAAAATTTCAGTGACTTATGAAACCGATTGTTTTTTCCTGAACTGTGTAGTTTCGTGCCAACCCAACAGCTGTTCTTTGTTTTTGTTATTTTATTTTTTTTTAAACAGGTGCCTTTGATGGGAGACCAGCGGATTACATATTCATGCTGCTGTTCAACTGGATTTGCATTGTTGTATCCTTTCTGATTGCGCAAAGCCATCGAGTTCCCGGTGAGTCGGTGTTCTCAGCCAGCCGTGCGTTTTTAATTGCCGATAACGAGGACTGTGATAATATTTAATACTGCGCCGGCGCCCAAATCCGCTACCACCAGGCTGTTAGCTTTCGCCGCGTTTATCGCTGAGAGAACGTAGTGGCGATGCCGCGGCTTCGTTTCGAGCGTGAGATCGGCGCCCGGCGCTCCGTAGAACCGAAGGTGTCGAGCCCTCCTGCAGTCGACGTGATTTTTTGTGAACGTTTTTGGAACGTGCCTTTTCTTCCATGGCCGCCCCCGGCAGGACGGCCGGTCTTTTCGCGCACGCTCGTCTGGAGCCCCTTCCAGCTCGCTGTGTTCCGGCCCCCCTCCTCCTTCCGCTTCTTCAGCCTCCGCTGGCTAGTTCAGCATGGGCCTCGGAGCACGAGCAGCGGCCTCCCAAACGTTTTCTGCGGCCTGCATTGTTAAAGCGTAGCCTAGCGTACACTACATGGCCAGAAGTATGTGGTCACCTGACATTCAACATCTCATCCAAAATCATGGGCATTAGTATGGAGTTGGTCCCACCCTTTGCTGCTTGAACAGCCTCCACTCTTCTGGTAAGGCTTTTTGCTAGATGTTGGAACATTGCTGCAGGGATTTGCTCTCATTCAGCCAGAAGAGCATTAGTGAGGTCGGGCACTGATTGGGCAATCAGGCCTGGCTTACAGTTAGCTTTCCAATTAATCCCAAAGGTGTTGGATTGGGTTGAGTTCAGGGCTCTGTGCAGGCCAGTCAAGTTCTTCCACACTGTTCTCAAAAAGACCATTTCTATATGAACCTCACTGTGTGCCTGTGGGCATTGTCATGCTGAAACAGGAAGGGGCCTTCCCTAAACTGTTGGAGAAGGACAAAATCATCTAGAATGTGATTGTATGCTGTAGCATTAAAATTTGCCTTCACTGGAACTAAAGGGCCTAGCCCAAAACATGAAAAACACCCCCAGACCAAGGGTACATATGTCCAGATACTTTTGGTCATATAGTGTATGTTCAGATATGGAATTAAAATCTTTTTTTAACATGTTGGCATGATTCACAACTCCATAACAAATAATGTTGGTTTAAAATCCCTCCTGACTGAGCCACAATAATATGTTGGTAAATGGAAAAATAATCATTTTTTGGCTCTTCCAGATTAGTATTAGTTTTTATAGATATGCTAGGTTTTTGCATGATGCCAATAATATCAAAACAACTGCACTGAATGTAACTATTACTCGCATGTAAATAGTCTTTGTTAAATGTGATGGAGAGTCCGTTATACACAGTATTTTTCCCATGCGTTTGTCCTGGCCCAACCCCTCCCACGACCCAGCGTTGAACTAAACTCAAGAGTCTCCTTATCCTAAACCTCCCCCTTTGAGCAATCCCTCATGCAGCCAGCAGGGGGCCTCACATTACGGTCACCCAGCCTGCCTCCCTCCCTCCCCTTTCAGCTGAAGGCCTCAGCAACACAGAGCTACTGCAGCATTGTCCGTCGACAAGAGGTTCAAAACCCGCAGCCCTACCGGTCCTGGGGGTCGGCACCCCACGCCCGCCGCTCTTAAGCGATATTCATTTTGGCGTTTGCATTGTGTCAGCAAGGTGCCTTGCCAATCGGGCGTGCAGCGAGGTTTATCTAGGTCACAGCTGACACGAAAGCCCGTTGCAGGCGCAGACATTTTAATCGCGCTGCTCATTCCCCTTTTAACGTTCCAGTTCTCGTAAAGCTCCGCTGGCGACGTCATCGTAAACATTCGCCGTTGCGTTTGATGCGTGTGGCGGTGAGGCGGCGCTTCCCGGGAAAGCCGAATTAAACAGATTGCTTAAGCTTTGATTTGTTAATGTATTGTGCAAATGTCACGGCCGTGTCCTCAAATTACTCTCCTCTCTTCTCCTCTGCTCTGCTCTGCTCTGCTGTGAACCATAATTCCGACTGCTGCTTGCGTGTGTGTGTGCGTGCGTGTATGCGTGTGTGTGTGTGTGTGCGTGCACTCTTATGGGTAATGGTCGACAACTCTATATTTACAGATTGTGAATAATTGTTCTAATGAAGGCTTGGGATCTTGGTTTTGGTTTCCTTGACATTAGTGTGCAGATAACAGGACTGATGATGGACATGCAGGTAAGTCCCACCTCCCCTTCCTCACTCAATGAATGTCTACTGCATATGAAGCCTAAACTAAATGCTGCTAAAGAAATGGCTGCTTAAAATGAAGCTTTCAGATCTAGTGTTACGCAAAAGATGGTGAACTTAAGTTATGAAAATTATCACTTGTTTTGATTAAAAGAAAAAGATGGAACGGAACAAGGTTTAGGGATTAGGTCATTTAGTCCATCTACATGAACCTGCTCATCATTTTGCCAGTCTAGGCAGTGGATATCACGCGGTGGCGAGCCTGGCCTTGGAATACTGGCAGGGCGGCTGCTTCCACTGTTCTGTTAATCTCTTCTGTGCATTAATACCTCTCTGCAGCCAGATTTGCAGTGTGTTGATTAGACCAGACTTTGGCAGTAAGTCCTTGTTAAAGTGTGTACTGTGTCACAAACCCAGGGTCGGTCTAGTTGGCAGGTATGAGAGAAGTTGCATACTGGCTCCCAGGTACATTTTTAGGTGCCAAGCTCAATCGTTGGATATCAAAAGTGAGAAGAACGGTTCGCACATGCACTGTTGTTTGCACACAAACAGTTCCTGTTTTGCCGAAGACTTCAATGCAGGCGGGATATGGAGCGACATATGGTTTAAATAAAATAACATTTGTTTTTCCTCTTTCGTCTTGCTGGCAGTGACTCACCGACTCCCTCGAACCCGAGCGCTTCAGTCGCTGTGTTTTGTAAGCTCCCAGAGCACTTAAAGAATGCGGTGGATTTGCATTGAATGTGTGTGGGAGGCTCAGTGTGATCTGCTCTTTCTCATCAAAACAAGCCCAAACCAAATAAACCCTCAGCTTTCTAAAGAAACCGGCGCCATGTAAACATCCAACGGCTTCTCCCTCGCGGCGTGCGACTCCTTTTAAACCCTTCAGCTGAGGAGTATGACTGGTCTGAAGAAAAAAACCCTGTTTCCATTGGTCGAAGGCTAGTTTATTACCCGTTTTTCACCCAGTAAAAGTACTGGAAAGCTCAGCTGATTATATTGCCTCTTTTCAGGAATTTCAGTTGGATTATCTGTGGTAGAGTTGCTGCTGTCCTAATGTGTGATTTATTGGTATGGTGGGGTTCTCAGTGCGTCTCCTGCATTTCCTCCCCAGCTCTTGATGATTCCTCTGATCATGTCCGTGCTGTACGTCTGGGCCCAGCTGAACAGGGACATGATCGTCTCCTTCTGGTTCGGAACCAGATTCAAGGTACTGGCGTCTGTACACTGGTACTGATCCCAGTGCTGGGATGTTCTCCTCAGGTCAAACTGGCACACCATTCAAATATTGCTGCTCATTTCTAGAACTACTTACTGCCCAAGGATAATGACATCATTGTGGGGAATTTCATTATGTCTGTCAGGACCCATTCTGGAAGCTTCTATTTAAATGTTTGTAAGTAAGGGAATCCTGTTTCCTTTTCCCACAGGCGCGTTATCTCCCTTGGGTCATTCTTGGGTTTAACTACATCATTGGAGGCTCGTGAGTATTGTTTATATTTTGCTGTAAATTGACCGCATTACGGATGCAGTCAGACGTAGATAACAAGTACTTGCTGTCAGTGTAAGTGCATTTTATTTAATGTTTGACAGATATGTTGTGATGTAAGGTGGATTTAAAGGATTCTGAAGCTGGAACTGTGCTGTCACTCTCTCCCCTATCCTCAGGGTGGTCAACGAGCTGATTGGAAACCTTGTTGGGCATCTGTACTTCTTCTTGATGTTTAAATACCCCATGGATTTGGGCGGCAGGGTTTTCCTTTCCACCCCACAGTTTCTGTAAGCATCGCATCACTTCCTCTTCCTGTTTAAAGCTCATGTCCCAAAGTGTTTCTCCTGCCATTGTCATCACTGTGAAACGCTAGCTGTTTGAACGCTGAGACCTGCCCGTCTGTGTTTGCCCCCCAGGTACCGCTTTTTCCCCAGCAGAAGAGGTGGAGTCTCTGGATTTGGGGTCCCGCCCCCCAGCAGGAGACCGGCGCCCCAGGAGCAGGGAGGGGTCGGCGGGGGCCGCCATAACTGGGGCCAGGGCTTCCGACTGGGGGACGACTGAGGTGCCGGGGAGGGGGCAGCAGTGGCGGCTTCTCCATCGGCAAAGACTTTGATTTTACTGTGCAGGTGGAAAAGGAGAAGGACGTGCTTAGGATATTATTTTTCGTAGATTGTACCCCACCCCACCTCCCCACCCCTCCCCCGGACAGGTGTAAGATTTGTCTGCTGGCAGTGTGACACCTGCAGATCAGCATGTGATTCTGGTTTGGTTATGTCTGTACTCTTTAATGATGACATATCGTATTTCCCTGTAATTAAAGAGGTCCCTCATGTGTAGCATCAAGAGCTCAATAACAGCAGTCAGGCGGTAAGAACGCTGCGTATAAACTCTCCTTCGACCGCAAGAAGGACACAAGCTTCCTTGCCCGCCTGAGAACTCACTGTGTGAGGGGGCAACGAGACCAGCAATTTGTGGCTTAAAGAAAGATGTTTTTTTCTAAAGGCTTTCTTAACGCTGAAATGTTTTTCTGCCATTAGTGAGCCGTCGTTTTGAGGTAGCAAAACACTGTCCGCTGTCCAAAAAATAATGGGGGGGGTTGCCTTTTTTTTTTTTTTTAAATAAATGTTTATTTGTATTTTTATGCTGATTTGTGATCTCAAAAAATCATCAGTTGCTTTTTGAGGCAGAAACAGCGCTGCATTGGGGCTTCTGCAGCTCGACGGCGGGCGTGGCTCCAGCCGGTCGAGAGGAGCGTAGCGTTGGGATCTCTGTAAAACCGTGCCATATCGTACCCAGCCACTCTCCTTGCGCTCTGCGACGGGGAAGCTTAATGAAAATGTAACGGAAATGCATCGCGAAGGACAGGGGGGGCATGTGCTCTGTAGATTTAAAAATAGCACTGAATTCTGGGAAATAGTACCAGTTCAGGAAGATAAACGAGCCGACGTATGGTGCCCGAATACCGTTTCCAAGGGGAAGGCATCTCAGAATGTTGCGGTTGGCTGATTCATCTGGCACGGGATTCATAGCTAGTCCATAACGGAGGCTAGTCTGTATGTACACAATTCACTGTATAAAAAAAGGTATGTTTCCCTGTCATGTCTTTAGACTGAAAATGAGTTGTGTACATTACTGGCAGGCTTTGTTCACAAAGGAAATTTTTCAGCCTAGACACTTGTAAAAATAAAAGGTTAAACAAATATGCATACTTTTAAGATTGACACCTATACATACATGCATATATTTCATCTCTTGATTTATCCTATTTTAATGAGAACTGATAAATGATTGGCCATTGGTGAATGAACCATTAGCCAATTGGTACTTTTGCTGATTGTTTTGCCATTTGCAAATCTCTAAACATAATTTTATTAATTTTCCGATATGAATGTAGAGCGCGTAGTCTGAGATTACTCTCGGAGGTGGTCTTTGTATAATTGTAATATTCCTACACGTCCGATTCATGCAGTGTTTAATAAAACATTTTCATGCATTCTGTGTGTAGAGAACTGTTCCATCCAGTTTCATGAGAATCACAGATAAATCAGTGGCTTTCTGAAAATTAGCCAAGAATTCCATCTCCTAATGAAATGGGTGGGAACTGTCAGAACAATTGCATGAAATGGCTGACTGAACATCTTCACCTGCTTCTGTCGAATGAGAACACCATTTCTATTGATATTTTAGACCTATTGTGAGGAAGCAAATAGGCATGTGTCAGGGCACCATTTGGGAACACCATTTTTAATCACTGCTCTGTATGCCAGCATCATGTAAAATTCTCATGCTTGTTTTAACTGTAGTCAACAGAGGTTGACTATTTTCAAAATGAAAATAAATTTCTTAAAAATTAGTTGTTTGGCCAGTTATCCCTCTGAATGATGTCACTAGCAGATTTGATTTATTTGAGCCAACTACTGCAAGCCATAGCAATGCATTTCATAGTATTTTTAAATTTGAGAGCCTGAATGCCAAAACACTCACCTTTTCCATGAGCATTCTCAAGTGTGTCAAATGCTAAGCTCATTTGATTTTCAAAAACATTCCTGATCTAAATACTTAATTTCAAACACATTCATGAAGACTGAAAAAAAATGGAATATCTGTTCCACAGTAGGGTTGTTTCCCTCGCATATGGTGTTATTTTGAATGTCTTCCTAAAAAGCAGAAACAGGAGTTATAATTGCCTTTTGAAATGAAGCAGATATCCTTTTCTTGGGTTCTAGTTTCCCAAAATCTCACAATCCTGCTCCAGAGGAAGTCTGGCAGAAGCAAGAACCTCGAACATTATACTTCATTTTCAGCAGAGGATATTTAAAAAAGGATCAAGCTACAGGCAACTGTAAATGAAGTACAAAAAACAAAAGGGATAATGTACATTTTAAAACACCTCACCAACGGAACATTAAGCCGGACCAATTACACAAATAACTTGCAGTGGGGACTGCTATCCCGCCCCCCTCCAACAGCTGTTCAATGTAATGCATATTGATAGCACCTTTAATATCAGTTATATATTTTAATGAGTGTTACACTTTTTTGTGTTTTATTTAAATTCCTGTGATAGGTCAGTCTATTGCAATCCAGGTGCTTAAGTGCAAATTCTTTTAGCAGTTGCGTCTGCCCCCAGCTACTCGTGCGATTACTCTTAACATCAAGCAAAGGGGTCACACTTCAGTTAATTGTAAGGAGTAGAGACCAAGAAATCCAATCTGACTGCACAGACTGCTTCTGGAGCAGGCGGTTAACTTTTAAATAGGCCGTTTTGTTTATTGGATTACAGCAGACAGCAACTGGTTTTTAAAAAAGCAGGATTCTTGGTTGAAGCACAGTATTCTTGATATATTATGTCCGAACGTGACTACATCAGAAGCGTAACATAAAGAGCGTGTATCTGTTACCGGGTCTCTGTTTTGTGCTAGTTGAAATGGAACTAGTACTACATGCAGTAGAGTACTCCTAGAAAAGCCAACATGTATAATGTGCTGAAGTGTCCATCCGAGAAATAATAATGGCGACTACGGCTAGAACAAAAGGAAATGGCGTGTGCAGCATGTGTCCGGACTGTTTCGGGGAAAATCTTTCCCCGCTCGGGTTTCCTGGCGGAAAACGCCTGTGCGGCTCGGAGCTCCTCGTTCCTACAGCGAGGAACAGCCGTCTTCTGAAGGTCCACAACGTCGCTCGATCTCGAGGACAAGGCGTTCTTTACAAAAAAAAAAAAAATACAAGCGTTGCAAATTTTCAGACACGCACATCCGCATGCACGCGCAAGCAGCTCGGATTGGATTTTACAGAACGTCCACCTGACAGAAAACAATGAAGTTGGGCACTGTAACATGGAGTTACTGAGAGTATTGCCAACAGATGTAGTGGTTCATGGTGTCTTGTTACAAAACACAGTACATACCACCGCAAGGACCAGCTGGAACGTAAAGGGACGAGTCACTCCTATTACAAATGTAACAAAATTCCCCCAAAATTGTACAAATCTGTTGCAATACAGAAAAATATTTACAAGGACCCTTTTTTTAAAAGTGTAATAATGCAGCAGTCCAGCTTTGGCACACGACGGTAACCTCCTGGTCAGTTGGAGTCCACTCACTGTGCCTCTGATTACATCTCAGCTCAGCCAAAATGCTCCCACGGTGCTCTTGTAATGCTTTATCAGACATTTCAACATTACAGCCATGTTGTGTGAATGCTGTGCATTTAGCTGGGACAGTGCAGATGTAAAATCATTGGTTCCGAAATACGAAAAATAGAATTTCTGTCCTTCCTTCCTTCCTTCCTTCCCCTCTTCTGTGCAAAGGACAGTTCCCACCGTTCCCACCTGGTAGGTGAAACAAACAAACAAAAAAAGCCATCAGTGACATCACATTTACTGGTGTCAGCCTCATAGTTAAATATAAAAGATTGGGCTCGCTATCAATCCCTTTGGAAATATGTCTTTTACTGCAGCACCTTGACCTCAGAGGAGGTGAACTGTACAGTTGGAATCATACACAGTAATCTTTTTATAAATTAAAAGTTTTATAAATGGGTAAAAATCTGAAGCCTTGGGGATAATAGATGCATGATCTGAATAGGGAGTTTTAATATTAATAATTACTTGGCTAAAAATATAAAAAACCTTCATGGTATTAAACACCTACATAAAAAAAAATATTATTCACTGAAATTGATGAGACTGTTGAACAACTAAATGGAAGCTGGGCTCAAAAGGTTTTACAAAGGATTATTAACCCACACTTCAGGTTGAATTTCTTATGTTCTGCGATTACCTGGTGTACAACTTTATCCAGTCACCCTTCCAGAGATGTCTTCTGCCACATTATCAGTATCTGAGACCAGCTCCTGTCCAGTTAAACCTCCGTCCACCCCAACAGTCATCTTCACCCATCCCCCATGATCCTCTCTGCCTCGTCCGTCCTGGATGCCGTTCTTGCTGTCGGATGTGTTTTGTCCCAAATTGTTGGCGAACCAGTTTTTGATTTCCTGGCTGCTGAGCGCTGCGCCCTCAGAGAACCTCTTGACATCCTTTTCTCGCTGCGTCTTCCCGTCCTGGTAGTGCTGTCTGGGGATATTCTGGGTATATTCAGTGCTTGCCGGTGAGCCCAGACCGTTCTGGTCTTTGCCGCCCAGCTTCTGGAACAGCTCCATCCACTCTAAGGTCCCACTCTTCAGGGCCAACCGGCTGTCCTTGAACCAGCGGACGATGTCTGTGCGGGCCAGGCCAGTCTGGACCTCCAGGTTGTTGTATTCCTCAGGCGAAGGCCACCGCGTTAGTGCAAAAACGTTTTTGAGCTGCCCCAGTGATGTGCCGTCGATAGCCGTGGGACAGGTGGGAGGGGCGACGATGGGAAGCGGGGACCTCCTAGTTTGGCCCTCCAGCTCGTGAACGCCGTTCTGCGTGCCTTGCCGCAGCACCCTCTCCTCCATATGCGCCTTCTTCGAACTCATGGAGTTCAGAAGGGCTTGTTCCAAGTTATCCCGCAGGGCACGCCGCTCCGAAAACCAGCTGGTGATTTCATTCTTGGAAAGTCTGGTTTCGGTTACAAGGCCATCAATTTCACCAAGTGTTGGGAAGCTGCTCCTCTGGAAACTGTCCTCTAAAATCTTAAGCTGCTCAGAGGTTTTCCCTTTCACTCGCTCCAGAAGAGGAAACTGGGTGGGTATGGATTTTTTCAGCATGTCTTTCGGAAGAAGATCAACGCTTAAGTGCGGTACGGCCTTGTGGTTATGATAGTGCTTGTCGCTAAAAGAGTTTTTCATGTTAGCCTGGGAGACACCACTGGTCTCGATCAGCCGATGTACCTCCTGGTCTTCAGGAAGCTGGTTCTTCACTTGACAGGTCTGCAGCTCTGCGATTTGATCTCTTGTTTTCTTGCAGTCCAAGGGAAAGCTGGGAATAGGGGAGGCTACCTTGAGGGAGGGCTGAACGGATTTTATGATGGTTGGCCGCTTCACTTCAGAGGACATCACAGGGGCTGTTATGGTCTGTTTGAGTTCAGGACCTGGACCTGTGGACCACTTTCCGTCAGGGCTGATCAGTGGGGCCAGCACAGGGCGCTTAGTTTCATGAATTACTGCTGGGGGCACCGGCGGGGGTCCCATTGGTCGTTTCAGCTCAGGAGAAACAACTGGAGCTACAAGGGGTCGCTTCATTTCTGGGACAACAAGTGGTGGTGCCATGGGTCTCTTCATTTCAGGGGGCACAGCTGGGGGTGCCATAGGTCGTTTCCCTTCTAGGGCTCCAACTGGACCAGACATCACCCACTTCACATCTGGGGCTGTCACCAGGGCTGGAGTGGGCCTCTTCCCTGCAAGGCCCAACACTGGCGCCGCTTTTGGGCCGACCATGGAGCGTTTCACCTCGGGAGCCACTGTTGAGGCTGGCAAGGGCCTCTTGAAGGTCTCCACTTGGTTTGATACTGTCAGTGCAACAGGAGGACAGGTCACGGTTGACCCATTGGCAACAGTCGTCAACACTATGCTAGACTGTCCGAAGAGCCGGCAAGGAACAGTCTGAATAAGGGGCTGGGTGACTTTGGCTGGCTGGTTCAGTGGGGTCGGCAGGACAGTAAAGGTTTGATGCACAGGTGGGATTGATCCATTAAACATTTTTTTACGGGCCTCCTCCACCTCCTCCGGGGACCAGGTGATACCTTGCTTTAGCCGCTGAGTGGTAAACCAGACTTTGATTTGCTCCTCTGGGTGCTTGGATTGTGCCGTCAGCCAGGAAAGCTCAGCATGGGTTGGGTAGGGAAACTTGTTGAAGGATGTGATCAGGGTGGCATTGCTGTCCAGCGACGGGTTGTATTTGGTGGTGTTCAAAGGGACAGCGATTTTTGGTACCAAGTTATAATTCGGCGGGCGCTGCAGTAATGGCATAACGTGAGACAGCCCTTCCTTTATAGTCGCTTCAGGGATGATAACTGTCCCATTCACATTTACAGCAGTGATTTGGTCTTTTGTGATGAGGGCATCTACATGGTTCTCAAACTTTTCCCCTTTGTGGAAAAACTGTTTGTTGTCCGTTTTGGGCTTTCCAATCTTTATGGTAGTTGATTTGCCCAAAGGGAATGTGGCAAAGCCCTCAGCACCTCGAGCGGTAGCAGCATCATGGCTAACTGCACCGTTTAAACCCTCGATTGTCTGCTCCAGGATGGTCTGGCTGTTCATTTTGATCCGCTTGAACTTGAAGTTGTTCTCCCCAGGATGACACTTCTCATTGTGCTCCGTCAGGATGTCAAACTTCTTTGTGTTGAAATTGCACACTGCGCACAGGTAAAGCGGGTTCAGTATGACATTGGGATGGTTGGAGTCCACGTGCTCTTTGAAGTCGTTCAGGTTCTGGGTGGAGAAGGGACAGTACTTGCACTCGTAGCCTCCTTGCTGCTTCCGCTGTAACCGAGCCTCTGTCTCTAGCTTCTCTCTGTCCGTCTCCCTGTCCGGAGTCAACTGTGCAGCAGGCATGGTCTGTGACGAGCCATTCTCCACCGTGCCATTGGAGGAGACCTCCATGTCCTCAGAGTCATCCTGCTCGGTCATCTCATTAATTCGGATCATGCAAGGGATGGTTGACTTCCTTCGACTGGCCATAGCTCCAAACGGGGTATGGGCCTTACAATGGAACTTTGGCAGAATGGGGAGGAGGGTGTGTCAGTGTCTGAGGAGGGGGCTGTCCTCGGCCCTCTTGTCTGCACTGGAGTCTCTTGCTGACTGAGTGTCAGCTCCAATGGGGCACTTCATGTAACTTCATTACAGACATTCTGACCTAAAGCAAGGGAGAAAAAGAAGAAAGATTTCATTACATGAGAATGCAATGTTAAAGCTTTGTTTTTAGGTTAATCTTTGAGGATGATGCTGTATACATAATCTTATTTTGTAAGCACGAATGTGAAATGATCACTTAAACCATTATCTCAAAAAGCCTATACTCTATGGAAATGAATTTGTACGCAGCTGTGCTTGGCTCACAGAACTGGTATCAAACTGCTATCAAGACTAGTCAATGCAGATCAAATATGAATCAAGATTCAGCAATTACATGGCCCACTTCTCATCTCAAATGTTTTCAGAGACATATTTTAGTGGACTGTTTTGGTTTATGAACAGGTTGTGCATCTCACCAATCAGGTGCCGGCAGTGTTCAGTCGTATTAAAAACGAACAAATTTGTAGGCTTCACAATTTCCCTGCATGATATCCTGATTATATGAGGTAGCAGTACCTCCAAAGAGGTACTCTAACATCACGATTGGGGTGTGGACAGAGTGGAATGTAGAAAGAAAATTTCTAAGATGCTTTTCTACCAGTATTTTCTACCAAATTATATTATTTTAGTCATGTTTAATTAACAGGATTAAAATGTTTTACGGTGTGAGATCACAAATATGGGGTTATAATATTCTTAACAGAACATTTTAATGCTGATATCACAAAGACTACTGGTAACTGAAAGAAATTGAGTTCTAGAACACTTTTCCATTCCAAAAAACACACTCTTCAAAGGGTTAAATGGCCAAGCTAGACTTCAGCATATTCTCTCTATTCAGGTTGATGGCTATATTCAACAACACTGAGAATAATTAACATGTTTCCAGGTATGTTTTCCTCCGGCTTTGCCTCCCCACGTCACTTAAAATCATTTCTACAAGTCACACTGCATTTTCAGCCTGTGTGCTCTAAAGTTCTTGCACGGTAAACTTGCCCATAGGACAACATCAGCAAATGTTGAAATACTGAGCATACAGCCCACTTGCAGCCATGAAAAGGTCAAGAAATATTTCTCCTGGAAATGGATTAAATTTCATCTGTGGAAATCCAAGTTGCTTGTGCATTACAAACAGCATACTGAATCATCGTCTGGGTCAGTGTCTGGTTCCTGTTCTTAAGTGCGGTACTGCCCAGACTGACTCCTGTGTTGGTGCACCTGGTTCCTGTTCTTAAGTGCGGTACTGCCCAGACTGACTCCTGTGTTGGTACAAACTATAGGCGGGTTCCCCATGGAATAATGCCTAATTAGCCACAGCATGATTCTGGGAGGGAGGGCTCCAGTCAGCAGGGCATTCTGCCCCTTGTTCTCCAACAACTCCTGAGATGAACTGGGCTCGTGAAACCTGTGTGCGCAAGCTGTGTGGTCCTACTGCGAGGCAGCTATGATAATGAACTGCAGAGGTTAAGTAGTGCCAGCTGGTTGCACGTACTTCAAAAGCAAAGTGCACTAATTTACCTCTCGTGAACTGACAGAGAATTTCACAGGGATGGAAAGTGCCAATAATGAGCGGATAAAATTGATGTGAGACAAAAAACGTATTAAAAATCGCTTTACTTCCTTGTGTGATAAGAGCTGTCTTCTTATACACGTGCTCAGATGACTGCATGTATACTAAAGCCAGTATTTTGTAACTCCAAACATCTGTCAGACCAGTTAATAGACTGCATGTGTCAACTTTTATGGCCAAGATGTCAGATATGATCTCCTTTAACAAGAAATCCATAGAACTTCCTTCTCCTTTAACCAAGCGGACACCCATACAATTTCTATACAAATACATTAATAAATAAACAGCACTAACAGCGTTTTCTCACTTTTTGTACATATGTGAACACACCAGACAAACTTAGACCCCTTTGAAATGAACTGAACTCAACCACCACAGGTGGTGGTACCAGCATGGTTCATTTGTGGTTCCAGGTCTACTTAATTTGTGCATTATGAACACAAAGCAGCCCCAGTCCGCTTTGCGTTTTTCAGTACACTCTAATACCTCGAGACTTGCCATACATTGATTCTACGCAGCTGCAGTGACTTCTGAGTGTACCCGGCATTAGCTGAATACAGCAGAATGGCTGCTGGTGGTGTTTGGGGGATTGTGTGGTCAGAAGAAACCTGAGCTCTTCTTGCATCAGCTTCCTCAAAATGTAGCTCAACCAAATGATAAACGCATCTGCAGAGGCCATCTGGTACACAAGTATGCATAAATGGCAAAAAAATTAAAATGCATGCCAATTTTTGTCATAACGATGAAAATACCTACCTAATTTTAGGTATGCATTCCGTTAGGACATACAATTTTAACAATACATTTTAACTTTTTGCTGTTGATGCGTACTGGCATAGCACTTACTGTATGTCAACCCCTGCCCATAATCCAACGTTACAAAGGTGGGGTCTGTGTTCCAAGGGAGCTGTTGTGTGAACACAAGTGGACCCACTTACAATGGGAACACAGAAAGACATTTACCGCTGGTTAACTTTTTGGTTCACTTAAAAATAACTATATGTGAAAACACCCTAATTATACAAGGGGACTTGAGGAGTATAGGCACCTGACACAGGGTTTGACAATTTAGAAAAGTGGTTGCACAATTTGGCTAACGCTAGTCAGTGCTTGGTTGCACAAATGGACAAAATTGTAGCCTGAAAACTGGTGGGTCACTGGGCCAATTTTAGTATTTGTTTTAAAAAGACCTACACAGAGACTTGATGTGTAACAATATACACATTGTTTAATTAAAACATTCTAGAAATTTGAGTTAAGGTCACAGCAATGCAAATTGATGGAATCGACCCAAACACACAAATTGTATCTAAATGTGAGCCAATTAAAAGCCCTTCGTTGAACTTATTTCATTTCCAACTGACAGCACAATTGATAGCACAGCAAATTTATTTCTCCGACCAACACAGACTTCTGTCGTTACTCCACTAAAAAGAAGGTCAATCAGGCAGGTGCATTTTCCTGCTGATGCATCCCGTAGAACAGCAATGATGTCAATGAATGAGCCAGAGGTGAACGACAAATCAAAACTTACCTTCCCATTTAAAAGTAAAAACACAGCAAAACATTTTTAGCAGAGAATTTATTTAAATATGCTTGGGTTCTGTTAACCCGTAAATGCAAGGGGAGAACATCCAGATCAACTGTCCTATGTGATGTCCTCTCTAGTGGTGCCCATAAGTTAACCATGGAGGGGTTAAACTGACTTTTCATTTCATCAGTGTGTTATAATCTTATCTAAAACTGACTATGATATTGTGCTTTTTTGGCTGTAATTTTCAGATACTATGCCTACATTTTGATGAAATTTCCACTTAGTTCCAACATCTTGCGCTGAACATTTGTCTCCACTACCAGCTTCTGTTGCTAGGTGTGACATGTGTCAGGAGAAGCAGAATAACATAGCACCAACACAGCTAACTTGCTAACTGCTAGCTAGCTTACATAAATTAACTTACCAACTAACATGGAGAAATGCCATTCAATTCAGTTTTTTTCCTACTATTCTTTATATTTATATATTTATTTTATATTACCTTTTTATTACTATATGTATTTGTAGGTATTTGTTTATATATGTTACATTTACTTCCATACGAAGCAATGGAAACTGGTACCTTGACCATGCATTCAGGTAGCAAAGAAAGGTAAAAAAAATTGCTTACTTGAGACAGATTGGTAACTCGGAGCAACCAGGCTCCCATTAATGTTGAGCCCTGTATTAATATGTTGCTAAGGAAATACTAGCAAAAAAATTGCTTTTTAGGTAAGCAATGCAATTGGTAGGAATTCAGCCATACAGAAAACTGAAACAGCAGTATATAAATGATTACATATTTTTGTCATGGTTCATTTCAAAATTACCGGCAATAAAATTAATCGCATGGACTAAGCCAGCCCCCCCCCCCTTTCAGAGGCATCTTAGTATCTTGGAAGAAAGCCGTACAGTTGGCCATTCCACAGTCGGGGCCAAAGCAGTGTACCGCAGCACGACGCACAAGCTAGCCCACGTTAGCATCACGCTGACAACGACTGAATAGAAAGAATGTGCCAGAGGAGGGACTGCGAGAGGGCCAGAGCGAATCAGAACACCTGGCGGGGCTCTGTGAGCGCGCCGGTCAGATCAATCACACGATCCTCCGTGACACCTGCGAAACGGTCGCTTTGCGCGGGCAGTCTCCGCTCGTAACGCGGGCTGTCAGCCACTCTCCGCGTGCGCGCCGTTTCCGCCACCCGAGGCTGGCGAGGGAGGCGCGCTAGCCTGATACGACCTTTCCGCCGCCGCCGCGCAGGGCTGGCGGCGCGCAAGCAAACGCCGGGCACACGCGCTACAATGCCTTAAAAACGCAGCTGAGCCGCACGACCGGCGTCGCCCGGCTGCACCTCCGTTCCAGCCCTGCCGCTAAACAGCGGGGTGAGGCTAAAATTCCGGTCTTTTCTGGGAGTCATTTTGATGACAAAATTTCATTTCTAATGGGATTTTTTTTTTCTAAAGCAAATCACATCTCTGTGCAGAAATGCTTTTAAATAGAACAAACTGGTTATAAATGCTGGTTCACGGTTAAAATGCAGTGGGCAATTACAGTGACACACAAATGCACAGACGCATAATAACATCAAGCAGAAAGGGGAGTGCTCATGACGGATAAATTGCCTATAAGCAGATCCAATCCATTATGTTTTGACTATGTCTGACCCCTATTTGGTTTTTAGAAATCCTGTCAAATCCTTTTTTTTTTCTTTTTCACAATTCAATGTTGAAGGCTCTTACTAAGTGTGAGGCGCAATCTTAATTCAGCGAGAAGCTTAATAAACACAGCTGTGAATGAAACATGATTTTGGGTTTGAAATGGCCGAATCTCAAATTATGCAATCACTGCGGTTGCAAAATAACCTCAGCTTGTAATGTCACACAGTGCTTAATTCAAAACTGATATATGCAAATCTCCCCCCCCCCTCAAATCTGACACACACACACACACACACAAGGAAAGTGGGAGGGGTCTAACATTGAGGTGGTAAATGCTAATCACGCAAATACAAACGAGTACATATTACAACAGCACAATCTAATTTGCAACTCGATTAATATGCATATATTCTGTGGAGGTAAAATAGAGGCGAACAGCTCCTTCCGATTAATCCATAAACTGCAAGGACCTCAGCATGTAAACTGTGAAATCAATATGGCAGCTTTCTCTTGTCATTTATTCCTTTATCTCACTGAAAGCCTCACATTACAAAAAGAAAGGGGGGGAAAAAAACAAGCCTTTAGTTCTTAAAAACACGTACATAAATGGCACCACCCACCTCAGCTTTTCCTTTCCTGCAGGCCCTTGGTCTAGGGGAGAGAACTGAATCATGTCCACGAGCTGCTTCTCATTCACTAAAACCGGTCATGCAGAGGGGGGAGAAAAAAAAAAGTGAATGCACAGCATAAATATCCCATCCGTTATTTGGGCACTTCCTTGATCCCAACTTTGGGAGCCTTAGAGGCTCCTCATTAAAAATGGAGAATTAAGGGGAGCTTCGATTCCATGCCGTTGCCACGGCAACCGCATTCAGCGAGATGCCCTTCTGTTACCTCGCCGCCGCATGCTAACGATTTTTTTTTCTTCTGGCAGGTATTAATTAGGACGAGGCGGGCCGCGGCGGAGCAGGGGCGAGGTGAGGCGCGGGGGGGGAGGGGAGTGCTCTGGCGGGAGGGACCCCGCCCGCCTCCGCCGGGACCCCGCCGCTCACCTGATCTGCCCCCGTGCGCGCGCGGCAGGGCCAGCCTAATGAAACATGCATGAGCCTGCGTCTCGTCTCGCCTCCCCCCGCCCCGAGCCGCGGCCCGCAGCCACTGAGCGCGCTCACAAGTGAACTTGCCCTGACCGCTCCTGCAACATGCATACATGAATGAATAAATGAACGAATGAATGAATGAGTGAGTAAATAAATAAATAAATAAATGCCTGCGCTAACTGGGCACACATGACGGCTGCGCTACACCGAGGGTTCATATTTTTTAAAAATTAATTATTTTCTTAGCTATTTGTTTTCGCTGTTTTTCCATGAGGCCAACGGGGAAGAACGATGATATTTCACAGGAAGGTCAACATCTGTTGACCTTCATTCCGAACAATATTTTTCGTGGGAGTCTCTTAATGACCAACGCCGTCCCGCTGTCTCCAACTGGAGCCTTATCAGCGGAGCGCAGGACCGCGCTCAGCCTCGGCGACGTGCGTTTCCGCGCGCTTCTCACGGTCCGGACGCCGTCCGCTTTCCGTCCTTCCCCCCAGAAAGCGGCCGTTTTAACGCGGTCGGCCGTCGCTGCGACCGCGCGTTCCCGCTCGGGAAGCGTGACTCAAGCGGGCGTCCAGGCGGCTCCTGACGGATCTCGCACCCGAAGCGTCGTCGCCGTCTCGGAGCGGCGGCTCGGGCTGCGTTTGATCGCGGCGTCTTTGACGGATCGTTTTTTTTAGCGCCCACGGGAAGAGCGGCGGGAAAGCGCGGCGGACGTGTCCCAGGAGAGCGATGCCGCTGACTCGCGGAAACGCATCACAGAAAACGGCGCCATCGACGCATCACTCACGCTCCACGTACCGCGCTAAAATAACCAAGTCTGACAGCTGAGGCACAGACTGAGAAATGTACCCACAAGTCCACTTCACATGACACTTAAAGACAAACGTCATGAACAGTTCTGTTAACGTTACGGGGCTTTTTTCATGCCCTCTGCCAGCACAGAAGCCTGTCCTTCAAAGAGCAACGTTACACACTTTTTGGGGGGATGAAAATTCGAGACAATGTTTGTCCTACCGTGCTGCTAAGCTCGACTACAAAAATGATTAAATCAAAATATGCATTCATGAAACCCATACCGAAAGACAGCAAGGGATAATATCAAAAGGCATCCATAGACAACATTAGATGGGATTAAGATACACGCCTGCTATCACGGGCTCAACACAGCTGTGCTTTATTTTCCTGTAATGGACGCAGCTTCAATACGGCAAACAGAGAGACCACCCTCAAAAAATAATGTATCCGTTAGCCAGGAGAGCTGAGTGTAAGCTAGCATAGAATTAATTTATATGCAGTGGGACCATTAAAGCCTTATCAACAAGGAAACAGTACAATTACTTACAGACACAGGTAGGAGTAAGCACAAATTAGACAAACTGTATGGTGTGACAGTGAACACACACAACCTGCACAGCCTGCACCGAGTGCACACACACAGAAACACACACTCACAGAAGTTAAAACAAAAAAAGGTGCTGGGCACCGCCCAAGTTGTTACTGAGAAAAATTAAAACTTGAAACATCTTTGGTTCCCTGTTTCTGGGGAGAAATGTTCAAATACAGCGGTGGAGCTCCAGACTAATATGTTGCCATGGCAACCAGAAAACAGCAGGTAGAGCCATTTAATTTCCCCACGGATATCTTGATGGGAAATGTCTCCCGCGCACCAATTTGGCAAACTTTTAAATGTCTTCCTAAAATCAGCTACTTGAAAGATGTCAAATTAAATACCATATTCAAGGGTGAATTAAAAACTCTTCAGAGGCTGATGAAATCACAAAAAGACCAATTCAGTGTACTGAAAGTTGTTTACATTCATACAATCCATACCAAAAAAAGAGGAGAAAACTCCCCCTCAAATGGAACTGATGGCTCTACTTCTCTTTGCAACTTAGCCTATACATTTTGTCATGTAGAAATACAAAGAATCTTGTGAGGGTGGGGTGCAGACAGTTGCTATTCCAGTAACTATTGGAAACACTCCATATTAGAGAAATTGTACACCCCCAAATTTAAGTCAGTCTCAAGGACCCTACTGGACCCTGTACACCCCATGCATTGTATAATTTTAGTTAAACAAAACCGCAAAATGCCGGTTAATCATTGGACATTGTACACCAAAAGCAGTACAGTATAATGCCAGCCACTGCTCTGTGACCCTTCTGTACACCACCTAAAATAACAATTCTGAGAATTCTGAGTCCTCTTCCATCTTGCCTGGATACTGCGCACATCTTAATAAAGACCTTTATTTCAAACACCAGCCAAGCAGGGAAATAGTTTGGCAGCACACTGTGAGCTGGTTGTGTAAGTCCAACTGTACTAAAACGCCAATTCTCCATTCCTTCTTCCAAACACCCCTGCAGACAAAGAAATCATTTAGGCTGTCCTTTCTCTTACGGGTGAGCAGTCTGTAGCGGCAGCACACAACAGCAACGAGCCGCAAAACTTCCCCGTTGATGGCGGATCAAAGCGCAAAAACAACCCCCTCCCTAAAAAGACATCCTTTCATGTGCTCCTACATAGTTAAACATGCTGCAAAAGGCCAGGTTATGAGGACTCTGAGAACACACCCAAGTGGGGGCCGTTTGCTGGAAGTGCTGAATATTTTAAAAGGGAGAATACAAATGTGACAGTTAGCTGGAGCGGTATCGAGTTACAATCTTTATGGATAGCGTATGCATTCTTAAAAGGGAACCTAGGGCTAGTCAGTGAGACCGCGGCCAGGCAGGTAAAAGCATTTGGTTGTAAAGTTTAGTGTTAAATCGATGAAAACTCGCTTTCTTCAAGTCCAGCAGGGTTAACGTTTGTCTAACGGATTTGGTTCAATAATTAAATTAATTTGCTGTGTACCTGGGTTTCCATTTTTAAATACCTTTCTTCCAGAAATCATCAAATTCATTATATTTCCCGTAAGAAATTCTAACAGAATGGATAGCAGTTAAATCGTTCGTAATTTTTTTTTTTTTAGATAAAATCCAACGATGCCCTTTAAACCATCTCCGCGCCGCCCGGTTCTGCGGCTAAATGTTGGTTATCTGGCTGGAGTAGAAACGTGTTGCCTGGACTTCCATGGCTCCATTCCCAGAGTTAGGACAAACTGTACTACTGTAAGCAGGCATAGGGAGAGGCAGGAGGGAGGAGGTGGGCGCGCCATGCCAAACGAAACGCCGCAAATACGCTGCAGTCGCGGGCGAGAACAGTGCCGACAGGTCTCGCGCTAACAATAGGCTTCACCAATTAAAAGTTGCGAGCAGCGTTAAAACGTTAGCATTTCAAAGGCGCGGGAGGAGGGCGACTGTCAGGCGTTCAAGGCGCTGCTCAGCAGGTCAGGAGGCTAAGAACAATAACCAGGCCTCTGCGGGGAAACTTCACCGGTAAACCAGGAGTGTTACCAAGTGTGCTTGTTGTGTTCGTGTTAAATGATTATTGGGGAAAATATAAATTATTTTCTTCTTCGAAGAAATAGCTGTAATAATAACACTGTTCAAACTAAATGTTTATTCGTCCTGGTCGTTCAACCTGCTAAAAATACTACACTTCATTTTGACATTAATTTTGAAATATAGCTTGTTTTTCTGCTTACACACTGTAACCCACGTTTAGCCCTTTTCCCTTAAACAAAAGAGAAAATCTATTAACGCAGATGATAGTACAGTTAAACACATCTAGAGTCTATTCCACAGCTTGAGTCCGAGAATAACCCTTTAGCAAAGATGATTATCATGAGGTGGGCTACACAGAGTATCAACCGCATCACATCAAATCAGTATCAAGATTAGCGTAGCTATGACCAAAGATGACTCTCCAACAGTTTCTACAGAGGCGTTATGTTTTCCGAGGCTGCATACATGAACACATTCATTTTCTAACACTGCTTCACAATTATAAGCATACATGTGAAATTTTATGTTGTGCAGCTGCCTCTGTCCTTCAGCACAGCACTCTGGTGTGCTGTCTGGTTTTTCCCTTTATGTGCATTTTTAGGATTCAGCATCCATTTGTCACATTGCTTGAGTTGAGCACATTTTTGCCACGAGTCTTTAAAAAATAAAAAATAAAAATGAGCCTAAAACATGAATAATGAGCAGAGAACATACAATTACTAAATCTTATATTGTAAAAACAATAGGTAAGAACTCACATCAGTGTTGATCTGTTTCAGCATGTAATTTAAATTCTTGGCTTTCTTTTGTTCTTCGTATGGATTTGCATGACCAAAACAGAACAAGCTTTACCACTACTGTGTAATTCAAGTTACAAGTTATAATACAATATCATTTTTGAGATATTTTCAGGGCGGACTCATTTATGATGATGATGACGCTGCTCAAATTTATTTTCCTTTTCTAAAATTATGACTTTACTTTACCCAAACCTGAATTTTATAATGTTTAAGTCTCCATTAGGTTTAAGAAACAGACTTAAAGCTTGTAGCTGAGTCATAAGCCATATCAGCCAAATGTTTGGTCCATTAACACAAACATGCGGTATAACAAGCTGCTTTATCAAAGCAAAGAGGCAACTTATATATTTGATAAATTAATTAGCACGAAGAGGCTCAACATACTGAGGGAAAAAGGTAACATTTCTAGAGCGCGGGTAACAAAAATATCTGCACGAGAAATTTCTTGGAAGATCAAGCTCATTATAACAGCTGTCATTTTAACTGCCAATGCGCTGAAAGAATGCTGTTTCCTCTTTTTAATAAATAGGCCACTGAACATTATACTTTGTTGATGGAATCAATGTAATTCAGAAACACAGAAGCTTGGCAGCCTACACTTAAGAAAAGTAAAAATGCTGCAAGACAGAACGCCTTCTGAATAACAGACTTGCCAAATAGTGCCAGCACAATGAAAGAGAACTGTTACTGGACGATTATTGGCACCTTTGGACCTAACGATGGTAACATGAGAAGTTCCAGAAAAAAAAATTGGCAAAGCTGGATGACATCCAGTTATAACACTGACGGACTGTTGTGGATCTTAAGGAGAGAAGTCCGCGTTAATGTGTAGTTTATAGCTGCTTTTTGCAGCGATTCGATCTCTAGAGCTTCTTGGTTATATTTTAATACCCGACAACGCTGACGGAGGCAGTGAGGCCGATCGAGCCGGAAGAGAAACATCAAAGTAGCCATGCAGCGCAGCCCTCGATGTCATGCGAGGCCAACCCCCCCTCCCCCCCCCACCAAAAATAAATAAATAAAATACAATAAAAAACAGCTGAAGCAGCTTGATAGCACACAGCAATTGAATGAATTTATGAGAACCACACATGAAGGGAGGACATTATATTTGTCTCTAACAATATGGGCATTGCAAGCACGTCTCACTAGCCCGTGTGTGCGGTCTGTTTTTGTCGAGCGTTGGAGCACACGATAATGAAATATTCATTCGTCCGCTCATCATGCTGGGGAACTGTGAGGCTGGCCTGCCCCCTCTGTGACGCCCGCTCGTCTGCGAGCGTTACTCACTGGACTTCCTGCGCCCGCCGCCACGCCCACCTCCCGTCTTCCCTCCGGGTCTCTGGCCCAATGGCAGGGGAGGAATTCCAATTGTGTGGAGAGTCTTCGCCTGCAAAGACCTCAGACTGCACCGCTTTGTACTTGTTGAAAAATAGAAGGTTGTTACCTAGGGAACCTGCGCTGAAAGCATGAGCTAGGAGGCTTTGGAGGGTTATTTAAATAACAAACGCCGTCTGCGAATTCATCTTATTGCGCTCCGCGGTGTAGGCATGAATATAATTAAGAGCGCGCAACTTTGTCGAGCGCTTTGCCGTTATTAACATGCTTCTCAGTCCATCTGATTAGCGGCGCTTGTTGCAAGCGCTTGCACGTCTGAAAAATGCACGGGTGCAACTAGCAAGCATTCGCACATCAATCCTGAACCTTCAGGAGAGTTTTGTGAATAAATGCGCCGGTGCCGCCTAGGCCCCATGAGATATTTTGCTGTTCACTGGGTGCCTGTTAAACTAGAGCCTGTGTATCAATGGAACTTGGTTTGTCAAAAGGTTTGTCACTTTTTTGACAAAAATTATTCTTGCGTTGAGTCTCGAGTCTTTCAACAGTCAAAGACCGAAGAGGAGGAACGGGTGCACTGGAACGTGGATATTAACAAAATATTAGCCAACATGAGACGTTCTAAAATTACACTGTCATCAGCATAATCAAATCTAGCATCCAACTGTACAGGAAAAACCTCCCAAAATGGCTGCAAAACCAACAGGCTGAAACTAGTGAAAAGTATGGGGCTTGCAGTTTCCCACAGTGAACAATAGGCTTAATTAATACCAGAACGGCCGCTGCCAAGACTATGGCACTCCGATACGCTTAGCGGCATTCGTCATCTCTGCCGGTACAGGACTCAGCCCCTGCAGATCAAAACAACCACGCAGCGCAAGACCTTTCAAAACACCGTCTCTGAAACCACGTCTGGAAGCTCCTTAGCAAGACTGCTGCAGCTGCGTGCAGGAGCTGGTAAGCAGGTGTAAAGTGGGACAGCGGGCTGGCTGGCTGTTTGGCAGTATATGGTGGTCTGCTGCATGTACCCACGTGACAAAAAAAAAGGCCATTGAAAACAACGCAGCATATTTTAGCACCGATTATCTTACCATGGGCAGCCGATTACTGCATGGTCCGACGGCAAACCTGTTCTACCGGGAAACGTAACGGACCGTTTCTGCAACATTAAAATAGCACCGCTTTCCAATATTGTTTCAGCTCATGCTCTTGTTATCTCTAGGGGTTGGGTCAATATACAGATTGCCCCCAAAGACGGAGGCAGAGAAAGACAGGGATATTGTTGGCTCATGGACCCCCCCCCCCACCACCCCCCCCCCATCTGAGGCACTGAATCCTGTGGCTCTTTCCCGACGCCGGCCTCGCGGCGCTCTCTCTCACCAGTTCTGTCCCTGCTCGGCGTCTCGGCTTTCAGAGGCGGTTTCTATAGCCAGTGCGCCGGCAGACCCGCGTCACGGGCATCAGCGCGTGAGAAGCAGACGAACAAACGGAGAGAGCATGACTTTATATTTCTCAAGGTAGCCTGGCATACAAATAACAAGGCTTGACCGTTTGTTCTTACATAGCTAGTAGAATCCCAGTCTAAATTCTCTTTGTGCTCAGTTAGCTATTGAGCAGCTCTCATCTATTTATTTTTTTGTTTAGCCAGCTGCCAAATTCCAAGCTAATGAAATTGTTAAGCGAGGCAAGCGGTTCGTTTGCTTGCCAGTAGCAAAGAGTTCCACCACAGAGTATCTATCAGTTTTGTCTATCTGGTGAAGAAATCAACAGCCTCTGATATCAGTCTTTGTAATGCAAGTCAGCACACGATAACCTGTTAGCAGAGACAGTCCTGGTTAGAGGACTGATAAAATATGCAGTCTTATGTTGTTTGTTACGGGCACTTGGCTTCTTTTCTTTAATTGCACAAGACGAGACAAGCTAAATCTAAAATATTCCATGTATTACAACACATGACATTTCACATGGATACTGTAGATTGTGGCCGTTGCTTCTTGTGCTTTCCCTAAGCTTCAGACACAGTGATTTGGGGATGATGGGAATACTGGGACTACAGCAGGAGCATGAGGCTGTCTGAGTGCAGGTCTCCCACAGGAGAGTGCAAAATGCAAGGGCTTTCAGGGGAGCCCAACCCACAGCTATGACATCATCCATGCACCATGCCCACAGCCACATGCAGTACTGTCTACGGACCGCCACATCCATTTCCCACCACCAACACTGACCAGCCTGAGCTGACAAGCTATTTGCCACATGAACCTTTGGACCTTAACATTTAATTCTGTCACTACAACTGATGAGCCGTTGCACCTTATTCATGTTATTTGTGTGATCATGATTTCAACTTGCTTGAAGGATTAGACTTGCACAATTTGAAGTCGAAATGGCTTTAGTCTGACAATCTGTCCGCTGGTCAGCTCTTGAGAAAGTGGATGTTTGCTTGTGTGCTTGTCTGCTTCTTATTAGCCTATATGTGGTCTCCCGAACAGTACAGCACAGTCTGTTGCTCCATTTGTGTATTTTAGTTGCTCTTCCCTAGCCTGTACAGACGCTGTTCTCAGAAACCAAAACACAGAAGGCTACATAGGCCACCTAGGTAACGACTTGCTTTACAAATGACCAAGGCCTATATTTTGCATGGGAAGCATTTAAGTCATGGCATGCTGATACTCTATAGCATTAACACACTATCTCCTTACTGTACAAAGAAAATGGAAGTTTAGACCATTTTTATTCAAACTACAAATCGGCTAATTCATTATAGGCTAATTAGACCTATAGTCAGCCAAATGACAAATGCATGCATGACCTCTCTTTAATAATGCTCAGTATTTATACGCATCCAGAGGTAATGGGTAAACTACTGAACATTTATGTTTCATAGTTTACAATGTCATCTGGGCAAAGCAAGGCTTTTTTCTGAAATGTTCATTTTAGTGTATTTTTTCCTACAAAGATTATTCATGAAGCATTATTCACAGTGTAAAGTGTTCAAAGCATGAGGTACAAGAAAATAGATGTGAATAAGTGCTAGGCTAGACCTACCAATAGTTTCAATCACGTATGTAGTGGTATGTAGTGGTGTGCATAGAGAAACATTACTTAGGCTACATGTCCCTGTAAGTGCATACTGCAAACATACATCAAAATTTCATCTATTGTTAATCGGGCAGTCTTGGGGTTTTTGAAGAATGATGCCAAAGCATTTATAGAAAGGCTTGATCCAGTTTTTCCAAGCGACACAAAAACAGCAAAGCACAGACACACAATAGTGACCAAAAACACAATGAAAGTCCAACACTGCAAATATGCACATCACTGCTGAAAAGAAGGAACATATTTTAATAAAGGATACGGAATTTAATAAAGGATATGGATATAGTCATCTATTGAAGAGGTGCCAAAATGTCAAATGCACGCCACTGCCCACCATTTAAAACCAAAAGAGCTCTCAACAGTTAATTTTTTTTTGCCAACATTAATAAGACTTTTAAATGCATAGGGGTGTTTTCTGGGGAGGAGGGTGCTGGAATGCCTTATATAATTTTACTCTCTCGTCTGCTATCTGTTTTTATCCATTTTGTTGTGCATGTGTCAGAGGAGTGAACTGTGCTCTGCATTTTTTGTATTCCTGTTAGCCTACATATTTCGTTTTTGATGCCGATTTCATAACCAGAGTTCCTTGGAGGAAATTATTCTACTCTACTTTGAGTTTCAGAAGCATGCCGTTTAAAACTGGATGTCATGACCTGTCACCTGACATGACAGCACTTTCAGAGCTCACATTAAATCGCAGTCTGACACAGGCAGGAAATCAGCAGATTAATGCATTCCTTGGGCCTGAATAGCAACACTAAACATTTGGTGCTAAGAGGGGGAAATCAGCATGTGCTTCCACACAGTGTTTTTCTATGGGTAGGGCCAAAAACAAGGCCAAGTTTTCATGCTCTTTACAAAAAACTGCAGGCAGGCATTTAGGCTATGCTATGCTAGCACCTTGCTAAGCAGTGGGGATAACAGGACCCTTGTGACAATGATTCCTAGGTGGTTCATCAGTCATCTCAACTGCCGATACATTTGTGATGTGCCATATCACTGAAAATTGCAGGTTACGGAAGCATCTCTTTAATCAAATGTCTCTGACAAATAACATTTAAAAATCACGAAGGCAGGGTAGGCAAGATGCTTACTTAAAATAAAATGAGAAACGAACTGTATCTGTAAAATGAGACAGGCATCTACGAATAGCATTACAAATGTTGTCCCTGAAGCTAAAATAATCAGAGAAATAAAATAAGGATCATCTGTCATGTGACCGCTTAACCTCCATTCCAAAATCAGTTCTGCTGCTGTGGTCAATGCCAAATGAATTCTAGCTGAACAATACAGAACAGTTCTGAAGCGGTCAACTGACAAAATCACAGCCAGAACCAAAGGGAGATTTCTCATTTAAGGTTTGCGCAACCATAAGGCATTGACACCATAACAACACAGGATGTGCACTCGGGGTCAGATGATCATCCATAGTCAAAATATGAATCCATTCAACTGACAAGAATCTCAGACTTGTTTTCTGCACCACGCCACCATTTGGCAGAGCTATTCAAAAAGAGACTGGGGCAGAACCTGAGACAGAATGCGGAGGACTAGGGCAGCATGCAGAATTTGGCAGATGCGCCCCAGGGAAACCCCCTACTTTCAGGGCTTTATGTCTGAGGGGTTTTTGCAGTCTCCTCATGCTCCTTTTGAAATACCTGCAGCTTTACACCAGCCAGAGACCACATAAAAAAGAACCGTTCGTCTGTAGCCTTCGTGGAAGATGAAGCCCCATAGAATGAATCCACTGATGCCCAGAGGCCTCCTTGCATAAAAATGAGAACAAACCTGTGACGGACCCACACAAGCACCCTCAGCAAGCATGGGTGACGACAAAGCAGAGTGCCACAGTCCTCTCTCACTGCGCGGCAACAAACACACTGCAGCGCGGCTCACGACTAGCGTGTGACGAGCACCGACTCGAACGCAACAGCTGGTCTAACTGAAGTCTATATGCAACATGGGCATTTGCTCTGAAACCAGAAACCAGCTGCTCTTGACAAGGCGGTTCACATTAGTGACGGCCTGCTGAAGCCTAACGAACCACTTAACAGGCCCTCTGTCACCGACTAGTTTCAACCAATCAAAGCACCCGGCTGAGGAGAGCAAAGCCTTCTGATTGGTTAGGTCCGTCAATGAATGACTGTATATGGCAGCTGGACTCATTCTTTCACTTGCTCTTTCACTAGCCTCTGAGGGTTGAAATGACTGACCCCTGCACCAGCCATGTAAGCCTTAAAGGCAGTATTAAATAATGTCTTTGCAGGGGCTTGGTGTGAAAGCACTTCACTGGGAATTCTCCCTCTTCCAACATCTAACAATAGGAATGAGCTTTGCTCTGTTGGAGAGGTGAAGTTCTCACTATTAAAAAGTAGGAAGGCGGCAGGCTTGAATGGCATTCCTTCTAGGTTTTTAAAAGAATATGCTGAAGCTGTAGCTCCTGTCATTACTCATCTCGTTAATCAGTCATTCTCAGAGGGCAAGATTCCAACTCCGAAAAAGTGCAAATGTGGTGCCCATTCCCATACAGCCAGGAACAAAACCAACCAAACCAGTTTACACCAGTTAGCTTTAGATTTCGATGTGTAGTACAGCAAATCATCTAGAAATGTGTATGTTAAAACAAAACAGTCACCACATCCTTTCAGTTGTAAAGGACCAAATTACCCACCAGAATTGTTCAACCACAACTGCCTGAGTCAAAGCATTTTGGTCCTCGCTGACCGCATTGGACTCACAAGATACTACAGTAATCCGGGTACTACTGGCAGATATGAGAAAGACCTTTGATAGAGTCATACAATAATGATGCTGCACGTTTCTGAGGTCATTTCAGTTCCTCAAGACATAGCATGGACTCTCAACTACCTCCATGGAAGGACTCAAAGGGCGCTCGCTAACCATACACACAGTGACTGGACCCAAATAATTTCTGGAGTCCCTCAAGGTGGGGGAGCTATATGAGCTCCAGGAACACACTCTTTGATGACACAGTTTCTGCTGGGTATGCAGGTGACATCAGTTTATCAAGAAGCCTTGTCATCAAGTCCCTTTTTTCAGATCTGTCTACGCAACTGGAGGCCCAGCATCTGAATGAATGGGCCCTGCAAAATGACATGATCTTAAATGGTAAGAAGAGTTATGAAGTGCAAATCACACGTGTGAGATAAGGCCCAGCGATGACACCATTACGGTCGGCCGGAGAGGAAGTGCCTGTCGTTCCAACTGCTCATTACTTGGGTTGGCACCAAGACTCTTCTCCCTCTCACAGTTACTTAGTCCAGGACATGACGATAAAGGCACCAAAACATCTCTATCTGTTGAAAGAACTGGCTCGAACAAGCACATCGGTGGATGATCTCCTGCTAATTTACTTTGTCCTCATCAGGTTGAGGCCTCATCAGCAATCTCTATTTAAAGAGATGATGAACCCACCCCACCCATTGCATGATCTTCTACCTCAAACCAGAGTAAAAAGCGCTGGTAGGAAAATGAGGGACAGCTCGGCTCTCTCCACACCTCCTGCCAGGACCAAACGCCTCCAGCATTCCTCCTGGCACACAGCAATCAGACTTTATAATGATAGAGATGAGCCGTACAAGCTTGACCATTACACAGACCCCTCTATAGGCTTGAAATGTGAAACTGGTATGTGTGTATTATCTTATTGTTTTAAAAAGGTATCTGCCCCATATCATTTCATCATTTACTTATAAAAAGAGCTTTGCAGAAACAAGTCTGAAATACACTCATCTCTACAGTGGCAAAAGAAAGAACCATTGTTTAAGGTGAGAGTATTTCAGTCTTGTTTCTGCGAAACACTTTCTATAAATGAATGAATGAATTGAATGAATGATGAAATGGTCAGGGGCAGACAGTCAGCATCGAGTATACTGCAACATACTGAATCTTTTTCTATAGCCTTGGAAATTTCTGAAAAAAGACAAGGCGTTGTTCTCAAAGCTTTCTCAGCCAGAAAGTGAAAAACTGAAAAACGAGCATGAGGTCTGCATAACAGCTCCCTCTCTAACACAGCAGCATGTTGACAGGTGTGAAGCCCTCTGGCTGTACGTGACTTTGTGAACTTCAGAGACAAGGCAGTCTAATTATGCGGAGGATAAAATGCACCTTCTCTTCGAGGTAACATGAGGGTATACATGTACTAGCAGAAACGTAACGTCTTACATTGTAGAAATGTTTTTTAAAACACACAAAAAAAAAAGAATTAAAATATAATAATTTTCCCTTCAGGCATCAATCACACTAAAGGCATTTTTATGAGCAACGACACCATCTAAATTTCAACGAGATGCAGCAGCTGATCAAAATGAACAAGACATTTCAAACAAAACAAGGGGATTGGATCGGGCTTAATTATTTGCAGGAAACCGTGGAGTACAAATGCAAACTGAGACTTGACTGCCGCAGTGTGTGCAAAACAGCACGGTAAATACAATTCCCATCTCCCAAAACAGCCAGGAATACTGTGCACACAAACACGAAACATGGCAACAACAGTAGAAACGTCAAAACATACAAGCTGGCCACACTCCCCTCTGTCACGTTAGACTGCAGATTAAAAAAAGATAGCATAGATACAGCAACACTGCTAGAAAAACCATGCATTCACACAGCAGCTTCCACGCAGCAGCACACATTTTGTCATTAATCACATATACAAAATTTAAATTAGTCAACGGAGCAGACCCCATTCATCTGCCTTACCTAATCTGCATCATTCCATCATTTGTTTTTGACAATTATCTTACAAACATTCATTCATTTGAACTCAGTGACAGAATATGCTTTCATCCCAGTGCTCTGTGACAATTCTATTGTGAAGGATGTTGTAAATCAAATTTCATATAGGCAGTATCCTAGTAACTCCAGACTCACTAAATGAATAAGCCTCATAAACATGAGTCTCTCAAAGTCAGGAGAGGACAGCTTTTGACACTGACCTTACAGGTTCACAACATCGCCTGATGATTACTTTTCAAACCCTGATATACCAGGACAACAATTTTAAAAAATACATATTTTTCTTCACCCACATAGCATCTTTTATCTTCACAAAATAAATATGACAATGATAATGACAAAATACCCCATTCCCCCTAATGTATTGTAGCAGGGGGGCTACATGGCCAATGTACAGTGATGTCTATTCCATGATCTTATCGCTAAGAAGCCAAGTGTCTCTCTAAAAAAAAAAGGCTATACCTTAATTATATAGGCTATAACGTTATATTTGATGGCAACAACCACATGTCTTTTAAGTGGTTCATCGACTGGAAATTCTATATATATATATATATATATATATATATATATAGTATCAGTTTCACTTCCTGAGGGCAAGTTCAATGTTTATACTTTCTGCTGTAGTTCCAAAGGCTGAGAAAATTAGCTATAGAAAAATGAAATTAATATGAAGAATGCTACAATAACGGGAAGCCACGTCTACTGAGGACGAGGATATAAAAACTGCGTGACCTCAGATAGTCTTATCTAAAAATCGGCAGATTCAGATTCATTAAGGCTCTGGGGAGAAGACGGTTAGCCACCTATAAAGCATATTTATTATGTAATGCTAGATAATATAACATCAAAAGCAACAACAACCGTAGTCATTTTGACAGAAACCTGGTTAACTAAAGTTGGATGAGGAAATATATCCGATAATCCTCATTTTGCTAACGTTAGCTACAGAAAATTCTCAGGCAGTTTAAGGTCATGGCAAGCGTCACAGCACAGACGCCAGACAAGCTGAAAATCAAAACACTACCGTTACAACAAGCTCGCTAACGTACGTAATGTCAAGTTAATTAAGTTAGCTTGCTATCTAGTTCAGGAACCTACGTCCAATGTAGCAAGACCACTACTCGGTGTGTAATACATCACATTATGGTTATGTACGTGAATTATTAACGTCTTGCTAACTAGCAAGAAGGCGTAAGTGAAAGGTTAACCGGCTAGCATTAACGTTATTTGTCTTGTCTACCTGGCAGCAAAGCCGGTCACTTTGCAAATTTAACAACTGGAGAAAACTAACAATTATCAGAAAAAACGGAGACGTAAACCTTACAGATAAATATTCGACCTAACGAGCTATTGAGCGATAAAGAAATAATATAGCTAGCAAGCGCCATCTCAAAATCGGGAGCCATATTTTACTGGTTATTTCGAAATCGAAAAAGTAGCTAGCTGTCTGGCTAGACGTGCTCCCCAGCATTGACTAGCCACCACTAAGTCCTTTCTAAGATATCCAGTCAAACTTTGCGCCTGTGAATACAATTTCCTCGGTAGCTGACTAACCCGTTCGTTACATCAATTATTCCTTGGGCAATATAATTTAGCCAGATATCCAATTAGCTTGCCGCCTGCACAATATGGGACAGCCAAAGTTTAGCGGCTAAGCTAGCTCGTTAAACTGGCTACAGGGGCTGCGCATGGTAGGGATGAAAGTGGTGTTGCTTGCTAGCTAACTTGGTAGCTAACGGTAGACTAGCTGTGACGCCTTTTACACAGGGCAGCTAACACGAGCTAGTTTTAAAAAGCTTACTCGGACTTAGCTAGCTATGTCAATATCCGTCATCATTTGTGAAATATTGAGTTTGGTAGCTATATTCTTACCTGTCCACTGCGTTTGATGATGGTATGATTATATAGCGTACGGTTCCAAAACTGGTTCTTTTATATCGATGAACAGAACGAATACAGGGATTAATTCTAAAGATTCTACCGTTTCCTAAAGACAACAGTAGAAAAAATTCTCGTTCACGGGGGATCTACGCCAAAAACCACATGATCTCTTACGTCAGCACAAATATTTGCATACGGTACCAGACGCAGTTCCATTCCAGTCCTGATAGTTGCCTAAAAAGTTCGGGAAGAAGTCACTAACTTCAGCTACGATTATAACCCGACGAAAGGGTGCCGAGTCAGTGGACTGCTGCATCCCGGCTTGCCTTGTGAAATGAATGAACTGTTGTTGTTTTGACGTCTCTGCGCAAATAAAAACTGTAGGCTATGTTAGGTAATTGAATATTCAGCACTGAAGTCACAACTACACGTAACGATGGTTCAATTAAGACCACCCATCACAAACTGTTTACAATACTTTTCTGATGTGTGTTGTAGCTATGTGTACAAGAATGAATGGAAATGAGTAAAGCAGTGTTTCCTTGACTTGTTTGGGAAAGGTTTCTGTTTTCATTGTCTGGAGAATTTCATATAACCTTTGAAAAGTTATTAATATTTCCACTTGCTCATTGTAAATGGCATGTTTGATTACACATTTTAAATAACGCTTTAAATCCTTGATTTTACATGCATGGAAACTTCGACTTGAAATATGTTACATATATCCTAAATAACCGTTACATTATTACCATAATAAGACATTCTGTAACTTTTGGAACATGTGGCCTATTTTGACAATAATATTTTAAAATAAAAAATCCCAACCAAATACGTCGCCATGCTGTCAGGAAACGTGTGGTTAACAGCGGCACCGCCTGCCCGTTTACAGAATACCTGCAGTAACTAAAAAGTATTTCCGTACACCTTTTTCTGAACTAATCTGGACAAGGATGTTTCATCCTTAAATTGATTTATTGCATTCTTTATTTATCTGCCTTTCTTTTATTCAATTTCTTTTGTTCAGACGAGAAATTTCACAAGTGTTTTGTACCTTTTTGCGCACATTTCACAGACATAATTTTTGCGACCAAAATGAGACTTTTATTGAGCCTTAGTGTAATTTTCAGATGAATTCTGAATACATATTTGTACCGAGTGTGCTTTTCAATGAGAGACGCGATTAATTTAAGAAAGATAAGGTACATTGGGAGAAGTTCTCCATGTACTGCCCGGCAGCATTACCCGGCCTCATGCATTATCCATAAGACAGTTCTGGATCGCCGGGGAGCATGGACACATTTACATACAAATGAGTTGCTAATGAATTATTAATAACCCTCTGCACAATCAGTACCTCGAGTACCGTGCCTTTCTGAGGTCCTCAAGTAAAATTGATACCAGTTGCAGGCCTATGTCCCTGCGCAACCTGTTGATGCTCAGCATTAAGCGGGGAAAAATTCTTACCCATCTGCGTGTTTCTGGGAAATTTATCTCTGTGACCCTCTAATAAATTATAGAAGTGAAGTGATAATGATATATTAAATGACACATGTGGGGTTCTTCTCAGAAAGAAGAAAAGTCTTGTGCCACTGTTTACTCAACCCCTGGAGGAGAACGTGTTGCTGCTCTGCCACAGCCAGGTATTGTCTAATGCTGAAAGATACCACTTTAAGCTGTGAAACATCCTGTTCCTCTGGCAGCTGTTCCGCTTACTAAAACAACATTTTCCACAACAATTTTGCAATATTCTTTGTGCATCTATTCTGTTTGTTATTGGACTATTGAGATACCCTACTTACAAGTGACATAGGGTAAGATGGAGAAGACAACCCCTTCAGAACAATTCTGATTTACTGTTAAATTAGAACATAATTAGACAACAGTTTAGTATTCATGCAATAGTTATGCTTAAACCACTTTTAGGGAAAATAAATAATAAAAGGGCAACTTTGTGTTATTGCACACAAAAAAAAAAAAATAATAATCCTGTTGGGGCTAGATGCCCTTCTACCTGGGGCAAAAAGCCTGCAGGGGGCATCTTGCTCAAATTTCCATCTGATTTTTACTGGCTAATAATTTATTTAAAATTTTTCTTTTTATCAACTGCATCTGTCATTGTTGGCATTATTTACACATACAACACTAAATACCATGTTTTAAATTAAAATCGAATGGCTCAGTCAATTCAATTATAATAAGGTATAGTTTGTCATTTCTAAATTTGATTAAATAAACTAATTGGTCAAAGTAGTCTATGAAATGTTTTCACTTAGTGTGATCCTTAGTTTATCAACAAAAATAGTTATGTAGCTTATGGACAAAAAATTGGATCAATCTACCTCAGACAGGTTCCAGTGAAACAAGTCTCACAAATATGGTGAGTTGAATGAAATGTCAATATTCAAAAGACCATAGATATTCATTAAATGCCTTGAGATGATCTTTGATGCAATCTACTGATCAGGAAGAAAATTTAGGGAGGGGTGACATCTTACTCCAGGGGCGTATTCCCCCATCGTACCCTACTCATCCACATATTCAAATGAATGAACTGACTATGGGGCCAGTGCACTCTAGGGACATGTGTGTAGTATCAGAACAAGAGAGCAGACTGTGCATACCAGCAAATTAGGCAAAACGGACATAATATTCAAATAAGCAAAAGCAGTTTATTCCCTAAACATGCAAACTGTTACATGCAAATTAAATGAGGACCAACAGTTGCCTAGGTCAGATGAGGGGAAACATTTAGGTTATCGTATGGTAGGAGACAATATTAATTCCTCAGAGAATGTAATCTTAATGAAAAATGCCAAAACAATCCACTCAGCAGGTGATTCTGATACAATCTGTTTCTTGTTGCTAATGGAAGTGGTTCCTTTTGGAAATTATTTTACCTGCACCACTGCCTGAGGTGAAGATGGAGTATTTGGCGAGAGATGTAGCATAACTTCTGTGGACTGTGCGGAGTACATCATGAGTCTGGGTTATGTCCCTCCTGCAAGACTAGTCATTGTCGATTATAGTTTTTTAGCGGACCAAACATTCATTTTGCAGAGGCCTGCACTAAAAAAAAAATGTTTCATTGGATGAATCTAAAATTTTTACTTCAATTTGTTACACCTATATATTTTAGTTTTTCTCAACTGAAAATTTTTGAGTTCATTTGAATTAAGTTGTTTCATTCAATGTGTAAGTGTTTTTAGTTGATTTATTCTTCACATTCTGTTGCCATCTCTCACACTGATTACTAAAATCTCTGATAATATGGTATATAATTGAAAATTTGAATTATAATTTTGTTGTAATGAGCATTAAGAATTTCCATCCCATTAGGCCAAACCATGTTACATATTAATCTAACTCCCCCAAATCTCAATTTTTTCTGGTTCCAGTCTTAATGTGCTGACTGCTGCCTGTTATTTCAAAAGCCGTTGTATTTTTACTGGAAACCTTCATGGGTAGAACATTGGGGAGGACCACCATCTCACTCAGCCTGGGATACACCTCCAAGGGTACCAACAGGTCTTGGTGCCTGACAGAAACTTTGTCCACCTATCTCCAATGGCTGAACCAGCAGACCCAACGGAGAAAGACTTGCTTCAGTGAGCATCTGTACAGCACCCTGTACTTCCATAAGCACCATCTGTGGATAACCTACGCGGCTGTGCTCACTGGCTTCATTTCTCCGCTTCCTCATTGCCACCATCATTAAGCGGGTGCTCAGTGGCAGGGTGTAGGACATTCTCCTTCTCCTGCCCTTGGACCAGGCTGTGGCCCTGATTCGAACCTCCTTCACCAACTGTCTTCCTGGCAATGATGGTATGGTCTTGATGTCTTTCTACCCTGTGCTGTACTTGTGAATTCTACTCCCCACAAAGCTTTGCCATTGCAATGATAAACTGGTCTGAGTGGGGTACATCAGGAAGAAAGATAATAGTGACAAATCTCGCAGGGCTAATCCCAATATCCATTTGGTTCACACTCCTCTTGGCTGGCCGCATCAACAAAACAAAAGCACTATTACCAGAGTCTGTGGAAGCAGTGCTAATAATTGGTGCTGCAGTGTGCATTGCTTTCTGGATCGCACTCTGAACATTATATGCCGTCCTTATTCCCAGGTGCAGGGAGAGGCAACAGCAGTGTGATGTCATAATGGAGATATGATGTCACCTCTTCTCCCTCCCCTATACTCAGCTTGCATTAAAAAAAATTTACAAACCAATTTACAAACCAGTTCCACATGCACATCCACAGTACTTCTGGCATGCATTTACATGTGTGATTTTATTTTATTTTAAAATGATAGTATTACTGTTTACTATTTTTCTAAAGCAGTTTTGTCTAAGTGAGAACCAACAGTTGCCTAAGATACCTAAGGATGACTGTGCATACTTCATATTCTGTGCTATTTCTATTTACTATTATATTTAGGCTATATTATTTTATAACAATAGAATTAAAGTCTATACTATTACTTGTCTATCAATCTGCTACTTACTCTTGTATTTTATTTTGCATTGCGTTTTTTTCCTACAATATAAACATGCCCCACAAGGATAAACGTGCCACTGGCTGTTATACCTAATCTAAAAATGGAAAATGATTCATTTAAAAACTCATATTTCACAATTACCACTGCTATAGTTGTTCTGTTATTTTTCAGATAACCACAAGGTGGAAGTACAGCCTACAGCCTACCTTTTATGTCATAATGGACTTTTTTCTCTCCTTGGCTGTGGAGGCTGTAAATATAACCTCTGTAAAAGCATATGAGACATTTCCACAAGAGGAATAATTTATTTTCAAGGTCCCAGAGGAAATACTTCAGAAAAATTAATAGCAAATTGTTGGACCTAATAATAAGGGCCCCGGGATATTTTTATGGCATTGCATTTAGTCCTCCGGTTGCAAGATGGTGACATAGCTTCATCAAACCACTTTTTGAGCACTGATTGGTAATCATCCCATTGCAAGACTTTAATCCATTAAATGAGCTATTTTATTATGACTAATTTATATGTACAGTTGTAAATTGATTCTGGACTTTCAATGAATAACAGCATTGTTGATGTACAATTTTTTTTTTTTTTAATTCCCTACATTTCACTGTGCTGAGTGGCTGTGTAGCTCAACTCCCAGACCCCACTGATGGAGTATAGACACAGAACACTGAGAGATCTAACTAATGCAGTGGTTATACTGTATATTATGATATACTGATGGTTCTGCATCCTTCCTACCCCCTCTGAACTAGATAGACATTCTGAAGCCTTTTCCTAACACATATTTCAAATTCCGTGTGCCATGCATAATTCAACTACTTTGTGTTGGGATATAATCTGTAGTTTTCTTCATATTGAAATATTTTAACAAGTTTTTAAAATCTCTTCTACAACATTTTTTTCCTCAGAGAAAAACTTGTCCCGTCCAAGCCCAATCATCTAATGTTGACTGTCAAAGAATAATTGACCTTTAAACTGAGTGGTAAACTGTTTTGTTTAGAAAAACAGGAAATGCTTTAACAGTTCTCCTTCATGGCAATCAGTCAACCATGAAATGACAGTGTGAAAGCATTCACTCATTCATGCTGCTGTCTATGGCCATAAAACACCACATTTGCATAATGATGAAGTAATGCAGTAATGGATATGTTATGAATGTTTAATAAACAATGTAGTCACACTTAAATCACATCTGTTTTTCTTCACCTTGCAGTTGTGGATGGTACTTGATAGCACCTCAGCTTAACAGAGCTTTGCTCTCAGTTAAAGTAGTTAAGAATTATATTTTTAAAAATAATTTTCATAAAAAAGGAATTCTTCTTTCAGGCAACTTGGTAATATTACTGCTGCTGCCACTACTGCTGTCGTTAGTATGTATACTACTACAGCAAGTTTATAATTATGACTACAAAATTTTAAAATGTCTACAAAATGTCAGTGCGTGCTTAAGAAATGAAAATGAAAATTTTGACAACATTGACAAACAAAATCTGACCTGATGGTTGTGCTTATCACTTTCATTTCAGAAAGTGCATTCATACCACAATAGAGCAAGCAGTTGATCTAAGTGGTGACAATAGAGCACAAGTGGTTTTCTTTCCTCATTCCACAAACAAGAATTCAGTATCAGTGGGGAAGTTGTGGAAAACAATACTGGCTGTAATGGAAACTTTTTAGGAAACTATGACAAACTCAGGGAAGATTTCCAGTAATAACATTTTCTTTTCAAGATTTCAAGAAAACGAAAACACATGGGGCTTTCAAGTAAAACAGTATGTATCACAAAGATTGTATAGAAAATAATAGAGATATGTTCAGTAGAGAGACTGTTGTGAAAGGGAGTTTGATCATTCATAGAGCATAAGTATATGGTCCAGAAATCAGTTCTGCAATAAATCAGAGGGCTAGCAGCATGTAATGTCCATGACATAACTTGTGGAATGCTTCTGAAGAATGTTTTGCAAGATCCCTTAGAACTGAACCTTTCAAACAATGCCGTACATGCCCATATTTTGTTGTCTTGAACGCGAGCGATGGCAACAAGGTGTATCCACATCAGCCACAAAAGCGTTGCTGTTTGATTGACAGACCTCAGCCCTCAGGTGTGCAGAAGCTACTCGAGTGTGATCAGTTACCTCTGCCCCCTGTCTCTGTTTTTCTGCTGTCAATCATTTGACAGCTGAAATATGCCTATCCCTGAGGAGGGGCAGGGGGGAGGGGCTGCTATAGGACACCTGACCTGATAGCTCTTCTCTGACCTGCGGATTTTGCAATGAAAACTGTACTGGAATGAATGATGATTGACAGTGCAGGCCAGAGAGGGCACAGATTCCAACCTTTTATCTGTCCATCCGACAAGGTGTGAACAAAACACTTTTTTTACACTGGTTCTGGCTGTACGTTCTAACTGTCACCCACAGCTGCATTCTTCAGCCAGGTCTGAGTCGATCTTCCAGCTGCAGGTCATGCTGTAGCCCTCTGAAAATGGAAGAAATGTTCTGCTGAAAAGACAGGGTTAAAATTAGGTTGCACAACTATTTCCTCCACAGAAGTACACTCCTTCACAATTTCAGATCGCACCATCAGAGTCAGATGGTTTCTCTTTATTGACAATGAGCGTGAAAACAGGTTCCAAATAAGAAATGGCACCCTGCACCCGAATAGGCATAACACACAAAAAAACAAAGTATTGTGAATTCATTACATTTAAGACCAATCTGGTTTGAATTATGTGCTCCTGAATGCATACCTCGGTATGAACTTTCTTTGTGTGGTCAGTTCTATATAGTGAAAGCCTGCAAACACAAATACAATACTAAAAAAATAAATGTAAATATAAATGTGTTAACTGCTATAGTAATGGCCAGAAATTGTTGCAACTTGACAGTTGTATTTGGCATTGCAAGCTTGCATTTGATTGAGCTGCTTTTATGATGGGAATCTATCAATGACCTGCACCCTACAATTCTAATAGTTTTAATTGCGCTGTTGATTTAGCCCTTCTCGGTGATTAGTTCATCATCACCCCCAGAGTAATAATGACTGTGCTGATTCTCGCTGTGTAGCCCATCAGTGATGAAATTAATGCCATAATTATGCTGCTAATTCTATGCCTCTGTGTGTGTGTGTGTGTGTGCGTGTTCATTGTGCTCTGCTGATTGTGATCAGCCCTGTTATTTATGAGTATTTATCTCATACAATGATGTTGAATGTAAAGACTGTATTGACCCCATCAGTGTCTATGTGGGTGTGTATTGCCCAGCAGTTTTGAGTGCGATGATGTAACTTGTTTGCACTGAGTGTAATTTTATGCCTCCTGGAGGTGATTCTAAGTGACAGTGACACAGGGTTCTCTGAAATCAAATGAAGAGAAAAGGCCTTTTTCTCTTGCTCAGGGGTAGAGCCAATCGGTTAATCGTGACATGCCATGCTCTGGCATTGAGGAGTCTCTCTGCTCTGTGATCATAACAGGACCAGAGGTGCTTTAGTTTCTTTGCCTGGCCCCTGATTAGCTCCAGCATGGCCTCGGTGAGATCAGATTGCACTCATGCTGTGGAGAGATGCCTCAGAGGTACAGTAGTCCTATCCTATCAGGGTGACATACTTGTCAGTGAGTTGCCTCAGTACTCAGTAGCCAATTGGTTTTACAGCTAACTTCATTTAAAAGCTAATTTACAACGGGAATAACTGATAATTAGGTTCACAAAGTCTTCAATTTAACTATATCAATTTGTCTCAAGTCCAGAGGCTTAGTTTCAAGGTGCGTAAGTACCTACCCATGCTGAAGTCTATAATCTGAACCAGATATATCGTAGTTTTAACAGTGGGAGGATACGTTCCCCCACAATTTGTCTGTACTTAAATGAGGTCTGCTACGTTCCATCTGAAGAAACCCAGAGGGGTTTGAACAAGTCAGAACATCCTGGCCCCATCGGAGAAAACCCAAAGCAGTAAGTGCAGGTCTGTGCATGTTGCTAAAGCTTACTGTAAAAGATCACAAGTAATCCACACTTTTTATGCAGGGGGAATCTGTAAAATATTTCACACACATTCCAGAGAGATCCCAAGATTGTAGGTTTTTTAAGAATGGTCACACCTCAATGGGACCCATGCAGCTTTGCAAATGGCCAGTAGAGGGCGCTGCGGCATTAATTTACTGTAAAAAAAAAAATCAGCAATTCCAAACGTTTCACTATGCTTGTACCAACAGCATTCCTTCACATTCCATCTCCACTTCATGGGTGAAGTCTTTTTCAAGGCAGAACAAAATGGACGAACAAATCTTCAAAACCAAAATAAAAAATCTTCACCTGCGTGTGAAATTAGAAATTGACAGTAAATACTACACACACTACCTGTGACTCTAAAATATGTTAGCAATGATAAGTTACTGTGAATGTACTGAGAACTATTATGGGCATTAGCTATAAGCCTAATATAAAATGATGGTCAATAAACATGTAGGTTCACTCTGCTCACAATTATTAACATTGAAGTTCTAATATATGAATCACTTGATAAACGTCAGACTTCAATGAATGATTTCCCCAATTTTCCCCACCACTTTAGGATGCCCAGTTGAAATTAGTAGGTCTTTGTCCTGTCACTTAAGGAGCTCCTCCCTGCTCCCCTGTCCTCCTGTCAAACCCTGCCGACTGCAAGCCTGCCTTATGAGGTGGCATTGTGAATAATTGTTTATTAGCATCTAGCGTGCATGCTCGACAGACAGACAAACAGATAGATAGACCGATAGACAGACAGATAGATAGATAGATAGATAGATACCACATTACCACATCAAGTCGTTGTCTCAATTTCCATGATATTAATGGCCCAATATAAAGGCCAGCCAGACCTCCTTCTGTGTTTGTTTTCCATTTCATACGGAAGGCATTGACACACCATTGCCTGGGCCTGTTGATACAGTGCATGGCTCAGATCCAAATCATAGCTTCATAACTCAGGGCAAAGGTTTTCATCAGAGATCACTGAGCATAATGATCACATCGTGCTCAAGAGGCATTTTCATTCATCATAATTTAGACTTTTGTCATGTAACTGTGAAAGCAAAACTGAATGAATGTGATCGAGTGAAATGCACTGTGTTCAAACAGACTCTATTTACAGTTTTATGTAAGAGCCCAGCGGTGGAGGTGGAAAAACGCTATCGTCCTAGCTTGTGGCATGCTTTGCTTAAGACGACTGGAAATTCGTGGATGGTATGTGCTTTTAAATTACACGGCTGTTAGCTTTGATAGTTAGCGCAGGGAAGTAAAGCATCTGCCACACTATCAGTCCAGCTTTATTTATTTTTTTCTTCTCACCTGACCTAAATACTTTGTAACCCAGTTCTGATCATGACTTGACTTGCCTGGGAAAAAGTGTGAATGTTTCACCCCTTACGGAGAGTGCAAAAAGTGCACCGGGGGGCCCAGCCCCAATTCTTTGACGAAGGTTAGGATCGATGTGGCTCTGTTGTGTAAGAGGGCGGTGAAACAAAGGGGAGGTGTGTTTCTGTTCATTAGGTGGACAGCATGCCTACCTGTCATCGCGAGTGCAACTCTGAAGCTTTGTGATGGGTGCCGAGCTGCTTGTCTGTTGCAGCCATTCACCAGAACCAGGTTAAGAGCAGCGCCTTACGCCAGAGCACATTCCAGACCTGGAAGGTTTCAGTCTGGACTCTGCCCATTTGCTGACTGTGACTTGGAGTCATATTTGGACACATTTGGCTTTTTCTTGCAAGAGGTAGGGTGATGTTAATTGACAGATAGTTCTTCCTGAAAATATGCCATGTTCTCACAATTGTCAGTGCCCCCATTGGTAACTTATGCCCCCCCTCATTAGCTATAGCACTCACTGTAGCACTGTGGGACCGGTAATGTAGAAAACAGCCAATGGCTGACTCGTAAGTACATAGGAGTACTACTGTACATGTGTGCCAGCCAACATGCTCCTTCAATGGTTGAGGTTCGCACAACAGTGACTCGAGCGACGCCGACACTAAGTTCAGGGAAGAAAAGAATTGTGGAACCAAACTTTACTTAAACAGTACTACAGTCTCTCGACTTAGTTAAAGTGAAGTGTCGTGCACTGATGTCATCCACTTGTGCCTGTGGTAGCACCCCCGCCCTTTAACACCTCCCAGATCCAGTGCACTCCACTAATTGAAGATGGAGGGCACGGCTGGAGAGGGGCTCACACAGAGCCGATGTGTGTGTGCCGAGCCCTGCTCGCCCAGCTGTTTCATAGACTCACTCCTGTAATTACCAGCAGAGCTGGGGGGGGGGGGGGTCTGTGGTGAAGGAGCAAGATGCGGCGCAGTATAATTACAGACTGCATCAGGAGGTAGGACAGCTCCACTCAATTTTGGGTCTGTCAGATGAAATAAAGCTTCCAGCTTCACTGTCAAATAGGCACGGGCTCTTGTACTGGCTGCATGATGGAGTACATGTAGCAGAGAGTTAAGATAATGTGAACATCTGTTATAGCCCCACTTGAAATGCAGTAAGAGTACGACTAGCACTCTTGGCTGGACATTTTGGTCTTTAGCTCAAGGGGATAATCGCACCTCTTGTGTGGAGTGGCCAGTGAGGGCCATGGTTTGGAACCAGTGGCAGACCTACTCTGCCCTGTTACACAAGTCCTTGTGTGTGAAAGTTTTACATGAATAGACATCTAGATACGTTTATGAGGACCTGCTGGCTTTCCAATGGCAAGCACGTAGTATTTGGGGTTTTTACAGGGACGTTATGCCTCCTGAGGTTGTATATACATATGTATGTTACCTGATTATTCTTCAAAAATTGCACTCATTATTATTTTTTCTTGAAATGATTTCTTATGGTGCATGCAACCTGAGATCACTTCACTGAAGGAAAGAAGTTTTTCCATGAAATACAAATTATTTATTTATGCTTACAATTTTATATAAATACTACAAAATTAATCTGTTCATTGTACATCCCTTGAATCTTTTGTCACAAGGGATATTTCAGGAATGGCCCTAGAATGTGATTGTCACATGCCAGTGCTGGGGAACACTGTTGTCTGTCGCATGGAGAGAAAGAGAGCGTATCCACACAAGCATTAAATAAAATAAATGCCATCTTCACCCTTCCCCCTCACGGGTTCCAGGCAAAAACAATAAACTAAAATAACAAACTAAAATAACAAAGCCAAAAGAAAGCAAAACTGAGTGGCAACTTTCCAGTTCCCACTTTTCACTGGTGGTTCACTGTTCCCCGTCTTGTTAAAAGAAACAAAACTGAAATTAAAGGAAACTCAAATAAATAAACTCGCTCTCGGTGTGAGCTCCCGGTCTCGGCCCCGAACTGTGGAGAGCAGCACACCTTTAAGCACCTGGGCTGATTAGCTAACGCAGCCCAGGTGCGTGTGCTCTCTCCACCAGCCGGCACAGCTGAGACCAATCCACCTCTCCGGCAGACCAAATACCACAGGGAAGCATGCGTTGTTATTCATATTTTTTTTTTAATTTAATTGTGGATTGTCAGTGGTGTTAACTTCATGATTGAGATGAAGTAAATCTACTATTTCAACACTTTCATTCAAAACATCTGTAAAATTCATTTCACATTTCTATGTGTTTTCATGACTACATGATAATCATGAGGGTACGCTTCAGTAACATTGTACACAACATGCCTGGAACATTTTTCTGTGACAGAACAATCTTTCACAGAACTTGTATAGAATAACAAGATGTTCTACGTGTGTTTGGGGAATGTGCACAATGTCATCTCGCTACCTAAAGGTAATCTAACCAGAATCCTCCCTAGTGTTCTGCAAACATTTTGTATTAGCAGGGAGTTAGCTCTGCTCTGACCCTCTGACAGCTTCATATGTTAGAACAAGTTAGCACAGTGCTCATTGGCTTGCAGACATTGTGCATTCATTTTTACAGAATGGTAAAGAGAGGAGGGGTGGGGTTTCACCTGTATGGCAATGTAAATGCTATCTTTCATGCTCAGTGACTCAAGAATAAACAATAACTTCACACTTCTACTGTTGTGATTTATTTTATGTGATCCACTTCGTCTGTCTGTATCTGAAGATTCAAATCTATAAAAACATGTTTGGTGAAGCTTGTCTCAGAGGTGCAGATCAACTGCTTAGCAAATTATCTTCCCGGTAGATTTGAACTGAAAAATGTCAGTTTCTGTACAGACAATTAAATTGTCTAGTTATCCAGCTATTTATATATAATAAGGGCCATCATTATTACTACACATAGAACTACAAATACAGGAGTAATCACCATTTACATTGAATACAGCTGCAGGCCTGCATGCTATTTAGCCACTTTTATTTAGACATGCTATGCGTTTTTGACTATATAGGATGTTCCTGCTTTGCAACTATATGGCTAGCTGGTCACATGCACAAAATGAGTCTTCCCTGAGAGGTTATTGTGGTGCAAGTGTGGATAAATAGATTTATATGTCCTACTGAAAAATTAGTTGAAACTATCCTTGAGTTTTTGCAGGGCTTTCTGGACCTCATGCAAACTGTGAAAAATAGCATGTGCTGACTTCCTGTTGTTGTCTAGAGGTGGGTGTCAAAATTGGCTAGATGTGCATTTTTATATGAACGTGGTACTGTGACTTATTTGACGTATTATTTATTTGATGTTCTATACTGATTTAAATGTAACATTTATCAACTCAAAAAGCTGTGTATTAAAAGCTGTGAGACATGTAAGCTAGCTAGTATGCATTGCAGTCAGAAAATTAGAAAGTGGGCAAAATTTACGCAGTTGTGAAGATAGTTATGATTTAGAAGAAAACTCATAGAGTCTATACATGCTGGAAGATATTCTGACTGTACATAATTCAAATGTAGAATTTATGCTCAGATGCAGAAAATGTATCATTGATATCCAACCACTGAGATCAATCACAACAGCACTGAAAACTGTTCTTCATGCATCAACAAATTAGACAAATTACAGCACCAGTGCTCACGGTTGTACTTCGGATTTTATTGGTAAAAAAGCGAAAATAAATAACTTTCTTGATTCAAAAGTTCCTTGATGATTCCATGGTTGACATTCCATAGTGGCCAATTTTAGGTTTTTATTTAAGCTCTGAAAGGGCATTAGACCACAGGCCTAACTATTCAACACACGTACAATGTGAAAAAGCAATGGTCCCCCATGTTGCAGATCATTATCCAAGAAACCGACAATAAGCCTAAAATAGGCAGCAAAATATATTTCACAGATTCAGCCAGAGATGTAATGAACTGTGTAGATCTTATCATATAGCACATCTTATCAACTTCTCCTTGAGAAAACAGACAGCATGATGACACTATTTCACGTGAGAAAAAAAAAAAAGAAAATTTCCAAACTGTTCCTTTATCCCACGATTCTGTGTATATTTCACATTCTGCATAAATGTGACATGAAGGACACATGAGTGATTTCTTATGTTCTGTTAACATTCATATTGTTATTTACCTTTAGATAATGAAGGATCGAATAAGAATTAAGGTTCTCTTCCACATTTATGAGTGCCACCACACATGAATGCGATACAAGTGTATCATAAAGTAGGATATTTCTCCCCAATAAATAACCTTGTAAAGCTTGTTGCAAATATAATATTGGCAGAAGAATAATTGTATATTACCAGACAACATGTGTGGAAATCTATAGGAGACATTTTCAAAACAATAACACAAACTGTACAAATGTTCACCATGGTGTAAGGCATTTACAAAAGAAGCTTACAGCACATTAACAAACATTATATAAGCCAATTATACAATCAACGTTCACACTGTCTCCAAAGCTTCATGCAAATCAAGAAAAGTGGACTTAATCTTGATTCTCCCTCCATCCCCCCTCCCTTTCCACCCCCCCCACCCAAAACAAAAACAAAAACAAAAAAAACAAAAAACAAAACAAACATCAGGCACTTTTTTCGGATTTGCCTGTGATAGCACACCCGGTTGGTTCCTCCAAGAACTAATGCTTTATTAACTCCCATTTAGCTCCGTGAGCATGCTCCAGTCCTTTCAGTTGAGTGTCCCTGATGTGCGTTTGTTCAGTCGCCCCTCCACCTTTCGGGCGGAGCCTCTCTTCTTTACAGACAGGCTTCTGCCAACACGGTGGATTCCCGGTGACCTCACCTCGACGGTGTCATCGTCCGGCTGGACGGGGCGGGGGGCGGGGTAGTTGGGCTGGTAGTACTCGGAAGGGTACGCGTGGTAAGGGTCATAAGAGTCGTCCTCCTCCTCTTCGTTTTCAGTGGGGTTGTACGGTTGGTAGGGGTTGGGAGGTGATTGTACTAAGGGAACATCTCGATCAGTTGGGCCACCACCATTTCCACCTTTTAACCACCACCACCGCCACCACCAAGTGTATGGATTGAGTTAGCATGTTAAAAAAGAGAGATCAGAGACATCAAGGCACAGCATTACTGAAGACACCAGAGCACCTGAGAATAAAAGAGGAGGGGCTACGCTGTCAGGGTGCTGAGTGGGTTGACCTATCAGGACATGGGATTAATCATTGCTATTGCAGTCAAAGGTTTTAAAATTAAAGGGCAGCTTTGCTAGGGGATCCATTATGCCAGTGATGCAAACAGTGTGAAGGACCTTCAGTGAACGTGACACAGTAATTCAGTGTGTGAAGAAAGGAGCTAGCTCGGATGAAATGGATCTGGAAAAGCACATCAGTGAGAGTGAGAGGGAATATTAGTGATGGATTCACACGGGTATTGGATGGATGTCAACAGCAGCTCTCGTTCAGGCAGCAGCTGTGTCTGACAGACAGCTGATGATGGGACGTGACGAGCGCTATGTGGCATGGCTTCCTCATAGCAACTCCTCGACTATAGCCCACTGATTTTGTGTGTGCGTGTATGTGTGTGTGTGTGCATACGTGTGTGTGTGTACGTGCGTGTGTCCGTGCCTGAGTGTGCGTGCATGACTGGCACTGTTAGAAAGTCTTTTAGTAGTCATTGCGATATGGTTGTTCGGCTTCAGTTAATAGTTAGTAAGACAAGAGGAGGGTCGAGACAAGAGAGACAGAAACGACACAAAGCACAGGTCAGTCAGGCAGACAAAATAATACCAAGCTACATGTAACATGACTTACTTTTGCGCCACTTGCAACGACAAACACGACAGGCCTTTCCGGCATTGTGCTGAGGTTTATCCCTCTTTCACCGGGGGAACAAAGGTGAAAAAGGCAGGCACTAGGACCTTGGTGCTCAGGGAGGGCACAAGGCTACATTCAGGAGTGCCATTCACACAGTTCTCACATTCAATGGCATTAAGCCATGCTTACACGTCACTATTTTAAGGATGCAGTACAATCCTTTCGAAACCATTTGAACCAAGCAGATTTGTCATCTGCAAGTTTACCAGTGAACAAATGATTGCTTCACATAAAAGTCAGTTCAATAATGTGTCGCGACAAGTGAAATCATTTTGGGCCATTTTTAGCCTCTCATATCCTCAGCTCTGTCAGGATATTTATAAATACATGCACCTTGTTGGCATTTAGAGATATCAATGTGATCTGCAGATATATCAGATATCTTTAAATGCACAAAGTTCTCTAGAAATGAATGAATTTTAGATCCCGGTATGATCACCTTTAAGATATCTCTAAACAAATAGCTGATATCTTTAAATGAACAGGCCAAGGAAGTGATGTCATTATACTGGGATGAAGGAAAGCACATGGAGGAGCCAGGCAAATTGGAAAAACATGCTTGAAATAACATTTTGGTATCTTCATATTTGTATTTTATGATGCTGCAGGAAACAGTAAATACAGTGGAAGCACAGCAGGAGTGAATGTACCAATGCAGCTGAACACAGAATCGACAGCCTGTATACAATCAACATTTGTCCTGAACATTGACTTAACACTGAGATAACTGTGGTCATTGCTGAACTAACCAAACTGTGTGAAGAAAAAAGAAAACTTGCCAAAGTTAACAATAAGCCAAAGACAACAGTGAATGTTGACGGTACACAGGCCAACGATCAGCTGTGCTTTTCATCTGAAAGATTCTCTGACTAGAACTCCCCTGGCTTTTCAAAGGTTGGATGGGATCAATTAAGCATTTTCTCCAGTTTCATAATATCATTAAAAATATTCAGTAAGGAAATTCCAATAAAAGTATCAAATATAAAAAATGATGAAGTAACAAAATGTGTCCCTTCAGTTTTATATGAATAAAATCTGTATATGAAAAAATATTAATGTATTATATTTTACACTTACATTTTGCTCAGCAGTGCCAAGAAACGTGCTATTTTCCCAAAGAAAAGTTCAGAGTTCAGCTAAATAATGCTCTTTAGACCTTCAAATATATCCACCTGCTTTATATTGAAACAAAAGCCAGCTATAATACAAGAATATCCTCAGTATTTCAATATTTCCCCAATTCAAGGTCACACAGTAACTCAGCAGTGACATATTCTGCAGATGAATGACCGTTTGATGAATGCAAAGTTGATGCTCTTTCACTTCTTTACACATCCACTGTACCTACTGTTATTGCAGCATGTCAAAATACAGCGAGTAGCATAACGATTTGCACAACTGCACAAACACATGACACAATCTACCATACAGCTGAAAGCAGGGGAACAAAAGATGCAAAGGGCTGAATTCAATCAAAACTTCTATATCTATCTACCTCTGGAAATAATGATTTTACGTCAGATTTTGTCTCATTGTTGCTGACCATACTTAGTAATTAGTAGGCCGGGAAAAATTCTGATTGAACTGAAGGCTGCAAATTCCTATACAAAAGAATGTACAGGGAACGATGAGGAAGTTGAAAACAGATTGTGGTGGTGAGGTGAAGATCAGAGTTAGAAGATCAGTTAGGGGTCAGGGGTCACCGGGGAGAGGGATAGTTACCTCCGACATTGAAGCCCATGCAGGAGCTCTGGTCGCAGTACCCGGGGGGCCCAGCAGGGCCGGTGGGGCCAGGGATGCCCGGCCGCCCCGGAGTGCCAGAGTTGCCAGGTCTGCCTGGCTGCCCCTGGTTGCCAGTTCGCCCCTCTCCTGGCAGACCTGTGGAAGGCAGCCACACGTGAATGCCACCAGCACACAGACACTGAAGCACTGAGGCCTGATTTGGCAAACCTTCGCTATGCCCGCCCAGTACCTCTGGGCGTTCTCATTGGCAGGCCAAACATGCTGCAAGTTAAAATGGATACAAATTTAAACAGGTAAGGAATTGGAAATGTTCACTTCAAATTCACTATTTTTAATATCCAGTAAGGTATCCATGTTATAAGACTTAATATCCACCCCATTAGTGCAGAAGAACACCATTAACCAGAGGCATTATTCCACTGCTACAGTATGCACTGACAGTTTGTCAGACTCATGATTCTGTAACACTGTGCCATTAATTAGCTTAGCATTTAGGGGAAGCAACAAGTATAATTTTTAAAGGTACTGTAGAACTGCAGTCTCACACATGCAGATAAATGCAACTCAGAGCAAGCAATTTTCTAAACAATACTCGAACATTTTGGCATACTGTCATCAAAAGTGAAATGTTATACAACAAAGCCAAAGGTGGATTTGAACTTTTAAGTTCCTCTCTTCAACAAAGAGGTTATGTTGACATGCGTTATATTTATCCATAAGTGTGGATCTTTCATGAATATAAAGTCATTGTTACCCATAATTCTTTTCAAGACCACATTGCCCCTCAGCCTGCTTTTACTGATGTCTAATGCTTGAGAGTTGGCAATTATTCACAATAGACCATTACTATTGTTGTCCTCATCATCCACCTACTGATAGTTATGTGTACCTATATGAGTAAACCTCATATAGGTACGCATAACTATCTAACTAAAGCTAACTTAACCAATCTAACTTAAGATTTAAAAAATAATTTCTGAGATCACCAACTGTGCACCTTAAAGGCTATAAAAAACACAAATATGCGAGTTCATAAATGGCTGTATGTACAGAGCAATGAAACAGCATGCCCGGAAATGATCATATTGCTTATTTGCTTAACAGATGTCCCTATTCTGAGTGATTAACACAGCAGGCATTTTGTTTTGCATATTTTCCTTTCACACAGCTGATTATTCACAAATGCCATCCAGTTTATGCATCTTGCTGAAAGGGCTCTGTTACTGACGTGGTGCCGATGCCATGAGGTGCCACTCTTACCTGGGGGCCCTGGGGGGCCTCTGGGGCCCTGGATGCCCACCCCTGCGATCCCCTTTTCTCCCTTCTCTCCCGGGAACCCTGTCCAGACACACAACCGTATCACCATCACAAAAGAATACGCAAGGGAGTGCAGGGGCAATTTTCAACCATGCCGATCAAAATTACAGTGCAGTTCCCCAAAAAGTGGGAAATTGGAATTAGAGAGGTGTTGGTCCTCCTTAAGTATACAATATGAAAGTAGCTTTTGTGTCATACCTTTCCAGTATTTAAACATAAGAGGTTATCACCATTACATAAGAACAAGAAGAGCACATTTCAGTGTCAATAGGCTTGTTACAAAATACCAAGACACGTTGACATAAGTTTTGTCAGTCCACATGACCAAAAAAAAATCAACAGTGATCTTTTTGGAAAAACCCCAAGAAAAGGCCAAAGCATTAAAGAATACAGGACTTCATATTTGTTTATCCGATGAATAGATGATTTGTGATGAATATAAGCAAGATAAATACAAATCTTACAAACGTGACTACTGAAGTACCTCAAATAAGACACAAAGGAAACAAAAATATATGCTCAGGAATTTATGCTCAGGTGCATAAACTATGAAAAAAAAACGAAACAAAAAAAAACGGCCACAATGATTTTCTAATCCCACTCATCAATGTGAAATAAGTAACAATGCAGCAAATTTGAAGTGTTGATGCATCTCCATGCATCAACATAACATAGTACCTACCGTGATGCTCAGTTATGCTACTTACGTAAACGCCCACAGCATATAATAGGTTCACACAGTCTGAGCATGCAGCACCCAGATATGGCTCATGTTGATAATGTCACACAAGCAGAGAGCACTGCATAGTTCTGCAGCCTTGGGCCTGGCATGCCGTACCTCTCTCTCCTGGCTGCCCATTCTCCCCATTGCCCCCAGGGAACCCTGGCCTGCCTGGTGGGCCCTGCTCTCCCTGGGGCCCAGCAGACCCCTGCCGCCCTGGCTCCCCCGGGGGTCCAGGCGCGGAGCGCACAATGGCTTGCCGAACGGGGACGTGGGTGAGGATCGAGTTGTAGCGAGACATGTGACCTGTGGGAGACATGAGTCTCATTGTAGGAGGTGCAGGGAAATAGACACTCCTCTCAACTCAAAGCCATTTCCATTGGTCAGTAAGTTAACCCAGTTATCATGAAACTGAAAAAGAATGTAAATGCAGAGAACATACAGTGCCATGAAGAAGTATTCCTGATTTTCTCTATTATTGCATATTTGTCACACTGAATGGTTTCAGGTCTTCAGACAAAATGTAATATTAGACAAAGGGAACCTGAGTAAACACAAAACATATTTTGAAATTAACTACTTCATTTTCTTTTCAAACACCCATATCACCCAAGTAATTACCCCCTTAGACTTAATAACTGGTTGCACCGCCTTTAGCAGCACTAATTGCAATCAAACACTTCTTATAATTTCTTTCACATCACTGAGGATGAATTTTAGCCCATTCTTCTTTGAGAACTTCTTTAATTCAGACAAACTGGTCAGTTTTCCAGCATGAACTGCTTGTTTTAAGTCTTGGCGCAGCATCTCTATTGGGTCCAAGCCAGGACATTCACAGGGCTACTCCAGAACCTTAATTTTGTTTCCTTTCAACCATTTAGATGAAGAACCTGCAGTTCTCTGAATGTTCTTCCGCGATCTTTTGTAAATAATGAGTTGTAGTTACACCCTTGGGAGAAATTTTGGCAGGCCGACCACTCCTAGGAAGATTCACCACTGTTCCACGTGTTCTGCATTTGGAGGTAATGGCTCTCACTGTGGTTCAGTGGACTCCCAGAGCCTTAGACATGGCTTTGTAACCCTTTACAGACCGATACATTTCAATAACTTTTTTACTCTTCTCTTCCGGGATTTCCTTTGATCGTGGCATAGTGTGCTTGTAGAAACTTTGGGGTGACTACTTCACTCTGATGGTGAGGTTCAATATGAGTGAGGTTTAGATTCAGCAGGACTGGTTGCAATCAAGCCTAGCTGTGTTCAATCAGCCAAATCTAATGATCAATTAAACTGGGTTAATTGTTGATTGAATAACTAAGGGGGAAATTACTTTTTCACATGGGTGATATGGGTGTTTGATAACTTTTCTCATTAAATAAATGAAATAATTTTTAAAATGTGTTTTGTGTTTCCCCATTATAAAATTTTGCCTCAAGATCTGAAACCATTCGGTGTGACAAATAAGCATTAATAGACAAAATTAGGAAGGGGTAAAATACTTCTTCATAACACTGTAAGAAAACTAGTGGGTCATCCAATGTACCACACACATAATAATGTCACTCATGAACATTCACATGCATATCAAGTGTTTTACGCACACACACACACACACACACAAACAAGCGTGCACACACTTCCACACACATGCATAAGCAGTGCACCAGGGAAACTCACTCTGAATCAGTTGTTCACAGACTTGACGGGCGATTTCTTGGACGGCAGTTTGGGATTGCATGTCACCCTTCAAGACAAACACTGTGTGAGGGACTGCACTCACTGCTGACAGTGAGGATTAATGAACTGCCCAGTGCAGGCCAATATAAACTCTAATCTACCATTACCCATGAGCCATCACCTCTCACAGAGAGTCAGCTAATTAGTGCTTGTGGGTGAAGAGGCAGTGTCATATCATAGCATAATCCATTGCAATATAATTGCACTGTCAGAATGATCCGAATTTAAAAGTGTGTTCATTCACATGTGCAGATATGCAATCTTTAACAAAGGGTATGTGGGGTTATGAGACCCACAATGGAGTCGGGAACTCTGAAGGATTTCCATAAAAAGCACTGACAATTTTACATTGTAAAGTTGTCATAGAATCTCTTCAAACCTAACTTCACATAAAATTCCACTTTCACAACCTGAAGGTAGAGATTTTAGATTTCAGATTTTACGCCCAGGAAATTCATTCTTTTTTTTATTCTTTTGGCCAAACTTACTCGTTCACCCTTCTCTCCTCTGCCACCAGGAGGGCCCTGTAAAAAAGAAAAAGCAGAAAAATCACTATGAACACAGAAGAAAGAGGTGATGTTGGAAAGTGGTACGCTATTTACAGATAAATTCCTCTTTTTTGGTTTTCCGCACCTGTTCAAACCGATCAGAATAGGGAGAACGGCTTTGGAGACCGACTCTTCGTAAAAACACTGAGAGACTGCATGTACAGTATAACTGCGCTAATGTTCTGGAATCTCAGAGTCTATGCAGAAATTTCAGCTGTTCAGACAATGCTAGAAATCACAGGAGCGATCGGAACACCGTCACTGTCACATAACACATATGGATCTGCAAGCTCAGAGCTGGGAACACACGTGAAAGCAGAACACAGCAAGACAGGACCGGGCTCAGACACCAGCTCAGAGTGCCAGGGAGCTGGGCCAGGCAGATGAACTAACCTCTGCTCTAGCCACCGTATTGTGCAATCAGAGTGCAATGACGTGGATGTGATCAGGGTTCCTGGACTTACCGGCGGACCTTGATTACCGAGTGACCCCGGGGGTCCGGTCTGCCCTGGGGACCCTGGAGCTCCAGGGGTGCCCTGTTGGAGATGAAAGATGGTTTAGGGCTTCATTCTGCTCTTCCACAAGCCTGTCTGTGGTACACAGGCTGACCAGAGCACATACAGCCACACTCTCTGTTTCCCTGTGGCAAACACAATTATCTACAGACATTTGCAGATTCAGTGAGCCCTAACTCAGAAAATTTAAATTTTCATCATCCCTTCGAAAATGCATATAGAGTAAATTCAGCTATCAAATAACAAGCATACAGTGACACCTTTTATCAGTGTTGCAGGAAAAGTATCAGTAAAGGTTTTACTGCATGAGTGGTCCTGTTTCAATGATCCTGTATTTATATAGTAATCCTGCTACAATATTTGCTAGCTGAGTAGCCTTATTCTGCCTGTTCTAAGCTTTCAGCACTCAGACCTCCACAGGCGTTCTCCGATACTCACAATGGTTCCTGATGGACCTTGCCGTCCCTGGGGGCCATCTTTCCCAGGCAGTCCCTGCAGAACAGGATCATGGGAAACATATTTACAAGGAACTCACAAAAGTCCAATCTAAAAGTTTTGCTACAAGCTCATGTCATCCTAATCAAGAACAAAAACAAACTTTTCCAAAAAAAATTCCTCCAGTTTAATTCAGTGCGCTAAAAGCAAGCTAGAGTGTATTAAAGAGCCTCTTTTACATTCTATGCAGCTCAACATTGAACAAAACCAAGTTAGGATAAAAATTTAAGAAAAAGCCCCAGACCTTTAAACCTAATCTACTGTAGCTGGGCTATCTTAGAACATTGAGAAAGAAAACAGCTATTCCAGTCTCTGGGCTGATAAAAGAGAGATGGATCACTCCCAGAGAATTCCTTAGCCCTCGTGGCATAGCAAGCATAGCCTTTATCTGATATTTCAGATTTATTTATTCCTTTCTGGTGATAGACCATAAAATACTGTAGCATAGCGGATCTGAGAAGGGAATGCCTGAAGCCTGAACCTGCCAATTTGAACTAAACCAAATAAACTTGTGGTACCCTATCATTCATCCATGTAACCATCAACAGGCAGACTAGAGACTAGAATCACACTAAAAGTGAGCTTATCTCAACTATCTCAGACTAACAGCGCTTATTCATTCGATCTAACCGTTTCGCGTTTGCCGTGGGCTAATCTCATCAGCGGTGCATTTAGCAGACACGTCTCAGCGCCGTGGCAGTCTCTACGACTGAGGTGAGGCTAAGCTGAGCCTCGTCCCGCTCAAGCAGGCTCTTCGCGCCCGTAGACTAATGATATACTAGTCTGAAGAGCCATCTTGATAAAAGGCAGAGCAAAGCACGCACTCCACACCATTCAGCTGTGTAGTGGGTCGTGGTCTTTTGGGGCCGCCTGCGATAATGACACAGCCCGTCCCATGTGGCGGGAAGCAGAGGGTGACCCTGATCCATTTGGATGCGGCACAGTGGAGGAGGTGCATAACACCACTAAATGCAGCCATGAAAGCCTGTAGCATCTCACACACCACTGAGGACGGAAGGGTTCCTTTGAGGAGATTGAGCCTGGCGAAACACCCACGAGCCACTAAATATAAACACCATACGTCACTGCATTTATCCACATCACAGTCCAAATTAACCCAAAGACATTCTGAACACTTCTGATAGGCACACATGAAACTTCTAATTTGTTTCATTTGCTCATCTGAACATCTATTTTTGATGAAGAAAACAGCATGGCCCATCTGCCCTTAACCTTTGATAACACGTGTTAAGGCTGTAGTAGTCTTTTCATGGGCGGAACGGTGGTGCAGTGGGTAGTACTGTCGCCTCACAGCAAGAAGGTCGAATCCGGCCCGGGCCTTTCTGTGTGGAGTTTGCATGTTACGTGTCCGCGTGGGTTTCCTCCCGGTACTCTGGTCTCCTCCCACAGTCCAAAGACATGCAGGTAGGCTAAATGGAGACTCCAAATAGTCCATAGCCTAAATGGAGACCCTAACTTGTCCATAAGTTAAATAGAGACTCTAAATTGCCCACACAGTAGGTGTGAGTGAATGATGTGTGTGCCCTGTGATAGACCGGTGGCCTGTCCAGGGTGTATTCCTGCCTCTCACCCAATGCACGCTGGGATAGGCTCCAGCACCCCCCACGACCCTGCCCAGGATAAGCGGGTATAGATAATGGATGGATGGATAGTCTTTTCATATTGCGAAACACAGATTTTGCGGCACAGATTCTGTGCTGAGCAAAATTTAAATTGATGAAGGATTCATGAAAACCTTTCCCTAAAAAGAATGAATTGCTGAGCTGAAATTTACATCTAAATCGTTTTGCAGGAAATTCAAAGTGATAGAAGAAAGTAAGAAATATAATTTGCATAATAAGATTGGAAAGAAAGCTCTTGCATCGACTGCCTTTTGGGATCAGACAAACATTCATCTTTCCAAACTGGGGCCACTTTATTAACGGTGTCTTACCCTCTGTCCCGCAGGCCCATCCCGGCCTGGTGTCCCAGCAGGTCCAGGGACACCCTAAAGAAAAACAAACAAAAACAAAAAAACAAAGGCAACTCAATTAAACAATTAACTTATGGGCGAATAAGTATCCCAGTCATATATTTTCTGTGGTACACAATGACAGATATTCAGGTATATTAAAAGGCTTCCCAATCTTCCCCAGGATGACAGGTTTCTTGTGATCTGTTTTTCTAGCTGCATCCAACACAAGTTCATAGAAATGGAAGGGGGCTGGGAGGTGATGCTGAGTCTGGGTGGCACAGAGACGCTGAGACAGGCACCATCTCACCCTGCTTAGCGCCGTCTCTGGTGCCAACCGGGGTGTCAATTTCTCCAATTAGCCAGCCGCCTCAGATAAGCAGCTCTCCCTCTCTTTCTCTCTCTGTCTCCCTCTCTCTTTCTTTCCCTCTCTCTCACTCTCTCTGTCTCTCTCTCTCTCTATCTCTTTCTCTCTGTCTCTCTATCTCTCTTTTTCTCTGACAGGATTCCACCACCTACCGCGGAGTTCAGGCTCTCTAATTAAAGAGGCGTCTCACATCAGACGTGGAGGTATTCGGAATGACACATTTGCGAATGCAATTTTACAACATTCAATCCAGTGTGGGAGGTGACAAAACTTAATCAAGCTGTCCCCGTTGCATGTGACATCCACCCAGTAAAATGTTTAACAGTTCATTTGCACCAGTGCTTCAGTGATGCTTCGTGTTTGCTTGTTGGTCTAGGAATGCTGTTAGCCAGGTCTGGCACGATTGCTCATATTAATTACGCTTGATCCCTCTTAAACTCACATAAACTCTGCTAAATTAAATTAACAGAGTTAGTTTAATGAGAAGTTGACTGTGTACAGCAAAACGTCCAGTGTTAATTCAACTGTACCACATAACATTTGGTCCCCAACCCTATCTGTTAGAGTTGAATTAACACTGGTAGAGTTGAATTGACACTGGAAGTTTTACCATGTGCGCTGATGTAAATACCAAGCCACAGAGGTGAAGCAGACGATCAAAAACCACGAGTGTGCTTTACCTGCAGTCCAGGAGGGCCAGCTTCACCCTTCTCTCCTTTCTCCCCAGGTGCTCCCTGAAAGAGACCCTCAATTAATTACCCCCATCTTCCGCAAAAGGTCACCCTTCTGGCCCCTGCGCCTGTTGCCACAGCACAAAACAGTTCTGGTGGGTGGCTCTCACGACCCCCACACCATATCATGACCCCCCACGTACTGTATTCCACTTAAGCAGTGAAGTAACTATCAGCACCAATTTACATGGAGCGATTCCTACTGCCTCTGTGCACTTACTGCCGCTTTAACAATCTATTAGGCAGGGGCAACCTGTCTCCCTTCCTTTAAGGGCTATAATTTCACAACAGTCTCTTGAAAAAGTGATTGGTAATTATATGCAATAGAGCTTTGAACTTGGACGGTCTAAGTGACAAAACATTTACAAGACCGTTAAAGTGGAGAAGGGAGTATCAACTTTAATGAGCTGCGCTGCCTTTCATCAGAATTTTGTGAAATAAAAACAGCGAAACCTGTGTGGCCTTATATAATTCTTCCCCATTTCACATGTGCACCAATAAGTTCCTTTTTTTACAGTGTATCTACACTTCTGTGCAGCTGACCTTTAAGTCCTTGCTGTTCTGGAACACAGAGACACTCTGTTTCCAGCATAGACACTAAACACTCACTCACACTGAAGCGACCACATACAATTGACATTGCTTTGTAGCGAGGGCGTAAGACAAGACAGCACTGTCCTAATGTTGAATGCTGACATGTATGAATGCTATGCATTGGGCAGAATGTAAACATGTAAAGTGTGGACTGATATGTGTGACATCAGCATCATGCCCAGGGTGTACGGGGGGCCATGAGCAAGACCCTTACCGGCGGCCCCTGAATGGATAGTCCGCTGGGGCCCTGGGGGCCCGGGGGGCCCTGAGGTCCTGGCGCACCGATCTCTCCTGCCGGACCCTGGGGCCCCTATTAGACAAGCGAGAAAAGATCATCCAGCGGGGGCTACATTAACGGCATCACGGCCGCAGTAAAAACACCCATCGAGCTCTGCTCTCAGAGCCGCCATCAGCATCGACCGCGTTCCCTCTCCCAGCCTAAAAGGCTTTCTGTCGTGCGCTCAGCGGCGAAGGCGAGCGTTTTTGAATCTGCGCGGCGTGCCGGAGCTGCAGTCTGGGGCTGCCGTCGATCCCCACGGGCGAGCTACAGACACCGCTCCCATCTCACGCACGCGGTCACGTCCTCGGTAAATACACCGCATAATCCATCAGGATGAAAACAAGCAGTGGGAGACATCTATATGCGCACTGCGTGGAGGCATGCGGAGGAAATGTAATTACAGGGCAGGTTTCTCGCTTATAACAATGTTATAAGACGAAAAATAACCCTAACCGGGTCATTTCCAAGACACTAAACACTCTGGATGTGTTTAAAGGAATAAATCTTTGTCAGTGTGGACCCTGGGAATTACATTATATTAATATATAATTATAGGAGGCTGTACATATGAAAAGATTTTTCTGACTTTTGTTCTTGGGCCAATAGAAAGATTTACACAGCAGCAGAAAAACCACGACGTGCTCCAAAGATAATAGAACACATACGTATCCTGTAGATATGCATACGTGTCTTTGTAATTCTCAACAGTCTTTCTTTGAACAGGTGTCTCTCTGCCCTTTTGAACCTCCTGGGTGTCGCTGGGGTGCGGGTTGTGGGTGGCCCCTGTGTGTGCACAGACAAATTTAGCATGAGCACTGAGAGGCTGGGGGTACTTTACCACATGGCCTGGTTCCCCTCGATCCCCTCTGGCACCTCTGATTCCCGGTCCGCCCTGCGATTTGGAGACACGCGCAGTGGACGTTCAGAGACGCCTGCTCATTCACAGCAAACATCAGCATTCTGCCCCGTTCAAGATCCTGACACATATCTACAGTCTACAGGATGGTATCTACAGTGATAATACCATCATTGCACAATAATCAGCATTCAAGGAAAGACAATTGTTCAGACATTTTGTATTAATGACAGAACACCACTTACAACAGAACACTGCTACACAAATAGAACACTGGTGGGAAAAATCAGTACGTACAGCCACTTCCTCAGGGATGTGTCAATCAGCAAAAATAACCAATAGCTGCGGGCTATGACCTTTGCAAGTTCCTGCACCCGCTGCTGCAGGCGGCTGTGCGTACAGTAATTACCCCAATAGCCCTGCTTCCTGCTACCAGGTAGGCTTTAATTACAGCCCCATAGGGGTTGAGCACTAGCCTAATTGTTCTCAAGCTCAGTTGCAGACCCTCGGGCGTTTAAGAGACAGTATCATAAAAATTCTACATTGACCATAAAGAAAATGTTTTTGTGAAAACGGCGCCAGAGCAAAGCCATCCTTTGAATGAACAACAAATGGCAATCTGGCACAATATACACAAAGCGGTGCCAGATACTTATCAATCAAACTTCATTTTATGGCACCCTTCAAAAGAGGAATTGTCTCAGGGTGCAAACGCATCAATTATTGCGGCGCTCACGTGTAATTTTATGCAAATGTTCCAGAACATGAATACGTACAATTACATTTCAATCAGGAAACTCTTGTAAAGTATGAAGACCTTCATTAGCCTTTGACATGTTAGTTCTAAACAACTGTATTATTGTGACCCTGCCCTTGGGGCACCTGCCAATCAGAAGGCATATCTGAACAGATGGCAGCTTAACACAAGCAACCATCCAATAAAAGACCCCTCTCCCCTGGAAGCACAGCTGCTACAGGGAGCCAAGAAGCAGGTATAAACGGAGAGAAAGTGGAATATTTGAAACAGTCGGGGGAACAAGAACTCAGGCAAAAAAAAGAAACTAATTAGGATGACAAATTATAGTGAAAGCAGTCTGCAGTCGCTTGCACTACCAGCAAGCAACTGCAGGGGGCTCAACAAGGTGGAATCAATAATCAATTATTGTTATTAATCAAGAAAGGCTCTGGATCTGGGCAGGAGGCCAGATGTGGCTGTCATCAGATCCACATTTGTCTTGGAAAATCTATATTCCATTTCAGCAGTGGCTATGTCTAAAAATGTTGAGCAGGGACAGTTTCAAAGACCGACTGGGAGTAGTGGAGGGGCTGTCAGACTGTCACACAGAGTGGGGAAGAGTTAGCCAATTGCCTGCTGTTAGCCAATTGCCTCAATGTCTTTCTTTTGGTGGGATAAAAATCTTCAGGAGCCTGAAAATGCTCTTCCCAGACAATATCTTAGTGCATTTCCTTTTGTGCCTCCAATGAAGCACCATTAAACTCACCAGCGCTGCCCGTACCCACCCACTGGTCCTGAGGAATCTGGCTCCACGGTGTCAAGCACATGCACCAGAAATTTCCTTAAAACACTACCAGTATTTCATTGGATTAAAAGCCCTGCCTCAGGGCAGATATCCATCGGTGCATTCTCTTGTTTCCGCACCTCTGATGGAACACTCACAAATGCATCTCTACTGCTAACTGGCGGTAGGGCACAGTGGCTGATTGGGCAAAGGATTATGGGTAGTTCATCATTCATGCTGTGTACTCTCTCAGTGTACTCTCAGAAGACAAACTCTGGGCAGCACTATCGGCGGTACGACATCTTTTCGGTATTTAATTTATACATACCCCGAGGCAAGTATGTAGCTCAAGGTAACCGACTAAAATGTCTAGCAAGCAACCTTCTCCATCAACTTTTGAATACTCCCCTTCCTAGTTCTAAAATATGGAAAAATAAAACAGAGCTTAAAATGAACAGGCAAGCACAAACTATGCTTATTGATTTTCAAAAAGTATCCCTTGGTGCTCCTATGGGAGTGCTGTGAAAAAGGCACAAGGCCCTGTTCAGCCAATTTAGAATTCAAATTAGACATTTGCATCTAGCCAATCGTAAAGTAGTTTCATATTTTTTAAAAGTCATAAAAAGTCACAACTTAATTTTTCTCAACCTCTCATTGGGTGGCCAATATTGGGCTAGGTCAGACAATTTTAAATGGGATGGATCAGAACAGTAAATCAGTGTAATTGCTTTTTTCAGCAATTGTGTTCGTATTACAGACATTAACAAACTGAAGAAGGCCCCGTGAACGAAACAGCAGCCTTTTGAATAAGGTCATGTATTTATGCTGACATGTCAAGTTCGACTCTCTGAAAGTTCTGACAAATATCCGTTTGTGACCTTCTCCAGAATAGTTTGCATGTCCCTGGCTTGAAACAATCCCATGTGACATGGATTAATAAGCAATCCCACCTCCGACAGTTAACCTCTGTCTCCAATACAGTTAACCATTATTCACTTCCATCGACATTGTGGTTAACCTTTAGTCAAGTGCTCTCCAATATGGTCGCATGAAACAGTCTCACAGTATGGGACTGCACTACGTGTGTTAATTACTGTACCCAATGGGTTTCTGTGTTCTCTGAAAATATAAATAATATATATCATATAACTCAATTACATCTGGAAAGGTGTATGCTGTTTGGCATTGCCTGGTTGTGTACTGCTCTGTCACCTAAGGCAAAATGTGGGCCAGTATGACCTCAGTATTCTGGGGGAGAGGGCACTCACAGGGAGTCCGGAGGGGCCGGGTGGGCCTTTGCTGTCCTGGGTGCAGGTGCACGCTTTGGGCATAGCCGGGCAGTCTGCTTCCACTCGCTGAAACACACAACCACACAACCGCTAGTACACACACATCAGAACGCAATGCAGGCAGGACATACACTGTATAACACACTACAACACTATCAGTACAAACATAACCAAAGACTGTCAGCACACAAAACATAAAGACATACACACACACGCAGAGTTGCGTTTACCGAATCTAACTGTAGATTTACCAGACAATTATGCTTTTGTAACAATCTGCCAAGATCCACGAAGGACTAAACTGCCATTGAGATAAGACTCTAAACGAGTGAAAGAAAAAAGATAAGGCTTCTTATCTTACAGAGGATTTTTTTAACAAAATGCCAGTCAGAAGTTAATGCAGACGGTGGATGATTCGCCTGAAGTTGCACACACAAGCAGAGCGGGTAAGTGTGTAGACCTTAAGGCTGGGAGTATGTTCCTTCACAGCTCAGTGACGTGTGCATTACCTCTGCTGCGTTGCCTTTGGGCCTCAGGTTATTATTCTCACCTCTGTTTCATTCGTCTGTCAGCAGCAGACAACCTTTCCCCGGCCCAAAGCAGTAAAACACATCACAACCCTCGGCCAGGAAACAAACAGCGACATCAATAAACCTCCAATCGCTGCACCGCTTCCCAATAAAAAAAGTGCCCTTAAACGGCGGTGTGCCACAAACGCCTGATGCAGCCAAGCTTAAATACATCTGCTCTTCTATCAGTGCCGCTGACGGGTGTGAGAAATAGCACGGGCTGAAAGACTGAGCACTGCCGCTGGATTAGAGCCGAAGGTTCGTTCGGAATACTGAAAAGAATGCAGTGAGTGCGCGGGGCGTTTGGAGTGTCCCAAATGCGTGATGCTGCCGGGGGGTCGGCGTGCGTGTGCACGGGCTGGAAAGGCTCTGAGCGGGACGGCACAGGGGGCGCGGGACGGCACAGGGGGCGCGGGACGGCACAGGGGGCGCGAGCGGCGCCAGCTCTCACCAGGCCCGGCAGCTCGCAGCACTTGTCCCGGCTGGCCCACGAGGTGCTGCAGACGATGTCGAACATCTGGAGCTGGAACTGATGACGAAAACAACAAACGCACGTGAGCATGTCGCGCGCATGATTCACACACTGGGTATCGTTTGGATGCAGGTGTACATGGAAGATCACAGTGTTTTTGTCCTGGAGGGTTGCGGTGTCTGCAGATTTCTGTGGTTTCCTCGCAGTCAGCAGCCAATTTAGGCCTGGAAACCATGTGTGGGACTCCTTAGCCATTAATTGACTTCAATTAATCACTTGTGCTGTAAACACACTAAAAACTAGGAGACACTGCGGCCCTCCAGGATTTAAGTAACAAATTCATGGTTTAGGTTGAACAAATAGGAGAGAAACAAATGTTGTGGCCTATTAAGAATGCAAAGGGGCTATTAATTTCGAGCTATTAACAAATGAAGCCACATGCTTAGATCTTGCTCCACAGGAGACAAGTACAGTGACTTTCACCTTCCTTTGACCAGTTACATCATATTCCTTTCAACAGCTGAGCAGTCCAATTAAAAGTGATTCGTTTCACAAGGCTATGGCAAAACAAACAAGAAAACATCAAGAAAAAAAATACTATCACATATGCTTTGAATAAACAGTTTTTAACGAGAACGTAATTAGTGAACGGTGGAACTGAAAGCCCTCATTGTATTGCAGGGGGTGTTTATGCAGTGCATATTTCCAGTTTAGCATCAAATTCTGCTCTCTTCCATTTGGATGCACATGAGGGGAATGAGATGCTTCATTCCACCACACGGACTGAAAGACAACTCTTCTGGGCTCACTGCATGAATTGACAGATTTCAAGAAAAAGCTGTCTTTCAGTGACATAATACCAACTCCATAGTGCTCACATCTCCACCACTGCACTTAAAAATATGTACCATGTGCAAAAATAACACTATTAACAGTTCAACTATTAACTATTTTTATCATCAATTGCCATCTATTATATACTACTGCCATCTATTAATCACTGTTAAGCAGCTACTTAACCTAACTTAAGGATTATCTTATCTTATGTTCCAAATAAAACATTAATATATGCCAAAATGGCACCTGGCCTTGCGGCAAATATTCAGTGTAAAGTCAACTCTGATAGAGTACTTTAAAATCAAACAGGAAACATGTGGTCCCTACCCTGGCAGAGCTGATTCAAAATGGAAAATGTTGCTGTGCTCTCACCACAAGGCCAATGTGAGGTGCATGAAAAGCACCTTCACCAGTCAGAAAAGATCTGGCAACCCTGGCCCTGCTTTCCTCAGCGTGCCTCAGTCACACTCACCGGTGCCGAATTGTCTCTCTTCTCTCGGGAGCGCACCATCCTGCCCAGGACCTCCACCCCGTCCATGGTGATGTTGCCTGCCGCATTGATGGGCTTCTCTCCCACCAGCTTGCAGTCGATGACAGCCCTGGCTGAGGTCTTGCTGATGGCCATGTGGAGCTACAAGGGGAGAGAGAGCACATTGTGGTTGGAGGATGAAGTAAAGATATGAACAGAACAAGCAGAATGAGCAGCTCCTTCGTCATCATTGAATAGAGACATCAAACTAAATGGCAGTTTTGAATGAACTGCTATGACTCATGGAACATCTCTTGAATTTGACCTGAAAAGACTAATTGGTTATTCATGATCTTTTTGCTCATTTTCTTCTAATCATCATTAGTTAAATTTTCTATTCCCTGAAACAGAGTTAGACAACCAGGGGCAAAACTGCTAGAAAACTAAGCTTGTGAACAGATGGTTGCAAAATCTAACTGGCAAAGTAGCTCTACTCATACACAAAACATGATCACAAACAGTCCTTTGGTCAGAGTTTTATTTCTGTGGATTTCAGTGATTTTCAGAGTGGAATAATCTCCACATTAAAATTCACAAAATGCCTGAACATGAATAAATACATTCAGCAGAACAGATTTCCGCTCTACCACCCTCCTGAATATTTTCTATGTCAAGTCACTAATTTCTGGATCATTTGCCTACAGTACATTATTTGCGTCCAGTAACTGAACTATGAAGTGAACATGATTGATAGGAACGGGAGAAAATCTAGCATACATTAATTCTTGCTTGTGAAGACAAAGGATTGAACCTTTGAAAGGAACACAAAATGCTACATGTTTTTGTGTTTTACTCCCATGAGATACAAATCTATCCCGGTATAATTCCACTGCCAAAGTGACACATCTGCTCATTTCACATAACAAAGGAATCTCAGCTCAGTCTGCTGTTTCAGACACTCCCGCTGTTAAATGCGCTTCGGTTTGTTTGCTTCTGGGAGCGTGCCTGTGAGGTAAACCGGTGTTTTTTGTTTTTTTTTCGCAGAGAATGCCTGAGATGCCCTCTGACGGGGCACTGCCCGAGCACGCCCGCTCCTGTTTGCTGCTCTGCCCGAGCACGCCCGCTCCTGTTTGCTGCTCTGCCCGAGCACGCCCGCTCCTGTTTACTGCTCTCAGGGCGCGGGAGCGTGACTGATCTCCGCTCCGGGACTTCTTCCACGGCCGCCGCTTCGCCTCCGCGTTCCGCGCGGAATGAAGCGCGAAACCCGGCCAAGTTACAGGACACCAAATCCCAGCCCACAAAATCTTACGCAAAGCTGATAAGCCCCCAAAGAACTGCCTATCAGAGATTTGGGGAACACCAGCCAAACCTTTACTGCCCCCAGGAAGAAACGAGTTTAATATCATTACAAAATATTCTGTTATTCTAGTCTCTTTTACCAAAACAGCACACACACAGCCTCAATGAATATATTAAGTTTTGAAAATTAAAACATTTTTAAGGTTTTGGAAAACGTATACAGAGTAGGCTGTTCTCAGATCATTTTTAGTTTAATCTGACAGAGCATTAAGTGCTGTAAGCATACAAATAAAGCTATACAAATCCATACCCTAATACCCCGTGGAGAGCGATATGCTGCTGAAATCAGTATTTCCCAAACTGGCTCATAGAAGTAGCACTTTGTCATGTGCTTCAGAGAAATATGCTGTGGAGAGAACTCCAGGTAGAAGGTGAGTATGTGCTAAGACTGAGAACCCATTTCTGCACCTTCTCTTAATCATAAAGGAACAGATATCTGAGAGTTACACCGGTACATAAATCACTGACCCCTGTCTATGCAGTGGTTTTAGGAGAATCCCTGTTTTGAACAGTTTTCCAAGCCCAACAAATAACATTTAGCTGTTATATGCCAGACTGCAAGGCCAGGCTCATACCATGCGAAAGGAAGAACCTTAAGCATTTAAGCAAGTATTACATTTGTGTTTTATTTTTGAAGAGTGGTATAAGTCAGGACTGTCTAGAAATGATGGTTTAAACCAGACACCAACAACACAAACTAATTGTGATGTCAGCCTTTTATAATTTACACAATGAGCCATATATGGATTTACAGTTCTCTCCAAGCAGCTACTGCTGACTAATTCTGCTGTATTCAAATTACATTCTGCATTTTGTTACAAGGGTAGGGCTCATGTGAGGCCAATGAGAGAGGAAAAGCTCATCTCTGTTTGAGAGCTCCACACTCAGATGGCATCATCGTGGGTTAGCTTGATTAAAAATCAGCAGGCTCTCAGAATATGAGCTGTTAGAATTCCAGAGTGAGCACTGTTTGGCCCTCTGTGCATGCAGCTGCTGAAAAGGGTTCTCTAGAGGTTTCTATTTTGTCCAAGAGGGCAGCTACTGCATATGGAATCACTTCAGCAGAGAACAAACAAAAAAGAACAAAACAAAACTATTCAGTAGGTTCCCAATGTGGCGCAGTCTCTCCACCAGAGATGGATTGTTACCCACGAATGGGACAACAAACTCCAAAGACCAGCATTCCACAGGGACAGGAACTCAACTGCATATCACTGATTTGAAGAATGAGAGTCAAATTCCACAAAAAAGGAAGCTTATCTTCAATCTGCACAACATGCCAAAAACCACCAAAGGTGTGAATAGTTCAGATAAGACTGGTCTGGCTGTGTTTAATATCAAAAACAACACAACACTACAGAACACTGACCTTGTGAAAACTTCCATAGAAGAGCTTTTTGATCTCTGGCCCCTCAAAGGTCACTGTCTGGAACTCTGACTTGTAGTCGTAGTTGAAGAATGTGAGGGTTTTCCCACTATCTGTAGTTAAGATGGAGACAGATCGGTATGCCTTGTTAGCAAAGATTCCAACTGTTTACACGGCAAGATTGGTTTACATTGGCATGAGTTCTAAGAAATGCTATTTAACAATTCTACATCAATGTAACCCATGTAATAAAAACTTATTCCTTTCAGATAATGGCCTGAAAATGCACCTTACAGACTGTCATAAGGATTATAATGGTCCTCATTAAAAGACGTGTGCCATTTTAAGAATCTTATCACACAGAATTGCGGGAAAAAAATTCAACACATTTCTAGTGCTACCCAGCCACTACCTGCAGAGAGAATCTGAAAAGGAAAGTGTTCTAAATAGCAGCAATCAGAGAAGTGTGATACGCTTTTATCTGTCTCTTCCAGAGAGTTCCTTTGACGCAATATTAATGCAAGTGCCCCACTCACTGTCCAGGATGAGGCCCACCAGGGGCTCGTTTTCTTTGTTTAGGACTTCCCACAATGCAAAGGGCTCTTGGGGAGTTTCAGGGAGCAGACGAAACAGCACTGTGATGGTGTAGTCAGACGGCAGGCCTTCGGGGTGCAGGTACCTGAGGAGTAACGGACAGGGGGCAGGACGTTCTGATGACAGCACCCAATCACTTACAGTTATACCATACACACCTACAGCTAGTCTCGCCTGTTAAAATGTATTTTATCTATGTAATACTTTCAGTAGTCCATCCATCCATCCATCCATTATCTATACCCATTTATCCTGAGCAGGGTTGCGGGGGGTGCTGGAGCCTATCCCAGCGTGCATTGGGCAAGAGGCAGGAATACACCCTGGACATGCTGCCAATCTATTGCAGGGCACACTTTCAGTAGTAGGCTATAAATTGGTCCCACAGTCTAGGGCACATTGTATAATAATAACCCTTTTGAGAATAATTCTTTTTTTTCTATTTGACCTGTGAGACTACAGATACAGAACAAATTCCTTTATAATGCCAAGAGACATCACTGGAATAAAATGAACAACATTCCCTCAAGGCAACATAAATCAGATAATAAATTCTGAAACAAACACACGGGCCTGGATTCAGTCAACATTTACCAGTAACCCTGACTCACAAAAAGGCAAATGTTGGTTATTTCCTTCACTACTAGTACCAATTACTAATTGGGGAGTTATGTACCCAAATTAGCTCCCCAAGAGAAGCGAAGAAAAAAAAGAACAGTCATAGTTAATGACAAACCTTAATTTGCTCTAGGTCATGAAACTTACAAACTTACAATAGAATCAGATACAAAATAACTTCAATTCTGTTCAATTTTTAAAAAAGACAATTAGAAGCAAGGATTAACTATACATAAATATTTTACTAATTTGGACCAGAAAATGGTTACATCACATGACTCTCACTAACCTAAAAACCATAAACTCATAATTGATTTTGGTCCTTGTTTTCTCTCACTATTCCCTATGTAACCCCCATCCATTCCCTGTGACAATGCATACTTTGTGGGCTGGGAGATGAGGGCATCCTTGTGCAGCCTATAGCAGGGGAAGCTGTTGAACGTCCCGGGCTCCATGGATACGCCCTCTACACCTGCATACTGGCCACTGACCAGTCCGAACATCTCCATCATCCGGAAGCCTAAGGAGGAAATGACAAAATGCTCCTTCACCAAGTAGAACTGGACCACTGAACGGATGGCTATGGGTTTAAATCCTGGGAGACATAATGCTGAACTATCACTGATACACATTGTACAGAAAAAAAGTTAAACTGTTTTCCTTTTGGGGTCATATAAACTCTGTAACAACTGAATTATCACTGAAGTGTTTACTGTGTGTCTAACCGTAATTGATTCAGTTAACATCTGGGCATGAAACTGGGCAAATGACTAATTCAGTAATAGATGCCCCGAGGACTGTCTTTCTGTCATTCTTACTATAAGCCTGACTACAGAGCTTATGTACGACAGGCTGTGGAAGTCTGCATTGCTGATTCAAAGTCAATCCTGACATCAGGTACACAAAGTAATAAATAATTACTGAAAAATGAAAGGGAACTGGAAGGGCTTCACTTTCTCCACAGCGAGTTCAGCATCATGGACTTTCAATCTTTGAATGTCTAGAGTTGCAAATCTCATCTGTGGCCATAGATTAGTACTGTCTGTTTTTCTCCAGGGGTCCGTTTCTATAGCAGTCATTTTCTATGGCGGTCAGTCCATCGTCTAAGGTCGCCATCTTTTCTCTCACCTGCTAAGGTGCTGCCACTCATCTGGACAGAGGGACACGCTAGAAAGAGAGGTTTCACGTTAAAACGCTACTGCCAATGATGATATTCAAAAGCCATTCCATCATATTTATTCTCCAGCAACAATAAGTTACTCGCTCTTCGGCAAAGAAAACATTTCCCCAAGTGCACCTAAAACCAACACGGCACACTGCTGTGACCTATCAAAAACTGTTCCACTGCTAAATCTTGAATGAGTTCCAAGGCAGCACGACATGACTCACTTGCTGAGGCAGCTTCGCAGACGAAGGTCACCAGCTGCTCCTCGATCTTCCTGAAGGCGTCTAAATCATCAACGAAGAAGACGTGCCTCTCGCTGGGCCTGCTGGCGATGCTCACCAGCTCCCCGTAGTCTGCGTCCGCGAACCCGATAGCGAAGACGATGTAGCCTGAGGGGCCAGCGGCGATCGAAAGCAGGGGGGTGAATGAAACACAAAATGGCCGACCTTAGGTGGGTGGAATGGCCTGCACTTATCATTCAGCATTCTCATGTTCTCACAGGTTATGACCTCTTAAATGCAGTGGGGAATGCAACACATTTCGGAAGGATGCACGTTGGTTGCCGCGGGTTACGCACCTTCCATCTGCATCTCCTTGGAAACCTTATTGACATCGTCCTGAGACCGGCCATCTGTCAGCACCACCAGTACTTTGGGGATGCCCCTCCTCATGCCCCCCTCCACAGTGAAGATGAAGTCTTTCACGTGTTTGATCGCTCGTCCTACAGGGAGGGAGAGAGAGAGAGATGGTGGTAATACCATAAATAATCTTATAAAACTATGTTTATGTTGTGAATTGAATTAAAAAAACATTACATATACACTATATTATTGAATATATTTTAAAATATGTGTTTATTTACAAGTGAAATCTGCTTTACAGTTGAATTGGTACATTCTTGGCGAAGCGATAGTCTTTCAAACAAATTGGCAATACAAGTATATACTGTTTTTGGGTGCTGCTTACTTACTAACAAAAAAGCTTTGTTATTGAAGCAAAACTGCATAATGGAGGCAATCACTGGTGTTTCAGTTGACTCATTTGACAGAAATTCAGTCATTTTGCATCAATTGTCTCCAGCCATGGTGACTCAGCATAGCTCAGCACTCACAATACAAATATTAAAATAATGACTCAGTTTTTTTGCTTTCCTGAAAGCCTTGCTTTGTTTGTATGATTGCGTGATTGTTATGGCTAGTATCTTTTTATAATGGCAAGGTTGGACCATAAAAATAACTCACCAGACCGAAGCTGGACATCACTGCATCTCTCACTGATCTCTCTACAATTTTAATGTGCTGGCTGCCAAAAATAGAGGCAGACAAGCTAAAACTAAGAGTCCTATCCACACAGCTCTTCAAATGTCACTCCATTTCAATTTATTTTACCATCTGTGTAATCACATCTGAGTAATTCAAAATGCACTGAAAAGACCACATTTGGTATACAGGCGCACACACACACACACACACACACACACCTACACACACATAGAAATACATGTACAAGCGCTGAACATGCAGGAAGGCAGATGAATACAGGATATACACACAGACACACATTCTTGCACACAGACACACATTCTGAACACATCCCCCGTTCTCAGCACATGCCTGTCTTGGTGTTTCCTCCCTTGTACTGTATGCGCTGAATGGCCTCCAGCAGGCTCTCCTTGTCATTGTAAGAGTTGAGCCTGAACTCCGTTCTGGCGTCATCACTGAACTGAGCGATGGCCACCTATCAGGGGGAAAAGGAAAAGGCCTTTAAGGGGGATGCTTCGGGCACGACCACCATCACCCGCTCTCGCCGTATTGAAACGGCCCTTCAGATACGACAGGATTAATCTCTACCTCCCTGTTGTTTCCTTACTACATCTGTATTCTGTATTGAGTCTCACTAATCAAAACTCAATCAACATTTGCACTTTACTTGGACAGTAAGATAAATACAGTTTGGCATTCATATTTTGGTGACTTTTGAAGCAAAATGTTTAAGTTTTAGTTTGACCTAACTGGACCAGCACCAATGGTCTAATACAGCACCCAGTCTTTGTTCATTTCAAATCTATTAGGCATTTAAACTGCTTTTCCTTATTGGCTTTCCCAGCATAAGACCTGCAGGCCGCAGGTCCACACAAATGTGCTGAGCTCTATTGATGTGCAGTAACCACACGGCGAGGAGACGCATTGGTGGCCCATTTCCTTCCACATGAGGATATTGACAAAAGCCTTTCCTTCTCATTCACATGCCTGGTTGAATAGATAGTGCCGGACAATGCAGTCTGAAGCTCTCGGGATAAACGTGACAGTCTCTGCCTGACAATCCAACACCCGATCTTACAGCCACCTCCCCCTTGCTCTTGATACGGCAAGAGCAGTCTGCTACACTTCAACCATCCCTGCTAATCCAAACTAGACCTTATCCAGACCTTATCGTCTTAATCCATTTTTGTCAATTGGATTGCTTGCATTTAACATCGTAAAATGAATCTACAAAGCAAGACTATTTGACAGATTGAGGGCAAATAATATGTTGGAGCCACAGCTCAAATTACATTTAGAAATATGCCGCGGACTATGTTAAAGCATCTGACTTGTGTCAGAAGCAGCTGACCAGCCCCACCGTCCGCGTCTCCAGGGTCTCACCTGGGTCCCGTCCGGGCCGATCTGATCGAGCGCGCCTGTCGTGCTGTACAGGAAACGGATGATTTTGTGGAAGTTGTCATCGCCGATGCTCCAGGACCCGTCCACCAGGAAGACCAGGTCGGCCTTGGCCGCTTTGCACACTGAAAGGGCGGAGAGGGAGAAGGTTGGGGTGGGAGTCGGGTGAGGGAAGAGAGCACAGCTGCCCTCTTTCCCCTCCAACCCCTGCAGAGATGAGAAGTGATGAAAAATCCCCACGGCAACAATATCAACACCTTACATCAAACGCAGCCAGTCGATGGCGGACTTTTTACCGTTGGGTCATCTTTTTTTCCCCTCACCAGAGCCCTTTTGTCTTTGAATTTTTTTTTTTTTTTGCGATAAGAAACATTTCTCGTCTTCTGGAGGGAAATCAAACAAAAGCCAATGTTTCTCTGATGAGTCCCGGGTAAACAGGACGTACCAGCAGGGAAAATGGGTTGTATGGATTTCACCTGAAAGGACTTTGCAATTAGCTTTAATGAGGATGTGACCAGAATTCCACAGGAAGGTGAAACAAGAGAATGCAGCCATTCATTTAAAGACAAGCGCGCTTCACCCTAAAGCCCTGCGACTGCCTTTCACTGAATTCACAATATTTCCCACATTATCGCTTGAGTAGGCCTATGTTCAAATGTGAATTAAGGTGAGATTAACAACGTATTAAAATCTACATTTCACAGTACGTTGTACTAGGGATGTTACTACACATTATTGAAAAGTGATCGGTATATTCTGTAGTCGCCCCCACCGAGTCAGCGCACAGCAGGCAGCGGGCTGAGACCGTTCCCAGCTATCACTCAGGGAAACTCTCGCATAGAGGAGGAGGTGCGGGAGCTAGCGAGACACAAGCCTGGTGTGGCAGCTGGATTTCTTTCAAACCCCAGCAGCCTATACATCAAAATCAAGCTTCGAACCTGTAGTTTTTAGCTGTATGTGTTAATTTCCTCCATTAAAAAACCCAGTCGAAATATTGAAAAAACCGACGTTTTACCTTGTATTTCAGTTAATATTCATCCGTTTAAGATGTAACATGCTGTAGGCCCTATGTATCAGTCATAGGTCTTGGCTATAATGAACACGAAATCCAGCCACCAAGGGAAAATATGAGGACATCAGACGTTTTGTAGTCTATCCAAACTTAGTTCAGTAGGGGAAAAAATAAAAATAAAACAAAAAAAAGTTAATGTAGGCTGTAGGTTATATGTAACTACCTTTGTAAAGTAATAATTCACGTTTCCCGAGCAAACTGCAGTAACATTAACACATCAAGAAACGCGAACGCAGCATCATTGAAATTTAAGATTATTCCCTTCAACTGAAGAATATGTTTCTATATTTTACTGTAAATAGTTTCTATTTCCAATGCAAAACATAAGATTTCGATTTATAAAACATTTTTTTCTGTTTATGCTTGTTCAATGCACCCCAGTTAAAGGGGGGGGTGCTGGGGTTCAGACAGTTCATAAAACTTTGTTTAGTTGAAAATAAAAATAGAGAGAGAGATGAAATGTATGCCATTGCATTGCCAATGAATATTAGGTTTAACGTGACTTCCGGTTTAAACCACGCCCATTTACTGTATTCTATCCAAATACACATACAGATACAGACAATTTTGTTGGTTGAACGGATACAGATACAGATACAGATAATGACATCTCTGCACACCCCTACGTACTTGACGACACTAGTAACACTAGTAATGTGCTGATTATGTCATAAAAGGTTTTGACTGAATTTTACCAACTTACCATATTTCAATCAAAAACAGGCAGCATTTTTTTGCAGGCTGTCGAAAAAATAGTCAAAAGAGGGGTTTTCCTCACCTTCTCTGGGCTGAGGAATGGTGGGTAGGGAGGTTGTCGGGGGCACAGTCGGGGCTGCAGTTGGAACGGGAACTGCACATCAGGGAAACACACAAATCATAGTTACAGATCAGTTATCACCTGCACATACTATGGTACTGTTCCATTCCCTCGTTACAATAAACAAATCATTAGGTAATCAGATTGATAAACTAACAGCAAATTAGGTCTGCAAAACAAAGAAGAGAACTGGCATCCCTTCCACAAATGTATTGTTCTCTGGTCCTCCTCAATGGCCAATTCAGTTCAGTTTGTGCTTAGTTCAGTGATACACCTGACAGGTTGAATCTGGACAGTGCCAGCACCAACCCGTGGCTGAGAATCCCGCAGTGTAACGCGTGATTGGCCATCGTGGAAAAGGGCATGAGGGTTTCGGTCAGCAGGCTATCGCCATAGTGATGGGGCACCACTGACCTACTGCCTTTTGTACTGCAGGAACTGCAAAGCAAAGCGGGCAGCTATACCCGAGTAGAAGGAAGTGGTGGACGAACATCACATTTCAGAGGATACACATGCTAGTGTTTGACCCACTGAACTGATAGAGGACACTGCAATGATGGGAAGAGCTAACGGTTTGATTTGGCATCCCAAATTAGAGATAAAAAAATACAATTGTTCCCCAAACTTCCCATCGCAGCACAATTGACTGTTACTGAGATAAGTCTTCATTTCAGTAATAAAGTTTTTAAGACAGCAATTGAAATTTATTTCAAAATTTGCTTTCGTAAAGTCAACAGAAGCAGTTTATTTGTATTAAAGTTGGCTACTATTAAAACAGCACCTGCTTTTAAGAAGAAAATACACAAAAATCAATAATGACCCTGCAACTAACACGATGACAGTGGGTAGCAGTATCACTAAATCCTAATGTCCATGTATGATTAAGATACTCATGTAATAGACTTATTTTATTTGAATGAAGTTTCGGGAGGAGCGAACGGCTGCGTTTCTGTGCGCTCTGCTGATGACATCGCTGGTTCACTGCAGCAGTAAATCAGGTGGCTGCGAGTGGTAGAAATTACATTTGATAGCGCGCTCTTGGGCTTTCCAGGAGGGAACACATGGCAATTTAGCCGGGCTTTAGTTTTAATTTGCGTCAAAACAAAGCAATAAATCTTGGTCTACACGCTGTGTGCAATCGTGCATCTCAATGCAAACACACATACCTGGGAAGGGGAGATGATAGCACAGGCCCTAGAGCAATTCTGCGGGCTTTGACAATGCCCCCCTCGAGACAGAAGTCGATTCTCCTACATGGTCTTATTGCTTCACAGCTGAAGCGCAATATTGTCACAGCATTGCTCTAATGTACACTGTCCAGGCTCTGGGGACACCGTATGAATACAGGGAGGCTGGCTGGCAGGCTTCGGCAGAAACACCTACAGGTTTTGCCCATGACGACGACCGCCGGTCCTTCAGTTTCCTGGAGCTGGGCGTAGACGCTGATTTTGTACTGGGTGTTGGGTGAAAGGTTGTAGAAGCAGTGTCTGGAAGCTCCGCCCCCCAAACTCACTTCTTGTCTTTGTCCATCTGAAATGATTCAAGTGTTGTCATTAACAATCCGCAGCCTGTCATGTTATTTTGAGCATGGGGATGTACTAATATCCATACTCGAGATAGCAATGTTCACTTTACAGCTTGGAAACTTCATAGCAGATGCTAGCCTGGTAAAGTAAATAAATAAATAAATCATACAGGCACCCTGATTGATTTTTCATCTATTCTGAGTGCATTCTGTTTTAAATTTCTGGAGGTACTCAAAACAAAATAAGTACTATTACTGAGAAGATAATTGGGCTGTCAAAATACAAGATTCCAAACATCCAGATAGAAAAAAAATGATTTTTACAATTCAGGTTTTGTAATAGTTTTAAAACATTCATGTGGCTACTTGCATTTCAGTGCAACTTGTATTTGAAGATTCTGTCTCATCTCACAAAAAAGACAACCTTAAAATTGCTATGCTGTAAGCATCAAAATGTTATGTTCAGTTGTTCAAATGTATGCCTTCGGTATGTTAAGACATTCCTACCATACATTCTTTTAAGAAAGGCATGTTTAAATTATATTTCATTAACAATTTAAAGACCGTTTTTTGATCCAATTTTCGAAATTCTTAAGAGCTTGAATTAAGGATGACATTACTTTCGCATGATGATGAGTTTGCCTGTGGCTAGAATTAGCAGTGACTTGGATCCTGCAGCATGCTGAACAGGAGATCCGACTAAAATTGGGCAAGTGTTGTTCATTATCATCTGCCATTCTTACAGAGACTGTAAGATTATTCAAATATTAAGTAACCTACAGCCCATGGCAGTCTTGTGGTAATCTGACTATAGGGTCTTCCATGCAGCTGGCATCTTTTAATTCTTTATCCCTAAGCTGTAATTTCAAACCTTCCTTCCGGCAATTCCTTCATTTGGGACTAAAGGATTTTCTTTTCTAACTATGTGTGTATGTATAATAACTGTATTTCTTTCATATACCTTCAATTTGATGTAATTCAATATGCTGCTACTGCAAGCCTCAAGGAAGCTTGAACATTAAAGCATGACAGAGAGATGTAAAGACTTGAAAAAGTACAAAAGAGCCCTGGTTCAGTCACACCACAATGTTTGCCTTTAACTTTAACTCTTTTTTAAATTTCTTCGACAGCAATCCGAGTTTTGAGATGAAAGAAACATTCTGTGCAGAGGGGGGAAAAAAAGCTTAATGCTAAGTGGAGATGAATTAAAGGCACAGCATTCTGTGTTTAGACCGATTTCAGGACCAGATCTAAAAGCAAGAGAAGTTTCTCTGGCTGTTTATCAGGCTTCTGTGCACTCTGTAACTCCCAATGTGACCAATCCAGTATGTACAGAGTCTGCCTTTAAATGACTGAACAAAAGAGACGAGACTTCTGCATGAACATTTCCCGCCTCAGAGAATACCCAGAGTTCCAGACCAGCGACGCACCGACTTAGCAAGTACAAGGCTTAATGTACCTAATTCTTTAAGCCGTCTTGTTTGGTCCAGAGGCAGACAAGTGCTCATTGTGCACTGGACAAATGAAATAAAAACATTGCTCCTTCCCTTAGCAATGACATTACCCAGAGACTATTTTCGGTTCTGAGCGTAGTCTGTAGAATGACAATTAGTTTCACTTAAACCACTTTGAAAGGGAAGTCATATGGAACAATTCCTCGCTGTTCTGCTCCAAATTTTTGTTTTACTCTGTTTTTTAAGATAAGAACCGAGAAGCATAAGAACTACACAGGTTCAAAGCATCAAACACTTGAAACAAAAGCCCCATGAAAGATGTTTCTGTTCTTTGTTGCTTCATGTTTTTGAACAGACACAATGTGGCAGGCTACAATTACTTCCATTAATGCCACCTCATCTCAAATTAATCAGCAGGGCAAACAGAGTCCCTTTTTTTTGCTCCACAGCTTTAAAGAACATAACTGACTCTGCTATTAATGTCCCGTCAAACCACATTTTGATGAAATACCAAGACGGTGAGGAGGCTGTTAATTGTAATCACGGACACACACACACACACACACACACACACATCTACCCTCCCTCCAACACACACACGGGCCCATTCACAAACACACACAGAGACACACACACAAGCACTGCTGTAATATCTCCACTTAATCTCTTAAATAAAGCCTGTTACGTCCAATGCTCATGAGAGGAAGCCACTGAATGACAGATCTTATCTCAATATTGACAGAAATCTCCAGCTGTGATCAGACATACACACATACAGACGGGGACGAAGGATTAAGCAGATGATGAGATATTTAAAAACTGAACAGCTTAAAGAATCACTGTCAGACAGGATCCTTTGTGCAGAAAAATAAAGAGGAAATAAAACAGAAATCAACTGAGACAAATTTATAATGATGCACAATCCCTGTCTGACAGATAGCCAGCCTTTCCCTGGCAAGTCAACATCCAAATCTACGACACAGCCAGATTTGAATAATAGATATTATTCTTACAAATTATTCAGGTAACTGGGGGACAGAGAATGTGTCCTTGGGAATGCATTCATGAGGTGCTGTTTCTTACCAGTAAAAGTAATCCAGCAGACATCCCATCCCATTAGGGATTTGAACCAATAACCTTCAGTACTTTACACTGTTGGTGCTGTGTACCACACACACACACACACGCACACACGCACACACACAAGGCTCTCTCTGTAACAGCACTGCTATATTGGCAGAGAAACGTTAGCGCGTTAAGGCGTACTCACTGAGCAGGGACTCGATGACCACCCTGTAGAGGGAGGCGTGCCGGTGCAGCTGCCACTGAGCACACATGCTGGTCATGCGCACCTGGTATGTGTTCAGGTTGGTCACGCCCAGGTACACTGTGAGGGAACACAAAACATGTTCCTGACAGATTAGACCAGGGCCAAAACACACTTTAAAACAATGAGCAATACAGTCATGATGTATATGTTTCTGAAACAATTCCAATTCTGTTTTTAATTACAAAATTGTTTGTGCTTTGCCTTAATAAACCACACTTTCTGGCACTTACCTTCAATTCATGATGCTGACGACAGTATTGATTTAATTTAGCAAACTAGCTGAAATTAAATTAAATGAGTAATGAAGATTAAAAGGCTGGTTCCTGAACATGTTAAAGTTAATGATACAACAGACATTTCTACCATAAATTATGCCACAGATATTCAAGCGTTTGTGAATGGGGGCAAGATCTTACAGAGAAATATTATTTTGTTTGAAGGGCAGGCAAAGAAAATGCTAATGAAAATATGCCAAAATAGGACAAACAACAAGAACACTCCTTTCAGTCTTAATGAAGATTTCTCAGAAATATAATCTTCTTAATCTATTTTAATGACCAGTATATGTATGCATAAAGGGATTCAAGTCTGCTAGACATAATTGATGGAGCTCACTGTAGAACTAATTAGAGTCAACTGCATTATTTAAACATGTGCACATACAATATGCATACACCTCATGCAATGCATGATGCATACAGATGTACATGAAGCACACAGGTACGGCCCATGATTTACTGCAGTCAGCTTCCTGGATCCAACATTCAATTTTGAATACTTATTTTAAAAAACTTAACACTGAATTCCAATGAAATAATTTCCCATGAACAAGCTATTGGTGCGCTGTTTATTTTAACAGATTTAAAAAAGGATATTCAATGCTCACACACTGCCAAGACAATGCTGTTTTGAAATACAGGCATTATTGGATTTGGGTGGAAGGTTATCTCTTCATGTTTGAAGAGAGTATCACAGACATATTACTTACTCATTCATCTAGTGATATCAAATTTATATGCAAAGTCATACGATTACACTCACATCCTATCTATATATCTGATATCTACCATCATCTGTCAGAAGAGGACCTCAATCACTATACTGTATGTGAGCATCAAAGATAAACTTTTAAGCAGTGCTGTTTATCTGACATCACCATAGTCGTAATCTTATTATTAGAGCGAAATAAGACAAGAGCAAATTTATGAAAAGTTCAGTTGATTTAAAAGTCAACCATTAATACCACAGTATGATGTATGGGTAACTTTAAGAGCTTAACAAAAAGCCACAAATACTGCATTGTACTGTACAGTATCAATATTAGGCAAACAAATTAGGGATAAGTATTGCAGGCAATGGTTCAGGTGTTCTGCAATGGTCAAAGGTCATACTGGGACATGTAAAAATCAGGCCAGTGTCTAAGCAGGCTGTTAGGAATTGTTTTCTAATAGGGCTGTTGGGACACACTGGATCTCACACAATCAGGTTTCTAATAGGGCTCTTGGAACACACTGGATCTCACACAATCAGGTTTCTAATAGGGCTCTTGGAACACACTGGATCTCACACAATCTATTTTCTAATAGGGCTCTTGGAACACACACACACGCACAATAGCTTGTGCCACATACAGTTCACATGCTCTATGATCCAACCCTGCTGACAGGCACGGGGAGGTCATGTTTCGGGCCGGCCCCGCCGTGGACTCACGTGTCTTGGCCTTGCCGGACAGCGCGTCGCTGGAGCCCGTGGTGTAGGAGGCGATGACCTTGACGCTGTACTCCGTCCCGCTCAGCAGGTTCAGGATCAGCATGGTGTTGACATCTTCGCCCACAAAGGTCTCCAGGGCGGGTCCTGGTGCTGCACACAGGAGACCATCAACACTCTGCCCTGCACTGGCCACACCCACCATGGACATTCACCCAATTGCGACATTCTCAGTAATAATCATTTCCACTGGCTTGGATGGGGACTATTACAAATTAAAAAGCACAGGCAAACACACAGTCAAAATTAAAACTCTGCTTTTGGTGGCCCCTGCTCTCACTGAACTCAAGTGAATGTAGGTGGGTGAAATGACTTTCTCCTTTCTCTTTTCAAACAATACAGGAGTGCAGAGTAATTTATGTCTGAGCTTCAATAGATTTCCCATTTTCAAAAGTGTTTTAAGCAATATTCTCCTCATAATGGTCTCCGTCACAACTCTTTCTTAACTAATCACTGCTCTCCGGTCCCACAGAGTTGGAAACCGTTTGTCAAGTTGTGAACTCTTTCATTTCCTGGCACACAGTACTGCCCCTCACCATTTATCACAACCACCCATTTAAAGATATCTTTTACACAGCGACTGAAATTAATGCGTTTGAAATGCGTCAATGTATATGAAAAGATTGGTCTGCACTGGTACTTACCGGAGATTGGCTGATAGACTATCCTGTAGCCCATGGTTGGCGATGGGGGCGTGTCCCAGGTGATGCGGAAGCGGTTGTACCATTCTTCAGACACCCTCAGATTCCGGGGAGCAGAGAGAGGCACTTCACAGGGACAAGAGTTTCAGTTTCAGTCTTTATTCTCCCCAGAGGGCAATTCGTATGCAGCATTAAACAAACGCCACACTGCACATACAATAGAAGTAAAGGGAAAAGGCAGTGGCGTTAACAATATACCAGCTACAAACCAGTAATGAAATGTGGACAAACAGTAGGGCCGCTTGACAAAGTTAGACTTCGGGAAAATCAGTGGTGGAGAGCAGAAAAGGGCTAGCACTTCAGCACTCAGTATAGCTATAGCATTGGGGATGAATGATCCTCAAGCCCCAGCAGTCCTAAATCTGGGCACTCTGTACAGACACCCAGAGCAGACGATGCAGATGAAATTCTCTGGACAGTGGACGAGATGGGTGATCGAATGAAACACACTTTTTATATAACTTTATTACAGGAGAGCTAAGCTGAATCACCCCTCTAATCATTTTGCAGTTTTTCACTTTCTCTTCAGATTTGCAAAACAACAAATCAGTGTGAAAATGAAGACCCATTCAAAGAGACAGACATTATCATACACCCACAAAACCCTTTGTCTCCTGTGGATTAGGGACAACAGACTGGACATACACTCGTACGTACTTCAAATAAATAAATAAATAAATAAATAAATATTGTGAGCTCCATAATGTTTGAGACAAAGACATACTTTTCCTTGATTTGGCTCTGTACTCCACAATTTTAGATTTGCAATACAACATTTCACGTGGTGAAATGTTCTTAGCTTTTATTAAAGGGTATTTTTTACAAGTTGGTTTCACCATGTAGCAATTACAGCATTTATACGTAGCTCCCCATTTTAGGGCACCATAATGTTTGGAACAAATGGCTGTCAGGGACATATTCCAAATCTTAGGCATACCAAAATCAACTGTTTGGAACATCATTAAGAAGAGAGAGAGCCCTGTTGACCTCAGTTATTGCCAAGGACCCGGTAGGCCAATGAAGACCTCTATTGTTGAAGACTGAAGAAATTCCACCATAAGAAAACCCCACAAACACCTGCCAGACATATCTGTCGACAGATCAGAAACACTCTTCAGGAGGCAGGCGTGGATGTGTCAGTGACTACTGTCTGCAGAAGACTTCAAGAACGGAGCCACAGAGGCTATACTGCAAGATGCAAACTACTAGTTAGTCAAAAAAACAGGATGGCCAGGTTACAATTAGCTAAGAAGTACCTAAAAGAGCCTGCAGAGCTCTGGAAAAGTGTCTTAAAGACAGATCAGACTAAAATTATGTTGGATCAGAGTGATGGAAAGAGCAAAGTGTGGAATCCAAAAGGAGCTGCCCAAGATCCAAAGCACCCTCCCTCATCTATGACTTCAGAATTCATTCTGCTGCTGCCAGATTACATCATTAATGTTATATCATCAATGACGACAAGTGAGCCAGTAGCTGTAGGTATTGGCAGTACTGGCTCACTTGTCTTCATTGATGATGTAACATTAATGATGTAAGCCGACAGCAGAAGAATGAATTCTGAAGTGTACAGAAGTATCTTATCTGCTCAAGTTTAAACAAACGCCTCCAAACTCATTGGACGGCGCTTCACCCTATAGCAAGACAATGACCGCAAACATACTGCTAAATCAACAAAGGAGTTTTTCAGCGCCAAAGAGCGGAAAATTCTCGACTGGCTAAGTCATTCACCTGATCTGAATCCAACTGAACATGCGTTTCATATGCTGGAGAGAAAACATAAGGCAACTAGCCCCCGGAAACAAGCAGGAGCTGATGATGGCTGCAGTACAGGCCTGGCAGAGCATCACCAGAGAAGATACATTACATGACCAAAAGTATCTGGACACCCCTTAGTCTAAGGCTGTTTTTCATGGTTTGGGCTAGACTCCATAGTTCCAGTGAAGGTAAAACTTAATGCTACAGCATACAGTCATATTCTAGACGATTTTGTGCTTCCCCAACAGTTTGGGGAAGGCTCTTCCTGCTTCAGCATGACAATGCCCCAGGGTACACAATGAGGTCCATATAGAAATGATTTTGTTGAGAATGGTGCAGAAGAACTTGACTGGCCTGCACAGAGCCCTGCTCTCAACCCCATCCAACATCATTGGGATCATTTCTAAAGCCAACAGCAAGCCAGACCTAATCGCCCAATCAGTGCTCGACCTCACTAATGCTATTCTGGCTGAATGGAAGCAAATCCCGGCAGCAATGCTCCAACATCTAGTACAAAGCCTTCCCAGAAGAGTGGAGGTTGTTATAGCAGCAAAGGGTGGATTAAGTTCATATTAATGGCAATCATTTTGGATGAGATGTTGGATGTCAGGTGTCCACATACTTTTGGCCATGAAGTGTACATAGCACCTGGTGATGCCTATGGATCACAGACTTCAAGTAGTCATTGCATGGATGTGCGACAAAGTACTAAACATGACTACGTTCATTTACATAACATTAATATGTCCCAAACATTATGGTGCCCTGAACTGGCGGGCTATGGTGAAACCAATGTGTATAGAAATACCTCATAAAAGCCGAGAATCTGAATTTTAGCCACATGTGAATTGTTTGATTACAAATCTGAAAGTGACGAGTAAAGAACTAAATCAATAAAGGGGACTCCAGAGCATTTAACAGCTTTGTTTATTAGTTCTTCCCTACCCTACAATAAATATAATGACCTGAGAGGCAAAATTATGCTATTAGCTGTTAATCATAGGAAAACAAAGGCTCTAAGAAAAACAATAACTGATGAAATGGTATTGGACTTCCGGACCACACACCCAGCACAAATGAGTCTCTGCTCAGGTTATTCTATGCATATATTGGTTATAGTTATAGGTAGCAATATATAAGCAAATACAAACTCTTTAAAATGTACAGTTTTAAGGCACACTCACAGGTTTTGCCCATGCGGACGACGCTGGAGCCATCGCCATTAGCGTAGATGGGCGTGACGGTCACCTTGTACTCGGTGTCAGACAGCAGGGGCTGCAGGAGGAGGGTGTTCTTGGGGCTGGGCACCATGACCTGAACGACAGTGGATCCGAGTCAAAATTCCGCAGCACATGCAGCAGTTACCACAGCAACCAGGCGAGGCAGAGCGGCGCCTCCCCCCCCCCACTCAGGGTTCTGGGGTTCACCAACGTGCTTGGGAGCTCGACGAGAACGCGGGGGGATTCATTCTGCTGATTATAATCTAAACCGCTGACAGGTCATCGATTGAGCAGATCTGCTGCCTGACTGGAGCTGGAGACTGACTGATCTCTGAGCAACAGACTCCGGTGCTCACACGCTCCCTCTGCGTTTCAGTCTATCCGCATCTAAGAGGCTTCCAGGCTGGGTTCAGATAAGACGGTTCTGAAGAGTTCCAAAACAGTACTCAACAGCCCAGAAGGGCCCAAGTAGTGTCCCTATGGAATAAGAAAGCCAATCATTGCTTTCTTTGTCAGAGTGGTTTTGTGCTAGCATGGTTTAATAGCACTAAAAGAACAGTTATCTTAACAAAGAGAATTAGTCGCTGTGTTTGGCTGACACTTCCATTTGACTAAGGTTTCATACTCAGATTTGAATAGTTGCTGCCAATTTTTACAACTTTCCTGCCATAACTTTCCCACCTTATCCTGAAAATGAAAAGAAAACAGTGACCTGCCCTCCCTTTGTGACCTTAAATGGGTGGCCTGTCGATGTGATGCATATGATTGACATGCCATATTGTTCCCAGGCAACAGGGAATCAAGCAAATCAAATAGTTCACTGCACAACAGAGGCCTTTGATGTTGGCACTTGCACAGTAAGCTTGGCAAAGATTCAGACATTTTCACTCCTGTATTTAAGTTGAACAATGGTTATAATCATTTATTGCGACACTTCAGTAGTTTACCATAATCAAGGACAAAAAAATTAATTCTGCAGACAAAGAAAACACAAAAATGTAAAATTTCACTGTACTAGTCCTGTTAGCGCCAGCTAGGCAGATTAACAATTTATAATGTTGTTTATTTTAACTTTGGTACAGTGAACATCTGCTGTCTGGTATCTGCTCTACCAAGCTGCTGCATAATGCTCTTTCAAAGTCACTAAATATTATGCCAATGTTATAACACAACACTATGAAAACAATTTTTCAAGAACCTTATGTACTCATTGCTCAGGATGTTTTGGAAACAATAAATATATGGAAATTAAAACATGGCGTACTCAAATTTGCCTCGGCATATGGAAGGAAGGTTCATGAATATGAAACCACAAAACTACAATAACAATAAACCTAATTTCTTATACACTTAATTCAAACACTCAGTCGTCTATTGCTACCTATAAGATGAAATGTACAGGCTAACATACTATGATATTTGTCCATTATATTGAAGCAGTAATCAAGTGAAAAAGGATCTGCCGTTGTTTATCCGTTCTAGACATTTGTGGCCTCACTCCTGTGTTTGTTTCCCAGGCAAGCAGCCTCTAGCCTTAGCTGTCCATGTATTTTCATGATCATGACAAGCCAGAGTATTCAGCCTGACAAATCCATAATAAAAAATAATAAAAATATACTTGGCATTTCTGGTTGTCTGAATGTCCAGGCCGAGATCAGACTGAATGCAATTTAATTGCTTGAAATGAGATTTTATAATGCATGGGCCACACATAAAATATTCATAGTCTCTTCTGCAACCAATCTACAACAGGAGTTTACCAGAGGAACAGAATTAAGCCATGTTTGAACAGCTGAGCTTCTCTTTGGGGATGGACTTTCCTGTACCGAGTTCATGTTAGTGGAACTGTCCACCAGGCCTGTGGTGCTGAAACATTCCAGTGTGTGACAAATAGGTCCCACAAAGAGTTCCCACAGACAGTATTCTTCAACATGTTCTCACATGGTCTCAGTTACCAAAATTACATTTGAGATCACAAGTAAATAACAGACACAGTCTTCGCCTCTTGGAGGAGTTCTTATTTCTTTAGTTTTAAAGAATAGCAAATGAATTCTTTCATGTGTAGTGTCAGAGACAGATCTTATATTCCCACATTTTTCCAGCAATATTACATACTTATCGAGTCTAAAATATCAAACAGATCAGCAAAACCATTTGATTTTAAAATCTAAAAAAAACTTACATCGAAAAAGCATTAGTACTCACACCTTAATTCACACTTTCATAAAGTGCATGCAGAGGTCAATCATTTAAAAAATAGCATATGATTTTACTTTGATGTTTATCACAATGCCTGATGAGCTTGCAACAGTGAAAATTCAGACAGAATTTTTGCAGACAGAATCTGACACAGAAACTGGAGCTTCTGAACCAAGGCCATCTCTCAGAGGGTTCTGGCAGTTCATCACAGCCAATCAAGTTAAGACTGAACTGACTAGCAAATGAAGTTCAGCCATCCCATAGCGGGAGTCATCTTAGTCCAAGTAAAGGAACTGGGGGGGGGGGGTGGGGGGGTGTGGCCGGGCAGCTTGCCTCTCAGGCAGGGAAGGGGGAAAAGGGGAGGGGTTTAAAGACCACGCTCACCGTTTCCTCTGCGCGGTCGCCCCGGGCGCTGATGTAAGACACGCGGTACTGGCGCACCGTCGGGTCCTGCAGCTCCCAGGACACCTGCATGCTGAAGGTGGTCTGGTCGCTGATGCGCAGGTTCCTCACTCCCGTGCGCACCACTACAGGAGACGATTAGCACGATTAGCACGACACACACATTCTGCACATGTGACACATCACAACGTAGCGCCACAAAACACAACACAGCCACATACAAGTGCAAAAGCTATAAAGGACACATACATTATCCACAACGTAACACTATCACACATAGTAGCGACTGCCGTGACATATAGACATATATATATATTAAAACCTTAATGTAACACAGCATCAGATGACGTCACATGTATACACACTACAGCATCATACAGACACCAGCAAGAGCCAAATCAATTGCTACACATAAATCAAAACACCTTCATACATACAGAATGTCATATAGGAAATCGCAGTTGGCAATATGATTTTGAAATAGCATAACAGAGTTGAGTCCAGTAAGGGCCAAGTGTGCACTGTAATTTATTTTACAGTTATTTTAATTTACTGTATCTGACAGTTACATTAACGTGAACATTTTACTGTTTAAAAAATCATCCCAAAAAGGGTAAATAAAGTTATTAAAATAACCGTACCTGCGGTAGTGGCGGGCACAGTTGTTGTTCTTTGCACTTGAATACAAGGAGATTTGATTGGTTAAGACATTTGCATGTCAGATGAACAAACTTTTCACATTATCCTTCAAACAATTAACCCCTAAAAGAGTAGGAGTTCTTCAGCTCAGGAAAAATACTGCACCGATCCTTATAGCAAGAAATGTATTGTAGAAATAAGAATGTATGTACTTCAGAAATTCTACAATGTCAAAGAATACAAAATGAAAGGAAAATAATTTAAAATTGACATTCAGGTTATCTAAGTTCAGTTAAACCCAGCTTCTCTGACCTGTTGTTTCTATAACGGCCACAGCGTCACTCTCCATTTCCCCTCTGAAGATGGCAGACAGTGACACTTCATACTCTGTGAGAGGCCGTAAACTGGTCAACAGGAACGTGTTGAGTTTTCCATTCACAAGCATCTGCAGCACACAGATGCAGAACTAATCACTGAGCAATCCACAGCGGCAGAGGCAATTATGCACTCAAATGCATACGATTTTCAGAGCTTCCACACACACACACACACACACGCACTCGCGTGCACACACACACACAAACAGCACAGTGTTTTACTAACAATAGCAAAAATTAACAATGCACTGCCATCTCTGAGGAAGGTCAGCATCTGCTAATCTTTCTCAGGCTAATTTGCGTCGGAGCTCGGTGGGGGGGTTTCAGTTCACAGCGACGGAACAGCGCGCCCCGCCCCGCCTGCCATTTTCTGCTCCGGCCGCTCTCGGTAAACATATTGACCCGCGCCGCTATCTGTAAAGCGCAGCTGGGGCAAATCCCAAACCGCCGCGAAGAATCAAACGGTGCGTTTCGGAGCGCTGCGCGTGGGCCGTGCGTCCGCCCGCCTCGACCGGCCGAGCTGAGCGCCACGGCTGCCGCCGAGCCGCGAGGCCCGCCCTGAGGAGCACTTCTGAGGAGTGTGAGTGTGTGAGAGCGCACTCCTAAAGCTTTATCGGAAGCTCCACAGGCTCAGGCTCGCCCCACTCACAGCCAGGTGGAGGATGCAGGGCAGACAAGCAGAGCCGGGGGGAGGGGGGTGCTGTCCGAACTACAGCCCCGCCCCACCCCCCCACCCCCCACCTCGCAGCGATCTGCCCTCACAGACCTGGAGGGAACTCATGATTCCACTGTCCTTTTTCCACACAGTAAAATGCCAGAATAACTGATACATTTTACTCTGTTTCTCTTACTACTGATTTCTGCTGAACCCATAAATGCTGTGTGAGTTTAATGAACTCATTTACATTTTAGAGGCTACCTGAGCTTATTCCACGTTAATTAGTTTTGCCTCGGAGCTGTAATAATGGCCTAAAGTCAATCAACCTTTGACCTTTACTTTGATTCACAATAAGGTTGTTTCTTCACAAGCCAGTAAACAAAAAGTGAACTTGCCAAAATGTGCTTGTTAAGACAAGCACACATTTCTCAGTAAATCAAAGTGAGGCAAGCGAGCGTACGTTCAGATCGAATACGTGGAAGGCATTTGATAACAACCCCGTTCGACTGCCACCCTTTCGCCCTGCCTTCCCAGGGCGGCACCGGCGGCACTGACCTCCTTAGTGTCCCCCCCGGTCATGGGGGTCCAGGACACCCTGTACAGCACCACGTCCGAGGCCGGGTGCTTCCAGCCGACCCGGAAGCTGTTGGTGGAGACCTCGCTGGTCCTCAGGTCCAGAGGTTCTGGAACCATCTCTGAGTGAGAGGCAGGAGACATGTGACATTAGCCACATGATAACCACTAGGCGACCCCGAGCAAAAGAACGGTGTGACCCATAGAACAAGGGGACAAAAGGTAGATTCCATACAGATATTAGGAAGAATTTTTTCACACAGAGAGTAGTCAATGTGTGGAATAGCCTGCCAGGTCATGCAGTAGAGGCAGAAACTCCGGGGGTTTTCAAGACTAGGCTTGATTCAGTGTTAGATACTATCTAGTCTGTAGGTAATCAGAGCACTAATTTACTTAGGAAAATGGCGAGCATCGTTGGGCTGAATGGCCTGTTCTCTTCATTATATTATGTTATGTTATGTTAATAGATTCTAAACATTTTGTTTGCTCTTGCTGTTGCAGCCATGCGAGTCCATTTTAAACCTCAGCACTGTATCTGGTTGGATGCACAGTACATATATCAGTAAGCCATGTAATGGTACACTGCCCAAAATGTACTTCTAAGAGAGTGGACTATCCCCACTGGACTCTTATTAATACTGCGAACAGACATTAGACACGTGTCAATCTCAGTCTCAAAGTCAACACTTCCTCACTAGCGCTGTCAATGAGCTGCAGCCAATAGCAATGGGAGGAGCTCTTACTGGTGGTGAAGCTCTCGGTGAGGGGCTCGGCCTGGCCCTCCTGGTACAGGGCAAAGATGGCCACCGTGTACTCGGTCAGTGACGTCAGGTTCCGAAGCTGCTGGGTCGTCACCGGACCCACCTCAATCTGGGTCACACCACAGTGGACTGGGTTAGTAAGCTCTGTTACACAGATATTATACCATAGCAGGAAGAACAAAAAGCTTTATTATACAGGTAGGCCAAAAGCGATTCCACGAGTAAGCTCTATGTGCATGTATGACAAACTGTGCGCATGCATTAAACCATACAAGACTATATGAGCATGTTATACTATACAGTACACGCATTAAACCACACAACACTGTATGAGTATGTTATATTACACATGTATTAAACCATAAAAGACTGAATGAGTCTGCTATATTACACATGTATTAGACCCACCCTTGACAGACGGTAAAATGTTCACATCGCAGCTCACCTCATTTGGTTGTGTCCCGTCAGTTTTTACGTACATGATGCGGTAACCTCTGACCTTCCGGGAGGCCGCGTCCCAGGTCAGCTTGACCGAGCTGTGGTCAACATTGGAAAACCGCAGGTTGCGAGCCGGGATCAGCGGCACTGCAGAAACAACACGAAAATGGCCGACAAGCCGACGAGCCCCGCTAAATTCAGTACACCCCATTCTCGGGACAAAATCTCCACGTTCCCATTTCCTTTGCATTCCTGAAAGCTTTTTTGGGACAGAAACATGTCCTTTCACTTCCGCCTCCATTGTTATACATCTTCAAAAAGCAAGAGCTCCAGGGACAGCTGTTCACACTCAGTTGCATTGTTCACACCTAGCTCTGCAGAATTTTCTTTTACTTATTCAGATTCAGAGAGCAGTTCTTGAAGGCCATGCACAGCAGGGGATGACATGCCGGAGCAGACTCACGCGTGGTCTCCTGGCTGGTCACGGGATCGCTGGCCTCTTCGCCGTACATGGCGTACACGGTCACCGTGTACTCTGTGTCCGGGGTCAGCCCCTGCAGCTCCACATCATTCACAGTTTCTGCCACTTTCACCTGCACGCAAACACAAGGCCTGTTTGGAGCCGCTTTCACATGATCAAAAACACAAGACCTGTTAGCCACTTTTGCCTGTACAGACACAAGGCCTGTTAGTCACTTTCACCTGGGCAGAGACAGCTGTCAACACGTAGAACACTTGAGGTAAAAATCCTTCACGATCAAAGTTTTAAAGCGACAGCGCAAACTTTCACTCGAGAGCCACTACTTTTCAGCCACAGTCCCCTACAGAGGGCAGTCCCTCCTGAATTTCAGATGGGAAAAGTGCTAATTAATCACCTCAGAACCTGAGACTGCTGAAGTGACCTGTTAGATGAAAGGGTGGATTCACGACATGGCGCAAGAAAGGGAACTGCAGACAACATCTCCACGACCTATCGAATCATTTACAATAGCCTCACTGCCCAATCCGCCCCCATCCTCCTTCCCTCACCCCGCCCCCTCACCTCCTTCTCGTCAGCGGCGTCGGCCTCGGTGAGCGGGGCGTACAGGATCATGTACCCCGAGGCGCCCTCCACGCCCTTCCAGCGGGCACGCATGCTGCTGTGGGACACGTCGTACAGCTCCAGGCTGTTCACCATGGGCAGGGCCACTGTCCGACAGAGAAAAGGGCGTCACGTCATCCTGACCCCCCCAGTGACCCCAAACCCCACCAGCTCAGCTCTGTGACTCTCCACCCAACAGATTCATGCAAGGGAAACCAGTCTAGAAAAGGGACAAAGGCAATTGCAGACAGCTCATCCCCACTGGCTGTCTGACAGCTCGGACAGACACGGAACGTGCCGGAACATTGTTTCTGAGACGCTGGGAGGGGAAGACCAGACTGTGTTATGACAAGCTGGAGATCCAGGGAAACAAACTTGTGAATGGGGATTGTGAAAGCTCGTCTGTAGCCGTACTCCGTGCCTGTATGAACGATGCGCTCAATGTGAATTGAACCAGGTGCTTCTGAATCACCGCTGACAGAAATACCGCGCATCGCGTTTAGCATAGCGGCGAAGAACAAAAAGACAGTAAATCAGAGAGGTGTTTTTCAGGCACGCGAAGATGAAAATAATGAGTTGTTTTCGAGCTGCTCTCAGCCCCGGCACCAAGCGGCTTTGTCGGGAGCTGTGAAACTGAGAGGTGAGAAAGAAGGAGAGTGAGAGTGCGAAGGCACGGAGGGGGAACTCACAGGTAGTCGCGGTGCCTCGAAGCGCCTCGCTGGCGGAGCTGACGTACACGGCGAAGACGGCGACCTGGTACTCCATCAGAGAGTTCAGGTACGGCAGGACCACCGAGGTCTCACCGCCGCTCACAACCACCTGTAAACAAACGTCAGTGGACCACGTTTACTTTACTCAACGTTATTAATGGATATTTAATCAGCTGAGTATTCATAGTTCACCTTCGGTTATTTGTTATTTCACAGGTCTGGATGGGAAATGAAAATAAACATCTGGAACATTTTCACACTTTAATGAACTCCAAGAAGTGTTTGTTTTGGAGGAAGTTAGTCTGAATGGAACCTTGATTTATGAAGGCTCGGCAGGTCCAACCAAACACTGTCCCTGAGTTTCCCTGCCATCCGAAACCCATCCTAGGTGTACCCCAGATTTTCTCTTTAAGAACATCCGGAGTAATTTAAAGCACTGCCACGCCCTCTCAAAAGGTTGTAAATGGACACCCGCGGACGACCTTGCGGCCTTTGTCTACTAAAAGTTCTGTAATCATCGCTCGTACAGAGACGACTGACGTGAAAAAGAACGAGGGCACCCCGCCATCGTGAGATCAGGGTGTGTTACCTCGTCCGGCTGGCCCCCCCGGGTGGGGTAGAACACCACGCGGTACTTCTTCACCTCCCCGGGCGCGGGGGTCCAGGACACGCGGAAGCTCCGCGCCGTCACCTCCGATGTCACCAGGTCCGTAGGCGCACCAGGAGACGTCGGAGCGCCGGGCACTCCTAAAAAGGACACGTGCGCACGTTTCACTTCGTAGGAAGAAAAACACGCCCTTCACGCTCGCATGACCTCAGCCTCGAGTGATACTCTCTGCCGGGCATGTGGTAATTACCACATAAGACACAAGTCTACAGCCTTTCTGAAACTACACAAACATTATCAGTTAATCAAATATGCTCTGAAAGATTATTTTGATTAAATAGAGGAAAACACACACCAAAATTAATGAAGTGGAAAATGGAAAAGTACACAGGAAATAGATATTATGAATAATGAAAAAGGAAGTCTCACAAACTGTTATCTACTAGAAGAATATTTTCTCTAGAGTTTTACAGAAGATCTCCAAATTTCCAGTTATGCCTTTGTCCTGCCTTTGACCTGCTTCCATCAGGGAGGTGATGGAGGTCCATTCGTACCAAAACTAGCAGATTTTAAAAATAACACTTACCCTGTAGAAAACACTCTTAACAAGCCAGTGACCCAGTCTAACCACACTATGCAACTTGAATTTGCACTTTAGAGCTCTGTTCTCTATTTTACTTTATTCTTTATCCATTTCTTAACACTTTTTATTGGTATACTACAGCATGTTTATTAGTATTGTCTTGTATGCGTGTGTATTACATGTGTGCTGTGGACTGTCTTGTACCTTTAAGCTGCAGTGCACCAAACTCCCATTGAAAAAAGTATTGGTAAAGTATTGAATCTTGAATCTTTTTAAAACTGAATTAAATCTGACAATTAGATGGTACACCATTTGATATGCCCAGCAACTAATTGCCCCTCGGGGATAAATAAAGTTTAGTTAATTGAATTGAATTGAATTGAATTGAATTGAATTGAATTTGTGAAAGAACTGCATAGTAGAGTATGTCTTTATGAACAATATATGCTTTTATAAGATAAAATGAAAACTAATAAAACTAATTTACGACAGCCTTTCAGATTAAGTATTGCTGAAATTCAGAATAACATTACCTCTAATCGGGAATCTAATTTGGAAGCTTTTGAGTAAAACCCCTGTTCATTAAGCACTAGGCCATGAAAAGAAGCTAGCCAGTGTGCCGCCGTATTCAGATGGCATTTAACTTTAAATGAATGGGAAAAATGAAGGTGCCATCCACCTTACATACCTCTGCCCTAACCAGACAGTTGTCTCAGCCTAGCACACATGCCTGACTTTAACCAACTGCATTACAACTGCCTGTGTAGCAACCGGCAACACAAATCAGACTCACCAATAACAAAAAAGGACACCTAACTGTTGTAAGACATGATGTTATGCATCTGTGCATGGCTAAAAATGCACAGTGGGACATTCACAGATTTGTTAGGGCAAAAGACCATTTAGGTGAAGCAGAGGCCTGCTTCTTCAGGAGCGCCGCCACCGGCGCTCACCTTTGATCTCCTTGTCCTGCTGCTCCACGCGCTCGCACAGCGTGCGGGTCAGGCCCTCCACGATGCTGCTCATGATGGTGAAGTCGGCCACGTTGTACACGTGCGTGTCCTCGGGCGGCGACGCGATGGCCTTCAGCTCGTTCTCGTCCGCATTTTTAACGCCTTCGCGCGGAGAGAGGGAGAGAGAGAGAGAGCGAGGCAAATCACAACGTCTCCCCCGGTCCCCATCCGCAGCTGCAGGGTTTCTCGTGTTTGTTACGGCCAAAGTAAGTCAGGGGAGTTTTCACGGTAGGAAGCCATATTTATTTACACTAAACCCCCAGTAGTTTAAAATACACCATTACTGTTATTGCGATTATTTTCCAAGCTACACATGAAACATGCATAAACAAGCACTTTGGTCTATGATTAATATTGCTCATGTTTTGTCTCCAATAAATCAGCAGAAAGTACAAATAATATACTAATAACAATATGATGGCCACAGAGAAATCAAAGCCCTGTTTTTGCATTCTAAAATAAACACAGGAAAAGTAAAACTTGTCTAAACTTAACTAATCATACCATAGGGTGAGCAGATTGATGGGTTACACGAGCATTCGTTTAACAGGAAATCTAATAGCAGCTTCATTCAAGTGTTTTTCTGTAAAAATCGATTTTTAAACTTGCGGTGTTTTTGGGTTGACTCTTGTAAATAAATGTCAGCATGTCACGAGCACAGACAGAATACAAAGCTTGATGCACTCTAAAGGGCTCACGACAAAGCAAATGCCATTTTCCAGATTTATTAAAGCTTGTTTTCATACCAATAGCAAACAGCTCGATGCCCTGGCTTCGAAGGCTTTGGGCTGGGGGGATGACATCATCCTGGGACTTGCCGTCCGTGATCAAAATACCGATTTTGGGAACGCCTTCTCGGGAGCCGGATTCGGGCTTGAAGCTGTTCTCCTGGATGTACATCAGCGCAAGGCCTGCAAAAAACACACCGGAACGTTCTACAGGAGAGCGGGACATCCGAGAGGTTTCGCTAATGACACCCTGAGCGGAATCTCATACCACGTCCGTGCCAGGGCACGTCAGGAAGAGTCACGTCAGGCCTGCAGACACTGGAGCCCTCGCTGGGTAATCGTGGCATACGAGATATTTCAGTAATGATATCATGATTAAGATGCCACACCGTGTTGTATCATGTCAGTCCTGGTACAAAAGCGGCTTTAAAAGGAAACATAAGAGAATCCGGATAATACGGTTTGATCGCATTTAAATTTTCTCGGGGGAAAACACGCCCCAGTAAACACGCATTTCTAGGTGCCGTTTTTAAACCTTCGGTATGACTCTGTCGGGAACCAAACCAATGATTTTCAGGTGTCAGATTAAGTCATCTAACCCTCCAGACTACTGAGTAAAAGCAGACCACCGGTAACAAGAGAAGAGCATGGGAAAATGAGTCCTCAAAGAACAGACACCACCAAACAAGTTTCAGTGGAAGCTTTGTCCCGATTCCTGAGGCAAACAGAATCACAGACACGGGAGAGGACTGAGAGAAGGTGGGAAGCGTTACCCGTCAGCGTGTTCCCTCCTTTGTACGGCAGGTTCTTCACCGCCTCGATCACAGTCTCCTTAGTGGTGTGGGTGTTCAGGTGCCACTCCATTCTGGGGTCCCCGCTGTACTGAGCCAGTCCTGCACACAGGAGTCCATGTCACCCAAACGCCACTATCATCTGTATGTTCTTACAGTGAGATTAGACCTGGTGCACAGACTCTGAAACCTAAGCAATTAACACATACAATAGGTAGACATTGGTTTTACAGCCTTTTAATAGCCAGATATTTCCCAGTCTGCATCTAAGAGGAATTTTTATTTATAGTCATGTGATGCTGAAAACCGAAATAGTCGCTCCTCACTTTCTAGCTCAGGATATGAGCGCTATGACAATGTGGCAACATGATAATGTTGCACCAGTACAGAAAATAAAATGCTCATGAACTGGCACGTTGGTTGATTGATTTACTGACTAATAGGCATCACAATTCAGCTAACCATACTTTGCTGTAAAATAATGTGCAACCAAAAACCACAGCTTTTCCAACACTGAATGCAGTAAAGGCACCAACAAAAACTGTCAGTTTAAATGACTCATAAGATTGGAATGCATCCCAATTTATGAGGAGAGAAGCTGTTTCATGAATGAGGATATACAGTAACTGAGTATTAAATATAGTACAGCTAAGCTGGGAATTGAACCTGCAATCTCTCAACTGTGAGGTTACTGAACCAGTCTCCAAGTAGACCACAGACATTGTATGGCAATGGTGTAACGGTGACAACCACTTGACGAAGAAGCCGGTATGACTCACCTATCCGGGTCTGGTCAAAGCCCACGTTGAAAGCGCTCACCAGGTTTTCCAGGAACGTGCGGACCAGGCGGAAGTTTATCCTGCCGATGCTCCAGGAGCCGTCCACCAGGATCACGATGTCCGCTATCGCCGGGGTCTTACAGACAAACTGATCCTCTGCAGACAACCGACAGACAGACAGACAGACAGACAGGCAGGCCTGTGATTGTCTGAACGTTCACAGAAATCCACTGTGCTTGGGCATAGCATATGACAAGGCAATTTAAGAACTTTAAAATAAAACTTTGATGTGCAGATTGGGTCCAAAGCATTTAAGTTAAATACAATCAAAAACACAATCCTGCAGTTTCAAAGACAAAGAAAAGGCATTGACCACATTTTTAAATTACGCCTTTATTGAACGGGTTGACATTCATTCCAGGAGATGTTGCGGGAGGAAAAGCTCCATGACATTTATTGTGTGCAACCGAGTCTCTGCTTATCCACTCCAAAGCCCTATAAGTAGGAACTTTTTTTGTGAGACGCAAAATGTGAGGGCTCGGGACATCGTCCAGATGCCACAGAAAGCGTGGAAAAAGCAGCAGGTAGGGATGTGGGGGAACACATTTAGGTGAACTGCAAGGGAGTGCTAGATTTAGGATTAAGACGGATGCACGTCAGAATTACAGCAACACCCCTAAGTTGAACGGAGGTGAAGCAATGCTGGGAGCGTTCGGATTTAAACCTACACATCTGCAAATCTGGTGACTGTTGCACGTAGACAATGAGCTGAGATAAACCCACAGCCTTTATGCAACGAACCACGACAGACTCACAGACGCAAAAGCCAATCAACTGCATTTAAATATAGTCTCCAAAGGAATTGGGCATTACACAGAAAGATGTTCAGTGCTAATTCAAGTCTTACAGAGTTTATATGAGTTCACTACAGCCAGAATGGACTTGCATAACTCTGATAGTGTTGAACGACATTTTACTGTGTATAAATAATCCCAATAGATAACTAAATTCATTTGAATTTGAGATATGCTTGACCCTGTGCAACTGATTTTAAATCAATATTGCATTTGCATTATTGTAGTTATTTTCACGGTTGCTGTGCATGCTGTCATTATTTCTATAGTTTCCAAACTCAGAAATATTAATAAATCTAATATTAAAATGTTAAAATGAATCGCAGAGCAGCAGTTTTTTTGTCGCAAAAAGACAGTTGTAACAGAATGATGCAGTACTTTTTCTAGCCGCACGGTCACTGTTGGGTTCACCTCAATCAAAGGCATGCAATTGAAAATACAAAAAATAATCTCTCTGCTGCCAGGTAGCGGCAGATAGGAAGGCGATCTTTGATCTGTGTTCATGAATAAGAATCGGAAACAAATTCGACAAGAAACGGGAGAGGACAGCCATGGCGCGTAAGCTGTCCGCCATCAATAATTAATTGAAGCGTAAATCCAGCTTCAACGGACGTCCTGAATAACAAGGCTCTGCGACGTGCTGTCACAATTTCCCTGCCTTCCATTAACAGTCCAAAATAAGACGCGGTGACAGTGGGGATCAGCTCTTTGTGGCTTTTAATCATTTCCTCTACAATTTGGACCGCGCGGACTTCTTTTCAGGGCAGCTTCTCGATTGGCTGTGGTCAACGACAGTCCCGTTCTCCTTTGTTCTCTTCCCACAGTGCATTGCAGGTGCATGTCACGCCACCAATCTCTGCGTTGGGATCGATAGATCTTCAGGAAGCTTTCTTCTCCTGCTTCGCTGAAGGGGAAGAGAAACAGATGGAAGCAGATGAGCTTCATAAGAACAATTTGATTAAAACTCACATGTTTGTGATAACTTGTGAAATCAAAGGAAGCACATAAAAGGTGTGGATGTACTATACTGAATGACTAATCATTATGCTCATATGTTACTGTAGGCAGCCACTCATATGCCAGGTTCCTTAGCAATGGCAGCTGTAGTAACAGATGCCTTTGCTTACAAACCTCATATCACAATGGAATTTCAACTACTTCTAAACTGTGAAGTTACGATCCAACGAGCATCTAATTATGGCAGATAAAATACAAACCTAAGATCAAAACATCCATGGTTTATCATTCTGGTACATGTCTAGCACACTATAACTTATTGAATTAAAACACAAAGCCTTTCATCACTTAAGCTGATATCAACGAATATACAACCAAGCCACAGTGCAGTGTGTGGCCTGTCGCTTCCTACAAGTCTCTGTAGAGCTGGAATTTCAGCTTTGAGACTATAAGCAGACAAACACTGCACCGCAAGAAAATAAAAGGGAAACCAGGCTTCAAAATCATCCAAAGCTTTTCACATGAAACGCTATGCAGGAGAGCAGATTAAAATTTCAAAGGCCTAATTTGTTAGAGCTGTACGTTAAAGCCGCCGAATTTCATTGTTGACATTTGCTTCACTCTCAAAAATGAAAACCTTCCGCGCCGCGTTTGTGAGCACAAACGAGCCGCTCTGAGCTTCAGCCCGGCTGCGAAGGAAGGGCAGATCGGCTTAAGAAAGCAGGGAGGAGTGATTCCCTGGGAGAGATTCCACTGTGTCAGAAGAGAGGAGATTAGCGGCTGAACCACGCCATTCAAGCTTGACAGGTCGGCAGAGGTCAAGGTTCACGTTCATTCAAAGTCTTGGTTTCTGAGGGGGGGGGAGGTTGGGCACGTTGTAAGCCGAAGGTTTACTTTCCGGGGTGGTGTTTTTCCCGCCCGGTCCGTGCTTCGCACCGGACAGGTCCAGACTGATCGCCCAATAGCGCACAGTGGCCTCATCTGACATGGGGCACTGCAGGAAGAGCAGGAGATGGCTGCTTTGGAAAGCCAGCGTTTCTGTAAACAGCTGCAGATACAGGTGTTCAGAGGCAGCAGCTGTTTGAGACACATACAGCGCTGCGAGCGTCTTTCTGTTAGCGTGCCTCACCAGTCAAGCCATAGCTAAATGGGACTGGCACCTACTAAACACAGAGACCTGGATCTAATCAATCTGGCCCTAACCTCGACACAAATGTTCATATTCTTCTTCTCAACAATACTCTAGGGAGCTCAGTGCTCACCAAAAATAACTGTCTGAGACGAACAAGATGAATGTTTGCATTTGCTTTAAAGTCAAAGCTAAGGGCAAATCTTGAGTGAATCCAAGCCAGAGACAAGCTTTCACAGCGATGAATGTGAATTAAAATGTTTTTTAAAACGTGCCCACCAGTTCACAGAATGTTAGAAAGTGACTTCAGGTCTCAGAGGCAGCAGGAATGTTAACAAATAAAAATAAAAGTTTAAAAGGAAAACTATTTAACCACTGCTTTACTATACGATGTTTGCAAAATTTTGAAAGTACATGATATCAAAAAATATTTATTTAGCAAATTAAATAGCAAGTTTAAACATGGTATTTCTGCAAAACGCTTCTAGCATAATTCACCATCCATGTTGGCCTTTTGAATTAGATCAATATAGTGATAATGTCAGCTCTGGAAGACTGATATGTTAATTAATGAAGGCATCACGAATTGCTCCTGATGCATTCTGGGATATGACATCTAACAACTTCCACACACCCACCGCACAGCTAGCCTGAAAGTGGTATTTAAGAAAGCAGGTTTTCCACTTGGAAACCGGAAAGAGAAGGCTTGAGTCTCTCTAAACATTTTTACTGCATAATCTTTATTCAAGTAACAACAATACCAAACAGTTTACTTTACTGATAATTATTAGGCCAACTAAAAGTTTGGGGTACTTGAAAATCTGGCTGCAATTTGAAAACACCCAGTTTGGAAAATAATAGGTTGCAAAAAAAGACTATTAGATTTCCCATAGGGTATTACAATGTGGCAGAAGTTACTCCCTGCAGGTGTATTTTAGCCAATCCTCTCTGAGCACAAGTTTCTCTGCAGGTGTCCTGAGTCATAAGACTTCAGTTAGAAAGAAACGATTGCGCACCGCAAAGGTAATGCTAATGGTCTACAAGCCACATGATATAATCTTTTCCCTGACAACAAACAACAAAAGAAGTTATGAAGGATGAAAATGGAACTGACAAAGCACTACTGAAACTCCACATGCTGACATATTACAAAGTTGTTAATACGACATAGTAAATACAAAGAGAACAGAAAAGAGACAAGTAAATGACATGTACCTCCTGTGCATCTGAAATGCACAAAAGAGCAAGGAAATTACGAATAACTGACATTTAATTTTCGTTGCATCCTTGTATTTGTGCTGCACAGCAGTGCTCAGCAAATGTTTTCTTTTCTCTGAAATGAAATGTTGTCGGTCATGATACCGACAGGTGTTTTGCGGGCAGACAGGCAGCGACAGAACAATGTGAACCGTTCATAGAACCACTGCAGCGGGTACTGTCATTACAACAAATAGCTCAAGACTCCGGTACCAGCATTTCCAACATTAAGCAATGAAACACTCAAAAACACGCCAGGATTTTGATTTGCATATGAACATTTTTATGCAAAAATTCTCAATTTAAATGTCTCCGCTCGATCTAAACGAATCCTTACAAACAAGCCGTACAATGCAAGAATTTTCCGTCCCTTCCAGTAACCTGGGGAAAATTAGAGGCTGTTCTGGTTTATCCACAACACCCCGCTGGTACAGTACTCAAATAAATTACAGTTTCAAAGAAATAGACAGAACCAGAAACAAAGAACTGACAACTCCCCCCCCGAAGTCCACACTGTGTCTGTGTAATTTGTCACATCCCAACCAAATCAATTTTCTCAGGACTGTTCCTCCTGTCACAACATAAAGCAACTCACGAACTGGTGCCTACGGAGGCTTCACACATTATAAGACTGTCAGTGGGCAACGGTTCTTACACAGGGTCAATGGCCAGCGCAATAACACTGCCAGACTACAGAGTCCTTCTCCGGGAGCCAGTGCAACTGTACACAAAAGACTTGTATTTTCTCTCTCTCAAGGGTTAAGCAGTACAAACGGAGTCCGTGTCGGCCTGCGCTTATGGAAAAATCCATCATCTGTCACATTCCTGTGCTCTGCAATTGCAGCCCGGCCTCAGAAATGAGGCTGTCAGATTTGAAAATGAATCGATGATGCATTTGCAGAACTTTGTCATTCAGACCAAGGAGACGCCGGTATTACTTTGGACTTTTCCATCGCACTTTTTCTTATACATTTTTTCTCACGGATCCATTTCTCCCAGCCCTCTGTGATTCATGGTGGAACTTCACCCATCTGAGAATAAAGCTTAGTACACTGCAATCCGTACCTTTATCGACCCGTTTCGGTGACCCATTTATTTGGACACAGAGATTTATAGCAGACGCAAGGCGGCGGGTACAGTTGGGTACAACGTGTTAGGGACCCTCCAGTCCAGTTTAAGGTAATGCATGTCCTTCTATTTAAGTTACACTGCTATTGGGGCTGAGAAGACACAAATGTTCCACCCGAACTACACAGTAAAATGTGCAGTGTTAAATCTATTCTCACAGTGTCCATGTTGTCCCTTCTGAACTAACATGATCTCTGTTAAGAGTTTAATTAACATTGGACATTTTACATTGTGCTTGTATATTGTTTTCCTCTTTTTCTCAAATATTCCTGATAACCACAGACCTCCACGGAATACTGCTGAACCTACCCTGTACTCAACACAATGGCTGCTTGAATATCCATGGTAACAAAATGCATTCTTCCCTCCTCCATTTATTTGTAATCCTCCTATATAAACACTGCACAGGTTCATGCAGCATAAACAGAGCAAAGAACATAGACCTGATCACCAAAACAGGGTTATGCCCAAACAAAATAAGTATGAAATTTGCTAGAAAAACGTACAGAAAACATTCAAGGTTCAATCGTTAAATTAAGTGTTCACTGTTTCCACTTTCATGAGAGGAACTTGCTTTAGCATAACTAAATAGGTGTGTAACAGTCGATGCAGTTACATTTTTAAAGCAGTCTTTATGTTGAATTACTCTCAAATCTTTTTTCAAAATTGAACAATCCATTCGTCTTCCTCACGAGGGAAAGTTCCTTTAGGATGATGCAAAAGATCCCTACTAGACCATGCAGTCCTTATATCACACTTTGCATTTAATTAGAGTGGAAGTTTTCTTTTCTCCAAAGCTAACAAACCTTCTTTCACGAAAGACTGAATTCATTGACTCAGCTGAGTTAAGATAAACTCACTGCAGTGAAAAAGAGTCATGCTACTGCATGTCAAGTCCAACCGCCCCGTTTTATTCAACCGCATTCACGGTCAGTCATGTGGTATCGAACGCGACCGTATTGTATCTCCCACTTCTCCAGGGGCAGCGTATTAACCCCTTACAAGGAATTTCATTCACATCCAGACCTCTCCAGAGACGGCCTGATCGTGCGCAGAAACAAAATGGCATTACTGTTACGCAACTGGATAATTATCCTGACCGAATCCTGAAATTACTGCCATGTGCCTCGAGGGACAACAAACCACAGAAGATCCGCACTGACAGCGAGATGACCTACAGTATGTCATGTTGTCTACAAGCGCGTGGATATAGCCCTCACATCAGTTAATCACATTCACCTAAATACCTTCCTGGCATTTGACCTGCTGTGTCCTGATTCACAAAGTAGGATCGCACGCGCCATCCTGTGATCCTCCCGATGCTGTGCTATCTGGCACGTACGCACCTTTCCCGCTATCACCCACGGAGCCTGAGGCACAAGGCAGTGAATTGGGCCAAATGTATAAACACAATATAACCATCGGGCTACTGCATGCCAGACGCAAATATCAGGCCAAGCAACAAGCCCCCAGGTCACCTGCCTCAAAGATCCAGATCCTCACATGCAAATGGCCCTACTAGAGCTGAAGTGCGTATGTGACTCACCTCATAACACCTGTGTTCAAAGCAAAAACCCGGGAGACCTGGGGTAGAGCGATGGCTTCAATTAAGTACAGTTTAATGTCCTGGCTAGGCCCTGCCGCATGGAGAGGGGGAAGTGGGGGTGGGCGTGAGGACTGGCCCAGGTCCTTGGCCCACCTGCATGCCCTGTGGGAGCAGTCGCAGACAGGCAGAGATTTATGGCACAGGCTGGGGCCTTCTACTAGGGGCCCTGATTACATTGCGAAGGTATTTGGCAAGTGCGGGCAAGGAGCTCTGTCAGCAGAGTCAATTGTCTGCAGAAGAGAGAGGGAATGGGAGAGAGGGAGAGATGAGGAACGGAGTGGGGGAGAGGGGGCGGAGGAGGGAGGGGCATCCGACGCCAGCTCCAGCCCTGTGCACACCTGCCTTTGCACTCGGGCCTGAAGCTGGTACCGCGTCTCAGAGAGTGCAGAGAGAAAGGCCACAGGAGGAGGGACACCCTTCTAAGGGCACTTGTGAGTATCCATGAGTGCCCATGCATGCTGTAAGCACAGGACAGCTCATTAGCATGCTCACTATTAGAGCTGAATGGAGAGCGGTCATAACCACTTCCACACAGTGCACTTCTGGACTCCATGTATTGTGTTATAAGATCCTATGTTCTCCTGCCTTCCTGTAATCCCACATGTTTTCCTTGAAGCTACTGCAAACAGACCGTGCCAAGTAGCAAACATGCAGTATCTTTGGAAATTAAGCAAAGTGCCTTTTTTTCGGGGCCCATATGTAGTCTTCAGATATCCAGCCTCATGCCAGTATTCTGCCATTACGAAGCCAGCAACAGCAGGTACCAGCCCAAATCTACTGATGCATACAGCAGATACAGAATCTCTAACCACTTAGATTGCCAAACATGAAAATTCCCCTTTTTATATTATTCTACAGTTGGCTTTCAATACAGTCATTAAAGTGCACACTTAGCTTACTTGTCCCTTCATTACTCATCATTCGAATAGTGATGAATAGCCTTTCTTAAACTGAAGAAACCTTCAGTGCCCTGTAGGCACAAAGGCTTTGGCATAGCCTTTAAGGCTTAGCATTTTTTATGCTACAGATGGCACAGGATGTGCTTTGGTGTATGAAAATGATCTATGTGCCACAGGCCATTTTGCTGCTCTGGTAATCATATTAAACACTCAGCACGCTTTGTACCAAATGATAGAATTTTCTGCTAAATGTAAGGAGAATTAAGAAAGCATACATCAGAAAATATGCCAAATATCAGAAAGAATGCCAAAACTCTAAACATACGAATAGGCCTGATTTGCATCAGCATTTGTAGTCAACTTTGACTAGCGATAAAGTGTAAGCCTGAGTTTTTCCCCCTTTGCAATATGGGGAGACTGGCAACCACCAAACTAAAAAGTGAATACTTGCATTTGTTTCGAAGTCATGTTTGAAACTGAAATGTTTATCTCAGCCATTAGGATCTTTTTATGGCCTTAGAGAGGAACTACACTGCGGACCTCCAAATGATCCCTGCAGTGTATCACGTCTTGCAAATGCTTTCTACAATTCCATTATAATAAAATATTCATAATACAAATACTGTGTACTGTGTATTTTTTTCAGTGGGTTGACTTTAAGCCAAGTGACATCATGTGCTATGTCGTCTTCGACAACATATTTTCACAACAACACCCGTGCTTCCTGAAACCTTTAATCATACATATTTTATGTAGTGTACTCTATGTCCAAATCAGTAACTACATACAAAAACAATATTTCCAATTATAAAAGGATGTACTGCCTCTCCATCTCCACGTATTTCCCAGAGTAAGTCATTTATAATTAATCTACCCAATGGGGCTTCATATATCAAATCAGCAGGTGCATTTGCTTCGGCGATACACGTGACGCATTCCATTCATCGCAACCTCCCCTCTACCGGTCTGTTTTTCCAAACAAACAAGGTCAACCACGGCATGGCATCACACCCACATTTTCCTTTGTCAATATGGAATGTTGTGTGAATGACAGCCGTGACCTCTGACCTGCGGTGGCCCTTACTGCAGGTCCGGACAAAGTCGGCTAGGAGCAGTTTTAATCATCTTTATCTCTGAAATGCACTATGGAGGTCAAGGCTGTGCCTCTCTTTAAGCTCTACTGTGTAATGCCAGAAATGGGGTGAACCAGGACACTCACTGTCTCTTCTGAGTAATTGTAAATAAATACAAAGTTCAATATGTACGAATAAAACAGGCAGGGAACAATAAAGAACTAAATACAAAAACATTTCATTTGTAATAAATAACACCATTGGCATTTGCACTTGAACCTCACTGTTGGCTGCAGTAAAATCCGACAGCACATTTTAGGTTACTACAGACAGAGTGATGTGGCATAGAGAATATGTGCTTACCTTGTCCGTGCACTACCTGGTTCTCCTAGACAGGTACATTCATCCCTTATGACTGATATATATTCATCCAGTCCATGTGAGGGGGATATCATGAGAGGGGTCCATTACAGTCCATTTCCAAAGGTCACAAGCGTGGTTTGTACTGGAGACATCTCCTCCTTTTTAGGCCAATCAAATCAAATGCTGCTCACATAGCTGGACTCTGACTTTATCTAGATGCACAGAAGTGGTTTAAAAGTGGTACAGGATTCCCACTGCTGTACTTTGGGCAGAAAGAGAAATGGCGGTCATACAATGGTCTTACTGTGGCAACATGTAGCACAAAGGGGAGTGTGAAAAGAGTCACTTCAATAAAACAAGACACCTGCAGAGCATCCCAAGTGTCACGTACTTCCAGAGCCTGCGCACTCCACACACACACACACACACAGCCAGAGTCTGGATATTCCATACACGCACACACACACACACACACACATACACACACACACACACACACACACACACACACACACACACACACACACACACACACTGCCAGAGGCTGGGTATTCCATACACTCACACACACACACACTACCAGAGCCTGAGTACTCTACACACACACACACACACACACTCTACCAGAGCCTGGGTATTCCATACACGCACGCACACACACACACACACACACACACACACTACCAGAGCCTGAGTACACCAAAAAAAAGCAAACTGCTGGTCATTCGTCCACAAGCACACCAGCTTCCGGAGATTAATTCTTCCTTAAATCTGAATGACGTGGCAAGGAAATACAGATGTGGTAAAAGATAAAGATTACAGCATTAGCGTAGTTGCACATTTGCAATCAAAACATTGTCCCATTGGCTGAAGAACCAGGGGCTGACTTACCAACCATGCCTGCAATTCCATCCTAAATGATGCACAGGGTCATTTCTACGTACAGCACGCGATTAACCAAAGCCCAAGATAAATGCCTTAGGAGAATGTGCAAATTTCACACTGTACTACATTTACTACTGGACAGAGTGCAAAGACAATATACAATCTACTTCAGATGCAGAAAAGAAAACATGCTGAAAACAGTCATCATCTGATAGATATATATTAATTAGTAGTTTTCAGATAATATAATATACAAAAGCCTAGTACAGCCAATAAGAATTCTAAAATTTTATTTGGTGCATATAGTACCGTGTACTGCAACGCCGGAATGATAAGGGCCCCGCTGAACATTCAAGGAAGATCAATTATTTATTCATCAATAATATGAAAGGCAGAGAATCATTTCTCTCTGTGTATTTATTTCTACTGATTACTTCAGTCATTCCTCTCATTACATTTCAGGCCGCAATGTCTAAAGAAATGCCCTCAAAACTGTAACACAGCTGTCTTACAATCCATGACACGCAATACATTATTACGCTTTTCCAAACCACGGTCCTATGAAATTAATCAATCAATCACTGGACTTTTCATGTGTGGAGTATTGCCCCAAACAACATGATTAAATTATTATGTAAATTATTAAAAGCATAATTATTATACGGTTGACGCAGTGTTTGTAAAACATTGGTCATGTCTTGCCAAGCAGCTACGATATTCTCGAACGCAACACATTTAATTTCCCCTAGTGCACCTCAGAAGACACAATTATCTCCATTTCACTCTGACAGATTTTTTTCCCCCTCTTTTCCTTGACAGCTCAATCATTCTTTCCCATGACTGATAGGAGCTTGAAGCCTTCAGAGTTATTTCCCTTTGATATTTAAGAGACTCGGTAATTCATGATGTATCAAAGCCAATAATCAAGTCTTAGATATATAAGTCATGCATAACTGATAGAAGCTGGCTACATTATATGCATAAGAATAAATTCAGAAGTAGCACTGCACACATATGATAAATGAGAACCCCTGTTCATATGTTGAATCTAGAAGCTTCTCGCATAACATTCCCTGTGCCTTCTTAGGGGTAAACTAATGACTGTGGCACTGTACTGAACTGTATAGAGTTTATATGCCCATAAAAGGTAGCAATGATTCCACTGTGTGATCATGCTGCCTGTTCTGATAGGAACATTATAGTTCTTCATATTTGATCGGGTCCTCAGTTTTGAAACATACGTCATGCAGAAATCCTAGCATAGCCCTATATTATAGCTCCCTGTAATAAAGGGTTATGCTAAGCAACCATAAATCAATTCATAAATCACTCCTAATATAAACTTGGAAATATGTCTCAACCTATATTGACCTTTGACACAAAATGAAAATCATGCTTAACGCTGTAATAAAGTCCACCATAACATTCAACAATAAAGAATTAAGGTCAAACAAGATTAAGACCCTGAACCTGAAGTCCAGGAACACAATTCAGTGAACACTGCCCCTCCTGCACCTCCCTCTCGTCTTTAATCCAGTCACCGATAGCATGGCTTCATCCTACCTTCTGAAATCTCATTGGTGTCCTCACTGGTGTCCTTCAGTTTCTGTAGAGGTGCACTTGCAGTGACATCGTCAGGAACAGTTGCCTTGGCTGCAAGACATTAGTAAGTTGTCACTGGCACAGGGATATTAGCACAGACGGTAAGGCATGGACTTTCCAGCCAGTGAGCTGGATTCATTGTCGCTGACCATTTTCAAAAACACTGTTTGGTGAGTTAATCTTGATGATTGCTAAACTTTGTTTGCCAAATAATGTTTCAGTAGGCAAAATGGACCATTGCATTTAATTGTACATCCAAGGCCTCTTAAACTGAATCCTGTTCTCAGTATTATCACCTATCAGCCTAATCTTAACCCATAACCCCAACCACTATGCGCTTACTAGTTAGAGCATAGCCTATCTTAACCAAAAGGACACAGCCTGCCACTTCCTGTATGATCATTTTGTGATAATTGCCTTGGTGGTTTTCAGTCTGTTTTTATCATTATATGACATTTTTGTTTGTCATTAAAACATTTTTTTTTAGCCAATTAAGCTCTTACATAATTTCCCTTGCAGAACGAGCCCTGCTCTGCCAGCCTGTTGGCAATCTTACTGTTAAGAACATAATATTAATTTCAGATTTAATGGGCCAGCTCAGAGAGCTGCTCAGCACACCTCACCTGGATATTTGCCTAGCAGTGGCTTACTCCTCTCTGTTCCACTCATAGCAATGACCTTTATGCTGTACTCCTTCCCTGGAGTGAAGTTTTTGATCTCCGCTTTACTTTCTGCCTTGGAAATCTGCTGCTCATGTTCTTTCCCACCTGCAAAGGACCCAGAAGGCATTGGTACAGCCTGTGTTCTTTTCACTAGAATTTTACACTTTCCCCTTCTAAAATCTTGAGTGTCCATTCAGTGTAAGGGCTTGAAAATGTAGGAAAATGTGATAGCATGGTACAGCACAGAATAGGGGAAGGGGTTGGGTGGGGGTTGTTTCGGAGTGGGGGTTTCTTACAGTGAATTATCCCTGTCTGTGATCAGGGTACACACACCAGTAACGTGTCTGCAATAGGGGACAAGTGAGGGCGTCTCCCTGTTCGAACACACCCGCATTCTTCAGAATCACCCAGGGGATACCCTTCTCTGTTCAAAGCCCAGACACTGTTTTTGGAAACTAAACAACCTCAATAGCACAAACGGCATCACCTTATGAGAATGATTCATGTTGAGGGGAAGGCACCTTTAACACACAACATGTTCAGACCTGCCTTCATTTAAAACCACCAATTACAGTACTAAAGCGCTCACTACCAAAAGCCAAACCAGCAGACATGTATCAGAGTCATCACAGAATGCAGAGTGCATCATATAAAAACCGAATGATATCCTTCTATTTAGATCCTGGACATGTTATCACAAACTAACTAGATGTTGGTCTGACGTCAGTATTTCTCCTTTACAGTCTTGGTACTGCTAATGCTAGCTATTCTGGACTCATTCTCATTTAAAAAAAAAATTTCACGGCAAGTTATCATTGCATGGCAAGTTACGCATTTAAATTATGCATTTATTTGCATCCTATTCTAACACTGCTTAGTATACCTTACAGGCATCACACTGCAAACGGCACAGTATGGACATGTTTTAAATATTTAACAGTCAAGCTTTTCCAAACGTATACAGGCCATTAGAACTGCCACTGCACATGTCCCCATAATTTAAGGTTGCGTTTGAGAGGTAAAGTGCAAAAGAACATCCGTTGCACAGGGATTGCGTCAAACCACCTGTTAACCATTGGTCCATATGATCACTATAGTGAAAATGGTTACGCTCAAATTAATGACTCAGAGGCCCAAATATTTGTGTTCACATATTTGATCCTGAATTTAACAGATTTGTTCTTACGTGAAAATCAACACACAAATTTAGATTCATAAGACTTGAAACTGATGTGAAAACATTCTTATGCGTATGCAGCTCCAAAGGATGCATACAAACTTTTCAACAGATTTTTTTTTAGATGTGAGGATATTTTGCCAATCCCTTCACAAATGGAGATGCATAGGCTATTAGACCATGCATTTTTGTAATAAGCACTGTGAGATGCCATGCTGTCGGCCATTAACTAAGCTATTACAGGCATGCACACAGGTTTAGGGGCAGACAGGCAGACACCCCCCCAATATTTTCAGACTAGCTAGACTTGACTTGACTACGCAAGACTAAGTGGTCCAGAAGACTGACTCCTCCAGAGTCAAAATGATACCTAAAATTTCAGCACTTGCTGTTAACATTATCAAGTTATATTATTATTATTATCATTATCATTATCATTATCATTATCATTATCATTATCATTATCATTATAATAATAATAATAATAATAATAATAATAATAATAATACCCAGCATTAGTGAAAAAGGGCTATATTTAAAAAAAGGTTTAATATTCAGAAATATTTTCCTGAATCTATTTTCCCAAATCATTGCATCTCAAGCTTAGAAACCCCCAGTACCTTCACTGACCCCCTGTTGAAAACCCAGGCTGCAAACTATCAGAACATAACATGAAAGAAAGATGCCACATATCTGCTACATAAATGGCTACATATGAATTTTATATCACATGACAATGGTTTCACAGGCAGTATATAGCCGGCCATATCAGGATGGTTCAGGGCGCTCACTGGGTGGAGTTGATAAGCTCTTTCACATGCGCACAGTATTAGGATGATTTCCGATTTATAAACAGGCCGTATTCGTGAGAATCGACATTTTATAAGCTGTTTGTAGGAACGTTTTAGGAAATGATCGTACACTCACATTTAAGACGAATAAGTTGATTTTATAAATAAGACCCCAGGACATTTCTGGTGAGTTATACTGTAAATATACTTACAAGAATGCATTTTGCATGTACAGCGTGTAATTATACTGCATATAAATAAAGCTTGGTCTGAGGTAATATTATGCTGCTCTTCAATGATAATAATTTGGAGCCAGCACAGACTCGCTGATACAATGCTGCCTGTGCAGGGGGAAATGGTATCAAATGAAGGAGTGCCAGTTAGCATATACATTCTCTATGTAAGTGTAACACTGAACTCACCTAATACTGCTAAGTCTGTAAACACAGCCAAATTTTAAGACCTTTCTGAACAAAGCCTCAATACAACAGAGATTATCTGAAACACAAGTGAGGAGAATCACAAAACTCCTCTATGTTACAATTTTTTTGCGTGGTACCAAATCATCCAAGAAAGATTATCTCACTGTTTTGTATATACAAGTGGAAATCTTAATATTCATGGCTGTGTCACCCATAGCTCACATGGTTATGGTAATACATTTTATGCATTTGCTTTGCATGATTATACACATCACAATTAATATAAAAATAGACAGAATATAAGAACTGGAGAGAAAATCAATGTCAGCGACCTAGAATTTTAGTCAGATAATATTAGACTTCTCAACTCAATTTAATATTTTAAATGGTTAGGAGAGCCAAAGGCCTCATTGTTCCTACGCAGTCAAGAACAATAAGATAACAATCCATCTTACCTGGTTCAGTGTTATAAATAAATCTATAACTTTCAAAATCTCCTTTTGGCTCCTTCCATGACACAACCAATTTGTCTGAACCCAGCACTTTAAAACGTAGTCGCCGTGGAGATGAAACTGTAAAAAATTACAAAAAGGAAGGTTTCTGGTTAATTCTCACATAATTCCACACACAGTGGCTAATAATTGAGAAATATATGAAAACAGAATTGAATCGGATACTAGATGAGAGGTAGTTAGAAACAAAGACAGATGACAGAATTCAACCCAAAAGCTAAATGTCGACTAATCAACAAATCATAAACCCAGAACTGCTTCATATATCATATAAAACATCCACTGAGAGAGCTAGGTTTATGTTCATGACTAGTGGACCATTAGCAGTTAGACTGACTTCAGCCAGAATATAAAAGTAGTAATAATTCCATCTGTGTTTTCACAGCAAAAAAAAAAAAGACAAGAATGTATCTTGACAAAACAAAAAGATACAGGCTTGGGGAACACCACAGATGTCACACAGAAAGCCAAGTCATATTCTCTTTCTCATAGCCCGATGACACACACTAGCAAAGGGGAGGTTATCAGACTGTGACAACTTTTACATTTCCTGTGGATGCACACAGCAGAGGAGGCATGAACAGGAAACGTTTGAATTTTTATTTCACAATGAGTGCACCAGTGATAGATTTAGCTTCCAATATCAATTTCTCCCCCTTTACCAGAAGCATAGGTTGGTTCTACAATTTCACAGAGAGTGCGATAAACAAGTTTTAAATCTCTTAAAATCACTTCTGTGGCTCATATCCAGAGGAAGTTTTTGAAAAAGAGAATGTGACTTTTCAATAAATGCAACAAACAGGGAAACACTGGAATAGTAGTTTGAGCATCTATTCCTGCCATCACAAAGAGTGGAGTAGATATCTATCCATCTACAGGCGCAGTTGCATACCACTTTCACCACTTCTCTTCAGACTACATTAGTTCAACAATAGTTCAACCAACTAGACCCAGCAACAACTCATTCCCATTCCATATTGATTCAGTTCGGTAAATGAAAGTAAAAAGATCCCACAAACTCCTGCGTTTGTGTCTTCATAAGTAGACAAGAGGCCTCGTGCCAATGCACCCTTTTCATACCAACACACTCCGTCCCACCGAAGAAGTGAGAGTGAGTCTTTAGACACACAGTGAACTTAAATCAGTGACTTGTGGCCCAAAGAGTCAGGGGTGTGGATATGAAAACAGGCTATGGTTTGGCACACGTAACACATATATATATATATATATTTATGGGTAGATGAATACAGGAATAAAAATACTGTACCGAACTCACCAACCTGAAATAGGCAGGGTACGCTGCAGGACTTAATTTTCTCTGAAGCAAAGTTCTCCCTTCTCCAGGAAATACTGAATCCCTGCTCGGTCAGATAATACATGTGCTTATGCGTTTGTGTGCACGTGTGTGTAAGTGTGTGGTCATTCGTGTACATCTGATCAGTTGAAAGTGGCTGTACGGAGCACGATGACAGCACAGAGCACGAATAGACCTGCTGAATCAACAACACACTGAGGAAAATACAAATCTCTAAGGAACAACAAAAATAATACAAGCATGAAATTTTAGGGCAAAATATGAAAGGGAGAAAGTGACGGTGAGAATCGGCTGCAATGTACTTCAGAAGGAGGCAGAAACCCTGTCCTGAAGGCCTTGTAGCACTGTGCTTCATAGAATTACAGTACAACACAAATCAAAGTTTTGCAGACACAACGATAACACTGTGAAAACAGTCGTTCACTCATTTTTTAAACATCTTTCCACAATAAAACATTGCTCAGAGACGGGTCCCGAATTCACAGAACTGTAGCTGGATGTGAGTCATAATAGCAAACTGAATAAGCAGCTGTAAAGGACAAATGCTTGAATCACAAGAAGACATTCTTCTTAATGTCACATCTCTGTACTTTTCCTCTGCTTTCCTGTCCTCTCATGATCTCATTCCCTGACAGGGAAAGGCGGGGCTTCCAGCACTACCGAATCAAGTTCTGACTTGCTACTTGAAGGATAACGGCAGTGGGCTCTGAATAAGGGCGATGTACAGACATTTGACAGTAATCTGCTGTTATTGGCTTGGCTATCGGTCATTTATTCCACTCTGTGTTGGCTGAGCGAACACACCTCTAAGTCTTCAGAGCTCTTTTATCATTTTTATTCAGTTGGCTTATTTGACATTTGCTTGCCTTTCATTTCGAAATGCTTTGACTACTTATCTTTTACCAACAGCTCAATCTTCCGCTGAGGGGCCTACAACACTAAGGACTCCGCTTCTGAAAAACTCGAAGAGATTCAACCACACTTTCACCTTCCAAAGTCGTATGACATCAAAAAAACACTCGCGCAGAAAGATCAGCACTCGCAGCAAAAAAACCTGGGAGCTTTTTTTCCCTGCAAGAGACGGTCTCAATGAGGAACGCAAGCCGGCTTTCAGGGGCACAAAGCGCCCCCATCATTCGGAAATGAGCTGGGCTGAGTGCTCCGGTGATCCCACAGCCTATGCTTCCAACAAACACTCCAAGGGCAGACGCCCCAACTCCCGCCCTCCGGCTGCTTTCGAGAGAGGGGTTTCGCCCTGTACCCGCCAGGCGCTCTCCAGGGGGGTGGCTGTAGCTCGCACCCGCTGGCTCTTCTCCACTGAGGAACATTTAAATGGGAAGCCATCCCCCCCTACTCCCCCGATGGGACGTTTCAACCCATACCTGCTTGGCTCTCTCCGCTGAGTGATATTTTGGGCCGTACCCAATGGAAACACTCCGGAGATTAATTGAATAAATTGTCCACACCACGCGTTCTCCACAGTGGGCAATTCAGGCTCTTAGCAACTGGATGTTTTATGGAGAGGAACAGTTCCGCAGCTGCGCGTTGCGTGCGCTTTAAAAGAATTTTGAGGTTGACTTCACTTAAGGGCCATGCAGGAATGTCAGCCTGGACCCCCTCAGACATGCTAATTAAACTTTTAAGAGAATTCACACTCAATGCAGGGTTCAGCCTCTCAGGTATCAGTAATTCTTCTTTTGGTTTGAATGGAAAACAACACTGCAGAGCTTAAATGTAGCCCATCTTGACTGCATTGCTGCTGTTTGTACTTGGACGTCTGGATGCGTGGACGTCACACTGTTGAACATGGTTAAAATAACGTAACTAGAGTCAGAAAAAAACAACAAACAGAAAAACACCACATATCCTCCTGAGACCTGGCAGAAAAAAAGGATTCCATTTTTTTTTACATAATACAAGTGGCTTTGGATTACAAAAACATTTTGCAGCCATAATGTTTTAAAGAATATGGTTTCTTTTATTTTTATTAATGGTCCCTTCCAGTGTAGGTTGCAGCACAGAGCATTTTGATATTAAAACCAGAGACTGACGGGAATGCAGGGGACCAAAATTAATTGCTGGGTCTTGGAAGGATACAGGAAAGTGGTGAAACAAAACAATGTCACTGGACCAAACCTGCACATCAAAAGACCTGCGACAGATACAGACACACTCAGCAGTATTTACCTTGACCCTGAGCTGGGCTGGTGAAAATGGTGGCCAGTGTGACCAAGAAGACTGGGAAGAATCCCCTAGTCCCAAGTCCCAAAATCTGCATCCTTTACGCAACGTGGGGGATTCACAGGACACCTGGATCCACAGAAGGAGACAGACCTGTCAATGGGACCGTAAACTGCACCGGCACAGGGCTGCTGAGGAGGAAGGAAAATAGGCACTCATTCGTTGGAGTACCTGTAAGTCACACAAGGAAAGACGGAAGATTCTAGATTTTTCTACCTATGCCAGCGCTTTTTTACACAGTTCAGGGTTTCCGGTTTATCCGCGTCCTATATCCGGTGCACCGTGCAGTTAAAGTAACCTTAATGAATCAGGGGTTAAATTTCCCTGTCTAAGTTCCATTTGAGAACAACAAGACCAATCCAATCATGGAACAAATAAATGTGTTTATTAAAGACACAATAGCACACCTCACCAGCACAGTGATTCCATTTCCAATTCATACACTGCTCTGTTTCAGACAATGTGACGGGGAAAGGCTGTTCTTTATTCGGGCAAACCCCTGTTTTAACTGGTCAAAAAATGGACAAATAATCCCTTATATTTGACAATAATCTGATATAATATAGCTACAACAAAATACACATGTAAATAGCAGTTCTGCAGAGAACAATTAATAAATGTATTAATTGAACCACAAAAGAAAAAGGCACTGCTTCAGAGCAGTGATTGAGGAATTAGGATATGTATTTGCATATTACACCTTGTAGCTCTACTACAGGGACAAAGACACATACTGTAGGGTCAAATCTGTTCCAATGTTTGTGTTTTGTCAGTGTACACTAACAAAGACAAACAGCAAAACATTGCACATCAAATGATATTGGAATAGCAAATTAATCAAGACCAAGGTAAATACAAGATCTTCTGAAATTCAGAAGTATTCGCACTGGATCGGTACTGTACCTGTCTGTCCAAAGTCCAAACAATCCATTGAAATTGCACGAAACATAAGCTATTGAAGTCCTTTTATGTGAATCATTTTAATTCAAATATACAGCTAATTGAAAAGTTGATTATAAGCAGCAGGAAATTAGTTTAAAATCTGCGCACATGAAACTAGTTCAAAACATAACATTTAGCATGCATATACATTGTGAAATATTTCCGTTTATATATCGATGCAAGAAAAAAACATAAAAATTATAACGAAGTAGCATGAGTCACAGTTCATGTGTCAGTAATGATTAGCATTTAAATTCCCAATGCAATGTATGTCAACAGATTTTTTTAAAACATGAAGCCCTATAATGGTTTCTGCCTTCTTATTCCAGTTCGAATCTAGACAGAAATATGATCGATTTCGCAGGGCATTCATATCAATTATATCATTTAATGCAATAGATTATTACAGGCTAATGAAAATCTACGACACTAAATCATATATATACGGCACGCAGTGATATTGTAATGAGAACAAACAGTCTGCTGTGTAGCTGTAAACATCGCTGTCAAAATATCTGAAATATTTTGTTCGGTTGAACTGTGCACGCTTGAACTGGAACAGGCAGCATGCAATAAGAATTTTCCTTCATAAGTGAATTAATCTTACTTTCAAATTATCGACCCAGATCAGTAATCGAAAACTATTCCACTGGTCGTGTGCATATGCGTAGAACCAACAAATGTATATGCAAAATATAACAAAACTAAAAAACAAACAAAAACATACCGTTCAAAAAAGAGTTTTCTTCCCAGAGGATCCTCACTACGTGTGAAAAGGTGACTGACTTCCCCTGATACTTGCAAACTCTCCCCAGCTCCTTCTTCGTCGGTCCAGACTTGCGGAGGTGGGTGTTTCTTGCGCGGCACTATTCACTCACTCATCCCCCGAGCTATTCATTCCTTCACCTTTCATCTTCAGAGAGAGAGAGAGAGAGAGAGAGAGAGAGAGAGAGAGAGAGAGTTGGACAAGCAGTGAGCCATAAAAGTAAAAACTGGATATCCCAGGGGCACCTATTTTCGCTCGTAGCTGGTCTTATCTTAACAGATTTTGGAAGTAAATGTTCACCGTGCGTCTCAAAATGAGTGGGATTGAAGTGGCTGGACAGGGGCCTAATTTATGGTTCCGGCTATCGTGTTATGATCTATCGCAATTTAACTTAATCATTCCTGGTAATGCCTTAATACATTAATACAATCTGAAGGCTGAATTAACTATTGTCCAACATCAAAAAGGTGATTGAATAGCCTATATTTACGGTAGCCTATATAACGTATATGAACTTGGTAGGGCATCTTAAATGTCAAATGCATTTAGTTTCGAGCTGGAATAACATTTCTCACATAACCGTATGGAGATTTTCGATCATGGTGAGGTCACGTGCTAATTTACTTTCAGATGAAGTTACTTAAATAAAAGAATTGTCCGAAAACAGATGGTCAATGGCATGGAGCTGGTCATCTTGGCTTCTTGGAGGTGACTGCCCTCGTGGGCTTGAGTAGGTCGCACGCTGGCACATGCAATGTTCTGTAATTGCGAGATGAGAATACATGGAGGTATTTTTGGAGCAAAAGTTTTTTTTAAAAAAAATCTGTAGAATGGACTCACCTATCTGTAAATGGTTTCCCAAATCTGTAGAATGGATTCACAAATCTGTAGATTAATGTGAGAATGCACGCAATCACAGCTTCAAATATAGCAAAGACAACTCATTAATTACAACCTCTCAAATCAACTAGTGCAAAGACAACTCAGTAATTACAACCTCTCAAATCAACATCGTACACCCTCCCGATTTTGCACCAAATTTGGCAATATATAGGCTACCTCGATTCGCGCATTTTAAAATTGGATTGGTACAGTAGTTGTGCTAATACTGCGCCCTTTTAAGAAGTTCACCTGTCGTTAAAAAAAGTGAAGTGAACCTGTAGTCTAGCCAAATCCTAAAATGTAAAACTCAAAAAAGGCAGGGAACTCACCCACGGACAACCTACATAGGATGTGATATTTCTACTGGGAACAATATACTGTAACGGATAACTACATCAGAGCGCGAAGTGGAATCTAGGACAGGCTATTCAGTCTAAATCAGCTTTGAGTTTGGAATCGAGCTTGCTTCATGATAGAATTATCAAGAAAAATTGACGTTAGCTAGCTAAGGGAATACTCTGTCCCAGATTCTAAATTATTGGTACAGCAAACGTTACCAAGTCTTCGTAAATTATTTCAATGCAGAATAAATCAACACCTCGTTCTATATAGGCCGTTTTTGCGCACTCTGTTGTCTATGTAGCTGCCCGTCATTTTGTTCCCTGTAGAAATATGACAGAACATGATGTCATGGGTACACTGCAAAATTTGGTGCAAAAGTCAGAGGTTGTAATAGGTTCATTTGAGAGGTTGTAATTACTGAGTTGTCTTTGCACTAGTTGATTTGAGAGGTTGTAATTGAGTTGTCTTTACAAGTAGTTGATTTGAGAGGTTGTAATTACTGGGTTGTCTTTGCACTAGTTGATTTGAGAGGTTGTAATGACTGAGTTCTATTTGCACTAGTTGACTTGAGAGGTAATTACTGAGTTGTCTTGGCTCAAGAAATAGTTATTGCCTGTATTTTCACATTAATTTAGAGATTTGTGAATGCATTCTACAGATTTGGGAAACCATTTACAGATTTTTGAATCCATTCTACAGATTTGTGAAACCCCATTTACAGATCTGTGAACTCATTCTACAGATTGGTGACATTTGCTACAAAAATACCTCCATAGGAATATCTCATCCAAAATCGCTCAAGTGCCAGGCCACGTCAGGTGTGTCTACCCAGGGATGGCATGGTTCTGTCTTAAGTCGTGACAGCTAAACCTCCAAATCATCATTAAAATAACACTTTGCTGTTCCTGTCCACCCAAAGATCCTGCTGGCAGGCAAACCGGCTACAGTATCAAACTTGGGAATGGAAAGAGCTGGATTTGGAAGCAGTACAATATGTTGGTTATACAACCCTTATGTTAATTTATTGCACTGCTAGGCTTATTGGTCACCAACTGCAGCAGGACACAGCTAACAGATAAATAAACAAAGGAATTAATAAATAAATAACAGCAGTGTTACAGAGTCCCCAAGTTTCACCTATGTGTATAGCCCCAAATGGAGGCTGTGATGCCATGTGTATTATCAATTACAGCATGACTTGTATTTCCTGCAACAGTCCTCGGTATACAAACATTCCAAAACATAGAGTAAAATAGGTCAAATATTCCATAAATAACCTGACATTGATTACGGACCATACAAGGCAGGGTTGATCCTTAATTCCTCTTGGTTCATTTGGGTATGTTGATTTTTGAATTGCATCCCCCGTCATATTTTGTAAGTTAGGTAACCAGAGGGAAAAGGCTGTATGACTTCATCATCATCATTGTCACAGTCATCTAAAGTATAGTCATTTTCCCACTTTCACGATAGACACTTTCCTATTTGATATTGATTTTGGAGATTATCTCTAACCAAAACCAGGGTTGAAATATAAACAGGCTGTACCTCATCCAGAACAATAATGTCCATAGAGCAAAAACTATTCATAGAGGAGTATATGTATCTCTAAAGTGGGTATATAAAATATGTACAGCATTTTTGGAATCTACAGTGATATTTAAGAGACTCGTAACAATTTCATATTGAAGCGCTTGAAAAAATCCACTCATCCTCATAAGTTCTCTGTTTTGTTCCACCTTGTGTGTGTGTGTGTGTGTGTGTTCTATTGATTTCCTTATCACAATGGTGCAGCATCAAGTCTCTCTTTATTCAGCGTGCTTTATACTGTCTATACTGTCTTTACACTGTCTATATACAAAAATTATGTAACAAATCTTAGTAACCGTTTTGGAGAAGAAAGAAGAAGAAATCCAGACTCAGGAAAGTTGTGGAGAAGGCTTTTTGTGTACAGTGCATCAAACAAACTAGCTGGTCCCTTAGCAACAGCAGCACGTTTGTTCACTTGTTCCTTGGCCTTAAACTGAGTATGTTTAGTTAAGAATATTTAATGATCTCTTTGCTGTAACCACTTTCATGCTTTAAAAAAAGACATTCCATTGTCCATTTTAACAGAGAAGTGGTTTGAATTGTTCTAGAATGATTCTGGTGTGATGATTCAGTGCAGATATCCAGATATCTCAGCATGAAATGGGGCCCGGCTGTGATGCAATCCTGCCTCCCTAGTTTCAGCTGCCAGCACACTGACCTTCACCCTGGCTCGACTCTTTATACTTCCTTTCTAGAGCCAGTCAACTGAAGTGAAAACATGCTTGAAGAATGTGGAAACCCACACAGCTTCCATACCGGACCAGAGGAGCCCTGGCTGGAGAGGAGCCTGGATCCTGCTCAAGATGGCAGCCTGGAGAAGAGGGTAACACTAAAGCCTGATTTATACTTTTGCGTTGAATCTACGTAGAGCCTACGCCGTAACCTACGCAAGTGCCCTACGCCGTTGTTAGCATTTATACTTGTGCACTGGTCTGTCTGCGTCGCTCTGCAATACACCGCCAAAACGCTAGTTGGAAATTCATAGGAAATGCGATGCTACCAAGCGGACCAATCACAGTTGTTGCGGTCTGCATCGCCACGACGTGTAGTTACACTTTTGGGGAGGTGCACATCAGGCTACGGCGTAGGCTACGGCATAGGGAACGCGGCTACGCCGTACCTACGGCATAGATTCAACGCAGAAGTATAAATTAGGCTTAAGCCTGGCTAACTTACCTGACGGTGTGACCTCTCTGCTCTGTACACTCCATTTTCTCACATCTGGAGTTGCAGATATGACACGAAACATATAAGGATCACATTCACTCTATTACATTTAAAAGGTCAGTTAGGTCAGAATAGTGTTCACTGGGTGAACTGAAATGTGCTCTTGGCTAGAAATAGCTGTACGAAATGAGTATCGTGCCTTATTAATCCTGTGTTTTGTAGTTGTCCATGACCATGAAATGTACTTTTGTACGTCGCTTTGGATAAAAGCATCTGCTAAATAAATGTAATGTAATGTAATGTAAAAGTACTCAGAGTTGATTTAGCACTGAACATTTTGCTGTGTATATTTTCAGCAGTGGGGTGTTGTTGACTTATATACACAGGACAATTATATGCTCTTTGTCAACAGTTCATGACCTTCTGAAAGTATGTTGTTAGTGAGAGCTCTCATTACAACTGGAGAACCTGGAGCTAATAGTGGCGTTTGTCTTAATGAGAGGCTTGTTTGGTTGTTTGCAGGTGGTTTGCAGTTTATGATGAGCAGGTTGGAGAAAGTGCAGCGGAGTTAAGTGGTTCCTGGTTGAGCCAATCTGCACAAAGGCTGTAACATTACAATTATCTGACTATACAAACGGGAAGCATTGTGCTGCAGTTGTGTGGACTTACAATCAACATGTTAAAGGCATGAATCCCACCTGAAGAAAAGGCTCAGCAGTTGTACATTATGTTAGGCTGAGAGAGAGAGAGAGAGAGAGGGATGTGGGATGGGGGAGGGGAGAGAGAGAGAGAGAGAGAGAGAGAGACTCCCCAAAAACAGTGAACCATTGAACAGCCCAAGTGCCTCGAGATGGACAGTTTTCCATGCAAAGACAATGTTGCATAACTCCACTCAGATCTATAGGGGGATGGGTTGCACCTGAGGCTTCTCTGCTGGACGTGTCTGAACAAGGCTGGGGGGGCGGTGAAGAATGCAGCTCTTTAAGACGACGGCAGGGTCATGGTTATGACAGGAGCCATGAAGTATCATCAATATGTTAAATCGATAACCTCACACCATAGTGCTTCAGCACGAAGCTCACAGGGCACCACTGGTAATTTTCCACTGAGCCCAGTATTGCAGATGCGTGCAGACCCATTGAGTGACTATTATAGTCGATGGGGAGCTTTAATTTGCATTGGAAACCAGAACAGCATCAGTTATACAGGAAAACTCCACCAACAATGTTAGTCTCTCAACTTGAACTTTGAACACATGAAAAAGTATGTAGGACAATTGACTGAAGCATGATAGGACTAGTAATAGTGTGCGTGAACAGAGAAATATCAGGTTATGAGTTTAGCTCATCAGGTCTTTGCATATTGGATCTGTTGAAAATGTGAGGTTTTTTTCACAAAAGACTTGAAAAAAAAGCATGTAAGATATTGTTCAACTGTTTGTTCTTGCGTGGTTCAGTCAGTCAGAGTCCACCCACCTCCCGAGTACAGGGAATTCTGACAGTACAGGCGTCTACGGGGAGAGGAATTCGGGCCCGGGATGCAACACCCCTGACCCCCATCCCTTCCCTAAGGAAAAGTTAAGAGAACAACAACATCGCTCCTGATCCCAGCGCTCGTCTCTGCTGCAGCAGAGAGCTCAGTCTAAAGAATGCATCACCCATGCAAGGAGAACTGGGGAAAGGACAATGACCAACTCTTCCTCTCCAGTCATGGCTGGGGAATTAAAAAAAGAATAACTTGTCATTTTGTTTGTGACCCGTTAGATTATTAGCATTTTAACATTTTTCCTTTCAAGGAGCCCTGCCACATTTAGTTTTGTCAAAACTAATCTATAATTGTAATCTACAAAGTTTTTTTGTATTTATTTGGAAATTGATTTAAATTACAGATATGAATAAAAGTGAAAACGGAACATTGAAATAAAGTGACTCTTGTCGGATTTAGTGCAGTTTCTGCAGTGTGTAGATGTGCCTTGTGGCAAAACATGAATGCCAAATCTGGATTATAAACCCAGGTCATGCTCTGCTATGGTTAATTCTCTCCATGTGAAGTTGAACATACAGTCAATTAGTCACTCCTCTTAATGGCCTTCATGGAACATTCTGAGTAAAGATACATATGCTAGCTTGAAAACGAGAAATACTACATAATGCAATGGAATGAAAAAGGAACAGTTGGGTTCTGTAAGCAAATGTGGTGTAATACTACCACCTGCTGGGGACATTGTTATATGAGGACTGAGGATTATATCACATTTGGTTTTTAAATTGGCATTCAGTTTTAAAAAAAAAATCAAACGTGTTTATTTATTTGTTTATAAATACTCATTTGTGAAGTGATTTCAATCGCACATTTCATAAATGCTTATTGAAGGGAACAAACTGTTTAGAGAAGTAGAAATACAAAACGGACTGGTAGGACAAATTGTCTTCTTCTTTGGGTGTTTTTGTGGAAGATTGCTTGGATTCCAATACAGTGCAATGCTGCTTTCAGGCATAAGTATAAGGTGCACTAAATCCTTCCATGTATAGTGCACTCACTCAGAGTGAAAGCAATTCCCTATATTTCTTCTTATGATGCAGGTTTTGTTCCAAAAACAGAGTGCATTACCTCTGCATGGCCAACAGAGGGGGGTACAACAAAATGGCCTTTATATTGAAGAAAAACCAGATGGATTTCTGAAGGTATAGTTTACTCATCCTGCTGTCAAAATCTGTCATTTGCAGTGTTTGTCTCAGTAGTTTGCTGGTACAGTACATTATGGCAGTAAGACAATTACTAAAGCAAAGCATTATAAAAGTAAACCTTTCTTCTCTCAAACTTCCCTTGCCACTGTGGTTATCTATTGATACACTGTAAATTATCCAGTGCTAATTCCACTGTAACAGAGTACATATGAGTCTAACAGGGACCATATGGACTCTGCACGCACTGATTTAACATTTAACTGTGTATAGGGACTATTCTGGAGTTGCAATACAATGAATAAAACTTTGAACTCGTTGGATACAAATCAAAATTGTTTCAAACAATCATAATTATTTAAAATTCTTGTATGATAAACACATAATTTGAGCATTAGCATCAAACAAATTATTCAGTCAAGCAAATTTTAGTAAAGAAAAAAGTTACTGTACCTTATTGCTCAATGGCTGAATTATAAAATGCAAGTTCGGTACCTTTACAGTCACTAGTTTGCCCAAATATTACGGAAACAATGAAAGAAAAAACATTTCAGTCAACTTGTATTCTGCATAGCAATCATTATATATTACAGCTTTGACAATATTAAGTGGAAAACATATATTTCATATACATTAGAGAGCTGTAAAATGACAGTCCCTTTTCAATGATCTTCATTTCAGCTTACTTTCCTGATTCGCATGGTTTCACCAGAACACAGAAGAGGCTGATCTGACTGTGAACTTACCATAAAACATCTGGTTTATCCCTGTCTTTAGTTTAAAAAAAACACAGATTGTCAAGCTACATTACATGAAATGAAATAATATTCTCTTGCCATTAAATAATATTAGTGGAAAGAACAGTATCGGGTCTAGAGAGTATTATTGATTTGAGGTAATTAACAGCAAAGTTAGCCATACGACAGTGCGAAGGCAAATGTGTGAAGCTTGTAATTGTACGATAGATATCTTTGCCTACACATTTGCCAGTTAACTTGGCTACAGTATATGAATCCACTGTTATAAACACAGCATAAATGTCTCAACTCTGATCCAGAAAAAAAAAAAAAAAAAAAAAACCTATTTCCATTCTCAGTCAGCAACTAAAAACTGTAATGACAAAATACACGTACAATAAAATAAAAAAACCAAGGTTCTTTTCAGGTGTCAGAAAACAGGGGGGCCAAATGCGTATAGAGTATAAAGAGGAAATGGGATGTCATGGCATGCTAAAGTCCCCACTTAAAATAGCTCAATCAGTAATAAACAGAATGACAGCATAAAAAGCACTATGTTTGTTATCCTACAAGAAAACATGTTAGTGCACTTTCCTGATCATGCATTCTGTACATCTTAAACACCGGAGGCAAAACTGCAAAATACTGACTGTTATCAGACCTGGCACATTATCTATGCATATTACAATGGGCCTTTTTAATCAAGAGCTCTATTGTGTTTATTGTGGTTCTATGGCTTGGATCACATTTAATTTAAGCATATCTATTTGGCAAGCCTGTAATTAATTTGAAAAAGCCTAACTTCAGCTTGGAAACTAAAATCTTATTTTAAAAGCCAAATTCTTTTGTATATGCATCTATCCATACGCATAGAATTTGTTTTATATACTGTATGTATTGCATGTTATTTGAAACATTTTAGTTTTGGAAAGATAAGTGCTACATAATATTTTTGAGAAATATATAATTGTTTATTATATTATAATACAGGCTTTGTTTTATAGCTAACTGTGGCACAGTACTATTATACTTTGTGCTCCAAAAAGACACATAGTTGGCAAGTGGTAACACAGACACAATGGTACAGTCCCCTCTGTTACCTGTTTTCAACCAGACAACGAAAGAAATGTCTTCATCTTAAGTGCTTGCAGTATTTTAAACATACCTATTCATGAACACCTATGTGTGCAGTTATGCAGATATTCTCATCAACAGTTTGGATTTCAGAAAACCAGATTCTTACCAACACAATCACTACAAAACATAGTGAAAACAACCTGAAATTGATATTGTTCCCTGTAACATGTAGGAGCTCCATATTACTTCCTGTCTGGTTCCTGACTGTGAATTACAGTCTGTCTGTTTGCCTCCAAATCTATGTCCCATCGGGTTAATATTTTATTAAATAAAGTGCTGGATCACTTGTACTTATTTAGCCAAATATTGCCCCAGAACTTATTTTTTGTGCACTTCAACTATGTTTCATTGTTTATAAGGCCTGTCAAACAAGACCAAGTTACCACTCTTTTTTTATAAATTATTTTTTTTTTTTTACAACATTTCATCTTCGATGTTGTATGGCAGGTGACATCACAATGGTAATAACTTCCCATAATTCTCCACTCGCACTTCTCACTCTGTACAAGTGTTGTAACCATAAATTTATACACTTGTAGAAGACTCAATGCCACGCAGTTCTCGGAAACTGGTTCTCCTCTACAATTGATTGTCCAGGAATTTCTGCCTCTTTTCTAAATCAGCCTCAGAGAAACATAAAATATTCACATACAGGTGTGCACTCTGTGAATAGTGCAGAAAGGTTAGACTCCAGATAGGTAGCAGTTGGGTCCAGTCATGCACGTAAGACCAGATCTAACTGAAGGAGGGGCCACCATCTTTTTTCGCCTGCACCCGTAGTACAAAATTGCACAGGGGAAATCATTGAGGGGGCGGAGCTTGCCTGCCTTCCTCACTGAACCGCCTCCTCCATGACTTCCATGACAACTGTGCGCGGGCCAGTCAGGATGAGGTTGCTGACCGTCCGATAGTCCAGCGACAGAACGTTCAACCCATTGACGGAGACCACAAACTGGCAAACCTGAGAGAGCAGATTATCATTACTATTATTATTATTATTATTATTAGTGTGGTTGCCTTTGGCAATCACACTACTATTATCTCACATATTATTCTTCTTTATTCCACTCATTTTTTGGACCTCTACTCCTCCCAGAGTTTTCTCACCGCATACACGTGCAATATGTCAAATCAAGCGGCTTCATCGGGAATAGTGTGCTATTACTTTGTGGAAAGCGCATGGTTTCTGAATTATTCAACTTTTTGTGGGCAATTTTGCCCCATAGAGAATGAATGGTGGAATGCTGACCATCGTGACATCACAATGCTAGCAGCTGAAGACAGAGCATTGTGACATCACGAGGGTGAACATTCCGCCATTCATTTAAATTGACAATGTTTATTGTTTCATAGCCTTCAAACTGCTTGTTATAGAGAGTTGTGGGATGCCTCATTGGAATTGGTAGAGAGTCCTTTGTTCATTGGTGAAGAATCCAAACCCTAACCTGAGCTGTAACCCTAACACTAACCCTAACCCTATCTGTAACCCTAACCCTAGCTGTAACCCTAACCCTAACCCTTGCTGTAACCCTAACACTAACCCTAACCCTAGCTGTAAGCCTAACCCTAACCCTAACTGTAACCTGCACACTAACCCTAACCCTAGCTGTAACCCTAACCCTAACTGTAACCCTAACACTAACCCTAACCCTAGCTGTAAGCCTAACCCTAACCCTAGCTGTAACCCTAACCTAACCCTAGCAGTAAACCTAACCCTAGCTATCACCCTTACCCTAACCCTAGCTGTAACCATAACCCTAACGGTAGCCGTAAACCTAACCCTAACCCAAGCTGTAACCCTAACCTTAACCCTAACTGTAACCCTTACCCTAACCCTAGATGTATTTACCTATGCTAATTATGAACAACTGGCAGGCACTTTCAATTTACGAGGATAATGGGATTCAACATCATTCTGCGGTTTGAGAACACGTCATGAATCTGATGTAGACTTTTCTTAGGACTTTTCTCAAGAACAAATTTAAGAAAAAACTTAGGAAGATAATGAGGCCCAATGTTTACACAATGTATAAAGCTCTGTTCAGCACAAAGTCAATTTTGCATTGGCGGCAACCACACTTCACAATTTCTGCAGGAATTGTCTAGTTATTATTATTATTATTAGCAGGAATAGTAGTAGTGGTAGTATTAATAGTATTAGTAGTAGTAGTATTGTTATTCATTAAAAATGTGTCATTATTATTTGTATTATTATTGTTATTATTTAGGAATGACCAGCTATCTATGTGTGTCATCTGATTCATATGGCATGATAAATAATGTGCTTTTTCCATATCATAGTTACCATCATAACAGCTGTTAATTTATCAGTTATACTGAAACATACAAAATGAATATTGCAATAATATTTTTTTATAAATCAGATTTAAAAGATAAGCTATTTAAAGGGTTTGGTTAAAAAACAGCTAACAATCAATAAATTAGAATTCCTACATATGCTTTTTGCCCATTCGCTGTATATACAGAACTAAATTATTCAGTAAACCTGTTTTTCTTGGCCTCATCTACAGTCTATTACACAATCCAGTCAAGGAGGTAATAAGTGCACACCTTTTAGAAAGCAAAGGAACATTTGCATTAAAAAATTAATCTTCCACATCAATGGTTTCTTACTCAGTGATGCCAGGAACATAACAAGAATGATAATGATAATGCTTCCAAACAACAATTAACACTTTCAATTCTATAATACATAAATCACTTCAAAGACATACACATTTTAAAATCTGAACTACTTCAAGTCCACATAATAGGTTCAAGAGTAAAGTAAACGTAAATTTTTATTAGTTTTTACAAACATGAAAGCACTCTGTTAGCATTAGATGTTGATGTCCACCAGTTTGCTTCAGTGTGACCTATATACAACTGTGGTCTATAACGGAAAATAACATGCATGAGGGATTAGGGCAAAGCATTTAACTAAAAGTGGCCATTACCTTTCCACCTTAATGTGTTGACAAAAGTACTATGCTAAGCAGGCCACAGTACATTAGGCCACTGATCAGAGAGATAACAGGCGAGAGAGGAAGTGTGTATGTGTGTGTGTGTGTGTGTGTGTGTGTGTGTGCGTGCATGTGTATGAGCATTTACTGCCTGTTTGGTCAACTTGTGAGAAATGGAAGTGGAATTACTGCGGTACTTTCCATGTCTGTTTGTATAATGGATCTGACTTGTTTACTTTGGGGATGCTGTCATTGTAGTGAATGTTGTCATGTAAAATCACATATACTCACCCCAGGATTTACCAAAACTAAGAAAAAGGTTAAATCTAACATGCTGAATAATCTATAGTATATATGAAAAAAGGTAAAGTGATGGAATGCTTGAATCATTGAAGGTGCGCTGCAGAAGTCATATAAGTCACTGGAAATCAGATCCTGTCCTCGACTGGTGCAAGGGTGCATTTCCCATAATGCCTTGCTGCTTACCTTCATTCCAGCTGCAGCCGCAGGGCCACTGGGATCCACGGCCTGGACGTGACAGGGCTTGCTCCCCCTCACAACGAAACCCCAGCCCACCGCATCGCCCACAATCTGCAGATTCACACCCGCCAGTCAACAATGAGAGAATGATTCAACTGTTGCCATGCAAAGGCCTTAAACGTGATTAAAGTATCTGTGATTCGTGGGTTGGCCTTGAACTCGAACTTTACTCCAGAACACGATGTGGCACAATGTGAATTTTCAATGAACGCAACACAATATATAGAAAGCTTACTGTCAGAGCAAGCTGAGAAAATGGCTATACAAGTCAAACAAATAACTCAACAAATCCTGAAAAACACTGAACACAATGTCTACATCGCAATACATCAAAGTAAACAAGAGAAACGACTTGTTACATAAGATCATCAGTCACACGCCCATGTTCCTTTTCCTTATTAGACGGCCTCTTTTAGATGGGACCTCTCTCAAGAATCTCTCTCTGCCATATATCATAGACTACACTCTTGTGAAATAAATACATTACAGACATATGAAGTAAATGGTCACAGTGACTAAATGGCAGCAATTTCACCTGAGATCTTCCCCATTCCAAATGAGTGATCACTTCCAAATGAGCAATCGCTAAAATGGTAAACATGATTTTAATATGATGACGATATGTCCCAAAGAAACTGTATCTAGAGTACAGCAGTGATACAGGACAGGACGGAGGATGTACCGTGAATGTCCTCTTTATGTACGGGCCACCTGGAGTCTGCAGCTCCTCCGGGCTCACCTGTCTCTTCAGCACTGCAGAGGGCGGACATTTTAGAGTCGTAATCAAACAATTCACATGTGGTTACAGTGTACATTCTCAGATTTTATTAACATGTATTTTTATACATTTTGGCTTCACCTTGTAGAAATTAAAGCACTTTTAATACTGTAGGGGGGTGTGGGTGTGGCTCAGCTGAGGGGAGAGGCAGGGGGGAGTGGCTCACGGGAACAGAGCTGGGAGAGAGTTAATTAGCACAGGTGTTCCTGGTAAGTAGTTACTCTGCCAGGAATGGGTCAATTAGTGCAGGTGTTCCTGGTAAGTAGTTACTCTATGTATGCAGTGGTTTCTGGGCTGGCGCGGGGGGGAAGACACACACGCCGTGCGGAGAGCAGCAGCACATTTTCATGAGAGCTAAACTGGGCATTTTGTTTTGTTAAACGCAGCGGTTTAAGTTTCTGTGTGTGCGCGTGCGAAATAAAATGAGTTATTCCTGTACTCCTGTGTCAGTGGTCGGTTTGTGGTGATTAAGGACCCGCGGTGGCTGAAGATTTGCCACAAATACATACCCACCGTTTCAGGGTGCCATGTTTTGGACTAATGGCTTCACAGGTGTTTCTAATTAGTCAGGTATGTTAGCGCAGTTATAAGAGAGCTTTCAGTATCTAGTCTTGATTATATAGTTTTGATTGCCTTTGGAGTGTGTTATTGGTGTTCGTCAACATGAGTACCAGAGTTGTGCCAGTGAAAGTCAAGAAACCCATTATGAGGCTGAGAAATAACACTCTTCAGGAGGCAGACGTGAATGTGTCAGTGATTACTGTCTGCAGAAGACTTCACGATCAGAACAACAGAGGCCACAGTGCAAGATGCAAACCACCAGTTAACCACACAAACAGGATGGCCAAAAAATACCCTTAAATAAAAAAAATACATAAAAGTGCAGTACTCTTGGAAACACAGGAATGTAATGAAAATATGCATGGAAATTTATATAATTATACTTATGCAAGAAAAGCATGGCTTATAATGAGATTGTCACTGCAGATGACAGAATGAACATAATGCAAAAGTGTTCCTCCTTCTTGTTAAATTATGTCATAGTTACAGAAACACAAACACCAAAACCAGCAGATGTTTCTATTATCATCTGACTGGAACCTGAAAAGGACCTAGGCTACCTACATTATATGACACAGAGAATGGCAGAAGACTCCAGTGGAGATCTTAGATTATAGTCCTTAGAAAAACAACTCCAGGTAATATCTATGGTAAGACGTAGAGGGTTGACCACCGCATCACTCAGGAGCAGAAGCATATTTCATGGAGATCTCCATGTTATTTTGGAGAAAGTCCACTCTAGCGAATAACTTTGTGCTACTGCAGAAAAATACTACAGCAGTAAATATCTAAGTGTTATTCTTCCACCCACGACTTGGCACAGTGTTGGTGAAGAGTGCCCTGCAGTGTAAACCGTTCTTCTCCAGAACAGACTAGTTCCCCAGTGCCTGGATTTCCATCACGTGCTCTGGGCCTTATGTCAGCTCCATATCCATGCCAAAGGGAATCTTCCATAAATGTAATCTGAAAGGGGCTTTTATTCTGTAACATTTCTCTTCATCTCCCCCGTACAGAAATGTTTACATCTAGGCAGTGATTAGTCCACACTGTCACGCAACACTTTGTTTGGTAAAACTCACATACATCACTAATGTAAAATTAGCCAATTCATAATTTTAAAAAACTTTGTAGTGTCGTAGTAAAACGTATATTAATCCTACACAGTACAAATTCAGTGTTAATTCAACTCTAACAACAGGGACCAGATGTATTCTGTAAGAGTTGATATAACACTGAACATTTTACTGTGTAGTCATATAATATAATAACACATGAATGCACACACACACACCATCAGACTTAATACAGTTAATGCGTTGCATATTTGATTGAGTAATAAAGCTGTTCTTGTACAGGTTCCTTTCTCCAGACAGTGATGTCTGTTCTGAAAGTAAGAGCATGATGGGAAAATAACAGCGATGTCTGTACTGACAGTAAGAGCATGATGGGAAAGTAGCAAATGCAGTCCAGTGATATTTACAGTACTTATCAGGGAACAAAATGAAAAACGGCTGTACAATTGAAATCTGTATGCTCAAAGCAATCCAAGCAAATATAACACACAATGTTCTTATAACACTGCAGTGAGGACTTAGGGGCAATGAAACCATAGCCCTTGATAAGTTGACTTATTTATTTTAAGTTACATCTTATAGGCTAACCCATACAAACAATATCAGTCGAGCCTCATGTATTCTGTCCCCTCAGACATACTGTTCACTAGTTTTTCTAGTTTCCGTTGCACCCTGATCTGAATCTTTGACTATTTCTCTCGGTCTAAAGACCAAATCTACTGTAGTTCCATAACCCAGTGCTCTTTTTGTGCACAGTCATTTTTAGTAAAGCTGTTCCTCTTAAGAAACTCCACCAAACTAAGTTCAGGACCACCTGCTAGCATGAAAGCATGCTCCTCTTTTCCTGATGGTCTCTGCTTTTGTTGTTTTGCTGTTCGGCTGGGTTAGTGCACTTAAACAGCCCTAATAAAATTCTGTAAATCCATCTCCACCGCAGACGTGTTACCCCTGACAACCAGAATCTCACACAGGCTTTCATACCTAAAATAATGATTTGTTTGTACTGATTTTGATGGCTTCTGACAAAAAAACAACTTTAAAAAGCGCTGTTTTCCTGTTTGGAACTAGCGCTCCATGGGTGATGTCATACCTTAGTTGGGTTAGTGAAAGCACTGGGGCATTGTCAGAGATGCTGAAACTTTTTTGGGAGGAGGAGGTGTCAAGCGGGCAGCCTTTTTTCCAGGGTTATCATGTGGTGTAGGTAATAATCTTGGGATAAGAGTATCATGCATGTACACAAGGAGTCAGAAGGATGTGGTATGGAGATTCTTTTGGGGGGTGGCAGAGGGATGGCTTAGCGATGGGGATGGGGAGGCTCTTATAGGATGGGGGGAGACTTTTATGAGATGTGGGGAGAATCTTACCTGATTTGGGGTTGCAGAGGACAGGGGGGCTACTGCTGAGGATAGGGCTGCTGCTGAAATACCCGCTGCTGCTACAGATAGCACTCATACTGCTGCGCCGCACTGCCGACACGACCTTAATCTCCTTACTGGGGCTCACTGAGAGAGAGAGAGAGAGAGAGAGAGAGACAGAGAGAGGGAGAGAGAGAGAGAGAGAGAGAGAGAGAGAGAGAGAGAGAGAGAGAGAGAGAGAGAGAGACAGAGAGAGAGAGGAGAGGAGAGAGAGGAGAGAGAGAGGAAGAGGGAGAGAGAGAGAGAGGAAGAGGGAGAGAGAGAGATACTGAACTCAGCACACACACACCACCTTAATCTCCTTACTGGGTCTCACTTACATATAGAGGGAGAGAGAGAGAGAGATACTGAACTCAGCGTACACACACACCACCTTAATCTCCTTACTGGGTGTGACTATGTGAGAGCAAGAGTTAAAAACATGACATACTGTACAGTATTACTATAATACATAGCACACACACACACAAAACAGAGGGAATGAGAGAGAACATGTCCCTTTGGTGTGAAGTCTGAAGAAGTAAGAACGGATTAAAGAAGTCAAAGAGGGACACAAGTGCTTTACATATTAGACAATAGAAATGGTGTTGTACTACTGCACACTAGTACCAAGGCATACTCACCCCGCCGGAAGCTATTAACATTAAACTCAAAGAGCACGAAAAGTGAAACTCCACACATCCGTGTCTGGACCACTATTAAGCGGTACTCCTACATGTTTTAGTTATGCATCTGCTATTCAGAAACACAGCCTTCACTGTACCTCTGCATAAGCAGTGGAGGTATGGGGTGATGGGAGAGCACTGTCAGACACAACCAGCTAAAACAACACTCTCTGAGCCAAAGGTTTTCCCCCTTTAGTTCTGCCTGTACATCAACAAACCACAAAGAAGACACTTTAACTGACAGAATGCTAATGACTGCAAGACTGCAGTCATTACTGATCGTACTACGGCTACCACATTCATCCGAATAAATGACAAAGTACTTTAAAACTGCGCTGAGCTTCAAAACAGACAATTGAAATAGAAATGCGGTTGAGTTCCTCCCTCAGAGTGCATTCCAATCATTTCCCAACTGTCTGGCAGCCCACTAAATGGTCACCACACCAATAACACACCCAAACAAGCATGCCATGCCAGCCCTTCGGAATCCACCTCTCCCTCTCACCCTGTTTAGCTTCTGCTGCAAATCGTTTTCCTCTTAGTACAGAGATGCACATTTCCCCAAGTCATACACCACTGCATTATATAATTGCATACCTTTCAAAATGCAGTGCTTATCAAGTAACATGACAGACTGAAACCCTTTGTTTACATCCTGACTGAAATTTATCAGGAAGCCCCGTCAATCAGCACAGAGTGTATTATTTCAAATCTCCTTCAAGCCGTGCAGGTGCTCCTATTCTTCTGACAGAGAAGAATGTTCGCTGACCCAACCAACACACAACCCACTGACCTCCACTCAGCACCAAGACAAACAAGTAAGGAAATAAATTCAATGCAACAGCCAGCATGTGCTAACAATGTTACGCTGAGGAAATCAAGAGCACTGTGAAGAGAGGACTTACAAGCCGTGCAGGGCCCCATGGTTCAATCTGCCCTGATTTTCACCAGCGAGCGAGCTTAGAAACTTGGTCTCCCTCCAGACGGGGGGAGCTATCTTTGCAGTCAGACTCAGCGGTTATCCAATGTAAATGTTAAACCAAAAGCAAACACTACTGACCATGAGGAGGAAGTGGGAGGTTTGGCTACCTTGTTGCCTGGATATCAGGTGGTGCAGGATAACCAGACGAAGAGCAGACATTATTAATTCTTATAATGGACACAGCAGGGATAGCGGACTTTCCACTGGCTCGCAGGGACATGCGAAAGGCATTTTGTTTCAGAAAACATGAAAGGCGAAATGGAGGAACAAACTGTCATTTGGAAGTCTATCGCGGATGTGTTTTACGGTGTGTATGCGCCTGAATGTTCAGGGCCAACTTTTTTTTATGTGACAGCATACAAATTAACTTAAGAGAGAGACCAAACTTAAACCCAAAGTGAATTTACAGCCAGCTTTACTTTTCTGATAAATGAATCCTGATCCTGCTGGGTTGAACCAGCCATTAATGTAAACTCATTACATTATCATTGGCTGGGTCTCTAACTTCTAAATCTGATCAATATACTTTCAGTACGCTCTGGTTCAGCCATTTTAGTTGCCCATCGTAATGGCTCTTACAATAAATCATTTCCTGGTAACATGTTCTTACTTGTTGCTCTGTGGTGAACACTGTTTATGTGCTGATGCAAAAATTGCAATATTATGAGCATTGTATACAGTAACATAAATAAATAATTTATAATGTGCTTCTTGTACCCTTTAAATGATTTAGAATAATTCAGCTGTGCAGCATCCATACATGGCATCCTTGGCATTACCAAGAACTGGGATGTGACAGGCTCTGTGATTACGATATGTACTGCCAATCACAGGAATCTCAGACGTGAGCTATATCACTATTTCATTACCTGTTTTTAACAGCAAATGAATATCCTGTTAAACAGTCATGATGTCCATTGTCAAGCCATTTTTAATGGCTTTTTACAAGTTGATGAAAGAGGTGTTTACTCCCAAAAACATACACGCTTCATCATGCCCAACTTTGCTAATACAAGTCATAAAATACCAAGCAATGAGAAAAAAACACAATTGTTAGTCTAATCAATGAGTTCTGTGGAATTTTCCAGTAAGTTCTTGGTGAAGGAAGACGCCTTTGTCTTCTAAGGATTGGGTGTAGTCCTATTCATTCCTTAAGAGACTGGTTAATTATATAAGTAAACTTCAGGTCAGAATTTAAGCTGGGATTGTAGCAAGAGCCTATAATACACAACGGAATGTAGGATCACTGAAAAATTGGCATGTTATTGCTGGTTGTGTGTGGTTCTTAGAAGGACAGCTGTACATTGCCAGGCCTCTTCACAAAGAACTGGTCTTAACCTAGTCAAGGTAAAAACACAGAGATTTTCTTCCACACAAAGCTGTCTCTACCAGATTGACATCAAACCATCATGCTAGAAATTCACACAAATTATAAATCGGTATTTAGCTTCAAGCTATATTGTAAATATTGTAAACATCTACATATTGAAAATAAGTATTATTACCATCCCTAGTTATGATTATTAGCATTAATAATCATTATTGTGCACCGTTGACATAATATATTACAATACACAGCTAACAAATATTATTTGCATTTTATTAGCATCATGGAAGCCACAATGTGGGGTGTTAGCAGCGACCGAATGGCCATTGCTGATAGGCCAGGAGGCGGGGCTACCTGAGAGGAAGCTGGCGTTGCGCCGGTCGGCGTTCTGCTTGCGCAGACAGAAGGGGCTCTCCTGGTTCTCCGGAATGCTCCGGCAACGGTCCGTCAGCAGCTCCATCAGCCGCCGCCGCCGGCGGAAGTTCATCCTGAACTGGTACAGCAGGTCCCCATCCGAAAAGTGGTTCTTATTGGTCACTGCGTGCGCAAACACACCCACAAACACACCATTACACAACGTCTTCACTTCTGCCTCCTGAATCCGTCTGATTCTCCAGTGCAGCTTTGATGCTGATAGGTAAATTCATTCATTAAAAAAGTTACAGTTAAGTTGGGTTCACTTTTTCCCAAGTGCTGCAGCAATGATATTATAGCAAGAGAGGGCATGGTTGCCAGATTTTTGTCATCTTGAGCTCCACTGTAATGGGATTACAGCATTTGAATCCATCAAACACAGGGGAAATGATATGGATCATAACCGCCGGTTTAAAGTCTTTGAAAGAGATCACTGAATACATCACAGCAGAACCCTGCTGAATGGGTTTCTATTTCTCTTGCATCTGATCTCTTATATTAGTGATCCTGTCAGTGAATTATGTAACTGAAAGATAAACTCACGCCCTTGTACCTGAGCAGTCTAAAACCTTGCCTTGTTTGTCTATGCCACAGAACCTTATCCAATGCACACTCTGTGCAAAGAAACTCCAAACTTGTATTGTATTTTAACACTACACCAACATTCAAAGCTTTTTGAGTCAAAGTTCTGATATTTCAAATGTAATTTTTTCTTGAAAAATTATTTGACTATTTTCCTGCAATACTTAGATTAAGTATACATAACTTCAATGGAAAAACTTTATCTACAAGCTAGGAATGTTATAGCCATAACTTTATGATTTTTGGTTCAGAAAACGACAGCAGACACTGTCAATGTCCCTGATATGCTTTAATATAAATCTATTTGTAGCTAGGAAAATAATAAACCCGGACAGTACAGGGCATATTATGCCAATGCAAATCCATATGCCAACACAGGTGTGTGAGTGGAGCTGGAACGATAGTCATGATGGTTCACTTGTGTATTTACTGTCAATGAAAAAGAAATGCTATTATATTGCAATTCTGTCTGTGATTTTATATATATAATATATTTTTAAATGTAATCAAGATAAAGGTATGCCCAAGGTCATGCCAAAGTAAGAACTCAAGGTACAGGCACCTTAAAAATTATCATCAGGTCATCATCAGATGGCATCATCACGCCAGCACAGTGAATTCACAAACAGTCCGTGCCTGTAGCAAAAGAAGTTTCCGGACAGGCTGAAGGCGAGTTCCTGGAATGTCACCCACAGCTGAGCTGCAGCGCTGTGGGTGTTGGCAGCTCCGGTGAAAATTAATGATCCAGTTTGTAGTTACTGTGACCCATAATAAACCATAAACTTCATTTCAGCTGCTACGGTTACGCTCAGAAACACTACAGTCATGTTATGCATGCGCATACGAAACATAATAATCCACGCAATTATTAAGAGCTTGAAAGGGTGTACATTCTGCATAAAGAACTGTTCATACAGAATGACAGGTTGATTCATAAAGTACACAAGTGTCAAGGGGTTCACCCTTTATTCAAACGTAGAGCAATGGAAACACCTGGATTCGTTCTAATGACATGCCTTTTCTTTAGTGAAAGGGAGCAGAAGCACTGAACTGTAATGATAGATGCCAACGAGTGGGAGATGTTCCTCTCACTTAATGACACTCCATGGGCCCCACTATCCTCCTTTCATGTGAAAGAACAGCCCCCTTAAAAAACAACCTTTCTCATGTTTGGCCTTAAGGTCAACCTTCTATGCGGGGGGGACTGTGCTGATCAAAGTCTGTTGGCCAGATGAAATCCTCGAGCAGGAAACCAGCTTGACTCTTCAGGGACTCTGGTATACAAGAGCGCATGTCTGATCTTCATAACTACCTGCTGGTGTGCTGGACTGTTGTGAATAACACTACATAACCAGACACACTCCACTACAAAGTAAATTAACTTTGGAGGTGTGCGTAGTGTTGTAAACTTTTACTGCATAGACCTGCAAACCCCCTTCTGAATGACTGGGCCCACTTGGGAGTAGTTTCAAAATAAGGTCGTTATTTTTTTCTTTTTCTCTGGCTGAACTCTTCATCTCTGGCAGCCAGTCACTGCACAGTAAACTACAGCTGGGGTGGGCTTTAGGGACCAAACAGGCGTCTCCCAGACCAGGAGAAATCGCACAACATGCCCCAAATTTTTTACAGAGCTCAACTCAATCATGCTACACCTCCAAAAGGGCCCTCCCAGCAGCTCACCGTGCTGAATGATGCCATGTTCCAGCAGTCTCCGCCCCAAAACTTCCGCCTCCTCCCTGGAGGCCACCTCTCCCTCCTGCAGGAGCCAATCCACGAACTCGGAGGCCACCAGAGCTCGCTCGAAAGCCTCGCCCTCCTCCTCCCGCGTCTGCAGCAGCGTGTTCTCCGTGTTCATCAGCCTATCACGGGAGAGGCGGGACGGTGAATGTTTTGGAATGAATCCGTCCTTCAAACTTCAACACCACCGTTAACTGTACTCTACAATGCCAGCTTGCAGGAGCTGCCCGTTAGCCAACTAGGTCAGCTGCTAAAATTTTCAGAATCAGTGTTCGCTATATCCACAGGCTCTATTACGAGTATTCCAGGGAAAATCTGCCAATTGGTTTCTGGTACTTTGAAGCCTGCATTTATTGAGCCAGAGACCAATGCTACAACACCAGCCAGTACAATACTATTTCAATATAAATGCACCTCCGACACAATGCTACTGGTTTACAAATGGCTGACAAGCAATAAAATAAAATAAAAAACCCACATCAACAACATTGTAGTGTGGTTTTGCTGAGCCACGTTAACACATTGAACCAAGTGAAAAACAGAGCCGCTGGTGATGTCACTAATGCTGGTCAGTGAGGTGTGAGACCCTGACTGATGGTGTGACTTATCGCTCCAGTGGATCTGCAATGGACCATGTAGGCTGTAAACACCTATTTCTGCAATCCCTGCAGCATCGGTGTCCCTCAGTGACCAGAAGCCACCGGTTAACGCATGTAAAACCCCTTAAACAAAATGAAAACCATGATAGCAACACCACAGGCCAAGCCTCATTTAAAACAGGAACTGTTATGGAGAAACAAGGCAATAGGGTAGGCTCTATTACAGGGAAACTTATACAGGATACCGCCATCTGGTCACGTGACACTGCAGTAGCAGTGCTAGCCACCCTGCTATGTATTGTGTACATTATGATGACACACATTTGATTATTTTCCTCCTACTGCCTACTCCTTCATAAGAGATATAATGAATGGAAAAACTCCTATCTACTCTTATCACAGTAAGTCAACTTCCAGGACAATGTAATCCAGATGGTGGTCAAAATAAGATCCGCGTCAGTCTGATAACGGAAAATGTTCTATTCAAATCCTTTATTAATCACTAGTTTCATCAACTGCTTTGAGAGAATGGGCTCTAAATAAAAATGGAAAACCTCTGCTGGGGCGGACAGGACAGCATGACCTACTTCCTGACTGACCTATTAACTTCAAATCTTTGCCTTATTTGCTTCCAATAGAACAAATATTTTAACACAGTGTCAATTTGTTTTTATGATGTGCTTTGCAGGCTGCACAGACAGGAGTGTGCTTAGATGGATAGAACTGCAAAATATCCTGCATGGCTGGCAAGAGGAAGGAAGGATCAGCTATCCATTTGGCTGGAGGACTAACCTTTCCCACTGCTCTAAGTTGGGGTCAGGGCACCAGAATGCTTTTTGGCTTTTTTGGCATCCAGAGTCTGTCATTTGCTTCTCCCAGTTAATGAGTACCTCCCATGTAGTGGTGTATAAAATGATTTACTCTGTACCTTTTTGCTTTGCTCTGTAGGAGGAACAGGCTGAAAATCACTCCAAATAATTAACTGTATGGTCTACGCTGAAGAGGTGTGATGTGGGTTAAACAGCGGTCAGAAAGATGCTGGAAAGTCAGAGAAGGCTTCTGTGATGTGGGCTTTTAAAATGGCTGCAAAAAGGCCTTAGAATTGGCTGACTGAAAATCTGGCTACATGACCTCTCAGCTGAATCAAGAGACAGAGGAATGTGCCCTGAAAAAGGACATCCCTCACACATCTAAACAGAATATTTATCATCTGCCACTTTTCAATAGTTAACTGCAAGTTTACTGATCTTGTCTGTTGTATTGGAACCAACGAAATACCCTCAAAAAGTGCAAACCCCGCCTTCTGGTCATATTGGCAGGCTCAATTACACCAGGCAAGATCAATAGATCACAGAAAAGCATTTGAATCCAAAACAAATACGTATTTGACCCAGGTCTGCTATTGACTTTCCTCTAACTGTGCTTAACTAAAGCTGGGCTTTAAAAAAAAACAAAACAAAAAAAAAAAACATTCAATAAATATTTTTAAACTGTCACAGATTTGCCAGGCCATAAATGTCTATTCTTAGTGTCGGAGGGAGGTGCCCGTGTCTCTGGTGACTGTGAGGAATGAGGCGAGCGAACGTGTCTCCCTGACAGCGGAACAGGATACGCTAGCAAACCGCGGCTGCACGCCAATTACAGAAATACAACCCTGCGCTCAGAAAACAGATGTCTCTCAGTGGACAATGTCTCATTACGTAAGGCTGTTGGTGTGGTGGCTCGAACCATAAACCATGGCCTGTCCCTGATCATGCAACAGGCCTGCTCTTGGGGCTACTCCACTTATCTAACACTACCACAACACCACTTCACATTGAAAACTTACCAGCTGAATATAATGACCATGTTTATTCACCAATCTCCATATCCAATACACGTTGACGTACCAGACATGATAGAAATTACTGGAACTATACATAATATGTCAAGCATTTAAAAAACCTTAACATATCATCCAAATGATTTAGCTCAAATTAGAACATCAATGCATTGGTGAAATGAGCTCACTTTATTTCGGGTTACTTAGCTTGAAATTTTAAATATTAAATTAAGTGTTATTTTTACACACCACAGACAGATTTAGAAAATAAATCCCACCGGTGCACCTAATATAACTATGCTTTTACTTGCGGTTAACCACGTCCATTGAAAGTGTGACCACTGCAGGAAGACATTTGTTCCGCATTGATCCAGAACAAGAGTTATAGGGGAGTTACATGAACTCATTCAACTGGCTGAAATCTCCCATCAGCCTCAGCACAGCAACAAGTATGTCTGTAAATATCCCATATAAATTGTGGTTATAAACAGCCCTGTTACAGTTTAAACATTTAAAACCATTCAAATGCATCCTTTGAAACATTTTTGGGCATTTGTAAAATTCCTGGTTTGGGTTTTCAGAATACTGGACAGTGGTAATTAGTGTGGACATTTATATATCCGATCAGATCCATAGACTCCAATGTCTGTGGTATCTAATATCTATTTTGTACAGGCTAGAGAATGACCTTGAGAATGCATCCAATTAAATACCATAAAAGGGCAAAGAAAAAAAACACTGCACTCTACACTTAACACCAAGGAAGATATACAGGTATCAAGGAAAATATCAGGTGTTCAGCATGTGGGAGGGGGGCTCCTTGTTATTAATGGTAAATGAACTGCATTTATATAGCGCTTTTATCCAAAGCGCTTTACAATTGATGCCTCTCATTCGCCAGAGCAGTTAGGGATTAGGTGTCTTGCTCAAGGACACTTCGACACGCCCAGGGCGGGGTTTGAACCAGCAACCCTCCGACTGCCAGACAATCGGTCTTACCTCCTGAGCTATGTCGCCCTATTACTGTGTGCAATTTCTTTTTAAAGGTCTCTGACAAGCAGGGGCAAGATGGTAAGCTACATTGTACAGGGGATCTTACCACCAGTGTGACATACCTCAGCTTATATTGTAGAAATAAACCTGTTTCTATTGGGGGGGAAATGACAGAGACCCAGAAATGAACAGCACAGGCTTGTCAGAAAGTAATAAAAAGGATAAGTACAGTCTCCCCTGTGCTGGGATAGAAGGCAGCCATGCCTTGAGAATAATTTGTGGTACTTTGATATCCATCCATATTCTCTCGTTTGCAAATATGCCACATTCATTCACTACGGCAAATTCTCTCATGTGTTAACTACAACAATGCCCGGCATTTGACATTCAAGTATCTGTTCTGTGGTTGGCTAAGTGTTCACTTATGCAAGTCAGCCTGCAGTATCCTGAAACCCAGTTGGCTGGAAAATGTTCAAATATGTGAGTCAGCCTTATGAAAGCAGGGACATTATGAAAAAAATAGAAAATACAGAGAGCTGCATGCAGTGGACCAGACTATTTGTGTATTTGTGTACATTGAACTGTTTCTCTTTGCAATTTAAGCCTTGAATGACGAATATACTGTACTTGAATCATATGTCTTTATTTTTTATTGGCCGATTGATGAAAGATACTTGACCAACTAATTCTATTCATTAATGCATTAATGTCTTTAAAGGATCTTTCATTGTTAGGAGCCTGTTGCATCAATAATATCTTAGAACTGAACCGTACAAGGTGTAAGAATAAAATCAGACTGCCAGGACATTTGTCATTTTGTGCAGCCCACACTATCCATATCCAAACTATCTACACAGCATCTGCATTTCAGCAGAGACTCCATTGTGGTATACCTCACTTTAAATACACGATAAACCTCAAACAGAAATGTGTGCAGTACATACTTTTCAAAAATTCTTTGCCCTCTCATAAAAACCTTGGCTTCATTGTCCAGAGGGAAAGTTCCGTCGTCTTTCCGGAAACGATAGAAGAGCTTCATGTCCTTGAAGTCCTTGTGTTCATCACACACTGCAACACATCAACATGCTCTGTTGGAGAAGAGCAGGCTGAACCCAGATACTGATTGAAGCAATATTGTATTTCATTATTGCATTTCATTCTAACCCATCTAATGCGGAACGATGACCTCCAAAAGCAATTACAATTTAAAACATGTTTGCTTGGAATTATGGTGCCAAACTCTCTGTACTTTACCATTTCTGTCCCTGCATTGCACACCTGAGTGCACATTTCTGACAGACTGGGAAATAATGCAGTGACTAGTTGGTCTTATGATACTGGCTTTTGCTGCATGAGGAACAGCCTTTTGGACAATATCACTGTATTCAGCTGTTGCACCTAGAATTTCAACTTAAGTAAAACTGGACTTTATACTGTTAATTTTCTTTGGTTCTCTAATTATTTGAATATGGATTTGAAATAGCAGTGGACTTCTATGATAATGGTACTGCAATGGAAACAGCTGAAGGATCAGTTGGTTGGCTGACTTGTATGTGTCTTTATATGACTTTATATCTCTAAAATAAATACAAGTAATTTAAGATACAAATAATAATTACTATCTTTAACAATTATTTTATCATTTGAATTCAAAATGAACATTAAGATTCTGTGAAAGAGTCCAGAAGTGATTAGTGGGGCAGGGGTACAGTAGAGTATAGACACATCAATGCAATGGCCCTTATGGGGTTTATAAATCCATGCTACTGTATATGCAAGTAAATGCTTTCCCTGGGGGAGAGGCAATTTCACCATAACATTTTATTGACTGTATTTACTGCATTACAGTATTTGAGTATTTTTGAAATTGCATCATATTTTGAATATTCTATTATACTCTATTTATTGCTATTTTGTCCTATGGCCATATTAGGGGCCTTGTCCCATAGAGGATGTACCGTGATGGATGATGCTGTGATCCAGAAGTTTCTGCATGATTCGGATGGCTGTTTCCCTGTCTGAGGCCTCCCTGTGCTCCATAAGCCAATCGATCAGTTCCTTGGCCACGAAGCAGTTGGGATAAGTACGGAGGTGATGTCGGCGGTCCTTGATGACCTTCCCCTCATGGAGACGGAGTCTGTATGGGAATCACACAGAAGGTGGACCATTAAAAACACTGTGTTATTGTGTTCTATTTATTAAAGACACAACGTTGCCATTTTCTTATCAGGGACCCTGCATAGTAGTAATGGCATAGAGTTCCAGTAGGCTACATCTACCTCTACACAGCACAGGACAATATGCCAGCAAATAGGTATTTAATATGTACTTCTGTTATACCATACAGGATCCTCATCTAATAAAAATGATTACCACTGGCTGACTTTAGTTAATAGAAATCCATACAGTAGTCTGCCATTTCAGATTAATCACGCTGAGATATGCTTGAAAATAATTAATGTCTAAGGCTGACAATTCAAACATGAATCTGACTCATGCTTTTCGAAAAAACATTCATGTCATGTTCATTTTCATTCATTCATAAAGTGTGACTGAACAATTCTTCTTGGAAAAATCACATTCTGGTATGAATAAAACATTGCTGGATGTTTGGGATAGTTAATGAACAACCCAGTTTGTCTCAAGAGCCAAAATGGATGGGAACCCTTTGCCCCCAGTCAATTGAAAACCTTGTATTTTCTGGCATGCACTTCAATATGAGTATAACTGTAGCCGTGAGATGCACTGCTACACCAACCAGAAAAAGGCAACCAGCCAGTGTCCAAGGTTAGCAAGCGCAACCATTTTACTATCTCCATCCAAGTCCTTAATATGTAACCTGACATGGCAAATAAACTGCAAAGGCTTAAGGCCATTAAAATTACTGACAAGCAAAAAGCTGCCAAAATGCCCCCTTTGCCATTCAGTTACACAACATATACAATACAGAGCTTTCAAACCATTCAAAAGAGTAGTGCAATATTTTTTCTGTTTGGCACAAAAGCAAGTAAGTCCTGGAATAAGTATTAATTTTCTCCACTAAGTGACGGTCAAAGAACATTTGGAGGGCCTGTTTAAAACTCAGATTCTGAATAATTTATACGCAGGAAGAATGCTCTAATCCTCACGCAGCAGAAACAAGAATAGCTCTCTGAAAACTGTGAATTTCACACTGCGCTCAAACGTCTGGCAAACATTCAAACTGACGATTCAACACCGTGCAAACTTCTGGTAATAACAGACTGTGCAAACTTCTGGTAACATACATTGTAGACAAACGATGACGAGACGATGGCACACATTAAAACATTCAACTAAATGCATCGTTAGTACCATTGCATGTTCCTACGGCAATACATCTTTGCATAGGGATCACTGCCATTAATAGTACAGGTTTATTTATAACAGACAATTTACAAGTGCAACCATACATTGTTCTTCAAACTCCAGTGCAAAGCACATCAGTGACAGCAAGTGTAATTCTGTGGCACAGCCAATGAGTGGATCTGCACTAAGTTAACATCAATTCACATTATGTCTCAACTATGGTTAAAGCTAACAGTTCTGACATGTTCCACTCTCTAGTCTACATGGTGAAACAAGGCTCGTTCACACCTTGCTCAGTGCAGGCCCAATGATAATTTCAATCACCATGCCTCAATTGCCCACAGGTGTTTGAAGCTGGAGGGTACAGTCACAGCCAGTCTAAAACTCCTGCACAGCATGGAATGCACATCGGATATCCAGAAGTTCTTCAAGCAGCGCACCTTTCTTAGATTACACAGGATTTGAACTTAGTGCCCTCTCACTGCAGCTAAACCCCTGCATGAGCTATTGACAACCTTAGGTTAACTGTCCCTTTTAGATATAGATGAAGCAGTGGGTTGGGTCCCGGCCTGCTGTCATCGGTTAACTGGCTCATTGATACAACATTTTGTGAGCAAACTTAAGTTGTACATGTAGCTAAACAACAGATGCATAATGCTTGCTGTGAAATGAAACATGCTTGAGGTCTGAGCTCCCATCTTCTGTTGCAAGAAGTGTACAACAATTAACTGTTTTTTCAGTTATTTAAAAAAGAATTTAAATGGGAGAAAAGAAAGTATACAAAGTAAATAGCATGTCTTGTTCAGCAGTGAGGGGGGAAAGACTCAAACTGCAGCTTGCTCAGAATATGTTCATATACAGTAAATTACAAGGAACGGAAGAACACATGCTACATGCCCGGAAGCACCACACTTACCCCAATGTTCAGTTACCCTCTGCATGAAAACACAGTCAGTAGGGGGACCAATGGCCAGCAGAATGGTACAAGCTGTGACCTCAAAGGACCATCTTATTGCACTTTCTCTGTGAAGGCACCTTTGCTGCCTTCAAGGTCTTTTCAGTTCAGAGCATGAGCATCACATGGCGGGTTACCGGCCAGCTCATTCATACAGACACCGCGTTCTCCTTTCCCCCGAGAGACGCAATACTGTGCTTTCCCAGGGCCCATAAATAGATTAATAACAAATCACTTTTCTACATGGAGCTGCCGCCCTTTTCCATTTCCCTGAATGAAGGAAAAGACGAGTGGCTGGAATTTTGACAACTTCATTTTGACAAATATTCATCAGATGGCAGGCGCCTCGTGGATTGCATTTGGCACCACAGCCCACGTGCCCAGTTTGAATGTAAACCATGCTTTGCATAAAAGGCCTGATAATCCTCCCTACATGTTTCAAACTGAAGACTTCAGGGATTTCAATCTCCAATCCTGGAAGGCCACAGTGTTTGCTGGTCATTGGGCTTTCAGTAAGCGATTGATTGGTTAAAGCAAACACACACCTTGCTTCCAAGGCCATAATTGGCAGCTTATTAAAAGGAAACCACAAAAACCTGGGTTCTCTGGGATTGGAGTTTGGGATCCCGGCCCAAATCCTTGCCCGTATCTCTTGTATAAAAAGAAATTGGTCCACCACACAGGCTCATTGTGCTTCTGAATATTATCTTTTTATTAGATCAAATGGCTTTACAGTACATCCCAATACCCGCACTCTCAGAGAAAAGGTACAGTAGGGGGTACATTGTTGTTCTTTAAGAAACAAATTTCTTACTCTGAAAGGCAAAATACTTTGTGTACTAATATCCATATTTTATGAGCAAAAAAGTTACCACTGAATTATTAAACCCATTGCTAATGGTGCAATTTTATGTACCTGCAGAGTACCACCCCATGACAAGCATTATGCCTTTTCAGGTACATTTTTGTATTTTCTTTTTAATCTGAGAGTGTGGGGAGCAAGGCACCTGTAGATATTATTTTTTCAATTAACCTTAATCTTTATAATAGCCTCCTAAAACATACAGGAGCTGCAGTAAGGATCCAACAAATGCTGGCAATTTATCATAATAATGTTATAAACTGGTAACAAATGACTCCCAGAAAGGCCTTTTATGTGTTCATACAAGAGACAGTGCCTCATAATGTGCCACTAATTCTAAAGATACTGACAGGTTTTACACACTGTGTACTGAACATGTCTGCACCATGTATTTCCCTGTGAGACAGGGGAAACCCCACATGTAGTATGGGGCTCGGAATGTGTACCTCAGCTTTTGATGAGAATCATTGATTGACATGTTGATAAAACTATTTAGTCAACTGTAAACTGCAAAATTACTTTGTGCAATAAATAATGATGATAGTATGTTTTTTTCAGATCCATGGCTGTTACTGTATATGCTGGAAAACAGCCAGCTCAGGATACTACATAGTACTGATTCAAGTTCTGTATGAAAAAAAAATCAGACTGTCTGTTCCAGGCCCATGGAGCTCGGGTGGTATAATCCGCTAAAGCACTAGCTCTGAAAGCACCAGCCCCATGTGAGGGATCAAGTCCTGACCCTGCCAGTGCCAACTTCAGCTAGGAGTTCTGTGAGAGAACGCACAGCTTCATCTCCCCAGGAGGGAGTTTTCCTGCCCCCTATCATCACACAATAAGGACTGTTTTGAGTGTTCAGGTGCCTCAATGTTGAAATGAAGAAAGCCACACTGTCTACTAAAGCAATTGGTTTCAGTTAATATGTTACAGCTATCAATTTGGATGCAGTAACTGCGATTGCTCACTTTTTCCATTTAACTTCATACCAGGGAGTAATTTGATGCTAGAAGGCTGAAATTCTGTTTTAATAATTCAAGCACTTGCACTAACTAATCGCCAGGCCACCAATGTACAGATACCCAGGCTTAAAACAAGGCTCACCAAACCTTGCTGCCAATGTGATATGAGCTAAATGAATTCACTGTCCTGCCTGAGGGGGTGGCCTATAAATGTGGCAGCAAACACCATCCCGTACCTTGCTGTTGAGAAAATTGCATAATTAGGACCATTTTAAGAAATGAAACCCTATGTGATGCACTTTCCACCAACTATCCACCTGAATGAGTACTGTGAAATGTGTCAAATTATAAACGTTAGGTTGTAGTGCATACATATTTGCCACAACTGGCATAAAAAATGAAAAATATACTCATGATTACGTTGGCCCACACATCGCTACATCTCAATATATTAACAAGAAATATCATTGCCCAACCATCGATCAAGTGACTGAACATCAAAATAGAATAATTCCTCACTGTATGCGCAAGAGTGGGCTATGAAAACAGAAGCAAGACGAATATCGCCCTTGAGTGAAAGTTAATGAGAACCGATGTGCACCGACCACACAATAGCCTGTAGTCAGTGACATAGCTGTAGTCACAACTGTCGATGGCAGTTAACTGAGCGCAATAAACGCAAACGCTTATCTTGACACGGCTTATATGCACCGTGAGCATTTGAATGAACCCACGCCTTTGTGTAGTAAACTGCATTGACACAATATGAAGGGAAGAGAGAGCCACTCCTACCTCAATTGCTCTCCGATGACAAGGACCTCGGCCATGCGTTCCAGCTCCGCAGTCTTTTTCTGCATAGTGTTTACCATATTGTCCATTTCTTATCAAACTTTTAGAAAAGGAACGCATTAGCAACAAAGCGAAATGATGTAACGAACTGTGACGCGTATAGGCGGCAGCTGTCAGTTTCTCCAGCAACCTATCAACAGCGATGTAGCTATTCACATAAAAATATTTTCGTATATATGCATGTACTACATTATAAAGACAATAATGTCCATAATCTTCTTTTTTTCAGTAGTTTTCAGTAATGTAGCGACGCGTGAACTCACCCAGCTACAAATAGTGTACTGTTTCTTTTCCGTGAGCTGCACGATGCAAGTGCTGAAGTGAGCGCATTTCACGAAGCAGACAATGCACTATGCCCCGTATGTTTATATAAACGAAATGCACAAATTCCCTACAATAGAGGTTGCACTCACCCAGTGTCAGATTAAAATACTTAATTATGCTTAATTAGGTTTGACTAGGTTTAAACTCAAGGGCAAGTTTTCCTGTCAAATACTGAAGTGCAACCATCATAATACTTTGTGATCATAATTCACATCAGGTCGCAACACGTCACGTCGATGAGCAAACCAGATTTTATGAGAAACAATTCCCCAAGAAAAAGAAATAGGACATGTACAAAAGAGCAATATCTATTTTCGCTTCCCTCCAGATCCTGCTCGGAGGTCCTGCAGCCCGTGCAGTCCAAGTTCTGCATGTATTCTAATATTTTACTGCACCTGCCTCCAAGCTCGAAAAACCGATTCGTCCATTTCTATAAAATAAAGCGACAAGTGTATCCGGTTTGATTCCCCAAATTTCTTGAAGGGTTTTATTTACCAGTCACTTCGCGAGCACGTTTTGACCCAGGGTTTACGACCCGCCTACAAGGGTTCTTATTGTCAGTGGCTGTGCGGAGATTTGTGGCCGGCTGGGCGTGTTTTATTTTCTTCAGGAGCCATTTGGTTTTGAAAAGAAGATATTCTGACACCTGTTTAATATTAAACATGTATAAAATAAAAATATGCATGATAATCTTCTCAGTAGCCCATTACTCGACCCCTTGGGCCAAGGTCACGAACCTTTAGTTGTACTCATCTGACTGACACCGCTGCTGAAAATGTTTCCAAGCTGGGATTGTAAACTGGTTTATGGTGGTTTAAACTGTGTTTTTGACACTTCTAGCGGGTCATAGCTGGTCTGCGGCTGGTCAAAGCTGGTCTCTAGCTGGACAAAGCTGGTCACGCTGGTGGAATAAGCTGGTGGTCAGCTAGCTTGGACCAGCTGACTAAATAGGTAGGCTGATCAGCTTGTGAACAGCAGGGTTGACCAGCTAAAAGTGTAAAAAACACAGCAGGGATACTGGGCAATACTTGATAAACATGTAAACCTCACTCACATAAGCAAGAATCCAATTGCAAAACCCCAGCTTTTCAACTGTATTTTCCATTTCAGCTGCTCTATCCAGTCATCTTTGCTATTTTATGTTTCAAAGCAATACTGTTTTTATGCATCCTGAAACCCATACAAGAGTTGCTTTTAGTTATTATACAACATTTGCTGACAGCTGTTTTGAAGCAGTGATTAGGGGATTGTAGCTACTATGTTGCAGGTTAAGTCTTGGCTGAATTGTTCTGTAAATAATCATCTGAACTGGTAAACAATGTAAAAGAAGTCAGCTAAGGGAAGGCATTACAGTTGCTATAGACAACAGTTACAAAGCCAACAATGTTTAACTTATTCGGCACACTTCATAATCAAGAATCATGATAATAAGATCAAGTATTCTTCTAAAGATAGCTTTGACATTTGTACTGTTAACTACAATAACTGAAATAATAATTTTGCCTCTTGCTGTCGTCTGCCAGGTTCATACGGGGATATTAATACATAACTACCCGGATACTTCCTTCTGAATTGCCGTTTAAACAAACTCCCTGTGAAGCAAAGACAGCACACAATGCTGGAAAGCATATTTCAATGTTTCAGCATAGTTTATTTTAAGTCTGTGTCTCATGTATAAATGTGAGTTACTTCACAGCAATGTTCTGCTCTTTATTTAGACTGGCAAGTTTTTTTCAAGCTTTATTTTAGTGTTTTGGGATAATCATAATTTATTGTTTCCTTAATGCAGCCGAGGCACCAAGCTCTCAATATCCTTTTCTTTCTAGAACAGTCAGGAGTGTGTTTCTCATCCTTAGCCTCACTGTGTGTGTCCCAATGGGTCTCTACACATTTTGGCACCTTTTAGATGATAAAATGAAATCTGAGACATTAAAAGAGCTGAGGCCTGAGGCCTGCAGTGCTCAACCACCAGGCACCAACGAGAGATTTCAGAGAAATTTCAGAGCTACCTGTGAGACTTGTTTTCTGGTTACAGGGTGACCTCTTGAAAGATTGATGAGCCCCATTAAAAGGCCTTACACTTTTCATATGTAGGACCATTGCTATAGTAACTGTCCACATATTTACATATACTCTATCTCTCTGGCATTATTTAGACTGATTTACAACTTACGTGGAAGTGTGATTCTTTCCCCCACATTTTATTCTGTCTGGGCATGAGGGAGTTTAGGGCTACTTTGTGCATTTTTTGACCTTGGAAAAGTTCCCATTGTAATGTTGACAGATAACAGAAGGCGATTCAAAGAGAATCTGACAGAAACATACTCTAGCAAGTAGAAAGTAGACTATCATGAGAAAATGAATATGATCTGAACATCAATCGCTATTCTCCAGCCACAACACAAGGTGCCAGTTAAGCAACTGAATAGTGCAGTGTCATGAATATATCAGGGGTCGGTCTTTGAGTCCAGGCTTGAGGTAGTCTTAAATATTCACTGGCTCACTGGTAAATAATGAGTCTAAATGGCCTGTTCTCATCATGTACAGTATGCTTACTTTCTAGGTTGTTTTAACACTATTTAATATTAACCTACATTGTGATTTACTCTACCCGTGCCAAAATGAAAAAAGTTACAACACAAGCTTACATTTTTAATATGCTATGTAAAAATAATATTACATGCAGCCTTTTGATTCAATTGTTTTTTCATTGGTTAAAAATGAAAGATAATAAATTCACTCATTAATAAAGTAATGAAGCAATAATAACACACCATATTTAACTTAATTGTGTATGTGAGTCCCAAAGCTATGCCTGTTGAAAATAATTGTACCACCACAAACATGATTTTTTAAAATGTTGGTCTATCCACTGTATTGATAGATATCTTAGTTCATACTAATTCTAATTAAATGTGTTCAGAGTTAATTCATTTCCTTATCAGCAGGAAATCATTGAGTGAAATCTCCCAAAGGTTAATCTTTAGTTTTATGTCTATTTTTATAGTCTACTGTCTGTGTAATGGAAACAAACATACTATCATCCAACCAGATGACTTTTAGAGATTGTTGCAGTATTTATTTATTTTTTTTAACCCACATATATATTTCTGGTATCAATATATGTAATAATAGGGGAAATGGGGGGGAAATGAACTTTAGAAAAGGGCATTTCTAAATAATGTGCACAGCAAAATGTTCACTGTTACATTTACTCTTACAGCGTATGTGGTCCTCATTGGACTTATATAACTCTGTTAGAGTTGAATCAACACTGGACATATTACTGTGCATGGGACTCAAGCCACAAGCCCAAACACTCTGCACATGCCAGTCGACAAAAATATAATCTTTCTGTCATTCTGCTTGTGTTAAGATCAAGTGTAGAGAAATACATAACCTGTTCAGCACATGACCAGTGCAACAGGACCAGCACAACATGAAATCATGAAACAGTGACGTTATCCATATGAAAACATTCCATTCTACACATGCCTTCCTTATTGTAGTACACTGAACTTAACGTGTGATCATGCTGGTAAATGTTGCTATCAAAAAAAATTATCCCATTATGTTGTCAATGAAACATTACCAAATACCAAAAGTTCAAAAATATTCATTCACCATGTTTTAGTGTGCAAATGAACAGACTATAGAGTCATCAGTCACCCCTTTCTTGAACCCATTCCTTATGGATTCTGTTCAGAAGAAATTGTGCAAGTGCACAGTCCCGGCAGAATTATTTGCATTCAGCTTGCCATTCTCATTCATAACCCACAACTGTATAGTTTTGTACTTAATTGCAACCCATAATTGCATTTTTAAAATGTCACGGCATATTTAATTTCCATTTATTGGTATTCTTTTCCTTGAGGGGCCAGCTGTGCATGGATATGCAAACCTTGAACCCACCAAACTGAGGCTGCTATTAAACATGCATAATTAAAGGAGGAAGTAGGTATACTATCTATGTCATATGTCAACCGATGCTCATATGGGAACTCAGAACTAGGCCTGTGCATTTTTTATGTCCCCCTGCAATAGCTTCTATTAAACTGTGGCTAGTTTTTCAAATGTCTATCAGTACCAGTTCCTTTTAAAAAGGAGATAACAACCCTATCTCCTACTTTCAGAAAGAGGAACTTGAACAATTATAGTCATTCCCAATGGTCAGGTGAATGCTCCTGAAAAAAGCAATGCAGGTACATTTTGTGTGAGTAAGACCTGATCACAGTATTTAAATAATTGCATTTTTTTGATGCATATACAGTATACTCTATATATACAGTGCCCTCCATAAAGTCTGGAACAGAGACATTTGTCTTGATTTAGCTCTGTACTCCACAATTTTAGTTTTGTAATCAAACTATTCATATGTGGTTAAAATGCACATTCTCAGCTTTTATTAAAGGGTATTTTGTATTCATTTCAGTGTGGTGAAACCAAACTTTATTGATGTGGCTTCACACTATTTATACATAGTTTTAGGACATGTACAAATTTTATGGCACTGTAATGTTTGGGACAAATGGCTTCACAGACATTTCTGATTAGTCTGGTGTTCAATTGCTTTTTCAGTGCAGGTGTAAGACAGCTTTGAGTATCTAGCCTTGATTCAAAGTCAATACCTGGACGTTCTTTACTGGCCAAGTCAGATACCCAACCTGAATCCAACTGAACACGCATTTCATATGCTGAAGAGAGAACTTAAAGCAACTCAACCCCAAACAAGCAGGAGCTGATGACTGTAGTACAGGCCTGCCAGAGAATCACCAGAGAAGCTACTCAACACCTGGTGATGTCCATGGGTCAGAGACTTCAAGCAGTCATTGCATGCAAAGCATACACCACAAAGTACTAAACATGACTATTTTAAGTTAAGTAACATTATTATGTCTCAAACATTATTGTGCCCTGAAATGGGGGGCTCTGTACTTTACAATTGTACATTTGTAATCAGACAATTCACATGCATTTTTAAATGCAAATTTTCAGCTTTTATTTAAGGGTATTTTAAAACACTTTGGTTTGAATCAATATTATTTGATTGGTTGTACTAAGAATCTGAATTAAAATTTTACACATTGAGAAAACAAGCTATTATGGTATTCATCCAGTCTATTCTTCCAGTGTATTCCTGCCCTCTAGTGGTAAGATCTGCACAATACAATTATGACAGTGGGAGACTACGAGAACAGAAGCATACAGTGCAGCTCCAAACCTCCAAGTGTAATCACAGAGTTAATGGATTATTATTTTCTTTTTTCACTCACATGATGGAAATTTAATGGAACTAAACACTTGCACCAAATGTTTGTTTTAAAATTATAAGTGATTTCAAGTTATTTTTTAATAACCGCATTAAGATTAAAATACTACAACCACATTCAAATTTGTTTGCTAAATCATCATAGACCTAACTTTAAGAGAGCACAAAGATATCTTTGGGTGACCCCATTATTTTATGTCATTGTCCACCCACATTACAACAAAGCATTTTGGACTACTGAACTAGACCAACCAAATATGAATAAAAAGCCATGAAAATAATGACCAGGAACATCAATTTTAACAACCAAATAGGAATATTATGACGCAGTCCTATTTGTTTGGTGGACCAAATGCACTCTAAATTCTTTCAAGCACAAATCCTAAATGTGTCCTCACATCCCCTCCCCTGGAACCCATGCTGACCTTCAAGACTTTGCCCTTAAATTACATTACATTACAGGCATTTAGCAGACGCTCTTATCCAGAGCGACTTACACAGCTTTTACATAGCATTTTACATTGTATCCATTTATACAGCTGGATATATATTGAAGCAATTCCGGTTAAGTACCTTGCTCAAGGGTACAATGGCAGTGTCCTTACCCGGGAATCAAACCTGCGACCTTTCGGTTACAAGCCCAGTTCCTTACCCACTGTGCTACACTCCGTCCTTAAATGCAGCCCCTTTTCAGTGTTTCAGATATGTGTTTCCATATTAAAGCTTAAAACCTGTTACTGTAAATATTGAAAAACTGGTGCCGTTAGACAAACACATACCACAAACTCAGCCTGTTTCAAATAATAAAAGTGATTTTAAATGAATTGGGTTCAATCAACATTTGTCAAAAATCGTGTCTTATGATTAAATTCATTTTTAAAATTTTCTAACTAAAACAAATATAGTAATCATGCGAATTCAGTAATTGCCAAAATATACCTGTGAACACGCCAAATTGTACTTGTGAAGAAAACAAAAGCCGCATTTATAATTGCAATTCAGGTTTCAGGAAGGACATTCATTGAATGCAAGCCTAAGTTTTAAAGAAATCCTTAACAACTTTCATCGTGGACAGAGAACTGTAAAGTCCTCAGTCAGCACTCCTACCGTGGAGTCAGTGCGTCGATTGCTCAGTGCTGAATATACCCATGCTTAATCCTCAGCACTGAGACACACTGAGCATCAATAGTTTTTTTGAGTGCGAGTGTCAATACATGCTAACATTGCGTATAAATATTTACAAATCTGAGGCTAAAGTCCTGTTTTAGCTCTGCAGATACTAAATTACATTGATAAAAAGGAGGGGTTCTTGGAATTGACCTAACATCAAGGATACAGACACGCACACAGACACACAAACACATGCGCACAGACGCTCACACACACATTACAGAACATGCTGTATATGTATAGCGAACTCCATCTTCAAACTTATCAAACTTCGCATGTGGTTGAAGTGCAGATAGATTTTCAGCTATTAAAGGGTATTTAAACATTTTGACTTCACCGTGTAGAAATTACGGCAGTTTTTATACATAGTTTTCCCATTTCAGGGCACCATAGTATTTGGGATAAATGGCTTCACATGTGTTTCTGATTAGTCAGGTGTGTTCAATTGCTTTCTTAGTGCAGGTATAAGAGAGCTTTCAGTATCTACTCTTGATTCTAGGCTTTTCATTGCTTTTGGAGTCGTTTATCGGTATTTGTCAACTCAAAAGGAGTCAATTGTGAAACATGGTGGTGTTGACAATTTGGACATGTATGTCTTGTCACTTGTCTTCATTCATGATATAACTGCTGATAGCAGCAGAAGCAAGAGAAGCATCTTACCAGCTCAAGTTCAACCAAATGCCTCCAAATACATTGGACTGTTGGACAATGAACCCAAACATCATACTAAAGCAATGATGAAGTTTTTCAAAGCCAAAAACAGCTAAATTCTTGAGTGGCCAAGTCATTCACCTTATTTGAAAACAATTTAACATGCGTTTTATATGCTGAATAGAAAACTTAAGGCAACGAGCCCCTGAAGAAAGCAGGATCCGAAGATGGCTGCAGTACAGCCCTGGCAGAGCATCACCAGAGAAGATATAGTACACAGAACCAAGTGATGTCCAAGGGTCACAGACTTCAAGAAGTGATGGCATGCAAAGAATATGCGGAAAAGTACTAAACGTGACTAATTTCATTTACATAACAATTCATGTCCCAAACATTATGGTGCTGTGTATGAAAAGTGCTATAATTTCTACATGGTGAAGTCAAAATGTTGAAATACTCTTCAAAATCTGCACTTTAACCACATGTGAAGTTTGGTTACAAATCTAAACCTATGGAGTAGAGAGCCAAATTAAGAGAAAAATATATGTCTCTGTCCCAAAAATTATGGAGTACACTGTATATGTTTATACATGCACATTATTCATTCACAGCCATGGGTGGCTTGTTCTATATATAAGGTCAATTTTCACTCTTCTGTCCTGGGATCAGGCATGTCATATGGAGTGTGCAGCCAATCAGATGGTAGTGAATACTGGGTGCATGAGAATAAGATAACAGGGCTTCCGACAGGAATATGTCTTTAGCCATTTTCAGCACTGACAGTACTGCATACAGAGTGAACATTGGTTTATTTTCTAAAGTAAAAGGATTGGGCATGCATTCAATTTTTTTTTAAGAATCTGCCCTCAAAATGCATTCTCTTAGCATTCATGTGTCCTCTTCAAACAATTTGTTCTTCAGATGTGCTAGCCAGGGTTACGTTGAGTAGGCATGACAAAAAAATTCACTCAGAGAGTAATGAATGGAGTGCTTGACAATCTTTGGCCTTCACCTCCCTTCACTGGCTTTGCAGAACATTTCCTGGTGTTTTGCCAATTGAATTCAGCCCAGGACTACAGCTGAGGAGGGCCGGGGCCCCAGAAGTTTCCTGGCAACTAATTAGCTAATCAGGTCTGCAGCTGTGAAATGCTAGGGGGCCACAGGAGTTGCTTAGCAACTGAACCTTAGGGTAGAGAAGCAGAAATTATGAGTACAGTTATAAAAGGTTGCCTGTATGGCTGGTTGTATAAACAAATATAGAAATTTTAATGCAATCCAGTTGTACTGTAGATTTTGGGCATTTTAGTCTCAACATTTTCAACTTGATTCAAGATATCTAAAATTCAATTCAATTCTGTGTATCAACTTGTGAAGATCACACATAAATTAACCTGCGGATATCTGCAGTACAACTGAGTTGCCACTGTGTACAAGTGTAGATATCACCAATGGATGTCATGGATGTCTGCATAAACACTATATGACCAAAAGTATTTGGACATCCCTTGGTCAGTGCTGTTATTCATGTTGTGAGCTAGGTACCTAAGCTCCAGGGAAGGAAAATCATAATGCAAAATGACATTTTAGATGATTTTGTGCTTCCAAATTTTTAGCAAGAGTTTGGGGAAGGCCTTTTCCTGTATCAGCATGACAGTGCCCCGAGGCCCACAGCGAGGTCCATACAGAAATGGTTTTGCCGAGATTGAGCCCAGACCTCAAGCCCATCCAACAACTTTGGGATCGATTGGAAAGCCAACTGCGAGCCCGGCCTAATGGCCTAATCAGTGCCCAGCGTCACTAATGCTCTTCCGGGTGAATGAAAGCAAATGCCTGCAGCAATGCTCCAACATAAAGCATAAAGACTTCCCAGAAGAGCAGAGGTTGTTATAGCAGTAATGGGTGGACTAACTTCACATTAATGCCCTTAATTTTGGATGAGATGTTAGATGTCAGGTAGTCACATACTTATGGCCATGTAGTTTATCAGACAACCAACAAGTAATGTAATAATTGGTCCATCAATATTGAAGATATCCTCAAACTACTTTATGGACATCTGCTTTATGTCAGAGTCCAGAATTATCAGTATGGATTTGAATTCAAATTTAAGCATAACATATGTGATGCTGCTTTTCAAATGTTTATTTATCTATTTATTATTTTCTTAATACTTTCTTAATACTTGGAAGAGGCTATTCATATATTCCCCCTTGCACACAGACTACTGCTGGTGTCCCCATTGAAAGTTGTCAAATCTTTCAAAAAATCTTCATGGAAATGAATCCCTGCTGATATTTGGGGGCACTACAGTGTTTGCCATAAGAACACTGCACCTTGTACCTGCTCGTTCCCAAATAATCCCATAACAGCCTTGAGTGAGTGGGAGTTGGGCAAATGTTCCGTTTGCATTGTGACATCCCAGGTGACTCAATAAACAAGAGGGAGCCGGCCCTGTATGCACTGACACTGCCTGTGCATGTGATTCAACTGCAGTAAACCTGCAGTTTACTGTACTGCAGAAATTATTATGGTCTCGGAAGCCCCATTAAACCACATGGTTATTTTTCTGTAATATAATTGTTATCCTTGGTGTATGCAGAAGAAAGGAGGCTATATTCTTTTAATGTTGACGTGCAGTAGGCCATTTAAGTGACCCTATATGTTGTGTGTGTGTGTGTGTGTCTGTGTTTGTGTGTGTGCACGTACACAATGGTGCATTTACATACTCGTGTAGAAAAAAAAAACCACAACGTGATTTATAATTTTTGTCATATCAGTACAGCAGTATTTTACTAGTAATATGTTGATGTTTTCAAATGCATTTTTAGCATTTTCATTGGCCAGAATCACAATATTAATTGCTTGTTTTAATTCATGCAAAATTTCAATGTAGATTTTAGTAAATAGTAATACTGTTGCGCGTTTTTGGCAATTCTTAGACAAATGTCATACTGTTACCTCACTTTATCATTTCTAATTAGAATTTAATTGTTTTGAGTTTTAACATTAAACTCTCCGTATCGTAATTGTATAGGCTACACGTCTATAACATATTAGCCAATATCTCAACAGAAATCAAAACGCCTACGTTAGCTTTCAGTCAGGGGCGATTTATTTGGTCTGACTGTCAGGTCTTGCGTAGGAGCAAACCCGCAGCTGAGTGCTGACTTCGTCCAAAGAACATCTGATCGACCAATAGCACCATTGTCCCCGAGGGCAGCTGTCACCATTACTTCATCCGCATTGGTTAACAGTAAAAAGCGAATTTAACAAGGTAAACAACGGAATTGAGCGGGCTGACCATCGGTTTGGGAAGTTTTTTGGATTGGGAACAAGTCAAAAACAACCTCCGCGGGAGTGAGAAAGGAAGAGACCAGTGCTGGACAATGATACTGGGGAAATTGGTACGGTGAGATTATGTTTCCATGGGGGGTTCTATGAAACAAAGCAATGCCTCAAGCATAGAAGATTTGGGCGCTTGTTTCAGAAGTGTCCTTTGCAGCAGTGAAAACGATTGAACCATTGTTGTCCCTGTCTAATCTTTTAAAATGTATGTTGCTAAGTGAACGCAGATGTAAACTATTGCGTAGGTTGCTTTGGGGTCAAAAGCTTAGCTATCTTGCGTAGGCTACTCTATTTCGCAAGTTATCCCACAAGTAAAAAAAAAGTTTTTGACTGATTGCAGATTGCAATCTATGCGTTTTTGGGGCAACGTTTGGAACACCTTTTCTGTCTCTAATTTAAAACGATTATTGCATGAACTGTCCAGTAATGTCAGACCCAAGCGTTTACTGCGGTGGGCTTGCTCATTTGCTAATCATTAATGTTAACAACTCTCAAGTGCGTGATGCCATCCACTGCATCGATCTGTGAGTTTTGTGAGGAAACGCAGATAGGCAAGTCCTGCTGTTATATTAACCACGGGAAGGCTTGAAAGTTTTACTAAGACATAGAATCTTACAAAATTGGATGTATTTTTATATGAAGGACACTGCAAGACCCGTACGACAAATGCACAATTCAAGCATCGTCGTGTTTCGCTATTGGCAATTATACATCGACGAAATTCGTCCTGCAAAATAATGCAAATAGGATTTCAACTTGTTCCACCACAACGTTCATTGGGTGTTTGGTGTAATTACAAAAGCTGACCACCAACATTTGAAGTTTCTAGGCAACGTCAAAATACAGTAATTGAGGGTCATACCGCTTAAAAATCATTAATAATGGATTGAATATATCGTCCTTTTTTAAAATGGACCAAAAATCGTTTTTGCCACTGTATCGACTAGCATAGTCTACCTTTAAACTCTCAGCACCTATAGCCCATTCATCCAATGTAAAGATCATCGGATCTACAATTGAATAACACAAAAGTAGTATTCTGGTGGAGTTCCCAATTAACAGTCAGTCACTCCTCGACATATATTTAAACTGAAGAGAGACAAATCAAATTTACTGATTTGTCACGATTAATCATCCCAATTTACTTGTTGACAGGTATTGTATTCATTTGTTGTTCCAGTAATATGGGATTGTACTCTTTTAAACATTTTAATCGCTCAAGTAACATGTATGTAATACTCTTAGGTGTTCCATACCTTTTCATACCTTGCTGGTTGCAGTCTTTGTGTGGGATATGTTTTTCAAGCAAGACGACCAGGAGAATGGGATGAAAATCCACATGCTAAAGGTAAGAACCTCATAGTACTGTTACACTTGTAACTTTATCAGTTCAATTGAATCGGCTTAACCCAAATGTTTATTTACCTTTTAAATATGCAACAGGAAATATCCTTAAATTCCAAATTCTGTAGAGGTGAGGAAACGGTATATCTTTACGAAGCCTTTGGTCTGTTGTTTCACTCATATTTAAATGTTTTGGTATTGATTTAAATCCAACTAACTTGCTCTCTAATGCTGGTCTTTAAGGGTCTACTATAGTTAGACTTTTGAAACTAACTGAATTTAGAAATTTACCAGCACTAGGCAGACACAGTTTTTGCTGCTTATCTTTACGTGTACAGTCAATTTTTGGCTGTACGTGTAGATGCTTTTCTGGGGATTATGAGTAAATTGGGTCCCACTGGCACAGTCTCTGTAAACAGCGTATAGCCAAAATGTACCTTAGCAAGGATTCAGTTTGAGCTTCCTGGCTATTCGGAGTCCCCTCTCTCCCAGCTGATTTTACATGTCCTATCTGGTCATAGTTCCCTCAGACTCCCCATGGATAAAATCATCTGGATCATGCAGGGGAAGATGCTTTGAGCTGCATGAAGCTGAACCTCCACACTGTCGCTGTGACAATTTATGCAAAACCTACATCAGCTGTTGCCAAGATTTTGACGAGCACTGCTTGAAAACCGGTAAGCCCCCTTTTTCTGTGCCCCCTTCGATGCTCTGTTCATGGAATGTTCTTAACTGTTTACCAACAGCTTCTTCCTAGAAGACCTGGCTTTAAGCTTTCAGTCCACATTTTCACTATATTTTTATTCCTCCATTAAATTAAAGAGAGGCTGATTAAAAATTCATGTTTCTGTGTAAACAGTGTGATTTTGTGTTCCATTACTAGCAATGACCATTTAAACCACATTAAACATTTAACATTGTAGGCTTTTGTTGAAGCGTGGGATATTACTCTGATTCCCATTAAGCTGTGTGGATACCACTGTATGCGATACTTTGAATGGTCTTCAGGTCATTGCAGCACAAATGTTTAGCCCACTTGGTGCAGAAAGAACATGCGCTGTGGCCCACACTGTAAATAATGCACTGTGCACTCACTGGTCCCCTGTGCTCTCAGCGGGAGGGTTCGAGTGCACTAAGGAGAGGTGTGGGGAAATTCGCAATGAGGACCACGCCTGCCACTGCTCTGAGGACTGCCTCCTTAATGGAGACTGCTGCACTAATTACAGGGCCATATGCGAAGGTGAGAAACTGCCTCTGTCCAATGCTCGTCAAAACTCTGCATGGTCAAAAGTGCCTGGCATTCATTCAAAGACATACTGTATAGGGCTGTACTGAGAAAGAACGTGAACCAGTTAATGAACAAAGCCTTAATCAATCACTTTGTCAACTTTAAAAGTATCACTGTATTTGACAGCGAAACATTGGCAAAGTACACATGTTTGAGTTGAAGTGCGTGGTCTAATCTCACCAAACACTTTAATTAAATAAGCTCTTTTTAAAAGTCTCCTCTACTATAAGATGCACGGCATTCAGTTGAAGGATGAGGCTGTGGGACGGTGAGAAGGGATCCTTGCTTATATCATGGTCAGGAAAAATGTGGAAACTCCGTGCTCTGGTGTGCCTAACAGTGTCCCAGTGTGTTGCTTTTCATATTGTTTTTAGGAATTTCTGAGGGTAATGGTTTCGTTCTTTAAGGTTCAACTTGTTGCCGCTAGCATTTGACGTCTCTTGTGGCTATTAACCACCAGTGAATGAAGAGAGACCATTCATGCTGTACACACTGCTTTACATTGGGCTAGACTTGCAGCCCAAGGTCATCCAGTTCTCCTGAACTACAGTTAACTGAAGTGGCAGCCTGGTATTGGTTATTGCCTTTGGCCATTAGATATAGTGTAACTGATGTGGTGAGTGAAAATTCAGACACACAAATGCACACGTTTTACAATATATAAAAAAGGTACAGAAATGAAGTGACATTGCATTATTGGGAGGGCAGGTATGCCACCCTGCCAAGTTACGGCTTGGTGGGGCAGCATGCCTCATACCTATACAACACTGAGAGTTTGGCACTTTTCAGGGTTTCCTACAGAAATAACCACAAGGACCACACACTCTCAGCCCTTAAAAACATTTTTTTTCGGTACCTTCTGACCGCATTTCAACAGACAGAATTCACTAACAACTTCACACGTCCACACAATAAAGCCCCAAACTTAGGGGATTTTGCATTTTTTCATTCTTCTTTACTTTTAATATACTTTTAATGGCAGGCCTAGATTTTACCAGTTTGAATGAATGACTTATAGACAGTGCTTTGTATGTGTGAGTAACTTGGCATTTTTGTACATTGAAAACGTTTTTCATCAGATGGACACTATACATTATTAAAAGGTTACAGCAATGGAAGAAACAGCACATGACACCTGGGAGTATGCCCTTTAAGACGGGTATACCCTGTGGTCAGTACTACATAGTGCACTGGGGTCTGATGCTGAATTGGAGCTTGGTGTGAGCTTCTATCACTGTCACTGTCTGTATCTATAGAGGGGGAGACTCCATGGGTGCAGGATGAGTGTGAAGAGATTGACACCCCAGATTGTCCTGCTGGGTGAGTGGTCATATTTCCGGAGCACCGAAAAACTTTCACCATCCACACCACGCTCATTATGCATATACACTGTAGACTGTACATGACACCGACCGCTGCTATGCTTCACAGCCGAGAGAGGCTGCTCAGGCCAATCACACGGCTAATTATCCCTGTGTATGAAAAATAAAGAAATGATTGTCAGCCAGTTACTACAGTAGCTGTATGTCATTCAACTTGGTTGTTATTAATGTTGAGTTTAACCTTTTCATGATTCCTCTCAGTTGCTAATCGTAACTTCACTGAGGGTGTGGCTAGGCTGTACTCTGTACTTTGGAGAGCCAGTAGTAATTGAGAGTATTTTTTTTTTTGTGCTCAGTTTCATTCGGCCCCCTTTGATTATGCTGTCTGTGGATGGATTCCGGGCCTCCTACATGAAAAAGGGCAACACCGTGATCCCCAACTTTGAAAAACTGAGTAAGAGACTCGTACACTCACAGTGCCGTGATTTACAGAGCAGGAGCAGTTCTCCACTGAATACCATGTGTGACTTGAGCTATGGGCTTGACTTACACTGCTGTTTGGCTGTTCAGAAAAATAGGAAAAAATATACAAAATGATGTAGAAATGATATTTAAAAAGTTTTTGTATCCAATGAATTGTAAGAGCTCTGTTAAATAATGTCCCAAAAAGGGTTTTTGTTGAAAGGAATTGGGTGAGGACATGAAATGTCTAATGAAAGCTGAGAAAAATAGGCGACTCCATTGTTTTTTTTAATACCATTTCAATGAGCTCCTAATACTGGGTTAGTCAGTCGTGATTAGCAGGTGTTTAGCAGTTTGATTCAAATCCCATCTTTTTTCTGAATTCAGAGTTTAAAATTTTCTTGTAATCCAAGACATAGCTGCTGCCATTCAATTTCTGTACACACTGTGAAGGAGCTGATTATTCTAGACTATGAGGTTTGATTGGTTATTCTAGCCTAATAAGTACTGTACCCGCAGTCTATTTCCTCCACTGCTCAAAGCCTTTGGCTGTTAATTAGATGAACCATTGATTCATCCAGTTACCTCTGATAGAGAACCACTGTTTTATGGTGATTCGGAACTCTAATATTGCCTTAATACTTTAGTAGAATGAACTGTGTTCTGTCAGATAGTGGAATTTGTATGTTTGTGTGGGTATTTCACGTACTTTGGGATGTTATTGACATGTTTTGTCGAATGCTTTAGGAACATGTGGCACTCATGCACCTTATATGAGACCTGTGTACCCCAGCAAAACCTTCCCAAATTTGTATACACTCGCTACGGTTAGTTGCCTTTCTTCCCATTAACTTATTTCTGTGCTCTTACTATTTGAAAATAATAACTTTGTATTTGAATTCAAATAGATTCTGTCCTTGTTATGACAAGTTACTTGAATGAAATTTTTATTTTGTCATTCTTATCTACCGTATCTGCTGTGTTAATCTGAGTGCTGCCTTTAATATGGCAATAAAATAATTTAGTGAAATCAGTATTCGATTTTAAATCTTAAATTCTGGAATAAAGTGCCATTTATCCTTTTTTTAGGGCCTTTATCCGGAATCCCACGGGATAGTTGGCAATTCCATGTACGACCCTGTGTTTGAAGCCACCTTTAACCTGCGGGGCAGAGAGAAACTGAATCATCGTTGGTGGGGAGGTCAGCCGGTGAGCAATAAGCAACCTTTTGCCCTGAGCCCTTTAAGGAAATTAAAAATGCTCCCTGTGTGTGTGTGGATTAGCCTAGCGGAGCTCTCTCTGCAGCCTTTGTGAGTGACACGAAATTGTAATGAGATGGTAATGATGAAACGTGTTTTTGCAGCGTACATACGCATGCACAAAGTTGAAATATTGTAACTAGTATAGTGTTAGTTGTGTTGCATTTATATGGATTTGCTGAAGTAAGGAACTGTTGTTATATTGTGGGTTTGAATGAAACCTTATCGTTTCGGTAGATCTGGATCACAGCAGTGAAGCAAGGAGTGAAGGCTGGAACCTTTTTCTGGCCCATGTAAGTTTTTTTTCTTTTTTTGTTTTGTTTAAGAGATGAGTAACACCCTTGGAACATTGCTATGTTAACTCCTGAAACTGCTTATTTGAGGGGACTTTTATCAGTAGTTTAATGTGTAGTTTGTGCATTAAGCAAAAAGTCCTGTGGAAAAAACGTCAGCAGGTATTTGATGATGAATATCGTGGTGCTGAGTGCTAAGTTGGCTGTAATATCAAGGCTGTTTCAGGAAAAAAGGCTTTTACAAGGCTGATTTGCAAATATTTGGGGACATTTGACCCAGCACGTTCCCAGAGTCTTACTGTATGTCCTCACAGGATAAGTTCATTTCTGCTTCGGGTTAAATCACATCGCACATCAAACGCTTGATTTATGAACTGGCTGTAATGATGCATGTGTGCTTGTTCAGTCATGCATATAGTTTTGCCCAGGCTGCTGCATTAGCCTAGCTATAGGCACAAAGGCTCCCACACACACAGACACAGACGCCATTGATCTTTGGAAGCAGGGAGGGGGAGAAATGGACTTGTTGTGCTGGCAGTTTGTGCACATGAGCCCATTTATACAACTCTTTCTTGTCTTTGGGCCTCTGAAGCCTCCCTTCAAAATGGAGGAACCAATTGTGCCTTGTGATTGATTTGATGATGTTGTTCCCTTAAATGTAATGTTACTGGCCAAAAAGATTTGAGAGGGAAGTGCATGAGGTTACTGCTCTGTTAACTGTTAACCTCATACTCAGGGAGGGTTGTGACCTGATAATAGTCAAGGGCTAATCTTTCAGACCAGACCTTGACAGCCACTGGTTTAATACAGAAGTTTATGAACCTGGTTTGTAACATTAGGTTGCTGGATTTTATGTTGCCTTTGTGAAGCAGGGAATTGACTTTAGTAGTAGTGAGACAACAGTAGCAGAGCTTTAATTGAATACATTATATTTTTTGTACCTTTCTCCTGATTCTTTGGGCTAGGATCTGATTTAAAGATACTGGAGACATAGATTTGGATTAAAATTTGCCTGTGTGTGCGTGTTCCATGAACAGGGTGATTCCCATGGAGAGGCGCATACTGACCATACTGCAGTGGCTAAATCTTACTGATGACCAGAGGTGAGCTCCATTTTACCTTTACAGACCACATAGCACCAGTAAGGTGTGTGCAGGACATTAGAGCAGGTCACATGACATTCTCTGCTCTGTACCATCTGTAAAACAAAGTGGTATTAAAATATTTGCAACAAGTCTGCCATTAAAAACAATGAAGAATTTCTCTTTGTCGTCTCTAAACCTTATTTTTGGTACTTTCTTGCTGCTTTGGGTGAGCATGGAAGCCCTTGACTTAAGTCTTCCAGGGCAGTGGAAGTTAGGGGGTAATCAGGGTCTCTTTCTTTTCAGGCCCTATGTGTATGCTGTCCACTCGGAGCAACCGGACACCTTCGGCCACAGGCTGGGGCCCTTGAGCAAAGAGGTGAGCTCCTCTGATTGGCTGAGAGGTAGAAGTTCCTAGAGGGGGGGTGCCCTTTGTGTTCTGTGACTACAACTGCAGTTTTACTCCACTTGCTTAACTTACCCAGAACCAAATAGCCTGGTACAAAATGGACAAAATACGAATTTCCCTTCTCTCTGGCAGGCATCTTAATCTTTTTTTTTTTTTGTGATGCAGCTGAACAATCCACTGAGAGAAATTGATAAGATCGTTGGGCAGCTGATGGACGGGCTGAAACAGATGAATCTGCACCGCTGTGTGAACATCATTCTGGTGGGAGACCATGGTACTGGAGTTTCATTAGTCCTCCACGCATACTGTGGGCGCTGTATTGTATAAACCCCATTCAAAATGACATAGTCATACACATGTATCCACATATACAGTAGAGGAATGTGTCAGTGGAATACATATAGGTGTAAGTTTAGGATAAAAGGGTTAGTTTGACAAGGTATGTATATTTCTTTACCCCATAGGAATGGAAGAGGCCCACTGTGACAGAACAGAGTTCTTGAGCTCATATCCGCTGAATGTGGATGACATCTTTTTGATCCCTGGATCTCTAGGAAGAATTCGCCCCCGATTTCCCAGCACCTCCAAATGTGAGTTACAAACGGTCCTTGTTGATTCATGCTTTATAATCACAACTAAATAAGCTTAGCTCTCACGTTAACAGTAATGAGATTGACCCAGATTTTGCAAGGGACTTGACATAACAGTGTATGAACAGTGCTAAATCATTTTTTTATAGAATGATTTAAAAAAAATTTTTTTTAAACAATCTGAGATCTGCCCTTAACAGGGTTGGATTTCATATTAATAATAAGGATAGAAAGCAAAAGTGTGGGAAACGTTATTAACGACGGATTAGAGCTGGTCCTTGAGATGTTCCCATAACAACCGCACAGTGCCAGATGAGATAAAACAGAAATTTACAGTATTCTTCTGCCTTGAAAAGAACGCCTTGTCCATTGAAGACCTTTTCATGCTTTTAAGGACTCACTTATCAAGTCTATAGTGGCTATACTATGTCAGTTTCACATATGGGCCCTTTCAAATGGGGAATGCATTAATTTTGTATTAGAGTAGAACATAAAGTAGTTTGACAGCTGCTACTGAAGAAAATACAGTGGAAGTTATGTTATATTCTGTATAAAGATGTACAGTAAATACGCTTCATTACAGAACTGTTAAAACTATTCAAACTGTTTTTTCAGATGACCCGAAAGCAATTGTTGCAAATCTTACAGTGAGTAAATTTTTACTGTGATCTGTTTCTTCTGTGAATATGAAGGTAAATGTCACATCATGCTTTGTATTAGGAAAACAAAATATATGTGATATTAAACAATTTATTACAAAACAAGTTAAATTCAATGTATATTCAAATCATTACATGCAAATAATGACTTCCAAATTTTGAGGCTTCAGAATGCAGAATGTTCCATTGAATTACGGTACAATTGTTAAATAGTGGTCCACACTGATATCAAGGAAATGTGATATCACATTTTACAGTAAAAGTAAAATTTTAGTCGCCTCCTGATCATGACGTTCTTCCCTCAGTGTAAGATGCCAAACCAGCACTTTAAGCCATACCTGAAACAACACCTTCCCAAACGTTTGCACTACGCCAACAACCGGAGAATCGAGGATGTACATTTGCTGGTGGAGAGAAAGTGGCATGTTGCAAGGTATTGTTTGTTGTAATTCCTTGGTACTAAGAACAGCCTTTTGAGGGTAGAAAGACTCTTTCACACATTTTTGTGGACTGAATTTCACAGCTTGTGTCCATTTTGAAGCAATTAACTGCATGTGTGTGCAAAGAAATGCTAATTTCTTGATGTGAGTCAATAATAATGATAACAACTATCATTATTATTATTATTATTAGGTGTGTGCCGTCAAATTGGGGGAATATCAGTACTGGCGGATAATATCTTAAAACAAACATCAGTATTGGGCAGTATGGTAGGATTATGGCTGATATGACAACATGTGATCACGATTAAGTATGATGCTCAAAAAGTAGCCTAATCATAGGCACCCAAATCAGTTTTATTTACTTTTGATTTATGATTTTTACCAAAAATCATCCAACTCCAGGAATAGTTATACCGGAACTCAGTTGCTCTCTAGACTTATGCTCTTGATTAATAATACAGTTAGAAAAGTTAACTTACTGTACAAGTAAAATTTTTTGCATTTTGTCCGCATATATTGACATTTGTGCTCATGTATATTTTGGTTGCAGTTTGCACGTGTGCTGTAATGTAAAATGGGTAATTATCAGTATCAGCCAGTATGGTCATTTTTATTTTTTTGGATGCATTTTGTGTTTTGAACTGCTGCCTTACAAACCTTTGCCAATTAAAAAATTATTTTTAAAAATTATTAATGTATATTACACTGTGTGTATTTCAGAAAAACTCCTGAAGGCAAGAAGCATCCTGGGAAATGTGGTTTCAATGGTGACCATGGCTATGACAACAAGATCCACAGCATGCGGGTAAGCTGATTTCATACGTTTTATTTGCTGAACATCTTTCTGTTCAGAATAGGATTAAAATAAAATGTTAGCCATTTTATATTGCAGTCATTACTATTACAGTTACCTGAAGAATGACCATCTTTGTACAGCTGTTGATTCATCCATTCATTATCTATACCCACTTGTCCTGGTCAGGGTTGGGGGGGGGTGCTGGAGCCTATCCCAGTGTGCATTGGGCGAGAGGCAGAAATGCACAATCTATCGCAGGGCACACACAACATTCACTCACCATTCACTCATGCACTCATACCTATGGGCAATTTAGAACCTCTCAATTAGCCTACCTGCATGTCTTTGTACTGTGGGAGGAAAACCAAGTACCCGGAGGAAACCCACGCAGACACGGGGAGAATATGCATGCTACCTGCTGCACCACTGTGCCACACAGCTGTTGATAAATTATGGTTTTGTTCTTCAGACAATCTTTATGGGACATGGACCAAGCTTCAAATTCAAGACACAAGTGCCAGCTTTTGAGAACATTGAACTATACAATGTCATGTGTGGTAAGACCGTACTTCTGTAAATGCTTTCATTTCACTGCCTTCATTGTCCAAATTGTCGCTGTTTATTTTCTAAACCTCCATGTGCTTTTCTGTGCTCCATTGATCTTGCCTGGTGTAAATGAGCCTGCCAATATGACCATTAGATGGAGTTTGCACTTTTTGAGAGTATTTAATTGGTTACAATACACCAGACAAGATCGGTAAAGCGTAGAAAAGTACTTGAATCCAAAACAAATATTTGACCCAGGTCGGAGGTGCAATGAAGCTGTGGGCCCTTTTAGTAGTTTCTGTTTTTTGTGTTCTACATGACAGATCTCCTGGGCTTAAATCCTGCTCCTAACAATGGGACTCATGGCAGCCTCAACAACATATTAAAAAGCCCCTCCCACATCCCCACCCAGCCGTTGGAAGTGTCCGAGCCCTCCCCCTTAGACCCCGCCTCCGCTGTCACCGACGACCTCGGGTGTAGCTGTGACGACCAGGTCAGCGTAAGGAACACCTGTAAAGACCCTCTGACAGAGCGGCCTCAGTACACCTTTATTCTGTTTCCAAAGCAAATTCAGGAAATAACCCAACTGTTTATGTAGCCCCTGATGGTTATCGTTGTCATGGGATACAGAACAAGATGATTTAACATGTCTCCAGTTGCTACCATTTGTTTTGACTTGCCTTGCTTTTTAAACTAGGATTCTAATCTTGAGATCAGATTTTACAGATAGAGTAATGTAGCCTCTGAAAATATATTGTCAGATATGTCATCTTTTATCAGTTACAGCTGTTTTAATGGATATTAATCTAGAGGATAGTGCAGTGTGTAATATCTGTGGCTTGGACTGTTACAGAATGAAGTGGAAGGGCTCAGTCAGAGCCTCATGGAAGCAACAAACGGTAGGTCTCTTTGTCTCTTAGTCTGTTTTTGTTGTTAAAATTGGCATTAGTAATATCCCAGCGTTCCCTGAGGGCCAAAATGGGCCACACCTTAATCCAAACTAGGCAGTAGGGTAGTGCAGCTATCGCATTTCGTCATGCGTCAGAACTTACGGGGTGGAAGGAGAATTAAAAACAGGGCCGAAAAACACTTGCTGAAGCTTGGGGCTGTTTCTCAGGGTAGATGATGGAAAAATGGAAGTGTGTCATAATGCAGCTGGCTTCACATTAGAAGACTGGATGTGTTGTCCTTAGTTAATGTAGCTAATATCAAAGAGTCTAGCTAGCTACTTAGCTTGATAAACATGTCTGTATAACTGACACACATCCATCCATCCATCCGTTGTCTATACCCACTTATCCTGGTCAGGGTCGCAGGGGGTGCTGGAGCCTATCCCAGCGTGCTTTGGGTGAGAGGCAGGGAACTGGGTTACATTGCAACCTAATCATTACTCTGAAGCAAATGGCAAAGTAACAGTTACACTGAAAAAAGTACTATCAAAATGAATCTTTAAGTGGAAATTAAAGTCATTATTAGATTAGACTTTGCATTTTAGACAGGATTATTAGCAATGGCTTGATTTTTAGTGAAGGCTTTTTAGTGGACTGTTTGTTAGTGAAGGCTTTAGACAAGTTTCTATTCTATTTAGACTACTTCCCTCGTACATTTTGTGGTGTTTTTTCCCCCCAGTTATTGGTGGTGCTGTGAGCTCTTACTTTAATTTGTATGTTAATTAAATCTTTAGAAAGCATGGTGTGGTTGGTCAGAATGGAGAGAAAGAAACAGGAAAGCCAGTTGCTTGTATCTCTGTTTTTGGCAATGTAAGTGATTGCTTCTCGACAGCTGTTTATTAAAACTAGCCTATTTGCGCGAATTTCTTCACGCAAGGCCAGCATTTGCAGGTATTTCCTGTTTTTTTTGTATTTAACCATTGCGTCCGTAAATGTCTCGTTACCGGCCTGTTGACTATCACTCGGTTTTTTTTCTGCAGATACCGGAAATCTCCCGTACGGCCGACCGGCCGTTCTTTTCCAAACGAACTACAGCCTTCTGCACCACCTAGACTTTATCAGCGGCTACAGCGAATCGCTGGCCATGCCCCTCTGGACGTCATACACGGTTCCTAACCAGGTAGCCGTACGCTTGTTGTCTCCCCCGACGCCGAACTTTCTCCCAACGCTGACGTAACGTTGCGGGAACGTTGTGACTGGGTCACATCGCGTGATTCTGTGAATGTGGCATCGTCGGCAGACACGAGTTCTGTGCCCCAGTTTATCGTGTTTATCACACTGTTTATCACCTCGCTTTGCGGTGCGAATGAATGCCACGCCCCCGCATGCCGGTCTACTCTCGGCCGAGCTGACGGACTGTTCCTCTCGCAGGTGAACATCACGCCGCTCCCCGAGTCTTTCAGCCACTGCAGGAGGCCTGACGTCCGCATAAACCCGACCTACAGTCAGTCCTGCGCCGGCTACGACTCCGACCCAAGCCTCTCCTTCAGCTTCCTCTTCCCCCCTGGTGAGAGTCCTCTGCCGTGCTTTCCTTTGAACAATAAGTGCCAGATTTAAGCAGGTATCTTCCGGTATCATTGTATATATTACTTATCTTAAAATATGGCAACTGGAAAAAAAAAAGGAACTGAAAATGCAGCTGTTGTAGTCTTAAATTTAGGATTTTGTTTATTGTTGGCAGAACTGGCCTCATCCCCTGACACAAAATACGACGCCGAGCTGATCACAAACACAGTTCCAATGTACCCCGCGTTTAAGAGTGAGTATGACATGAAGCGGTCGACGCAGTGAATTCGAGCATGCGTGTGCTGTTTGAAGCAGTGAGTTGAATGTGCCCAGTGAGAAACCGTTGCAGGTGGGTGGAGTTCTCTGGGGGTTAATGAATGATCTGTGTGTGGGGGCGGGGGAGGGGGAGGGGGTAGGGGAGGGGAGGGGGAAGGGGCGGGGATTCGCAGACGAGTGGCCAGTCTGATGACCTCAGGTCTGTGAAAGGGGCCAGTGTGTGGCGCTGTTGCCGTTCCTTGAGACGACTGGCACCTATTGTTCTGTCTCTGGGAAGGAGTCCAGCGCAAAATGCGAACCCACACACACACACAGATACACATACACTCACACACACATACTCATGCACACGCACACACACACTCACACACATACTCACACACACACGCGCGCATGCACACACACACACAGAGCCCAGGGGAGGGAAGAGGATGTTGTGATTACTGGGATTTCCCTGTTCCCCCGTCTATTTCCCAAAAGGTTTTCAATCAATGACTTCCCCCCGCTTTGTTCGTAAGATCATAGATTTGGCTAACGTAGTCAGCTCTCGCTGTGGATGTCTGAGAATAATGAGCACGCATTGCAGACTGAGCAGGGGAAATCTTCCTGTTTTTATTTATTGCTGATTCAGTCCTGTCTTGTTTAACACTAGCATGTGAAAGGTCAGAACAGTTCACTTAAAAACATGATTTTTGTTTTAGTTTAGAGTTGAGCAACTCTGCTCAGCTCAGAGCAGCGTGTCCAGCAGCTGGGGGGGTGGGGAGGGAGGGGGGGGGGGTGCAAAAGAGGTTAGAAAAGCAGGAATTGTGATCAGGTTTCAAGTCTGTGCTGGAACTTGCTTTCGTACCCTTGAGCAAGGTTACTGGACCAGAAGTCCTTCAGCAAATTTTCAGGCTTGCAGATTTGTAATTGTGTAAAATAAAAACTACCTATATGCTTTCTGCACCATTTTCTCTGACAGTTGAAAAACTATATATTTGCATCAAATAAATAGTATAATTGTAATCCAATGTAAACACCCCTACCATGCATTGAAATGAGCATTGGAGTGCTGATTGAAATTCACACTAAACAATTCATGCGTATGTTTTCTCCCTCTCTCCCTCTCCTCCCTCCCTCCCTCCCCCGTCAGAGGTGTGGAACTACTTCCAGAGGACACTGGTGAGGCGGTACGCCAGTGAGAGAAACGGGGTCAATATCATCAGCGGCCCCATATTCGACTACGACTATGATGGCCTCCGTGACTCAGCTGAGAAGATGGAACAGTAAGAACTACAACTCCCAGATACTCAGAGCTTATTTATGGACTGGTTATTTGAATTTTTAATCCGTAATTGAGGCAGGTAGAGTTGAGTTGCCCCATTTTTTAGGTGTGATGCTTTCGAATATTCAATTGTAGCAGCCACACTGCATCACAAAAACCGAAGATGTTAACTCTAAACACTGAAGCAGTATAGATAGTCAATATACACTATATGACAAACAGTATGGATACCCCTTGCTCAGGGGATGTTTTTCATGGCTTGGGATAGCCCAAATGCAAATCTTAATGCAATGACGTTCTAGACGATTCTGTGCTTCCAACTTTGTGGCAACAGTTTGGGGAAGGCCCTTTCCTGTTTTGGAATGAGAATGCCCCCGTGCACACAGTGAGGTCCATATAGAAATGGTTTTGTCGAGATCAGTGTGGAAGAACTTGACTGGACTGCACAGAGCCCTGACGTCAACACAATCCAACACCTTTGAGATCAATTGGAAAGCCAACTGCGAGCCAGGCCTAATTTCCCAATCAGTGCCTGACCCTACTAATGCTCTTCTGGCTGAATGGAAGCAAATCCCTGCAGCAATGTTCCAACATCTAGTATAAAGCCTTCCCAGAAGAGTGGAGGTTATTATAGCAGAAAAGGGTCGACCAACTCCACATTAATGCCTTTAATTTAGGATGAGATGTTGGATGTCAGGTGTCTATATACTTTTGGACATGTAGTGTACAAACTTTGTTTTCTGTGTTCAATTGATTAAGTCCCCTGAACCCATTTTAATACCTGTTTCTCTCTTTCAGTATTTAAGTATATAGTTTTTCTGATCTGCCCTGGCCAATTACCCTTGTGTCAACTGTTTAAAGAAGTTTTTCCCTTACAAATGGACCTCTCTGGCAATATTTGACAAGGAAATGGCTGTTATTAGCACTCATTACGCTTCCTGCTGAATTTTCATTGCGTAATGTTCATTTTGTATTGTGCCAGTTCCACCTAGTGGCAGACTGCTATAGTGCGGGAGTGTTTGAAATAATAGGTTATGCATATACTCTGCTGCCTATGTTCTATATATGTACGGTGTGTAACTGCCTTTCATTTGTCAGTTTCTCATTTGTAGCTTATTGATTTATTGATTGACTCGTAACATAACTCACTGATATCATCTGGACTTTTCACAAAGATGCCTTGGTACAGTGAGTTAGTTTGGGTTTTTTGTGAGCATATCTCCTTGGTAGGTGTTTATTTTTAAAGTGTCCTGCAACACTTCCCATCTATTGGCTATTTACTGCATGCATAATTTGATTGTGAAAGTACATGCACGTTTTTTTGTTCGTTGCCCTCGCTTTACACTTGTCCTGGAGAGTCCCTGGGCTCTAATGGGATGGTAAGGGTTGTGGAAACGGGCCAGCCTTACTGAGTGTTCCTGTGGTCGCAGGTTCGCGAGCGGCCCCGTGCCCGTCCCCACGCACTACTACAGCGTGGTCACCAGCTGCCTGGACTACACGCAGGACGTGGACACCTGCGGCGGCCCGCTCAGCGTCTTCTCCTTCATCCTCCCGCACCGGCCGGAGAACGACGAGAGCTGCAACGTGAGTCCCAGCCGCGGTCCTCTTCCAGCCGCAGTCCCCTTCCAGCCGCGGTCCTCTTCCAGCCGCGGTCCTCTTCCAGCTGCGGTCCTCTTCCAGCTTCACCTCTGAGTCTTTAACACCACGCTGCTGCCATAGGTCTCATAGCACTCCTCAGAACCCATCACTCCTTCTCTCAACCTATCAGGAGCTCCCGACCCACACAGTTTGCAGAACCACAGAATTGCCACAGAGCAGTTATACAGTTCCGTTTCGTGAAATGTAACTTCAAAAGAAAACACATTTTTGTGAATACTGAATACGCAAATCAATTTGTTATTCAGCATTAAGAGAGACCAGTCTAGGCCTCTGGCTTATGATCTCGAGCAGCAGTCGTTTAAAATTCTAAGAATGTGCAGCCCATTGCATTGTGTTTTTTTTTGCAGAGCTCGGACGAGGAGTTCACGTGGGTTGAGGAGCTGATAAAGATGCACACGGCTCGGGTGCGGGACATCGAGATACTCACAGGCCTGGACTTCTACCGCCAGACCAGCCAGAGTTACACAGACATCCTTTCCTTAAAGACTTATTTGCACACGTATGAAGACGAGGACTGAAGCTCTCTCGCCCTGGTACATCTTTGATGGCAAGCTGTATATTTGTTTGTTTTGTTTTTTTTAAATGTAATTTTACATGTTTGTATTCCTTAGAAGTGCCAGTAAGTATTGTAATCCCATGTAACCCCCCCCCCACACACACACACACACCTTTTGTTTTTTAACAAATAACAAGATTAATTTTATTATTTGCAACTGTCTTTTTAAAATTGCGGTCTGAATGTTTGTGACAGGTTTCTGATTAGTCATTGGAAGCTTCAATAGGACTCAATGGGATGGGAGTAAACTCCCATCACACTGAATGCTGTACTGTAAACCACAACGGAACTGTATCTAAGACTTTTACCACGTACTACCAACTGTGTGATTTTCTACATCCACAAAGTTGCGTCACAGCGAACGAAAATGTTCACTGTTATTAGTACTAATATTTGCTCGTCAGACAAGCTTTCCATACGCGAATGGTGGATTCGCTCTTGATGGTGTGGGCTTCTACTGAAGACTGAATGCTAATTTCTTTTGTATCTGGTGGCCAGTTAAACTTGATTCCCTATATTCTTGATTTTTGAAGTGAAGCTGCCCTGCATATTATGGCCCAATAGTAGTACTGTTCATCATGGCTGCTGAAAAGCCACACAGGGCTCTTGACTGAGATATACTATATGATTCTCACCACTTTCTGATCTTATGATTATCAGTTGATACGTACTATAGTAGTTCTTGCGTATCTGGAAGAAGAAAAAAAAAAGGTACTTTTAAATCCCTTTTAGTGTTTTTTTAGTTAGAAGTAGCAAGGAAATACCTTCAGCTCAGTGGCTCTAACAAAGCTCATTTTTAAAGGCTCGGCAGGACCAGACTACAGTCTGGTGTTATTGTATTAATAGCGCATGCTAGGCGCTTTCTTAGGAAGAGTGCTACACAGAGACCACTGGCTCGTTTATTTATTTTCACTCTGTGCTAACGTTACTTGACGATATTGTGTAATTAAGCATGTGGTACCACAGTGTCTGTTTCCGCATTACTACACGGCACAGCTGCCTGTGAGTATTTGCAGAGCTACGATTGTGGCATTCTGTCTTGTGCTTATTTTATACTGGTTCCTCACACAGGCTTTTCTACATATGGTAATAACAGTCTCCCCTAAATTTGAGCTAAAAAAATAATGAACCTTGTGACAGGTGAAGCTGTCAATCACTGTCTCAAACCAATCAAAAGATGGCGGTCACCAAAGAGGAACACTTAATTGGTTAAAATCAGCGGAACATTGACAGGATGTTGAAGGCTCCACCCATCAGTCGGACAGATTATTTTACAGTCTTTAAAAGCTTACATTACTCATGACGGTTACTCACTGAATGTGTTCAATTTATATATAAGTATGCATATATATACACATGCAAATCCGGACCATTTTGCGGCGCTTCCGTAAGTGATTGTGTTGTTTTTGCAATGTAATTGTTATTGGAGATTAAGTTTATATCTAGCTCCTGGTAAGAGTGTTCAACAGTACATAAGTCTAATTACATTGTTTACATTCAATGTAAATTTGAGGATGTTTGCCACAGCCTAGTAACACTGATGTTTTGCTTATAATACCAGCTGTGTGATCAACATATTTATGCCTTATGTAGAACCATGAAATTGTATCACAATAAACCAGATTTTTATTCAGTTTAATCATGGCTAGTTATTACCATTATGGATGATTAACACAAATGAATGAATTTTAATAAATGGCATGATGGAAAATCCTGTACTGCTTGTAGAAGGTGCCAGCAAGTCTTGCAGCACCATCAGACCAAAGAGGTTTGAAGATTCATTGTGTGGTGATGCTGCTCCTTTCCTCCTCCATGTCATAACGTCAGCTCTCTGATGGGTGCAAGCTTCTGTTTCCTGAGAGGTCACCTGACTTTGCAGGGCTTCTTTCAACTGAAATGGAGTGCCAGAGCTAAGTGCCCACCAGGACTTCACCAGGAATCCATTTTCTATGCCTGCTAATGTTCTTCAATTAATTGGTGAAAATGAATTTTAACATTGTTTCATAGCATTGGCAATGCTTTAGGAGAAGCATTATTATTATTATTATTATTATTGAGCAGAGTTCTGGTGCAGATTTTTAAAACAGTAGATGCATTTAAAATGAGATTTCTTTATTGAATTGATAATGTCTAAATTGTTAGTGTCGAACAAATTTTGAACAAGTCTTTGTCCTTGGAATAATTCACACCTTCTAAATTCTTTATATTGATCCATTCAGCCTAAAGTCAACTCCAGAACATTTAAGCTTTGTACTATCAAAGTTGTTTCTGTTGCTATAGTAACATTTGAAATGCCATACAATACCTGTGGGTGAAGGAAGGTTGGTCATGATTGAAAATGAACACTGTGACATTCTGTCTTCAGTTTGATGAATTTAGCCACCTGGCTTTCTTATGAATTGACTTTGGACTGTTATGGTTCCTCACAATGAGACTGAAAGCTAGAATGAAATTTCCAGATGTTACATTTTTATCATTTACTGGCAGCACAGACCATACTTAATAAGCATGGATGAATAACATGACTAAAATTAGGAACCCTTTTGGTGGCGTAAACATCTCAAATGGAGCCTTACTCCAAAGTGTACATTCAGTTGTCTGTGTGAAAACTGATATTAGCTTCCCTGCATTATTTTGGTTCCCGTTAGCACACAGAAATTGGCAATTAAAATGTAAATATGCACTTTGAGTCAGCTTGACCGTAAACTTCAGCTTGTTGTCTTGAGGAGTTTTTTCATGGCTTAGAATAAGATCATCAGGAAACACGTTTGCTCAATTAAATAAATTATCAAAAACTGCATTAATGGCATATGATTTTTGAAATGACTAAAGACATTCAGTGCTAATATAACGAATCATTCCAGTCTTGGATCAGCTTTTGTTGCTTTAGGCATTTCAGCATCACAACTGAGTGCTAGACTTTGCGAAAGCCCACCTCAGTTCAATAAATCACAGTTCTGTAGGAAAACCCAGCAGGAAATATCCAATAAACAGACTAAATTGACATTGCAGTGACATGTGGCTGAAACAGGCATGACAGAAATTTCACTAATGCATTTCGTTTTTTCAAATCTAGTGATGATCATGTGGATGCGTGTAAGTCACCATCTCAAGTTCTCTCACAAATCAAAAATATTTTTCTCTGTTGTAATAAAATTCTAACTTAAAATGTTTTTAACAAAATAATTGTACATTCCTTTCAGCATAATCATTGACCAATCAGAACCAAACTGTCTTTACCACAGATACCATTTGACATGGTGCAATAACCTACCCTTTGATAGTACAAAGCTCAAAGCGGTTTAATTTTTTCAACTGCAAGGACACTAAGAGTTTAGACATTATCAATTCAATGAAGAAATTACACATAATAGTATTCATGTATCCAATTCAAGAGCCTCCACCTGTCCCTTCTGGTATAGGATGCCCTTGTTCAGAATATATGTAGCCTCCTCTAGACAACTAGGGCTTTTCTAACCCCATCAACCTCTGAAACTTTTCCAAACCAAGGTTTCAAAGCTGGGTCATTTCTCTGTAGTTCAACACATCTTTCGGAATATCCATTTCCAACAATGTGCTTGGGAGATCCTCCATCTTCTTATGTTTAGTGGTGCCAAAACACTTATCCTTACACTTGAGCTTTTGATTTAATGTGCTTCACTGGTTCTGCTCCCAGCTCAGCTCCCTCAAAGGGCAAAGCCTTAAACAAATCAACAGCACTCTGTGCTTTGGTGGTGACCATAATACAAGACTTAGCCTGGGGCAGCAAATCTAAAAGGGTTGGGACATCCTGGTCTAGGACCACTGGATACGGCAACTGAGGTGCTATTGCCACTGTGAGAAAGAAAGTCTGACCATCTACAGTCAGGTAAACATCAGCCGTGGGATACACCTTTTCATTCCCGTGAATGCAACACACCTTGACACCATCACTCCACTCCTCTCTAGGAACCAAATCCTGCAGTACTAAGGACTGAGTGCTCCCTGTGTCCACAATTGTTTTCTCCTGCTGGCCATTAACTAAAACTGAGACAACCTGACCCTTCTTCTGCAATACTGGCTCTGGACTAATGGGCCTGGGTACAGAACATAACAGTGTTTGCTTATTTTGTCTAGCAGGACAAACAGGCTTTGTGAGCCCCAACTCCTCACAGTTGTAACATCTCAGCTCTGGCTTAAAAGTACGAGCAGGAGGTCTACTACTATTATGCAACTTACTGTTAACGCTGGTTTTACTATTGGAAAGACCATTACTCCCTTCACCCCCATCAGACTTACGCTTGGATGAGTAGCTGTTGTCTCTGTGGAAGACTGTGCTCCCGATTCCCTTCCTGGCCGAGACGAAGCCTTTAGCCACACGTGCGGCTTCCTCAGTGGTCATGGGATCAGGTTCCTTGATCCAAACTTCCATTCCTGGATTGACCATCCATAGAAACTGTTCCAGGATCATAGTCTCAGCAAGCTTCTTTATGGTGGTTTGTTTCACCTTAGTCCATTTGGAAAAAAAATCCTTGAGGCTTACATACAGTTCTTGTGGGGTTTCACCACCGCTGAATGTCCAGGGAACTAAACCATTGGTGGTAGGTGTTGGCCGTGATTTCATATTTGGTCAAGATAGACTCCTTGACCTTGTGGTAGTCATTGCTGTGCTCAATTTCCATTGCCACATAAGCACTCCGTGCCTCGCCGGTTAAAAGAGGAACTAAATGAATAGTCCAGTCTTCCCGGTTCCAGCGGCCCACGGTAGCTATTCTTTCAAATGTGGTTAAAAAATGTTCAATGTCATCGTCTGGGGTCCTTCTCCATTCACTTATACTTTGCTGCTTGGGACTGAAGAAGGATCTTGACCATCGCTGCCAATTCTGCAATGGTGTCCTTTGGGTCCTCCAGCGCAGCCCCTTGGTCCTGTGTTGAGCTAGCAGCCTTGGCTTCCGCATGTGCTTCCTCTGCCTTGTCCTCCTTTCTCTTGGGTGACATCTTGACCTCTTTTGCACATCAATTATACCCATTCAATTACACTTAACGAATTACACCCACCTACTGCCAGGCCCCACTGAGAGTAAAATGACCTGCTTATATACACTACACATTATCTATATACGGACTATACCATTTCCATACGATATTTAATTATCTCAGAATAAATTACAGTATATATTTTTATACATATAAATCATTACAAATATATTATCCGTTGCTACTTTATATCTAATAATCGCATATCTAATTGGGTATGATAAAATATTACTAATGCAGTTTATGGTCTCCCCCCGTCTAAAATAGCCAATTATTCTGGTCCAGCGCGTCCAATAAAATTGCACAGAATCGTGACGTTCGGATTACGTCAATCCAGTTTGAAAATGGAACAAACGGAATAAACCGCAGTTGGTAGCAACTCTTAACATTGCGTAATTGAACATGGTATGTTAAAATAAATAAATTTTATGTTTGAAACTAGATGTGTATTTTTAAGTGATTCGCAGTATATTATGGTGGTGAGCAGATGTACAGTAGTGAATATGTTTGAGTTGACAAACCGGCAAACATAAATGGTGCGCACTACATTTATGCGGCGTCGGCCTACTCGCGCCAAACGATAGCTACCATAAGCAGGTGGACTACAGTTAAGACGAACGTTGTAAAAAATAGTGTCCTAGCAGGAACGGGGGGTTCGCTCCGTTACAGTATGATAAGCAAAATGCCTGAGAACGGATTTTGTATTAAATATCTGCTCGCATCTCTATAAAAACCAGTCTGTCTCAATAGATTTTGTAGGCTAATTAATGAACTCTGCCAGCACAGAATATCCTTGCACTCAATAAATATATAGCCTTCATTTCGACTCGGTAGTAAGCGCAAGTGTTACTTTTTTCTTCACAATCCCAAGACTTTACTATTAAGTAGTTCCATTTTATTTGAAAGTCAAAGCAATAGACACATTGATTCGATCCAGGGGCAAAATGTTCTTCATGCAGTGACACAATATTAAAGAAATGTCTTTGTGGTGGTCGGTTAATCTCTTCTCTTGCACTATAGTTTCACAATTCATTTGTAAGGTCTTTGGTAATTCCTGTACATGTTTTATGGGAAATATCCATATGCACCACCAAATCAGAGTACGGAAGAGAAGTATCATCAGAGAGACCACTGATCAAAGATGACTGGGAAATATGACTTGAATGTACAATGTTTGAAAACAGGCATCTAGAGCTAAGTAAATGTTTTCCGTTAGTGAATGCATACTGTACTCCTTAATGTTCCACACTGGTGGTGGCTAAGATGAACCCTCCCACCCCCTTAACTGTGAAGTGTCCATTGAAATAATTTAAATTTACCTTCCTTGTTACTCGCTTTCAAAGAACAAGCTACATCATTGAATGTGTGACTTGCATTCATGATTTCATACTTCCTGGAAAAACAGAAACACTTTGACTGTCTGAATATATGTCTGCATTTGTTATTTATTACTTCCCAGTGTCATATGATGCATTAAGCTTCCTTGGCTGAGTTTCTTATGTTAATTAAAACCACATTTACTGCTGCTTTTCTACAGCAGCCCATTATTTATGGCCATTTTCTGCTTTCGTAATGTTTGCATTACAGCACTGCAGAAGCTTTTAAGCTTCCAGCATAGAGAATTTGAAGTCAGGGTTTCCAACAAATCGGCCTGTTCGTTTAAAACAGCCAATGGAGGCTCAAACCTCCATGGTGCAACAACGTTAAGCATACAAGGCATCTGTAAGAGTTTCCAAATTACAGCTGAGGCCTAGTAACCCTTTATGAAATGCTCCATTATCTGATGTCTGTGATTAATTCATTTCTGCTCCTGGGACTGTTGATAAGGATATTAGTGAAAGTTATCAATGCGGTAATGGTTCATAAAAATGTCTTTTATTTTAAAATATTGGAGGCCACAATTAGTCAAGTAAAGGCCAACACACAACCATTTTGTTCATGTGTCACCGTGTTGAACTGGCTGCAGTTCTGGTAATGTCCTATGAGAATAACCAGTATAATGTAGCTAAATAGCATGAATAGCTGAATACATTTTGGAGTAAATTGTCTGATTTCTTGATAGAATGTTGTTGTGGTATATCTGCAACCTAATGCAAAACTCAACAGTGTGAAACACATCATCTTTATTATAAGTGTTTAATAAAAGATATGCTTATAAAGGCATGGTATCTTTAATTGGATGGCAGTTTTACAGAAAACAAACGGCAGATCACATTCGACCATGTGTTAAATGTGATTATGCTGTAAACAGACTGCCAAAATCATCATTGTTGTTCATAGCCAACCTTGAGTAGACATCCATTAATTTCTGAATACATCTGTTATGTAAATACACTGTGGTCTGACAGTTTTACCAGAAACAATGACTCAAGTCGATGAAAATGTGTAATAAATCTTGTGCTTTATGCAAATTAGCAGGTGCGTGAATGTCTGCCTGTGTGCATGCATGTGTCTCTGTGTGTTTGGTGTATGAAGAGATACTGTTCCATGCTTTTAATCAATTTGAATATAATAAAATAAAAAAACAATACATTTTAGGCATGTTTGCTCCAAATCCTGCAGTTCATTTTAAACTCGTAGGCTGACATCAAATCCTGTTTCTTCTGCTTTTATCCACCTTCAAAACAAAAATGTATATTCGATTTCTATAGATGTGAAATAACCTTTGGGTACAAATGTATATGGAATTGCTATTAGGAATTGATATATGTGATAAGGAGTTTATCTTTTTTTTCTGATGTGTTCACGGCTTGAGTCCCCTATCAGGTATGACTTGCAATTATAATAAACAGCAGGTTATCTGCTTATTTAATAATGTGAGTTTCCAATCTATCTTTCTGAAATCTGTCACAAGTGATCATGTAATTTTATTACCAGGCATTCTGTAAGGTTCATGGACATTCCTTCTATATTAAATGATGTGTGTTCTGTTTGGTTTGGCTGGTACAGCTGGCCAAGCGAAAATGGTGAGCCACTTAGTTGATGCAACCTGCTAAGTTATTATTTTGTATAATTTAACGGCATCCTTAAAAAAAATGCTTCATGTCTCTCCATTTAGAAAATCCCGATTCCCTGAAGGTACAGGTTTATTAACATACTTCATATTTTCTTAAATAAATGTTGGCCTAATACCATAACAGTTCACAAGACTACGTCAGCTCAACCTTGCCACCTGGCTGAAAATCATATATTAATAAACAATAATGCAACTCACTTGATTGAATTTAGCACGTTCTCAGTTCTTTATTATTCTTATTTTTAAAACGAAGCAAGTTTTATAGATAAAAACACGATCACGTCTTTTGTCCGTTCCATAGGATACCTTCGATTAATATCAGTCACAACACGTGCTTTTTGTTGTTTTCATTTTTGACTGCCGTCGGCCTGACACGAACAAAAAATACTACAGCGCAGGCAGCTCTCATTTTGATTAACGGCCCAGCGAGTGGGTAATAACCTCAACCGTAGAATACTTTCTCGTATGCAAATTAAAACAAATCATACTGTAAAATAATATATATTTAAAAGGTTTTTTTTCTTTTTTCTTTTTTAATAATTTTTCCCTGTGGAATACATGCACATCCTCATGACTAAGCAATAAAAGCTTGATTAAAGTGAATATAAACTGGGTCATCAGACAGTGTTATCAAAGGGTAACACCTTTATGCAAGAAACTGTTAGGAGGGGGAAAATATGCTACAGCTGGAAATACCATTATTGGGCTGGGCACGGTCTCTTCCCTTTTCCTTAACTGTAAGTTCAGCATGGAAAAGAACGTGCTCACACGGACTTGATGGAAGGACTGGATACTGAGATCTTGAGGCCACGGTCAATCATGAAATTTTACCTGGTGAGTTACGACAAATTTATGGGCCGTGAAACTTGATATCGGGCATTTATGTAGTTGACTGTATCAGGCATCAGCACTATTCATTATTTGTATTAAGAGGATGCTTCATCGAGCAAAGATACTAAGCGGACGTAGACTGTTATGTTATTGGGCAGCTCATCTTGCGAATAAATAATTCATTTTCAATTATCATATGCAATTATTCGGTTGTAGCCTACATCCCTCGAGGAAGCATCTCATTATGGCAGGATGGAGCTATAGGCTGCCATAAACTAAAAATCAAGATGTTCTGCTTTTATTATTTAATGGTTTGAAATAAAGTAATTTAACAAATAATTAGGCTATATATGTATTCCAATAACGTCCTGAAAGTCGTGACATGCGTAACCTATATTTTATTTTCAAAAGACAGAAAATATTTTTTGGCACACATGCATTCCAAAATAGACGTTTAATTTTGGAACAAAGAGAATTCAGTCCCAGTGTGGAAAATGACACAAATAGGGAAGTTCCGTGGGCTCCCATTGAGTACTACGCTCTCACCACGTGCTGAACAGTGACGCTGTAGGCGACATGTAGGCTATGGCCAGTTGGAAGTATCCTGTGGAGTCAATTACACATATGAGCATGCTTTTCAGCTGACACTCAATGACTTTAAATGGGAAAAAATGCGCATTTCGTGACATATTTTCATAATGTTTCCTTTGATGAGACCAAGACCTTAACCATGGACAGAAACGTACGGTGGCATGTTTACAATCATCAGTCACAATGACGTATGTATACAGAAGAACATATTAAGACGTATATTGATCAATGGTCGCAATAATAGCCCAATCCGCCGGTCTAAGGTTTGGGTCTGATCCATCGTTGTGCCAAGAGTCTCGAACAACTGGACATAGCACTTCCCTGATCGGCACCTGCCTGTTTGTCGCTTGGGAGTGCTTTAATTAGTCGCCTTTGTAATTTCCTTCGGACTATTTTGGTAGTGTTAATCAGAACGGTTTTTTTTATCTGAATGTTGCCGCTCCTGCTGCGTCAGTAGCGCAGCCAGCGGAGTAAAAAACCTCGGCAAATTTCGGACTTAGAAAATAGATTGACGACATTGCCACGATGGGATTTCCCTACAGTTAGATTGGGGATTTCAAAATGTAGACAACAATGGGTGATAAGCCTAAAAAAAGGTCTGAAAGCAAGCCAATAACAACGAGCTGATAGACTATAACTTAAAGCAGTAGCTACGATAATTTATTTTATTCTTGTATTCTTTTGAGAGTCATTATTCTTTTATCGCCAAATTTGGCCCCAAACTTTTAGTATTCCACAAACTCGACCTTGCTCTTGGAAACTCACGAACAAACGATTAGCCTATATGATTACCAAATGACAGTCTGTGATTACCATATGACAGCGTTTACTATGCCAATGTTGGGCAAAGATGACAGGGCACTAATTGGTTTAATGTGAGTCTGTAAATAAAAAATAGCATAGCTGTCTGCTAGTGGGGTTGCCTAACTGCTGTGCTTGACGTGAATTCAGCTTTAGCACAGGCCACACCAGTTTGCGTGAAGGCCAGGTGAATCCGTTGCATATCTGGGATTGTCTTGTGCGCTTGCGGTTTTCTTGGACAGAGAGCTGTGATGGACTTCTCCTCAAAGGAAATCATTTGTGTGAGTGGGCGTAGAATAAATGGCTAAAAGTAAAATGCAAATTCTTCAGTGTGATGTCATTGTGTTCCCTCTACAGCTGCTAGTCTTCTCCTTCTGTGGAGCATCCCGGGAGGTGTCCCCGCCCACCTACGAGCACCGTGACCCGGTGACCTCTAAGGTGTACCAGTGTGAGCAGTGCCCGCCTGGCACGGCCGTGCTGCAGCACTGCGGCAGGGACACGTCCACCGCCTGCGGCCCGTGCCCCGAGGGGCACTTCTCTGAGCATTGGCACTGGGGCAAAGCCTGCCAGCGCTGCACGGCCGTCTGCAAGGAGCAGCAGCTGGTCCAGAGAGAGTGCACCCGGACGCACGACCGGCTGTGCGAGTGTGCCCCGGGGTACCACCTGGAGGTGGAGTTCTGCGTGAAGCACACCCTCTGCCCGCCTGGCTCTGGGGCAACCACCCTGGGTATGTGCTTATAAATCTACTATGAGAGGCTTTTGGGTATCGGTGTCCGCTCCTGGTGGTCCTGGAAGTTCACAGTCTGAAGTTTTTAGAGATACCATAGAGATCAGCTGTTGACTGATGTTTATTTCCAGGTGGCCATTTAGTCAATAGGTACAATGAAGCGATGAAGGGAACTTCAGCTAAAATCATTTAATATGCTGGTTCTCACCTTAACGACAATTTGTTTAATATCTAACATGTCATACATACGTAGTAGTTAAGCCCACAGCAAATAACTTGTTTTGAGCCTCACTTCAAACGATAATGTCACAAAGGGATAATGCCAGTGTAGAGAATAGATTTTTTTTATTTTTTTATTTTGAAAGTAATATAGAACATACCAAATCATTCCTTTTTGGATGGGAGTCTGCTCTAAGACCTGAGTTTGAATGGGGGCCAAAACCCATGTAGTGCCAATGGACACCCCTGTTTTTTAATACAGTTTATAGCTGAGGGTTCCACCATTGTAGTTTATGAGCATTGCTCAAGTAGCATTGTTATGATGCTGTAGTAGTATGATAACACAAGGACAAAATGTAGGTCTCTATAAGCCTCTGTAACAGGGTATAATATGCTCTGTTTGTACTGTATCAAATGGCCAAAAACACTTTCTTGGCAGTGATATTGCACAGGCCCTGTGAAAGACAAAGTCGTCAAGCTTTGAAGATGGTCTCGTTCAAAATTCTGTGATATGGGTGTGTCTCTCCACAGCCTTATCCACATAATGCAGTGACATACTTTTCCTTACAAGCATGATTCATTCTTGAGTTTATCAAATGAGATGTTTTCCAGTCCAGGACATTTAAATTGGAAATACTAGGCTATTGTGAGCTGTATGCAGTTCAAGGTTTCCTGTGGCTTTCTCTCCATATTTCAAATATTGAATCTGTTATTTAATTGAACATCTGGTGTACATTTACCAAAATGTAATAAGAGGTAGATTTTTCTGAAAGGAACTAATTTTGTTTGGCTGCTTTTAAAAATGTAAATTACAGTTAAATTATGAAAGTAATTGTTGTCCTCAAACACTGCCGTCTCAATCAAAGATTTATTACTCGCCAGAATACCACACGATCATCCTTGGACGATCAGGATAAACTGCAACGCAAGTGAACCCACATGAACATATTTCATTTCCCACATTGTTTTTTCTGTTTTATTTCTACTGCTGGGAAGCCATGTTATCTTTTTTGCATAGTAAAATTAAGAAAGCCTAAAGGGATAAACTAACAAAAAAGGTCCTCTGGGTGGTTTTGAAGAGTTGCTTGGAACACTTGTTACAGGATCGGTGATTAACTAAATCATTGTAATTACTTCACAATACTTCATCATATAATGTTACTGAGGTTGATTGTGCATTGATCCTTCATTTTTCTGACATAGCTGCTAGGTTCAGACTGGTTAATATTCTGAGCTGGTCGTTTTTGATTTCACTTTTGTACAATGAACACTTTTGTTTGTGGCAACTATTACAACCCAACCCTTATTTTTCTAATGCAAGGTTTTCTGATTGGGGTGAGCCTGCAATTAATGTATGAAATGTATAATGTAATATGAAGTATGCATGTAGGTAAAAAAAAAAAGTAAGAATAATTCTAATAATGTTGAATGTTTTAAATCCCATAGAAATTACACTTACCAGAAAGACCCCCCCCCCCACCTGAATTCATATTATAAACTCTGGGGAAATTCTGTATAGCAGTTACCTAAACATGACTGTGCTTTTCATGCTTTTGTTTTCGTCCAGTTTATTGCTATTGATATTATTAATGTTGTTTGTATTGTTATTTGTTGTTATTGACCTTATTGCTCTTTCGACGCAGGCACGCCCGAGGATGACACGGAGTGCGAAAGGTGCGCGAGGGGCTTCTTCTCCGGGCGCTTTTCGGCGACAGAGCCCTGTGAGCCGCACCGGAACTGCAGCAGGCTGGGGCTGAGGACCCTGAGTCCCGGCACGGCAGAGAAAAACAGTGTGTGCGAACACGACGACCGCCCCATCGCCCCGGAGTGCTTTCAGCAGGACCTGCAGTGCCACACAGGTAACTCCTCCTGATAAAACAAAAAACAAAACAATCATTTAATACTTAAAACAGGCGTCTTGCATGACAAAAACATGTTGCGGCTGAACCATTTTCAGAAATGTGATTTCTTTTATTTTTATTGAATGTCCATTGTTGTGTAGGTTTCAGCATAGCAGAATATATTGTTATTGTTGAGATTAAAACCAAAGGCTTATGTCCCCTACTGGGGACAAAAATGGATTGCTGGGTTTTAGGAGATTAAACTCAGGCTCACGCTATCTTTAATTTTGGTTTACAAATACATTAAAATGGTATTTCATTTGGATTATTTGCCAAATTTTGTTTGTGGAAAAAAAAGTGAACACTTGCAATTAATTGTGATTCTGATTTATGGGGAAAGTTGGTGAACTGTACACAGGCCTCAGTACCTCAACTTAACCTGCCAGCATTTTGCAAATTGGCACTTAGGGGCCTGCTACTGTTGCATGTAGTCAGCTATTGGGCACTGTATGTTTGCTGGTTGGTTCACTAGAGCACCTTGCATTGCATTGCATCTTCTGTAGCTGTAAGTGTTCGCTCAGCTGGTCCCTGTGTAGACACCTAATGTCCTCCATCCTCATCATAGATGTTATGCTGTGCGAGGAAGTCATCCTCCAGTTCCTGTCTTCGCTTCACTTCCTGTCTGCGCTGCCCCTGCACACCGTGGCAGCCAGCTTACCCGGCAGGAAGCTGGACAGCACGAGTGTAGAGCAGGTGAACAAGACGTGCAGCCCCAAGCAGCAGGTCCTACAGCTGCTCATACTGTGGAGAGAGAGGAACAAGCACCACAGAAGGCTGTTTGGAATCACCAAAGGTCAGGTGCCACCTGCTGGCAAAGTTTGTTACTGCTTGTTTTTTTTTATAAGCAAAATATAGAGATGATACTATAAACGCGTACTCTAGGTGTCCTGTATATACAGAAAGGATAATTCCCACTCCAGTTAATGGGCCCTATATATTGAATTGAGAACTAAGCAAAATATGTTTTTTTTTTGTAAATACAGTAGTTTTAACAGCTTACACCCTTGTTTAATGTTCGGTACTCTGAATACTAAACACAAGCGCATCAACAGTTAGAACACCTCACTTATACAACATTTAAATAAATAATTTTTTTATAAATAAATAAAAAAAATTGTTGATAATGATCAAATATGTCAATAATAAATCAAATCACAAAATATGTTGCTAGGCAGTGCAACCTCTTGGATCTACCTTTATTAAAATGCACAACTCAACCACATTAAAATGAGACTATTTATTAAGATACAAGTAGATGAAAGTCAGACTAATTTAAACAATGAGTGTTACAGACATAGACAAGATACAGTCACAAAAGAAATCAATGAAAGAAGATATTAAACCTAGCTTGTTTATCAAGTTAGTCCCAAGAATATGACAAGATAGTAGAATATTCCAAAAAAAAAAAAAAAAGACCAGGGATGAAATGTAGAATGCCTGGCTTAGATGCAAGACTCAGATGCCAACTTCCAACTAACTCCAAACTAAAAGAAAGTTGCACATTTTATCTAGTTGAAAGGAGGACCCCCTACCTGCTCTCTGTGTCTTATCTCCAGGCCGCACTGGCCCAGCCCTTTGAGGTTTCCTAGGGCCCACAACAGGCCCAGAATGGTGAACTAGACGTCCCACTATAAAGGTTCCATTTTGCCCCTGACCTCTTTGTGACTCGGCCCACTAGGCGTGAAGCACTGTGAGAAGGTGGTGTCCAGGAGCTCCGCCTTCAGGAAGACGACTCTGAGTGACCTCCAGATGATGACCGACAGCCTGCCGGGGGCGAAGGTGAGGGAGGAGGACGTCCGGGCGGCGATGGAGTCATGCCAGCCCCAGCAGTACCTCCTGAAGGTGCTGTACCTCTGGAAGACCCAGAACGAGGAGCAGGATCTGGCCAAGGCCCTGGCGCTCAGCCTGCGTGAGCTCCGCACGCGGGGAGCCCCGTCCCATCTCCTGAGGAGCATGAGGAGGCTCAACACGCTGTTCAACACCTCCTCCATACGCAAGCTCTACAAGAACATATTCCTCAACATTATTCTGGATAAGTGTTAGATACAAATAGAACCTGTTAAATCCAAATCTTACAACGACTAGACTTGGCGCCAATGACAACAGTGCTGCAACTTTAAACTTGTATATGAGTTAACGGGAAAATACAAAGTTTCCATTGAATGAATAGTTACTGTGTGTTCTTGCTTTTTTACAAGCTAGATGGATTGGGATTAAATGTTTCACCTTCTGTTCTGTGTGGATGTTTAAAAATGTGTTTTTTTATTGAGGGGGAAAACAATAAAATGAATGCTATTTTATATGAATGTACAGAAGATTGTAATTAATTTTATTCCATTTTTGGATTAAAGTAGAAGAGCCCACAAATGACATTTAATTTACCAGTCATGTTCAATGTGAAGTTGTAAATTCATTTCGGTCTGTTTTTCATGTTATCACAATCATCTGGATTTTTACTTGTTTTATAGATATCCTTCTGAAGTGATGAATGATAAAATACAATGCTTTCTCTTGCCCTTTGGCTTTATCTTGGTTAATGTGTAGTTAAGCAAAATGACACTTTATGTGTATGTTTATTTAAAAAGATTGAAGTTACCTATTGTGTCTAATTGTCAGATCTCACCAATATATTGTAAAATCAAATTAATGATAAACTGCACTGAAGTTTTCAAGACACACGAAAATAACTATATGGTTATTTGTGTTACACCATATATATATATATATATATATATATATATATATATATATATATATATATATATATATCCCATCAACCATATTGCTGATATTTCTTTTTGTGATTGTCAGTGAAATATAATGATCTTGTGAGCTCATGTACGTATGCATCCTGATCCATTCCTTATGAAGCTCTGCTGCGCCCACCATTGCTTACAGTAGATTACAGTGGCTGTTTTAAAACAATAATTTGTGTACAAAAAAGTAATAAAAGGTGCCTTTAGCTGAATGCTGAACTATAAGGTGCATCTATGAATCATTGTCAACTGTGCGCATGCTAAGGGTGTATCTCCGACATTTTCACCCTCTGCGTGTGTGTCTTTGTGTGTGTTTTTCACATGCGTGTTGACACAAATACACAATGAATTCTTATGATACAATTTGAAATATAGTACATGACATTATTGTGCCTCTGTGAGTATGTGCACATACTACTCTTGCACTACCCACCGTCTCCTAAATTGTTTCAAGTAACAGTGGAGCGATTCAATTGCACTTTTAATCTTGTTCTACATTGCTTATCATCTGAAAGAAACTAATCAATTGCCAATTTGTCACATTGTTACAATGCACATAAAAATCACTCATTATAATTAGAATGATTTGTGTCTAATGCACCCAAATAAAACATTTTTTAAATATATAAAATGGACTGTGTCAGGCTCAGGTTGTACTGATTTCTTGAGTACTTTGTTTACTCCATAGGGGTCCAGAGGGTATTTCACAAAGCAGCTGAGTGAAACCCGGAACAGCTCTTTTTACTTCATGTTCCAGATTTGGCAGGGTTCTGGGTTTTACTCGGTGCAGTTACCCAGCTAACTCAGTAGTCCTGCTTCGTGAAATACCCCCCTGGTCCAGTCCAAAAGTATCTGGACACCCCTTGCTATGGGGCTGATTTGGGGCTGATGGTTTGGGCTAGGCTGCTTAGTTCCACTGAAGGCAAATCTTAATGCAATGACTTTCTAGACCATTCTATGCTTCCAACTTTGTGGCAACAGTTTGGGGAAGGCCCTTTCCTGTTTTGGAATGACAATGCCCCCGTGCACACAGGGAGGTCCATATAGAAATGGTTTTGTTGAGATCGGTGTGGAAGAACTTGACTGGCCTGCAGTCTCCACGTCTCCATTCTGTCCAGCTGCCTTCACTTAGCAATTAAATGCAGATGGAGATGGATCAAAAGGCCTCACAGCACTAATTATGGTCTGAATCTGTCATCCATGATGATGTCATTTCTCATTTGGTTTTTAATAAGTGGCTTCAGAGCTGAGCCTGGTTTGAAGATTAAATTTAAGAAGAGAAATGAACACTCTCTCTAAGGTAGTTGGTCTTCACTCCTATATCTTTAACATGTCTAAAGTTTAAAAAGCTCTTTTAATGGTCAGTTCTCCAACTTTTACTAAAAAACATATTTTGTCTTATAATGATTTTGGAGATCCACTCACAAAGGAACAGCATTAAGTGTGATTAGACCTGCGCATAATAATAAGCTTGCACTTTAGTGATACATATTGGCTATGCAATATTAATGAAGTTAAATGCACAGGTTTCAGATTTTAAAAGTGAATGACTTGAATGAATGTAATTTCTCCACAGGAATATTGACTCAGTCAGATAATACAGAGTGGTAACTATAAACCATAATCTTTGTTTATTCAATGAAAATGCTTTACAGTTTGAATGACTGAATCAAATATACCACTAGAATGACTGTATTAAAGGAAATGAGGCCACTGAAATATTTGACAAGAGAGAAGGGGGGGGGGGGGGGGGGGGGTGAGAGAGAGAAAGAGAGACTGCTTTTCACCTGTATATCATAAATAGGTAAATGCCTAGGACAAAGTTTGAACTATGAACAAAGAGACTGGATTTGTATAGCAAGACCTATGTAGATGGATCAGTTGCAGGTACAAGCAAGAACTGTGAAAATTTACCTCCTGGGGACATGTAACGAACAAAGATGGACCCAGACTCACCCATCCCTCTCCGGACAACAGCTGACTCTCTGTGACCTCACCCAGAATGCACTGGGCAGACATGAACCAAGGTGGCCCAATGAGACCAGTGCCTGGACATGCTAAAGAGGATGTGTGGAAAACAATCACTTAACAGAACATGCATTATTGTGGTGCAAAGAGCTCTTACACATCTTAGGGAAAGAATATTGTGTTTTAGGATTTTTATAAGGACACCGCAATATACAATTACACTTTGACATTAATGAGGTTAAATTAAACCACTCGGGCAATTCTAACAATAATTCTAATATTTTGCGATACATGCGACATTGTGTATCGCCACTAGATGTCCCCTTTTCCCTGTTCCGACGCCGGCTTCCGCCGAAAGCCCCTCGGCATGAGGAGGGGCAGCTCTTTATCGCCAGCTCGAGTGCTGTTGACTCAGGGTGTGTGATTCTTCCGGAGAATGAATCTCGCGATTTGAACCAAGTATTTTTTGCCTTGCCTTTTAATAAGTGGATCCCCCTCTTCCTGTGGTTATTGCTCAATCTATGATTTCGACAATTCCGTTCATCATCAAGGAACTGAAAGTAGTGGGAGATGCACCGAGATAACTGTGGATACGTGGAACCGACACTCCCGAGAAAAAGAAATATGTAACCAAGCACTGGGAACTGCACCTGAAATTAAAGAACCAGGATTTTCTTTTACTTTTCGGATTGTACTTTTGTGTGTGACATTTCTTTTGGACATAGGCTACTCACCTGAACTCTATAAACATGAGCGAGGAAACAGCAGAATTGCCAAAAGAACTGTTGGGTAAGCTAACTGATCATAGAGTGATAACATTTTGTATTTCTAAATATATTTTTTCTTTGAGCGGTTTGTCTTTGACAAATGATAGCCAATGGCCATAGAATAGCAGTAAAATTGCACCAGGTTATTATAGGCGTAGACTACTCTAAATCGAATTTTCAGAATAGTTCATTTTACTCGTGGGTGTTTAATCTACCCTATTTACGCATTTTCGGTGCCATTCATGAGACCCCTTTTTAAAAATACGAATAGGTTGTTATTGCCTACATGTTCTGGGGGTTTTCTGAAGACATTGAACCAATGAGTTACGGACTCTTTAGTTAAAAATATATGTGACAGAGTCAGACATCAACAGATTTACTTAAAATATGATACAGTGATCGAAATAGACAGTTTGCCAGTATTCAATAAAATACATGAAATGCCATTCGTCAACTCAGTTTTTTCTCTGACGCGTGTAACTTTATTATGGCTCTTCGTTTTCATGGCTTTTTAATGACTGTTATTATGTGGTTTACAGTACGATACAATTAAACTGGGTTATGTAAATCTCTAACCATGCCGTATTTGTAGTAAAGGGTTTAGCTGAGGCGCGTGTTTTAAACGGTCGAGTGTTTCAGACGCACACCTACGATTGCATCGCGAATAATTAACGCTAAATCCTGTGTTTTGGCTGGCTTCACGTTGGTTTAATCGTATAGCAATGTTTATGTGTTTTGCTCACGGCTCCCTCCCTGCGCTTGAACTCTGAGCATCGGAAGACAATGACAGCTCACGTCGCTTACCGCACATGCATGGTCATTGCGAGTGCGCGAGACAGAAGTATGGGCACGAGACAGTTTTGCCAGCTCATTTCTTTATTTCTTGTGTGTTTTGTACAGTACAACATTAACTGTATGCTAGAGCGGCATTTAACGGTATGCAACATTAATATTTATTTTAAGTTTCATTTTTTATATAAGGGTTCGCTTGTGAGATCTGCTCTGAACATTTACAAGGAAACAAAATGCTGATTTGTTTGAATAACGTGATTCTCAGTATCAGTGACTGTGCTCTCGTGAACATTAATTGAAAACTGCCCTTTTGTATAAACTAACATCACTCATAATAAAATGGGACTGCCATTCTGACGCTTGATCAGGAAAACCATAATTATGAACACTGGGGTTCTTGTTGCAGCTTTTCTTCGGTTGAAAATGTTAAACAAACCTTAATTAAGTTGTGAAACACTAATAAAACGATTGTAGAGTAGGTTACACATGATGGACTTTGGAGGAGTTTGATTTTTAGCAGATATGTCTGAAAATGGTGTTTTGAAGGCAGCATTAAAAGGGGTATGTTCGTTTTTATTTTAGTTTTGATCCCATTTTGCCTCCTGGGTGAGATAGATCTCATATTATGGGAGGGTCCTAACTGTTTCCACCACAGGAAGTGAAGGCTGCCATGAAAGAATGGTTTGAACCCATCATCACCAAGACCTGGCCTTCTAGTGTGTGGAATTCTGCACAGTCCTCAGTGCTGTGAGGATTTATGGGAGTCAGTGGCAAAGGTTCCTGGGAGCTCTCAGATTTTGACTTGGGGTAACATAGGCTACAATGTTACCTCATGACCTTACTGCCTCAAATTGAATCATTAAGCTTTATGAAACCTTCCATCTTCAAACACAGCAGATGGTAGCTATCCGAGGTAGCAATTATGGTACGGTGTGGTAGATCAGGTGCAAGAACACTGACAACAGAAAAGAGTTTGAATGAGTATATGGCAATTTGACAAACACGGAGACCGTAATTGTTTTGAGACAGGAGTCCATATTTGTCACTTGGTCCATTGTGCCAGAAAGAGAGCTACGAGGAAGGTGTCCCCAGCATTGTCTGCCGTTGCTCTATACAGGCAGCAGTTCATGGGGAGGGACATTTAAAGTGGTTTTAAATGGTTGTCACGTGGCTCTGTTTTGCATTGGGAAGCGTAGGTGTGGCAGACACACTTTCACAGTTTAGGCAATTGTTCCAGAGGTGTTTGGTTTTTGCTCACAAGTCAACCACTAATGAACCTGTTCCACTGTCAAGTTAACCGTGTTTAATGGGACTACAAGTAGAAAGGTTAAATGCCTGCTGTTGAACCAGTTGGATGCTTGTGGGGTGAGTTACCCTCACTGATGAGACTGCAGTTCTCAAACTTCCTTATTTTCTGACCACATATTGGTACTTTGAGTGTTTAAAATAGTTTTTGATGGCCAGCTTTGATGAACTCTTAACGTTTCATTTTAGGAAGTCGTGTGAAATGTTTAAAGACAGAAAGTTGTGGCAGGGTGTATTTAATGATAAAATAATGAAAGGGATGTAGGGAAACAGCTGCCAGCAGTCACAGATATCGCTCAGTTTTCCTCATTTCGGCCATATTGTGCCAAGTTTCTCAGTAAAGCACACTCCAAAACGAAAGCTGCTATGTGAAAACATGGATGACCCAGTTCTTCCATAAGCCAATTTTCATCGCTGGATAAAGATTCCCCAAAAGTGTGAAAAATCAATTTGAACAGTGGAAACCGAAAAAGATAAGGACAAAACCATGTTTTCAACGGCCAGAGGGCTATGTTTTGAGCCTACGGAATTCCAGTATTGATCAGAATGGGGAAAGGCCCAGACAAATATTAAATATTAAGTAGAATAAGCCCATGTCATGTGAACTGTCTGTAAAATAAAAATGTTTCAAGCAGGGAGTCATTGGTTGTGTAGGGTAAAAGTTAGAAATTGTATAATGCCAGAGGTTGTGCATCTCTTTTTTTTTATATGTATACATAATAAGGCATCATGTTTTTCTTCTTTGAACAAGATCTTTCCCCACCCCATGAATGTTCATTGTCAAATGCCTAAAGAAATCTTTTCTTTCATTTGTCACTATCTCACTGTATTATTCAATTTATCTATGAAAGACATCTTTTGTTAGCTGGCTTGCTGTGACAGTGCAGCAGTGTTCATTAAACACTCACTGGCATTAATATTGGGCTGTGCTCTGGAGACTGGATGTTTAAATAAATATTTGTAAATGTTTGCTTTCACACAAGCTGAAAGAAAATACTGCATTTTCATGTCAAATTAGTATTTATTTAAAAGAAAAATGACAATTGATATGCTATATTTATTTGACTCAGCATCTGCTAGGATATTTACATTACACAAGTGTCCACACTCTGGATGTTTGGGGGTTAAATTCCCAGAGGAGTCATAAGTACTTTTGAACTGGGACCCATTGCCTCTCTTCTTGCCAATCAGCATAACAAATGGATTGTGGGTAATGTCCCTGAAATAGACTGACATCCTGTCCACTGGGGGTGCTGGTCCGTCCATTGGCCTCTTCTCTACTGACATTAGTACAAGCTCAGGCCCCTTGACCCTGGCTCATCCATGGGTCCCTTCACAGCATGGGAGAGAGCAGGGTGCTGCACGCCATAGACATACAGAGACACACTGCTCTATCCACTTTGAATCACACACACTATCCAGCCCAGTTGTAAGTTATTAAATCTTTCATGTCTGTGAATGTGCAGTGACATTTTCAATATATTTTTGTTGCAGTATTACCTCCACAGTGGATGTTAGCTTTTGTTTGTTCTACCATCTGAAAGCAGGGGTCAGATGTTACGTTTGGATCTGTTAGCCACGTTCTCTTTTCTTATTTTTTTGTTCTAGAAAGCATAAAGGATGCCGTGAGCAGGAAGATCAAGCTTTCCGTGAGGAAGAGAGTGAAATTGGAGGTCAAGGGTGACAAGTTGGAAAATAAAGTGCTGGTAAGTAACTGAAGTCAGCCAGCTCCTCTACCGTCTTTGTTAGACAGGCATTGTTTTATTGCTGTGTGGTTTTAAATGTACTGATATCTTGACAGACTGTTCACATACAATCATAATTTTTAGCTGCCAAAGAAAATGCACTTTATTTGGTTTTGGTTTGAATATGAGGATCTGTGCTGTGCTTGCTGTAATTGGTCACTCTCTTGGGGAAAAGTCCTATGAAAGCTTTGTCTATGGGAAATCTGAAGGTCCTGCTGCAGCCAGCATGTAGTACATTGAGAATTCACACTGTAATTTTATGCAGTAGCATTTGAGTCTGGGGTGTCATCATGAATTAGTGGTGGCTACATAACAGAAATAAGTCCCACGGTTTATTAATAAGTTGTCTTTACACTTGTGTCCTGTTTGTTGCTTTGAAAAAGCTATAAAGCACCTTATTTTCTATGTTTATGGCTTTCTACAATGTTCCTGGTTAAGACGACAGAGTTAAGAGGACTGAGAGTTATTCTACTGAGCTTATTGCATTAACTGGCAAATGTTGGTTTTTCATAAATATTTGATGTCCTTTATGATGTGTAACGTACTGTGGACAGTACATAGACGAAATGACTAGAGTGCAATCTCCTACTTTTAATCTCTCTTCAGTTAATTGTGACTTTAAGCCTTTTTAAGTGGACAAATGACTTGACAGAGACGCACAGAAATGAAAATTTAAGGACGTCTGCTTTCAAATTCGGAAAGTTTCCTTTGCTCACATTCTATCATTAGTATTTCATTGGCTTTGATCTCTTTCACTGTGGAAGGTGAGATGTGTGTCTGAGAGCTGGGTGACACCTGCTTGCCGAAACGCTCACAAGACTGTTGTACCACAGGAATGCTGCCATGTGCATTCTGTTGTGTGGATGTTACCATGTGTGCTAGCCAAACTGTTTGATTTTGAGATCTCTGGGCGAGGAACAATCAGGCATTCGAGAAAGGGATGGGGGAGGGGTGGCTTTATGAATCCAATAATGCGTGGTGTGTCAGTCTGTAATTTCCTTGAACAAATCAGAAGACTTTGCTCCTCGCAGCAGTATGCCCTGATTGGTTCAAATCAGTCAGCGATTCATTGATGACGTAATAGCTGCATTTATCTTGGGGCTCATGAACAAAAAAAAAGCAAGGGTCAGAGATTGGTTGTAAAGGGAAAAAAAGAAGTACGAACTTTGAAGAAAGAGAAGGGAACTCTGGTTTAGTGAGAGAGCATGCCATCGTGCCCCTGTGTGTCCTAAACTCTGTGGCCCCAGTATAGCCTGGGGAAACAATGGGATAATGTGTGCATTGGTTGCTTAGGCACCACTCTGTGTCAATACAGAAGATTCTTATTTTGTTAAAGCAAAACAAGTGCCCCGGTGTGCCTTTGGTATCTTTTGCCTGTTTGCTGGTCTCTTGTATCTCTGGTCTGTTTGCCTGCGTCTGTGTATGTGTTACCCTGGGTGAACCTGTGTACCGCACCGTGTTCAGAAGACGAATGTTTACTCAGGGAAATGCGGACACTGATGGATGAACGCGCGCGCTTCTTAGGAAGAGATTGAAAGTCCTGGGCAGGATTCCAAGCGTATTAATATGATCTTTGGTTTCATTGATTGTTTAATCACACTGTTCCATGCTTTACTTTACCACTTACTCAATCTGCCTTGGACATCTTTTTCATTTGTTCATAGCATACATTTGTTCATAGCATACATCATTTTTTTAAAGAAAGAAGTTCACATTTTAGAATTTGGACTTTTACCTGCCGATACTGGCATAACGCGCAGTTTATACATTATATAATTTTTTTTCTGTTGTCTAATTTGTCATTGAATGTGTCATTTTAAATGCAAACATCACCCCAATTTTGCATTGCTCATTAAAAGGAGTGCATGCCATTGAGATGGCCTCCACTGACAGTAGCCCGAGTCACCAAAATAATGTCTGCAAGAATGAACAGGTAAAAGCCCCAGCAGTATGCTAATGTGATGGCTGACCAGCATACTTCTGCATCTACACTTGCTGGGACTTGCTTAAGAATACCTTACAGCAGTGTTATTGTTAGACAGAATGAGAGGAAGTGGAATTCAGCTTACCTTTGCTACTTTAAAGACCGAAAGTCCTGTCTGAATGAAACCTTTCTGACTGTTTTTACGTGTTTTTCAAGGCATCCAGTGATGTTTGTTTATATTGGTATCAGCCAAAAAAAAAAGAAAAAAAGAAGCTTATCAGCCTTTTCTGATAAGTTTTGTTTCTTTTACTAGCAATGCATGCCAAGGCCTTCATCCTGTCTCCTCGTATGTCTGGAGATAGCAATGTAGTGTTTAGCAATGTAGTGATAGCAATGGAGTATTTAATGAAAAATGTCTTTACATTACTTAGTTGAATTGTCCAGTGATCTCATGTTGTACGGCCATTAACTTAGTCTACAGTTTGCACCATTTCATGAGCCGTTGGTGTGGCGGCCCTGGTAGAGCATTGTGCGTGTGAAAACCTGCACTAATTACACATGCTCTTACGGCTTGATTCCAGCTCCCCACCGAGTTCTCACTTCGTGCACCCACAGTACATTGCTGCACAAATACCACAACTTGTGCTTTATGGCAATATTCCTATCGGGGCTAGACAATGCAGAGGATGCTATGAAACATGTTTCTGTGGAAGTCTGCCTTAGGAAAGCAATCAGTTATTTCTAAGAATGGGTCCTTTCATAAATACCTATTTTCTTACTCAAATAACATTCGTTATAGGCAGGGGTTCAGGTAAGACAACAGTGAAGCAAGCAAGCAGGAGGTTTTTCTGGGGGTAGGGTGCGTGTTGATCTGAACAGACCTGCACGCTCCCATGAAACCGGTTTCGTGTTACCTTAATCTGTGCTGGAATCCAGGCCCCGAGGACAGAAGAAATGCTAGCGCAGGGTGTCTGAGGGAACTGGTATTTCTGACTCACTCACAACTCACAGCTAATGCTGAGTAGCTGTTATGCCCTCTTTGGGTATATTGCCCTTGTAGCATTTAGAAACGAGTACACTTCTTCAAATGTCTAGTCATTAACCATATTGAAAAAAAAAGATCACTTGAAAAGATCAAAAGTAAATGTAAGTGTGCTTGACTCGACTGAGATTGAACTGGTTGCACTTGAAACTGATACGTTTGCCATTCTGCCGTTTGAAATGGTGGCTTCCTAGAGAGCGATGATGTCATTGCAATAGTTTCCTGTGATGGAAATTCCCATAGACTGGTCGGCGCTCTGAATGGGCAGACTGATGAGGTGACTGTGACTGTGATTGAGCTGTTTGTGACTGTGAGTGTACTGCTTGACTGCTTAAGGTGACACGAGGTCAGATTAGAGTTAGCACTGGTCTAGCTTGTTGATTGGCTGCTAGATTTGGTTACGGTTGTCTGGGACAGCCGTGTGAGCTGAAATAGGTTTAGAATAGCCGGATTATGGAGGTCCACTGCCGTGCCAGGTTGAGCACACCTTGAGCACCTCAAATGGGAGGTATGTGGAAAACAACATGTTTAGACCACTATATTTACACAGTGAGGGAAATCAGGGGGTACGGATCAGAGATGTGTGAGAGTGCGGAGAACTGCACAGCGATTGGATAAAATGTTCAGAGGTGTGTGTGCTGCATACCTGCACAGTACACAGGTTTATTAAGTACCCTACCCATGTGTGTGTGTGCGTGTGTGTGCGTGCTTGTGTGTGCGTATGTGTGTGTGGATGTGTGTGGTGTGTGTGTGTGCGCATGTGTATGTGTGTGTGCTTGTATGCATGCTTGTATGTGTGTGTGTGTGTGTGTATGTGCGTGTGTGTGCGTGTGTGTATGTGTGTGCGTGTGTATGTGTGGGGTGTGTGTGTGTGTGCATGTGTATGTGTGTGTATGTGTGTGTGCATGTCTATGTGTGTGTGCTTGTATGCGTGCTTGTATGTGTGTGTGTGTGTGTGTGTATGTGTGTGTGTGCGCATGTGCGTGTGTGTGTGCAAATGTGTGTGTGTGTGTTTGATTGGGAGCCTGCGCGGTCCATAAGTGGACAGAATGCCCTGCCTGTCTCCTGCAGCCTTTCATTAGTGGCGCTGGGCAGACAGCTTGAAGAGGTGCATTCCACAGCAGAGAAGCGCCACATTCCTCCTGCCCCTCAGAACAATGTCATGGCCCGGGGCCTGAGATGCCTGGCCTATCTCCCTCCATTATCCCTAAAGCTGCCATTTCTCCTCATCTCTCAATATCAGTTTTTATTTCTGTGGGGTGGGGGACATTGTGGTGTGTTCACAGGAGCTCTTTTTTTTTGTTTAAAAAAAAAACCAAAAAAACAAGCAGCCCATACCCAGTAGCAGGGAAACTGAGGCCATGCTGAGTGCCTGTGTGTGGGGGAGATGAGTACTGTAGGCAGGTGAGCTGCAGTTTCGCAGGCTTTGACCCGTCCTGCTGCGTGTGTCTGCATGTCTGTGTTCACAGGCTGCATTACTGCTCAGGCTCTGCTCGCCAGTGTCAGAGGAGTCAACAGCGAAACGCTCCGCCCCCTTCACTCAGCACCAGCCTAGGAAACCAGCCGTGATTTTCGCTGCTTTCACTCCATAGCGTTTTTGAATCTATCTTTGCAAAATCTGTTAAATCAGTGAAAGAAATGGAGTAAACAGAAATGGAGAGCGCCAAGTTTTTTTTGTGGCTCTCTGGAGACTCAAACAAAACTCCCAGTGTAGGAAAAATGGTGTGGCAGTATCTGTTTGTTTCTCTCCTTCTCTCTTTCTAGTGTACGTGTTCTCCCTGTGAGACCGCTAATCATTAACTCCTTTATTTCACCTCCATTGTTTGCCCGGTTATGAGAGCAACAACTGCAGACAAGGTCTATGTCTGCTGCTAACTAACTCATTTGTACTGTGGCACAACACTGTGATGTGGATCTGGCCAGAGTTTTAATGGAAACACTTTTGGCTGTTGATTCACTAACCTTTTTATTGTAGAATAAATACACAGATGGCAAAATCATGAATTCTTGTGCTTTGAAATTCTATATTTCCTCTCTGTCGCTCCTGCCATCGGTTAAATGTACCCTGAGGATAATGTGTTGGGGTTTTTACATTTTGTTTTATTTTTTAACCTCAGTCCGTAGTATTTTAGAGCCAGAATATACATGGGAGTTCAGCTGAAGTTACATCCCTTTGCTGGTTTTTTTGGGTGTTTATCTTGAACAAACATTTTCCTGGAACACTGGAAAAAGTGTGCCGAGTTATCCCATGAACCGAATGAAGTGCGTCCTGGTCTTTTTATGGAAACATTGCGTTCGGGCTCAGGGCACTGGTCTTCCTGTTTGGATCGCCACAGCGATTGAATCATGGCTCTTTGGCTGGAATCACTGCTCGCAAAAGAGGAAATGCCTGCAGAATAAAAACTTGCTCGCTTCCTCATAAGCTCCATTAATCTGCCAGCACACTGTGAACTTCTTGCCTTTTCTTTTCAGCGATAAGAGCTGTATGACGGGGTAGAATAAGGCAAAATACACAGTACAGTGCAAGGGCTACGCTTATTTTGGATGCTTATCTGGGTGATGGCAAACATACTGTATGTGTGCTACTAGATAAAATGAAGAATGACTGAGAAAGGTGTACTAGCATCTGCTTTACTGTACAAGCTGTGAAATTTGGCTTTACCACATCACTCTGTTAATTGTTTTGCTGAATGCATAATGGCTCGCAATTATGCAGTGGCTGTATGTACATTATGTGAAAGGTATTACTTGACAGTAAAAACGTTACATTAAATAATTAACTAGTGACCTGTTCACTGGAAATATTATCAGTGGTTTACTTTGTGGTTGTAACTCCTTGTGCAGGCTTGTCTCTTTACACAGAACAATGTAAGTGTTCAGGAAAATGTTGGAATTCAGTCGTGCACTCCGGTTGCATTGCCTTTATGGGGCTGATTTACAAGCGCTTTGTTTGTCCAGACGCACTTTCCCTGGGGTTTCATTAGTCACCGAATGAGGCTTTAAAGGGTGCAGGTCTGTCTATACATCGACCCTCCACATACAGTAAGCCCTTACAGAAATAGAATTTACTCACAGTATGTTGAAATGATATAGTATATTTGAACAATAGCACAATTAGTGTAAATATAATAGAAAATATTACATCACTTACAATGTATGATCAAATACACAAATTATTTCCACTTATTGCAATATATTACATTATTGTGAAATGTAATCATCATTAAGTGTATATATTTTTTAAAAGTCCACATATTTACAGTACACTGCAGTGTATTCCATTTCTGTAAGTGTAATGTGCTCACTACCTAATTGCTAGCTCACCAGTAAAAGACGGTTTACGGTACAAGCTGTGCTTCCTGTGTTGTATTTCACATTTATATCCTCTGCTGTATGCAGATTAGCCCCTGTCCCTTTGCATAACGATGCTGAGAGCCCTTCTGCAATTAGCATGAATTACCGAAAGTGTCAGCTCTCCAGAAGTGGGGACCCTCTACAGCTGTACTTACATCCGTTTGCTATTCCGGTCACCTCTACGGAGGAATGCGCCGGCACCATCTGCACCCGTAACTGTGCTCATTATCGCGCAAATGGGTAAATGGACCTTTAAAAATAGCAGTTTAAAATGGAGCTGAGAAAGAGCGTTTGTGCAGCTAAGATTCCCGAACTGTTTGTTTGTGGTGCTTGTGCTGGAGAGGTATCGAAAAGCATCTGTTTTGTCGATGCGATCTTTTAACGTTTGGGACTGCCGCAGAGAGCTTGTCCGTCGTCTGCATCTCGGAATGATATTAGTTTTTACGCTCATTCTGCCACCTCCGCTTGAAGACTCAAACGCATTTTGACGAAACATATTCACTAAATTTAACTTGATCCTGTTTTCTTGATGTGGATGTTCCTGCCAGAGTATCCACCATTGGAATATTGAAATACCATCCTGATCCATGTGTCTGCACTTATAATGATTTTCTTGAAATTATAGCATGTCATATGCATTGACACAAGGCCCTGCGTTCATGTTCTATTTGCACTCCTGTGTTGAGAAAGCAAAACTGGTTTACAGCTGCGTTAAACCATGGTCGTTTGTGTGCGGAAGTTTGTTGCTAAACCTTAGCTTTAAAAGACAGTATACCATAACATATGAGTGCTTATTATTTGCTGGTCTGTGTCGCAATGACTTGAAATGCTATCTCCTTTTATGGTCACAATAGAATACGTTCTGTGGCTCCGCAAGATTCAAAAATAATGTGTACTGTGGGTGATCATAGCGGATGGATTTGTTAAACTAATAAATGCGTATAATCCATGGTAATACCATATTGTAATTATGCAGGCCATTGCTATTATGATAAAAAACAAATAGGTGTCTAGACAAAGGAATGCTATGTTTGGTTGGATTTGAATAAAGTGCGCATACTTAACTGAGTGATGTAGCCCCTTTATAATTGTCTTTGAGCGACTTGTGTCCTAATTTATGCTGGGAAAATCAACCCGAAATAAAGCCGTCCCAGTGAAATAATTGCGACTTGTTGAAATGCCCTGGTGCAAACTGTAAGAGCACGGAATGCCCTCCCCACCCCCACTCCATTGTATGTTTTCCCTGGGATAGTGTTACAGTGAGCTGTGGAAATGGAGTGATTAATAGGAGCCAAGCCAAGCCCTGTGCCCATTGAGTTGCCAGCGCTTATTAACTCCCATTCATCTCACCCAATGACATCGTCTTCCAACGCTGCCTCATGGGAATTCAGCTCTGCAAACCTACACCATCCCCGGGCCCTGCCCTCTGCCACACAGTGCCATTGTTTAGCTCTAATTGACATTAGCACTGCCATTACAGATCTAAAATTCTCAAGTCATGCCTGGGATTTGAGAAGAATGTTGATGGAATCATCAGGGATTATTGTTTTTGAGGGATGCAATTCTTTTTTTTTGTCTGAATCTCAGATTGAATCTCAAATTGAAGAGTGTGATATATTTGTTTTCCTGAAAATGCATGCATCATTGCAAGTTAGGTGGTGACTAAATTCTTATGTATGCTAACATTCACTACTCAACGGTAAGAGCTAAGGGCCAAAGTGGGTTGACTGAACCTAGACCAGTGCTACCCAACCCTGTTCCTGGAGATCTACCATCCTGTTGGTTTTCACTCCAACCCTAAAAAACGCATCTCATAATTAGGGGTGAAATGAGAACCTATAGGGATAGTACATCTCCTGGAACAGGGTTGGTTACCACTGACCTAGACCATAATCACTGAACACTAAATATAGCGGGAACCCTGCAGGGTGTTCCTTTCTTTATGCAGTCAGATGATAAGACTACCATTTTCCCTCTGGTCATACTGATAGATTTTTCCCAAGACAACTGCTTATCTCTGAATGCACACAGTGTAAAAAAAACAAGTTTAACTGCAGAGACATGCCATTCGACTGTCAAACACAGAATTGATAGCATTCATACAGTACGGGAGATTTACAGAGAGGGCATCCCTGGTGACTGGATGCCTCCAGCAAGATTGAATCCACTCAAGCCCGAACCAGTTATATGCAATAAAAATAAAAGCAGATAATCGTGAATATGTTTGTGATATATGAGACGTATCGGCGTGTTGCGACTGCAGGCTTACTCCAGTGTGTCCAGAGTCGTGGGGTTTTCTGGCTGCCCACACTGGCAGATGGAGCTCGAGTGTGTGGCAGAAATATCAGACCTGTTACCGTTTGATGCCTCCTGCTCAGTCTCATTACCAATTCCGTGGCTGATGAAGTGTTTAAAGATTGTTTTCCAAGGGCTGTTTTAATTAATTACATTATGTATTCATGAGGCGATCGTTAAACATCTGAATGATCCAGGTAAGAACAGCTAATTAGCCAGCAGTGTTTCCCTCCTGGGAGCATAATTCACTGGTGGGAAAAGGAGGGTAATTATGTAAATAGAACAAAAACATTGAACAGTGATGCCATATTGTGTGTGTGTGTGTGTTCGTGTGTGTATGTTTGCGTGTGTGTGTTTGCATGTGTGTGTGTGTGTGTGTGTGTGCACGCGTGTGTGTGTAGGACGGTGTTCCCCTGAGTTTTTCATACCAAATGTGTTGATGAAAGCTGGAAAGTTTGATCTAATTGATCGTATTGGTTCGCATATAAAAATATCACATTTAAAAAGAAAAGGTCACATGCTGTGGAGCCCATTTGTTCATAGTTGGTTACAGAAACATTTTCTCATGTGTTGCCTTCATCAGGAGAAATCCACTTTTTACATTAGACTGCATTCCTGTCATATCACCTGCTAACATTTCTGTTCAGTTCATAGAAAGACACAAAAGATAATGTGAGTGTGGTATTCAATGAAGGGCATACACCCGTGGTAAAAAAACAAAGATCAGGACGTTACTAATTACACCAAATAATTGTAACTCCTATCTACAATACCAGTGGTAAATGAAAGGTCATTTTCTGAATTCAGTTCATCTTGCACTTTGGTCAGTATGGTAAAACTATTTCAGAGTACGTATGTCAGCAAGAAATTACTCAAAAATGCAGGTCATACAGTAGGCAATTAGTTGTATGACCAGTTTTTACACATATACTAACTTTGAAAAGTTAGTTTAAAAAAAGTGTATGAGAGAATTCTCAAGGGAAAAAGTGTTTTCAATGAATTAATTGAGCTGATCGATGCTGTTCATAGAGTTTGTTGGCATCGATTTCTGTGTCCCGACTGGCCTATTGATCTGGATGTGGTGAATTGAAATACAGCAGTAAAAATTAGTCCCAAAAAAAAAAACGAACTAACATGTAAAGCAGGCTGTGCAGACTCCGCTCTCGACCCGGGCCAAAGCGCTTGTGTTGGTACTGTACTAACAGCAGGGACTGGGCCCAGTGTGTGCAGTGGGAAGTGCACCCAGGGAGTCAGGAATGTCGGAGGTGGGACTGGTCCTCTCAGATTTCCGTGGGAGACTTTCCCCTTCAGCACCGATGAGATTTATTTTCATTTCCATGCGGAGTATCAGAGCCCTAAAGAGACCCCTTTGTTCCCTCCTCTCCTACCCATCCACTGCCGTAAGTCTCGACCAATTTATGCAAAATTCCACATCTGTTGCGCCGAAATGGTTTTGATTAAAGGCCATCGTGGTGTTTTGCTTTTATAATTTTCGTCAGTGGTCCCTTGCAAAATGTTCATGGCTTTTATTTGTGCCTTATGTCCTTGTTTTTCACTGGTCATATTTGATTTAGTCATCTGAACAAGCAAATCCCTTTGGCAGGTCCTATGGCCCTCTGGGTATTGGCCTTGTCATCACTTTGAGCTCAAATCCATTTCATTTCATTGTGCTGCTGTGAGGGTAAGATCTAATTAGTGTTGTAATGGCAATGGGAATCATACAGGGGATGGTGAGTGCATCTCCTGTCTGTTGTAGTATAGCACCTGTTCTGTGTGAATGTCTTTGCCAGGAAAGTATGTTGGCATGTCTGCAGGATTATTGTAGACATTTTTGACTCTTTTATAGGGTGCTGGATGAAAATCAATGGGTAAATTTACGTGAAAAAAAAATAGTAAAAGCTCAGCCTGAAATGTTTATATTTTTATGTGCTGTAGTAGAAAGCTCTTTCTGTAAAAGTTAACTTGTAGTAAGGACTGTGCTTTGCTGCGACAAGGGCATTTGCCTGTCAGAATGCCTCTGTCTATTTGGGTCTGTCATCAACAGTTGTTGTCAGGATAAGAACAAGAGTTCAGTGGGCAAACAAGGACAGATGGGTGAAGGCAGTTCTCACAAGTGTGTTTTACTCACTATGGTTGTTATGAAACATCTATCTACCACTCTATGGGACATTTGGGGTCTGCCTGCTGTCATGAGCACCCATCCAAAATCAACGTATTAGTGAATACAAACATTCTTTCAGATAAACGGAGGACGCCTAGCACTTATTGTTGTGCGTGATCTGATATGAGCAGCTCAGAAAGTGAAATCAGGGTAAATGTCAAGGCTTAACACACATTCTGGAGTGTGCATGGAGGGAACTCGGATTCCAGGGCCTGGTTCTGTGGTGAGGCCTGTGCTGAGACGACAGGCCTGTGCTCAGGGTAGGGAACTTGTTTTGACCTCTCTGTGCCGCAGACCTATTACATGCATTTACCAGGCCACCCCTGGGACCTGATTTGGCCAATGATGAAGCTGAGGAAACACTTAGGCTTTGTTTTTAAAACAAGGGGAGAGGGAGAGTCTAAATCTAATTCAGGGTCTTGTGCCAAGTATGGCTTGTTTTGATGCCAGTGGAAGTGTTTACATTATTCTTCATCTTCCGGTTGTTAGTGAATAACAATCTAAAAAACAGTTCTGACATTACCACAGAGCAAAAATAACAAATTAATAACAAAAACTACAATTCTAACATTGACTGGAGACACGTGCCAGTTATTCTGCATTCTGGATTAGCTGTATTTTTGCGACTGAAATATTTATTTACTCATGTGAACTTAACAGATTCAGACCGCTGCTCTATAGCCTTATTAATTCATAGAAAATAATGTGTGGTGACTCCAGTGCATTGAGCTTGTTTCCTGGTGCTGAGACATCCGTGTGATTCATGTATAGTTTGGTGGTGAATGTGGCTCACCTCAGTTTTATAGCCATGTTCTGGAGCTGTGTGTGGGGTGAGTCATTTCAGTGACTGTTATTTAATTCTAAAAGGAGACATATTGTGACACTCCATGCAGTTTTAGCAGTGAATTATAACGTCGGCTGAGGCTGCCATATGTGTGTCCATCATCTGTATACTACCCTGCATAAGCCCAGGCCTGTAGACTGTAGCAGCAGTAGCCAGAGGTGTCTTTGGATTAGGGAGTGGTGGAGAATCCCATGTTTTTAGACTGATGATGGGCGACTCCTTTTTCTTCTTTCATTCATAGCTCTGAAGAGCCTGCTGGCCCACTCTGAACACACGCCTCTGAATGTTAAACAGACTGAGCCTGCACCTGGAGTGTGTGCGTCACCATGTATTTCCAATCAGGGACAAGGGAGTGCCTTACAGCAGCTGTGGCTTAACATCTCTTGGAATAATAATAATAATAATAATAATAATAATAATAATAATAATTAGGTAGTTTCTCTCTCTCTCTTTCTTTGGTTGGTTTGGTTGTAAGTGGATTAATGTTAAAAGCCGAAGGGTAATAGAAGACAGAAGGGGGGGATTTCCACTGTGGAACTGCCCCAGGCAACGGGTGGGCACAGAGGTGGATCCCTAAAGTGCACGCCCCCCTCTTCCCTTCTCTTCACTCCATCCCCAGGAGCCTCTTATGTCTTCCCACCCTGGGCCTAGCGGGAACGGGAGGGGAAGAAAATGATCGGAATGGAATTTAGGTCTGGAAACATCTGTTTGTTTGTTTGTCTGTTTGTTTCATTTCAGGCTAATTAAAATTAGCAATGACTGTATAGGCCAGGCTAAGAGACTTTCAGTATCGCATCATATGACAGCTGTTATGTGTGCATCAGTGAAGGCCGGACAGATGTCAGGATACAAGGCTGTTGATTGCTCAGGCCTGATGCTCCAGCAGCGTTCAGTCTGATTGGCTAGCTTTGTAATTAAATCTGGCGACACTGTCACAAGACCTCTGCTGTGTTTGCTCTCTCACTGCGAATGTAAAAATGTGATGACAGCAATGCTGTCTCACTTTAGTTTGTTCAGCTGCAAAATGTGTTTACTGTTTTTGTTTGTGTATTCTTTTTCTAGTGACAGGACAAATTAGTAAAGATTGTTTCTAATTGGCTCCAAAATACTTTTCTAATGCTGGATGCTCTACTGCAGCATGAAAAATGAGATTAGGTAGTGAAGCATGCATTGTATTTTGTAGAGTTGTGGACTCCTTTTTTCTGTGGAATTAAAGTGTTCAAAGGTGCAGTAAATCAAGACTGATTTTTTCCCTTGTTGAAATTAATTGATTTGTTTCAACTGCTCTTATCACCAGACAACAAGCCGATTTGTCTGATTCACATGCGAGAGGTCAGATGCTCCACTGGAAGTTTTAAAAAGCAATTTGTGTTGTGTTGTGGTGTATGCTGTCTGATTGCATTGTATTGCTTTGGATGGCCGGTGTCCTTATTCAGGACCCCATGTTTACTTGTTAACAATCTGGAGACTTGATGTAATTCAGCTGTATTTCACCCAGGATTTGAACCTGCAGCCACCTGGTAGAAGCTACTTTCCCACCAGAATTTTGACCATCAGGAAAACTACTAAAAATCTGCGATTCTCAGAGGCGGATGATCTGTTAAATCTATCAGACCGAATGTTCTGCTGTGCTGAATGTAATCTGTCTGGTCTGCAAATCGCATAAATGAACGGTTGAAATATGAATTTTTCGCAGTAAAACATGGGGAAAGGGAGCTGGTGCAGTAGGCTGTGGTGTAGAGAGGGAACCGGTGGCATTGCTACAGATGGAAAACAGCAGCAGATCCAGTTTTAGTCAGCGGATTGAAAAAACTCATGATGTCATGTCCTTTTTTTCTCTATATTGCGCAAGACAGTTGAACCACTGGAAATCCCACAACAGAGGCTTTAGCTGTGCTAAAAGTGCCACAGTGGTTAGGGTACTTCAGTGTGGACATGGTCATGGGTTCAAATCCGGGACAGGACTTCACTATTGAAGGAGTCTTCTGGAGGGAGTTCTCCTAGTTACTATGATTACCTTCATAAATACGTAAGTGCATGTCCAGGTCTATTGCAGGATAACCCACATAAATAGAGAAAAAGATATGGAGGGATGTCCAGGTTCAGGAAAGTATCCAGCCATTCCCCTGGTAGTGAACTGCTATGTTCATCTATCCACCCATGCATTTTCAAGTAAAAACAGGCTCTAATCCTTTTTTAATGATGGTTGTTTCTCTTGTTAATAATGTGCAAATGCTAAAAACGAGGAAACAAGAGACTTGTTACTACATCCATATGGCACCATACTTTGGAATCCTTCATTTTTGGCAGAGTATCTCTCAATGCTCCTGATTTACAATCAATGAAGGGTATTCTCCACTGGGTTATTTTCGGGCATTGGAGTCAACAGTACTGAACCTGAGAAGGGGTGACTCTGCAAAACTGCAGCTCTTAAGAGGCTTTACCGATCAATGAATCAATAAGACGATCCGGGCGATCCGTTCGGACTGGGTTTCCGGTGGCAGGGAGCGCAGGTGATGGAGTGCGTGCGGTGCAGCTGGCGCTTTGAAGTCCACTCCATGGCCTCTCTGTGAGCTCCTGGAGACACGTGCGAGCGGTGGGTTCAGATTATACGGCATCGTGCTTGAACGCAGAGGAACTGACCCTGAATCGTCGCGCGCGTGTCTGCTGATAGATTGCTGAGCGCTACTTAAGGCAGGCCCCGTTTATAGCCCGAGCTGTGCTCCTCTTGCCCTCTCTCTTCCCTCCCCCTCCTCCTCCTCCTCCCACAGACCCTTGCGTGGGCTGACTTTGAATGTGCCTGAGTCCAAACAAACCGAACGGTCAGCCTGAGAATGCTGCGGTCTGCACCGGGGTACTCATGTCTTTTTACAGATGACGTAATGGCAAAACAAGCGAATGATTCTTGGGAATTTCCCCCAGGCTCCCACAGCTGGTGCTCCGAATCCTGTAGTCTCATATGACCGGAGAGACATTGGAAATACATTGGGCATGTGTGTGCTGTGAGGATCAAACACCTTTGTGACCTCCGGTGCGATCTTTAAGTAAAAATAGTTTCTCTCTTTCCAAAGGAATGATTTGTCTGTGTGTATTTTGTCGCTATTCATTAATTCAGCTGAATACTGGTTCTTGTTAAGAGCCTTGCTCGAGGGTATGCCCACTGTGAGCCATGGGTTTCAAACCCACACCTTTCTGGTTCCTTGTCCTATTACCTAACCACTTCACCACACATATGCCCTTAAGTTTCAAAAGAGTTGCAGGAGGTGAAAAAGAAGACTGTTGAAGTTCAAGCCGAGCTAAAATGTGGGAGGATTGAATCGCATCCCCAGAGAATTTCTTTCAGCCACGCCATTAGCCAACCTTGCGAAAACTATGAGATCAGATTCTTGGCATGCTAACCTGATTTTAGCCTGATTTCATCACAGCTGTGTGGTTTATTTGCGAAACATACCATTGGGGCTTTTTACCACAAAGGGGGTGGTCTGTAATGCCCGTGTATTTATTTTTCGGAGTCTCTGAGGATCTTACTAACAGAATCTGACCTCTTTAGTATTGACCCATTTACCACGCACTTCCTGGTATCAGTTTGGCCCAGCTGATTAGCCTCAGGCTGGTTTCTGATATGTGCTTCTCGTGCTGCTGCAGTAAACCCTTTCTCTGTCTCCTCCAGGCCCTGGCCTCCCATCGGGCCTACCTGCTGACCGCTCGAATCCCTGCAAAGGTAAGTCAGACGGCACGGCCGTTCCTCATCCACACAGAATCCGCTTAAAGAATGTGTGGCTTTATCACGTGTTATAAATCAGTCAACACTGGGTAGTACAACGATAACGGTATGTGGCTCCAGGGATGGTGTGTGCCGTAACTGGTATTCCCATTTGCTCTACATGAAAATAAATCTTTAATCGTCGTATCAATTTAGTTTAGCTTGTTTTAACTTGAATGCACTTTTTTGTACCATCCTATTTTCAGAACTTTACTGAAAGGCTGGAATGGAAATGATTTTTTTTGACACTAGCTTATCAGTGATTGCGGGGGCACACTGTTTGCAGACATTCCAGGTGAACTGACTCATGCTCAAATGCTCCTCTCCAGGGTGAATGGGGTCTTGTAGAAGTCCTGGTCAGGTGTAGTTTTTTTGACACCAGGGTTTATGTGTGTGCGTGTGCCTGAACGCCCACCCTCTGTGCCCCCCCTCCTTTGAGTGCCCGCTGGGGCTAATGATTTGGAGTGATTGGGTCGTGACCCAGTGACGGCGCGGTGACCTTGCTGACCTCGCGCGTGCTGCCGCTTCCCAGTCTGTCCGGATGCCAGCCTCAGCTCATTCTGATCTGTACAGTGCATTAGTGGAGCTCCAGCTCTAGGCCTGTCTGCGGTGCCTGCTGCTGCTCTCCCTTCACCGCTCATCTCAATGAGCTCAGACTTAATGAATTCAAACTCATTTGTGAAGTTTTATTGGATGTAATTGCTTTGCATAATTGCCACTTTAAAGCTGGCAGGTCTTCATAAACTTTTGTAATTATATAAAATACCTTTCATCGCGTAAAAAAAGGAAAAACATGCACTAAAACTAAAATAACATAAGAAAACCCCAGGAAATTGAACTATGCCTTTAATCAAATATTGTGTTTATTCACAAAGGTGAGCAAAGAATGACCCACAGAAATAACATTTAGCAACAATAAGTGGAAATGTCTGAAAAATTGATTTTGCTTCCACAATCGCATAACAACCGAGCAGCGTTTCTTCCGTTTCTTCATAAAACAGCTCAGCAGCTTATCTGCTGCTGGCCCTCGGCACGCCTTTGTAAATCTAGACGCTCAACGCGGATCCATTTTCGAATGTTTTCGCAGTAAATCTCTGGGCACGCCTCTGCCTGTACGTGAAAATGGCGGATTCCATTTGAAACGGCTCCTGGCCTTCAGACAGGTCCTGGCACTTTCCCTCGGTGTTTTCCACTGCACCATGGGGTCATTACGGGGCAAAGTCTCCATTGCGTCTTTTCTCCTGCTTTCGCTTTCCCACAGGCACTGCTTGCAGGTGCATTGTGGGTAAACATCAGGCTAGCATCGGGCTGGAGGTGGATTTATCTTCCCTCCTCAGTACATACCAAGCAAAAAACAATGCTAATTTGTGCTGGTATTCTTAAAACAGTACAAACTGTAATACACTGCAGTGTGAAATACTTCATGAAAAATTACAAAACAAGGTAAAATAATAAACTGCACCATGTATATTTCATAGAGGAACAATATTATGGGAAGTAAATAGACACAAAAATCTACCGGAGGAATCAGAATTGGCAATGCTTCTACCAGGAATCAAGACTGATTAGATAAATAATGAGTGAATGAATGAATTAAACAGCAAGCGAGAGAACAGAGTCTGCAGCTAATAAGTTATTTAGGTATTGATATTAACACATTTCTCAGGGACAGTTTGAATATTAATGTGACATGCTTAATGCACTTAATGCAATGTCAGTGCTGGGAAATGGGAAATGACGGTCAGTTTTCATTGGCTGTCCCTCAGGTGAGGTTTCTTCGCAAGTGAGACAAGAAACATGAATACAGCAGACGCTGGTGCTGTGAATTAAAATGAAAAGGCTGACACCAGCCCCAGCGGTCCTGCTACGTGCCGTATGTAAATGGCCCTTCCGCCTGTCTGCCTGGAAGCAGGCCGGAGGGTAGCGGGAGCTCACAGTGGAAGCGCACAGGAGCCGAGCCCATCTCGAAACTCTACCCTCGCAGGAAGGGAGGCGTCCTTCTTTAGCTTGGCCTCGCTCGCTCTCCAGCGTGCCAGCTGTGCGTGTACGCTCATGCCTGTGCATGCTCATTTATGCGTCTTAATGCTGCACATATGGAATATGTGTGGCTGAAGCAAATGCAGGTGCGAATGGATTGAAGATGCAAACAAATGAAGAAATAAAAGGTTTTATATGCATATTTTTAGTTTTAGTTTAAACATTATCACAAGGAATGTAGCTCATCCTCTTTTGGGTGTGAAGGTTTGTTCAAATATGCTGGACCTTTTTAAATTATTCAGATCTAGAATACATATCTTATGATACAGCATATGTGTCTGCAATACTTGTATTTCCTGATTTACTTGCTCATTATATTTGTGTGCCCGTGTAAATACAACAGATGGTGATGTTGATCATTATTGGGTGATATCTTTCTGTATTATATCATCTTGAAGTTACATTTGACTGTCATCTGATAAAACCCCTCCCAAAGTGTAAACAAATTTAGTGCAGAGATCTCAAGTGCAGTTATACAGTTAATTTAGCCTGTTCCATCATGCTGTTATGCGTATTCTCTCCCACACTCTCCTCTTAATGTCAAGTGTTCTACTTTGACAGCCTTATCCATAATAGTGACGACCGTATCATTTAGCCAGTTTGTCATTCTGAGATTCCCACCGACTTTTGATGGTTGAATTCCGATCAAATCCAGGCATTTCTTTTTTGAAGATGAAGATATGTTTTGCACATGTTGACACTTCTTTTGGGTTCCTGTGGGTCTGTTAGTGGCAGAATCCTGGACCGCGGAACTGGGAGATGATGGCACCGCCCCCTGTGCCCCCATGCTGTACTGTACCATGCCAGACCATGCCATGCTGTGCAATGATGTCATGCCCTGATGTGATAATACTCTGCCCTTTGTCTGCTTCAGGTGGAACATAGTTTCAATTATCTGGAGATAAATGGAATCACCTGCAGTAAACCCAACCAGGTAGGTCAGCCATGAGAGCTGCACTCATTTGAAAATCATCACAAAACCACTTATTCCATTCAAACAAATCACTCACATCAGAAAATCTATCACAAAAACATTTAGCGTAATATTTACACATTAGCTTTGGACAAACATGGCAGTAGTACTGGTTCTCTCTTTCAGCCATTCATCACTAATTTCTACCAATTTGGATTCCCCTATTTGTGCATTTCAAAGTGTATCTATATTAATTAAATGATGTATGTGAACAATGTGTTGATTTATTTGTGATTTCTATAAGCAGCATTGGGGATGTAGCATAATAACAAAGTATGGGTAGTATGTTTTGTAAATAATGGCAGAGATGCAACAGTAAATAATGGGAAAATGGCCTACTTCTAATTCATAACTTGTCTGGCTAGCAGCTGGATAGTTACAGATTTAATCAGATTTTATCAGAGGGTTTTTCAAATAACTTGCCTGTGAAATGAAAAGCTTGTTTTTTTTCTCATGTTTTTTCCACATAATCACAATTTTTTTTTATTATTTCACAAATGGCTCTTAATTTTGGAATATAAAATTGCAGGCTTATTGCAGGCCACCTGCCTTAAATAAGAAATAAGATTTTGTGTGATTCTGCTCACTTTGACCTTTTTTTTAGCCAAGATCACATCATGCTTAAAAAATGACCTTTAATCTTTCCTGTCACGAATCCACTCATCCTCATGGCTGTGGCTTGCAATATCATATGCAATATAGATCTCTGCTAGGTATATGATGTAAATTAAAATCCCTTTTGAATGACATGATTACATAGACAACACTGGTAGCCACCTGTTGCACTCAGTCAGTATTGCCTAAGTCAGGTCATTGCAAAGCAAAGACTCAAGGCAACCATAGGATTATATTGGTCAGGAAGCCTGTTGAAGAGTCTGAAAAGTCTGAAGATTTCCTGACTAGTGATTTGGCTGGCTTGTTGTTGACTGATGGCATTGACACAGTCCCCAAGATTCACAGAGAATGGTACTTTATTAGTTAAGAGCTTGAAAACACAAAACTTTAATTACATTCATTCCGATACCATTTCTGAACATCTGTATGGAAAGTAATTAAAGTTGGGTCTTTAGACACAAAAAATTTCAATTAAAAACTAAACTAAGAAAACTAAGAAAGCACAGTATTTTTCAGCTTTCCTGTTCCATAAACCTTAAAAACCACTGGCAAAAAAGTGTCATTGCTTCCAGTATTTTCCCCCAGCATTTCGTGCGAGAGGCAGAGCTTTCCTGATTTGAAATGCTGGGCCGTGAGACAGTTTGACAGTTATGCTTCTCGCCTCTCTCAGCTGGTGGTGGAGCATGACAGGGGCCTGCTGTCCATGAAGCTGGGCTCCGCTGAGGATGTGGACGAGGTGGTGGGCCACATAGGCGGCTGTCAGCAGAGGATCTGCCCCGGCCTGCCCGCTCTGTAGGTCATCCCTCCCGCTCACCCGCCGCGCTGTGAGAGAGGCGTCTGTGTGTGGGGTCCAGGCCCTCTGTCCCTGAATGGCTGTGGTTAGCACGGGATCATGTGCTGGATGCTGTAAAATCACAATGCTGTTCTGTTCAACAACTGCTGCCTGGATATTCCAGCAGAGCTCAGATTTTTTTTACAGTTTGGGATCCCGTCAGAACAAGGTAATGAGGAGTTATAAATAGAATCAGGTGTCTTATAGCTTGGCTAAAACGAAAAACTGCACCCACATCAAGGCTTTTCAGATAAGATTTGATGTCCCTGTTCTAGATTTCCCTGTTCAGGACACAGGTATGTGAAGCAATATGGTTGAGTTTCTCACATAGTGATGCATTGCAGCAGGAGGTCCACCATGATGTGCCTTATTGTTGCCATCTGAAGTGTCGTTCCCTCATAATGTGTGCTCGCCACGGCAGCAGCACTTAGTTTCCTGTCTCAGTTTGACATGGCTGTCCTTAGAACGCGGGTCCACAGGGCATTGATGGTGTATGGAGCTTCAGTGCTCGCTGCACTTCTAGCAAGGCAGAGGGAGAATGTAATGGAATGTAACCTTAACGTGTGTCTCAGGGGAACACTTAATTCTGACCCTTGTGGCGTGACAAGATTGTGAGGTTTAATTGAGCACTCGGAGCTAGGAACATTATCTGCGCACAGAGGTCTCTGGCTTGTCTCTCCACTGCCTTACAGCTTGAAGCCTTTATAAGGAACAATCAGACCTTCCATAATGATTTCATTTCACAGTGGCAGAAGTAAAGAGCAACTGCTTAATTGAAAATTCTTTAAGTTTTCCATGCGTGCACTGTAAGTCCTGGCCTTTTTTTGGGTAATATTATATATGACACCAGGCTAAGTTGCAAATGACGAGAGGCTGGAACAACACGTTGTTTTTCGTATGGGGCCTCATTCTTGCACTATGACTGCAGTGCGATAGCATGGTGTTGTTCTCTGCTGACCATTTTCTGTGCAGCCAGCAGGAAATTTACTGGTTCATAAACACTGTCGTTAACAGCAAAGACGTGGCGTTCTGACAGTCCTCTCTGCTTGTCTGGGGGAGAAAGAAGAAGTGAACGTCGGTGGTGTGTCTGAATGATAATGGAGCCTTTGTGTTGGTTTGTGAACAGGAAGGTGATGAAGAAGCTGGTAATGGAACCTCCGGAGCGGCTTTCCAACCTGCAGGCGCTATGGGAGAGCCAGAATGTTCCAGAACCAGGGCCGTGCGGTATTGACCGTTCTCATTACCCTGCAGAGTCATTAACCACCGTGCAACACCCCCTGTGAATACCGGATGTGAACCATGGTCTCAATATGGCCAAAGCGATGGGATTTTTTAAAATTCTTGCCACAAACATCCATATTTACTTTGTTGTCATAGTTGAATTATTATAGCTAATACATTCCTTAATGTCCTTCATGTATGAATGTGGTAGACGTGCATAAAATATGCATTATTTGTGTTAGGATAGCTTTTATCTAAAGACATTTTATTACATCATTTCTCTTAATCTACCGTTGATAGGTGATCAAGACAGCCTCATTTGTATTCATTACAGGATTCCACAGCACTTATAGTTTCACATTTTGCTTGCACTTATGAATATGTTGTCAAAACCTATTATGATTTAGAGTAAACAAGGTTGCTGAAAAAAATGCAGATTCGGATCAGGGATCAGAGCAGTGATATTTCCAGGGGACGTTAGTACCAGTGGGTTTAACCCTCCTGTTCTGTTCATTTTTTCGGTACAGCAAAAATGTTCCCGGGTCAATCCCCATACAGGGGGGGTTTGCAAATACATGAAATGAACCATTTTCATTTAAAATGTTGATTACACTAATTAAGGCCAGTAGAAGAAGTTTCATACTGAAAAAATGATTTTAAGTATTTTTCCTAGATTTTCAAACTTTAAAAAGGGTCAATTTGACCCGCAACATAACAGGAGGGTTAAAAAAAGCCTTTCCATGAGTAGTCTTTGTTATCGGGCACTCTTGGTGGATGATTTCATTATAAACTATGTGACCTGAACAGCAGTGTATTAAGACCGCAGTCATTGATTCCTGCTTGTCTGTCTGCGTTTCTATTTGTTTGTCCACCTGACTGCCCCCCCTAGGTGGCTTCTCGCATACGTACATGTGTGTCTGTGACTGGCTGGGATTGCCCTACCGGGAAGAAGTGCAATGGGTTTGTATCTGCGTTACTTGTTTCCACTGCTTCTTTCTCAGCTGAAACATTGTTGTGGTTGCAGGCCATTGAATCGGGCCATGCTTTTTTTCAATGAAAGAAGTTATCTTAGCCTTTGAAGGAAATGGAGCTTAAGGGTATACTCCAGGATAGCCATGAAAAATTCAAATAAGATCGACAGTCTTCCACATCAATTGATGCACAACAGTGCTAGCTAGCTCTTACAAGTTTGGAGGGCAAGACAGGTTTATTTTTCTCATATCTGGTACTTAAAAGGAAAAAATATATTACTATTAATGAAGGCCTTAAACATGCTGCATGCTTTAGGGGTATGTATACTAAGTATATATACATTTCTGTAAATGTGTAGATTTCACTTCAACTGTCTATATTGTTTTTAAATCATTACTCCTGCTTTAGAGGTATGTCTGTTTGTGTATGTAGGCTTTTTGCATTTACTTGATCTTAGAAGTGTGTTGTTGTACATAGAATTTACAGTAAAATTTGATCTTTCAAGTTTAGTAGCTTAATGACTGTTTTTCTGGTCTGTGTATTCCTATGTTACAAACAGGATGTGGATACAATCTATTTAACCCATGACACCCGGGAATTAAACCTACAGGATTTTATTCATCTTGAAAACAGGTAACTCCCTAGTGTACTCACTGAATAAATGAGCAAACTTTATAACATATAGTTCCTATGCACAGGAAACTGTCCAGTGTGAAATCAACTCTGTTAGAGTATATTTTATCCCTGATGGACTCATATGAACACTGGTAGAGTTGTATTGGTGTGCTTTCCAAGCATCAAATGAAGAACAAAAAACTCTTGGTGATATATTTTTGAGATATCAATGAGAGACGAAAGGATTGGCTGTTTTTCTGACTGTCAGTGTCTGTTTCAACATGACAGGGATTTAGTGGCCATCATTGCTGTTCTGGAACTTAACCAGTGGTTCACAAAGCTCTCCGCCAAGGATTGCAAACTGGTATGTTTCATGTTTTTTTTTTTGCTCAATCTCATTACTGTAGACACTTCACGTTATGAAATTGTGTGGTTTGCTAATTACCTTAGTGATGAGGGCTGTTTGTGTCATATGTGTGCTCTTGTTCCAGCCAGCCTTCGATTACCAAATCGGCAATAACAATGTAACACTATAACCATTATAACTCCATCTGGTTCTTTGTAGTATTACTAATCAACGATTCGACCTATCGGAGGCTTTTGTCAGACTAGATGTGAAGGTATTTTAACTTCCCGTATCAACTATTTAATCTTTTCAACTCTGTCATGGGCTCATATTGGAGTTTTACTCCTGATGGTTGCCCCATTGTACTCCTCTTTTTGGGGGAACTTTCCTCAGCCACTGCGCAGTGGCCAGTGGTTCGGTACATCAGCAGCCATCTTGGATCATGGAAAATCACTTTATATTCTCTCAGCACCCTCTTCACAGAGCCTGCTTCAGGACTTTGAGGAAAAAAAAAAACCCTGATAAAAGTCGGTTGTCGGTTGATGATGTACGGTTGAGTTTCTCCTGATACTAGCTCTAGAGTAGATCTCTAAGCTGGTGAAAGTGTTGTCACACAGGAGTGAAAGGCTGTTCAGTAGATACTGAAATAAGGTGCTGGAGTCGAGGTGCCGTGTGCAGTTTCCTGCCCTGCGTGGGTGGAGCGGGGTGTGATGAGAGAGGGGTGTTTGCTGACACAGGGGCTGCGGTATGGCGGGTCTGAGGGAAGTGCCACGCCCGCAGTCTGCGGGCAGCGGCGACGCGGCTCCTCGAGCTCTGCAGGAATTTCACACAGCGTAACGCGGCGGGGGCCCGTTCGGACACGCTCAGAGGACTGCGAATAAGAAGCATCGGCCTCGTGAAGAAGTGCTTTCAGCGAGATATACTGATAACTCTCAGAGGAAGTGAGAAAACGCCTGCGTTGTGGTTTAGCAGAATGAGATCGGTCAGTGTGTGGTGACCAATGACCGGACAAAGAGAAAGTGCTGAACAGTGCGAGACACTCATCTGCCAGTGCGGTTTTGACGGTATCATTCTTATCGATAAAAATTAAGCCCAATATGTTTTTCCCCTTTGGCATCAGTTTAACTTACGGCCCTTTCATTGGTTATTTTGACATGGGAGAAACGATTCCCTGCAAAACCTTGCAGCGTTTTTTTTCATTGCAAAACCAGTGACGTACGGCACCATGGGAATGTGAGGCAATAGGGGTGGGGGTGAGGTTATTTCATTACAACCACCCCCAAATGCTGACAGGCAGACAAATAGCTTGATGGACAGCTCAGGCTTTTTTGGTGGCTCCTGGAGGCAGAGAAGGGGGAAAAGATGCCATTTGCGAGTGGAGAAAGGTTCAAAGTAGCGTGGCTCTCTGAGGTGCCAATTATTTCAGTGAGCCAGTGGTAATGGAGTGCGATGGTGGTTCAGAATGAAGCGCGGAGGAGGTCAAATGGCTGACTTAGAATGCCCATTTAGTTTCCACTGTGTGAGAGATCTGCTGGCATTACAAGAGGTGCTGGGAATGCTAGACTTCAAATCACACAGTGAATACCAAAAATCTGTGTTTTAGAGGAAGAAGTGTAGGAAATAAGCGGGTTTTTTAAATTATGAAAGACTCCTTGCTAGAGAATAGCGTTGTGGCCTAGTGTACCTGAGGTGTGTGGAACTCTCAAAAGTTTTCAATAGAAAAGGAGGACCTGCACTCTGTTACTGTAGTTGTGTGTGTTCTGAGTGGGTAGACTTGTGCACCAAGTGTTAGTATGCTTGTTAGTGTGCAAGTGTGCATGTTTGCATGTGCATGTATGCTTACAGTATGTGTTTTCTTTGTATTAGTCTGCAGATGTGTGCGACCAGATTCTGCGAGTGGTGTCCCGGTCCACTCGACTAGAGGAGCTGGTTTTGGACAATGCTGGACTGAAAGCGTGAGTCCTTCCAAGTAGCTACTACTACTGTGATGTTACTGTAGCACAGGTTGTGACATCACTGCTTAAGTTCATTATGCCAGCTTGGATAATACAGGCTGCTGTGGTCCTTCTTCCACATCATACCTCATACCATCACCTGAGTTTTGCCACTATAATCTGCAGTACATTTGTAACTGTTGCCTGTCACAATGTCCACCTTGAATTTAAAATAATGCCAAATATGGATATTTTATACAATATAAGTATCTCATTGTCTTAGATTGAATATTAAATAACTAAATATTCAATGTTTTGCAGTCATTATCTTGTATTTCTGAAAGTAACACATCCTGAGAGTATCCCTCTGGATAAGATGTGATCTTATATAGGTGCTTTGGAAGGGTAGGGAGTATGTAGCTCTTGCAAGTGTATTTGGTAACATTGTCTGTTGCCTGTGCAGCGATTTTGCACAGAAGCTGGCCAATGCTCTCGCCATCAATCCTAGCTCAGGACTTCACACCATCAGCCTCGCAAACAACTCCCTGGAAGACAGAGGTATGGACTCCTTCTCAAAGCTTCAGAACAGCTCCACGTGCTCCTACTGAGACTAGTGCAATACAGTACACGGCTGATTGCTACAGTTATAGCATGCTGGATCTTTTATGTTGCTATATATTAGTATTTACAGTTGGTAAAACCCTCAATACTGTCATTAAATGTCAGAAATGACACATGATTTGACACATTTTAATCTTACAAATTTTTATTCTGCAAAAAGGCACCTATTTTATAATACATTGTGACAGGTCCTCCGGGTGAACAATATATGAACCCTGTTTCCTTTAGCTATTTTTTTTTCATAATTTAATTTGTCTTTGGGCTATAAGTGAACTTCTTCAGAATTAATTTGACAGTTACATTATTGAAGAGTCAGGTACTCTTCACCATTATTTCCCTTTTTTTCAGAAAGATAAATTCAGTACAGGACACATTTCTTTCGCGGTTCAATTTGTTGGCAGCTTGATTCTATTCCAATAAATCCGTGTTGATACCAGGAGTCCTTGTATTTATTTTAATAATTTCAGGAAATTTTGAACAGGATGTAACTGCCTGCCTGTCAACCACTTAATAAGTTTGAGGCCTGCCTCATTTAGACTCCACATAATCAAATGCCAACATTTTATACATAAAACATCACCTCACTCTCTCACAAGATACTATTCTGAACACCTTGATAATTTCAGCTTCCAGTAGTTCAGTGTAGTCAGTGGTGAAGTATTTCAGCTGTCAGGATAAGTACCTAAATAAATCTTAAGTAAGTGGTCATTTACGTGGGTTTCAATAGGAGCTGATTGCTCTGTGGGGGGTGACTGACATTGAGGAGAGATGCCAAATAGATCTGTGTCAGGAATGGCTGCTATTCTCAAATAGTCAGCATCCCTTAACCTACAAAGAAACCAAGGCCCTTGAAACCAAGGCTTTTTAGTTTCATGTGGTGACCCTGTTGTCACTCACAGATTCACAGCCACTCCTCCTTATCCTTTAATCCAACAGGGCTACGAAAGGTATTAATCATTTACAGGTTATACACCATATTACTCTGTCCGCCATCACATGGTGGTGCAGTTAGCTCTGTTACCTCACAGACAGAAAGTCCCAAGTTAGAATCCCAGCCGGGGCCTTTCCGTGTGGGGTGTGCATGTTCTCCCTGTGTCTGCGTAGGTTTTTTGCTTCAGTACTTCAGTTTCCTCCCACAGTCCAAAGACATGCAGGTTAGGCTACTTGGTGAGGCATTAACAGGGCTTGGAAAGGAACATGCTTGCTCAGGCAGCCTACCCTGTATAAATAAGGTGGGTTTAAAGTGTTATGTGTGCTTTACGAAGGCCATATGGCAGCGGTCAGAAGCTCAACTGGCTTATAATTTCAGCTGCAGTTCTGGAATTTTCTGCCTGTATGGAAGATTGTGTGCTTAATGTGGTGGAGTGGAAGTGACAGATCCTCCCTTCCTGAAGATTTCTCACCAGTGGTTTTGTGGCATGACTAATTTGCCATCCCTGTGTTTTTTCTGCAGGCATGTACTCTCTAAGCGTGCAGTTTGCCAAACTGCGAAATGGGCTCAAGCATTTGAATCTCTCCAAAACCTCATTATCACCCAAAGGTAAATTGTGATTTTCAATTAGGCTGATTAAAGCTGCAAATTCTTCCTGAAGGTGTTATTATTGTACCGATTGTACAGTGCTGTGGAGTTTTGTATCTTTTTCTTATTCTATTCATTGTTTACTCGGTTTAAATATTTTTCTATGACTGTGACCTTTATGGTACCTCAAGCACTTGGGGATATATAATCCATTAGAGGTAGATAGGCTTCAAATGTGAAAAGACATACTAAACTATTTTATAGAGAGGCTCTTTGCTGTGAACCAAATGGAATTTGAAATCCATCATTCTTTCTATCCATAATTCAAAGTTAGTGCCCTGTACATAATCCTGTATTTTATAGAAAGGGTACTGTTTCACAGCACATTTGCCGCAAGCCTATGTTTCTTACTGTTACTTGGTATGAAATGCGTGCAGCTGTATAATCAAAGCTTACACATTGTGTTGCTAGTTCATGTACATGCAGCCCAATAGCCACGTTTGTGCAGACATGAGTCACAGGAAGACACTTCATATGAAGCTTTCATATGAAGTGGCCTGCGGGTGCCCAATCGACCTTGAGAGAGTCGGGATGTCCGTCCTGGCCAAACGATAACCGGCTGTCCCTCCCTAACCCTGAAGGATACTGCTGGTGATTATGCATCACACTTCGAAGCTGCTGGCTGCAGTCAATGCCATCAGGCTTTGATCCCAGTGATGCACCGACCAGGCCAAACCTGTTTGCTCTTTATTGAAGAGTTTTAGCTACCGTCCTGCACTGAAAGGGAAAGCTGAACAGGATGGCGGTAGGTCGGCTCTAAAACGATCGACTTTCGACCCATTGATGCCCATTTGCCTCGATAAGCCACTTGCTGTTAATAGCCCCTAATGAATTGATAGCCAGTCATTTGTGTGTCTGCGCTTTAGTTTCAGGCACACATTAGAACACTAATGACCCCTGTTTAGCTCAATTGATGTGTTTGAAAAGCAGGGGCAGTGTTCTGTGTCTCGGAGATGAGAGAGGCGGAGGAACCGTTTATTTTGGAGCTGAGAGATTGCTTGTTCACAGCAGGAGCTACGATGCAGCACTTAAATGTTTAATGAATTTAAGGTGGTGGCAGGCTGGCCATTGGTGCCCAATGAGGAACAGTAAAACTGGAAGGATCTGAAAGGAGAACTGAAACGTCAGCCTCTCCACACCTGATTTAAGTATAGAAGTGGCCGTGAATGAAACAGCAATTGTCCTTGCTTGGAAATAAAGTGTACTTTTATTGCCTGATCTTTTGGTTGTTCGGTTAGTTGACTGATTGATGTATTGATTATTCTTTTTGTTTTTTTCTTGTCTTGATGTTTGTCAATATTAATTGTGGTTTTTCAAAAAACATTCCCTGAATTTTTCCTCAAATACAACAACAGTACATCACACAATAAATAAATGCATTACAAATAGCCTAGCGTATGTATTATCAATATTAAATAAATAAATAAATTAATATGGATGAGTACATAAAATGCATGTGTAAAATAATGTCCTAGCCGAGTGCAGTAGCACATTGTCCTGTTGTGTGTCCCATACATGTTCATATCATTGAGATGGAAAGGCCCGTGCTGACAGAATCGTTTGGAGGTAGCTCAGCATGATGGGGGCCATTTCATTTACAGTATGTACACTGTCTCATATACAGTATTAGTGTAGTAGAGTCATCTCAGAGTGTCACAATTATAGTATGGGACCACACTGAGGAAGAAAGGTTATGCTAGCTTGGCTGATTTCAGCGTCTTTCTTAAAACACGATGAAGCGCTGTCTTCCCTGAGCAAATCAAAATCAGTCCCCATGAGGTGAATATTCTCCGAGAGTGAGGCCTGGTGGGTTTGTTACAGTGTTCTGAGAGGTCACAGGACGTGCCACAAATACAGCTGTTGGAGGTTGTCTGGAGGAAAAGACAGCCATAAGACAGGCCGCGACACTGTCTCCCACACAACTAAAAAACTCTCCATCTCTAGGTGGACTTTTAGACAGCTGAGAAACCGTAATTGACTTTATCTCTGACAGACTCTGCCCCTCCAGCCTATCGGCGTGAGGTCAGAATTCAGCATGGCTGTCTGGAGGTTTGATGAGTGAAGTCTCCTAAAGCTGCGTTCATCCCCGCTCCTGGTAGCGTCTCAGTCCTGCCGGACAGGCTGGACTGGCTTGAGTGTGCGAGCCAAATGCAGTCAGGTCAGATGACATTCATTGATTGACCCCGTGGCGATGCTCAGAGTGTGCTGAAAGGCTGGTGTTGATTGATGCAGTGATTTAGAGCAGCCCCCCCCTCCCAGCTCATGAGAACCGCTGCTGTTCTGAAGACCACTTCACATCAGGCCTTATTTGCTTGAGGTCGATGTTTGTATTTTGAATGACTTTCAATTTTGGATGATTAATGTATGGTCAGTATCAATGAATGTAAATTTATGGTGTAGATTTGTACATGTCCATTCAGCCCGTATGCCATGATCCAGGGGGGTTCCCCATCATTTTTTTTATTGGCATCAGTCCATATGGATGTAATGAAAACTGTTTTTTTAACAGTGGGCAGATATGGAAACGGTATAATGAATCTTTTTGCCATTATACTGTACTCATATTATACTGCAACCAAACAGTTGAGTGAAATATAATTTTTAAAAATCTAAGTAATACAGTATATCAGCATTAATTAAGCAGTTGGCCTGTCAGAAGATCAGCTTGATTGGCAGTTGTTGCTTCAAAGAAATGTCACTAGCAGCAGGGGATGCCCCCCTGACTCTACAGAGCCCTGCTACTATCGCCATCGTAAATTCAGCCTTAATGGCTGCCGCATCAATATTGCAAGTAAGGGTTATTTGGATTTCCATTCATCGGTGTTGCCTCTCTGCAAACACGCATGTGGGTGAACTTGTGGGTCAAATAAAGAAGCCAATCAGTGAAAGGATGAACACAGTCTCTGCACTTTACATTAATTGTAGTTTTTAATTGATGTTGTCATTTTAAACAGACTGTGTGTTTTGAGCGCTGTTCTTATCTTGAGAAAGTTTGGTTTATGGAGTACTGTGGGAATCTTGAGCAGATAGAGTTGAAAATGCCTGGTGGTAGTCTTTTGTAAGTTCAGTTCACTGAATTGTGTGTACTGTGGTCGTCTTCTGCAGGCTTAGCTTGCTGAACTCTATGGTCATTGTGAGCAGGTTGAGTTTGCGGCCGCCTCCAGCCATTTGAGTTTACTGCGCAGTGAGTACAGTGGTCAGCTTGAACAGGTTTAATGGACTGTGTGGTTATATTGAGCAGGTTGAGTTTGCTGAGTGGCTCTTGAACACAGAGATCACTGCTAAACTAATGTCAAAATGCCCCCACCTCCTCACACTCTCAAATGGTAACCGCGATGATTTTGTGGTTATTTAACCGGAAGAATGACAGGTTCATGCTTGAACTCTTTGACATTGTTCTGACTGCCTTGCCTTGTTTATTTTTATTTTTTGTAGCTCCCTGGAAAAGTTTTACATTTCCATTTAGCTTCGATCCAGTCCATTCTTATTTATAGATGCCTTCATAATGAGAGGAAGGATCTTATCTTGGGCTGCAAGTCGAATTTGCTGATTGGTGCTTGATTTGACTTCTTCTCCAGCTTGGCGTCACAAATGCAGTTGCTCCCACTCCCCCCCCCCCCCCCCACACCGATCCGTAATCTCACGTTGGCCTGCAAGCTCTTTAAAAACGCAAAAAGGCTAGAGACATGCCTGCTTCTTCCTAAATCGCCTTCTCTGTCATTTCAGGGGTGAACGTTCTTGCCCAGTCCCTGAGTGCCAACCAGCCCATGCTCAGCACGCTCACACACCTGGACCTGTCGGGGAACGGTCTTCGAGGGGACGACCTCCCGGTATGTGCCTGTGCTCTGAGATTGAGATTCAGTCCTGCAGCAGAGAGAGCACTACTCTCATTTACCATCAAGGGTTCTTCCTGTGTGCTATTGAGTATGTGTGCTTACTAATAGATCTGTAGACAATGGCTGTGAGTCTATTAGTGCAATGTCAAAGTGCAGTGATGGGGATATTCATAATGAGGCCTGGTCTTTTTAATGTGACAGTTCTACTCACTGTGGTCAGTAAAGATCCTGTATTTACTGTATCATAAGTTCAGTGGTGTTTATCCCAGTGTCTGGACTGCATTAGTTAAACAGCTGTAGCAGACTGTTACGGTTCTGAGGATTTCACAATAAATTTTTAGTACCTTGCCAACTAATTCCTTCCCTCCCTGAATCACATGATAGCCAAGTATGGGCTACCCTTTCTGACCACAGGCCAGTCAGTGAGCAGGCTGTACTGTACTGATAATGAGTGCTTTAGCTGAACTTACCAACCAGCAGCCCCCTAGTTAGACCTTATCGATGTCAGTTACCATCCCTCAAATGTTCCCAGATTTCAGGCCTCGTTGAGCATCATCTCAGTCACCTGTCTACCAGTCAGGGTTGGGGAGCCACAGTGCGTATCGGTTAGAGGCTTCGGTTCACTGCTTGTTCAAGGTCAAACGCTGTAGCAGTGCTTCTGACCTGCCAGCTCTCTCTCTCTTTCTCTCTCTCTTTCTCTTCTCTCTCTCTCTCTCTCTCTCTCTCTCTCTCTCGCTTCCTCTGCATGTTTCCCACAATCCCATGGGACACGCATGATTTTCTATTAGCTGCTTCTTAATGCTGTCATTCTTAAGATGGACAGAGTGAGCTCTCCAGTAAGGAGTGTTTAGAGAAGCGTTGCTCCGCCTTCTTATTTCATACCTCCTCCCCTCACACCCTTCTGCTAAATCAGCTTCCACTACAGTTATCAGTTACGCCCCCCTCCAGCACAGCACGAGATGGCATTCCTCATGGGGTCACCGTCGATGACCAGGCCATGACCTGTCAAGGTGGTTGTCATGGAGAGCTGCTGTAAATTTGTGAATTCACCCGCATCGACCTCCGTCACTTTGTGAGATTTATGAGCTGTCTCTTAAACTCTGTGTCACAGTGGAGTAATGTGGTCATGGAGGTCATTCCAGAAAACAAAGCAATATTTCCCTGTGTGGGTCAGGTGACTTTCGAAGTTTGCAGCACATTTAATCTGGAGAAAAGTCATTCAGGGGTCCATTGAGGATCCCTTGAGGATGTCAGTCATTTCATATCAGTCTAGACTAATGACCTCTTGCACTATAGATACTATAGATTATTATATTAACATAACGGGTATAAAACGGTTTAATGGATTCTGTGATTATCAAGTGTCTGGTTTATGTAGTAAAGCATTTTTGATCTTTCAGACCTGTGGATGTATGATCTGGTGGTTAATCATCAGTAACATCTTTACAGAATTTTTTTAAAATATGAGGACCCCCCCCCCCCCCCAAACAAATCAAATCTTTGAGTTCTTTGAGTTTTATATTCACATTTATTGCTAAATTATTTTGCTGGCTGACAAAGGGCTGCAATAATGTTGCCTAGTAACCACCAGGTATACTTGAGTATCACATTTTTCTCTGGTGTATTATGGCTATAAAACTCATTCCTGCTTCAATGGACTTCATTTTTCCCCACTTCTCACAGAATCTCTACAATTTCCTGGGCCAACCCAACAACCTGACCACCCTGGACCTGTCCAACACTGACTGTTCTCTGGACCTGGTGAGTGAGAGTACCAGTCCTCTTTTGCTCTTGAGGTTTGATTTCATAAATGTTTTATTATAATAAATCATGTCTTGATATTCATGAATATTGTTTAGGAGTGTAAGGCACTTTGGAATCCCCCTCCTACTTTACAAATTATTGATGCCAATCTTGGCATATGTATTAATTTATGCGGAATGCTTGTACACTCAGTGAGTGTTGGCTAGCTGGCTTGCTGGATCATGGTCAGATGTAGCGGTAATGACCCAGAATGCACTGGGGTGAAATTTGAAGCATGAGAGGGAGAAGAGGATTTGATTTGCTTTGCTAGTGTTACAATGTTCATGATGTGCATGAACCTGTTTCCCCAGGTATGTGCTGCACTCCTGCGGGGATCAGTCGAGCATCTGGCTGTTTTCAACGTGTCAAAGGGCGTCGTCTCTCACAGGTAAGGGTCACGGGCATCACCTAGTGCTCAGCTTCTGTCTCGACTTCACAACCCTTTGCACGTATGGTGCAACATTACCACCCTCTGTCTCTCAGGTACTCATTCAGTCGAATCTTACAGGTATTTAGGAACGTTGTTTTGTATAAATGGCACATGCTCTGAGTTCCAGCTTTAAAAAGGGAGCACAAGGAAAAAGGAGGAGAAAGATTATCCTTAGATAATCCTTAGAATTCAGTCTCCTCACTGTTAAAACCGGTGTTTAAAAACCGCTGTTAAAGTCAGTGAAGGCTTTGTGATATTATTCAGTAATCTCATGGACTGCTCCCACCTTAACTAGCATACTTTCCAATATCCACAAGGATCCTGGAAGATTCAGTCTGATCTCAACAGCCTGCTGCTTGTTAGTCTTACTTCAGTGAGCATTCCGGTTGAACCTCCTTGCCCTGAAAAAGTGTGTGCTGTGGTCGTTGGGATCAACAGGGTAATTCAGTGTCTCCTCCTGCTGGTTGTCCATGTGTCCTCATGTGCTCCACAGCTGTGGCCACCCCTGTTTGGTGGGGTGAATTGCCTAAAACATATACCTGTTATTCTTTTATACCCATGTGCTCATTGCCTCTATCCACATAGTAGTTTCCAGGATCCTGTATCCTTTAAACACAGACAAGAAAATGGGTCCGTTTAACCAAAAATTGTCACAAATCGAAATGAGGTTTGGATTCCCCTCATCTCTCCCTGGTTTTGTGTTGATTTTGAAAACACAGGAAAGGCAAAGAAGTCCCGCCCTCCTTCAAGAGTTTCTTCAGCAGTGCCACGGCCCTCCGGAGCATCACTCTGTCTGGAACCAAGCTGCCTCCAGAAGCGCTCAAGTGAGCTCACGCCAGCTTATTATCCTCTGTCTGCCCATTGTAAAACTGCAAAGCCCTCTTTATGTTTCTCATTGATGGAGGGGGTCTGTGAATTGGATTTACTTCTGACTGGAAGTCAAAGCCTGAATCTATTCAGCGTCAGCTCTGGTTTTGAGACGTGAAATGCCGTTTCAGTGTTAATGTATTTTTTTGTTAAAATGATTCCCTCGTTTTCTCTGAAACGATTTTACCCTCAGAGCGCTTTTGCTTGGCCTGGCGTGCAATCCTAATCTAAAGGAAGTCTCCTTGGATCTTAGTGGCTGTGAGGTAAGACAGAGAACTCCAAACGGCTCGAAAAACTGATCTCTTGTCTCAGCTTCAGCAGATGATGTAAATACCATACAAAATTATACCATACGAACTTCAATAATACTGAATGTCAAGAATCTTTTACTTCATTTCATTTTCTTCCCGATTATTATTTAATCTTAATCTTAATATAATTTAAAAAAAAATATTTTCAAGTCAGAATGCCCTTGATACATGTGCAGATTCGCTTTAAGATATTTTGTCCTATTTTAGCTCTTCTAATCTCTGGAAAAGCTTTTGCCTGTAGGTGCTGAATATTTCTGTCTGCCAATGTTACCTAATTATCCACTTGCATGTTTCCCTAATTGCATGGTGTGGTGTGACAAATCTGCTCCAGTCAGTGTCTGTATCAGCTGAGTGAAAAGGATTAGCTTTCAATTTTTCAGTGTGGGTTGACATTTTGTCTGCACATTCATTACAAAATCAGTGGGTATGCGAATGGTTTACTTGTAGAGAGAGAGAGAGAGAGGGGGACCAAGAGAAGGAAGGAGAGAGAAAGAAAGAAAGAGAGGGACCGGAGAGAAGAAGGGAGGCGGAGGCAGAGAGAGAGAGAGAGAGAGAGAGAGAGAGCTAAGTGGTTCAGAAAGCTGTTTGTATCAGAGATGACACAGGGCTCTGATTCTGGACAGCCTGACTGGTTGTGGTTCCAGTCCACCTGAGCCTATAATTGCATCATTAAATCTGAAATGAGTTTGATTGGGTGAGGTTAACCCCCCCCCCCCCACACACACACACACACACACACACACCAGCTCTCACATGAGGTGCTGACACAGACTGTGGCTCTGAGTCAAAGGGGGGCTGTGTGTCTGTTGCCTAGCGTGAGTCACCCATACCATTTCAATGGCGACGTGCTGTCAGTGAATATCTCAACCCTGCACATTGTTTTAAGGTCCTCTCACAAGACCCGTAAACGCGTGGAGTCAGAGTCGCGGCTTTCACAGAATCCCTTCACAAAAGGTTCAACTGGCATGAGAAAAAAAGGGGGAAAACCAATCTCCATTACTAATAGCGTCACATCGCCATCTCTCCAGCTGAGATTGCCAGGAACGGATTAAATGACACTGTTAAAGATAGCGCATGAATACTAATGCGTGGAGAGCTTAATTAGAGCTCCTTTGGAGTTGTAGAAACCTTCTTCGTTTAACCTGCTCGGAATTAATGCATTTTGTGTGGAGGATGGTAGGATTAACTACTTGTTGGAAAGATCTTTTTATGTCTGTTGGCTGCTGGAGAATAGGGAGCTTGCTTCTCCCTGCCCTGCTGTACATGCGGTTTCTTTCTGAGCTTTGACGCTGTTCTGCTCTCTCCCTTATTGCTTATCCAAGCTCGGCCTCTGTGTAAGTATCACGCTTGCTACAGAAGCTTAATGAAATAACGTTCAGCCCCTAAAACCCATTGGCAACATTCCTCACCTTAGTCACACCGTATATGTCTCACCATTCCTAGCCGTAACAGACCCTTTTTAATTAAATTTCATATTAGCCAATCCGCGCGCATGTGAGAATATATGTCCTACTAGTATTCCTATTGCTCTGATCTTAGTTCCGTTCTCTTTCCTGTTATTTTCGTTTGCCGTGGCTTAGCCGTGTCCCAGAACTCTGTGGGGTTTTCGGCAGTCAGCTCCGACAGGATCGGCAGCCCTTAATAAATGAACGCTGTTACCTGGAGTTACCTCCTCCCGCCAGACAGAAAGATTGAATGATGTGACACAGAATCACCGGGAAGCACTCAAGCTTAGTGGTCATGTACCAGGAGCTTAATCGAATCCCCCAGGTTCAATCTTGGCGATCGCTGAGCTCCAAAATAGTGTTTGTCCTGGACACTGAGGCCTTTCTCTCAGCCCCTTCACCGCTCAGTTTTGTTTCAATCCCTCCTGTCAGCCATTAAATCTCGCCGTTTCCGCCGTGCCTCAAACTTGGCAGCCTTCTGCAGTCCTGCATTGTTTTCCTGCCATGCCAAGAACACTCATTTGACGGTTTGAGGCCTCTGCTGCCCAGACTTAAAGTGAGGCTGCTACGCTGCCAGCGCTTGCTTCGCTAGACAGATTTTTCAAAGTGTGGCTTTGTCCTTGTTTTGATTACATGCAGACAGGATGAACAATGAAAAATGAATAATGCGGTGTTATACTTTCATAACCTCTTTAAGAGCCACGGGCTTTTGTGAGCCTGGGTGTCAACCTCAGACTAGCCACCCGTGTCTTTTTTTCCTCCACTGTGTGCTTTTGTCTGTTTTCACAGCTGTGATGTCAACACACACTTTGAACATCTGCTTCATGTTAGCATTTTGATTTTTGATTTCACTTTGAAATGAATGGTACGGGTGTTTGCTTTGTTTCACATACAAATTCCCAGACTTTCCTGGTTTCCTGCCTAGAGAGATTTAGATTTCTAATATTAAAATGAGTCTCTTAATATTTTTAGAAAACAAATTAAAATGATGGAAAATGTATCATTAAGTCTGAATTATGATATTTTGTCCAACATTTGATGTTTATCATTAATGAAAACAAACTGGTTATTAACTAAAAATGAAGCTGTTGTTCAAGTGCTGTTTTATGTAAGAATAAGGTATTAGTATTCGAAAATAGCTCCAGTGTTTAATAAGCTGGGTGTGATTCTATCCCATAACTAAAGGCCTGGATCTTAATTTCTCTCTTGAACTGCCTGATGCTTTTTTCTGTTGGCTCCAGCTGCGGTCTGCTGGCTCTCAGATCTTGGAGGGCTGTGTAGCGGAGATCCCCAACATCTCCAGTCTGGATATATCTGACAACGGTATGATCCTCCTCCTCCTCCATCGGCCAGAGCTCCACCCACTGCTCCATTCCTGCATCGTCCCTCTAACCCGCCACCCACCGGTCACCTGCACGCATCCTTTCATCGGCTCATCCATCCATCCATTACCAATCTGTCTGAGCCTTCCATTCATATCTCCATCTCCTCATCCATCTTTCATTTCCTTTCTATCTATTCACTTGTTTATTTCAAATGTTCAGCATTCTATATGTGTATTATTTATAATCCACAATTACAGCTGATATGAGTCCATCTTAGTACAGTATGTGATTATATTCTTATGTCAGTACATTATGAAACTGGGATGAATAACACCTAAACTTATAGCACCATTGGGGGGTTTTGAGTTTGTTGCTGCATACAGTTGCTCACAGGTCTGAGTATGGCAAACTAAGGAGGAATTATCCTTCCCCGTCTGGTGCAGATTGGAAAGGACACTACCTGGAATCAGCTCATTACCTCTGCCTGGTTTATCTCCCTTCAGGAAAGATTCATATTAAACCATTTACAGACTCCTGATGGGACTGTTGGCTTTAATGAAGCCTTTTATAATGAAATATATTTTACTGTGTAAAGTTGGGGGTGGGGGGCAAATTGAGCTGGAAATTGTGTGCCTTTGGAAAGAGTAGCTGGAGCATAAAATACCTTCATTCTCTTTGGGGAAAAAAAATGTAATTATTTTGTTGGATGGGGGTGTGCAGGTACCGAATGAAGTGTGTTTCTGAGTTGGGTCAGATGCCTATATCCTTCTCTTTTATGTACGTAATTGATTGCATGTAAGCCATGTTGGAAACCAGTACACTGGTTTTACAGTTTACCCCTCAGCTGGGGTTGTGGAGCATTATGGCGGCTCCCTTTAAGTTTTTTCTGGATTTTGTTTTGTTTCTGACAAGGCTTGGACTCTGACCTGACCACGCTTCTGGTGTGGCTGGCCAAAAACAGATCCATCCGCCATCTCTCGCTGGGGAAGAACTTCAACAACATCAAATCAAAGTAAGAATTCAGCTGTGCGTCTGGGCATTGGAGGGGAGTTGTGAGTGGGGGGGCAGGGGCAGAGACTATGGAAGGCATATGTGTCAGAATACTCGGGAAATTATCAGATCTCAGTAGCTGAACTCGGAGAGTATGCAGTCATGCGTTTGTGCTGTGGGAACGCATGTATTCATGCAGTTATGTTGGGAAAACATTTTTAAGAGGCTGGTTTTTTATATAAGGCTGACACTTTCACTTCCCGTAGGTATTGTTCAGGAACCACAGCATTGTGTTGATTCATTTCTGTTCGCACAGGAATCTCGCACCTGTCCTGGATAACCTGGTGCACATGATACAGGAAGAGGAATCGGTAAGTTCTACAGTACGAGCCTGGCAGCCAATATCAGCCGGCAGAAAAGGGTACTTGAGGAGGTGTTGTGAGGGATATACGCCCCGTGAGTCACAGTCATTCCCTTAAATTGACAGAATGAAGTGCATCGATTTAATTCTCCCTGATTCAAATGAGAGCTTTTCATTAGGAGGCAGAGTGGCAAATATAATTGTTCTTCTCCCGGCAGCTTGTTAGCTCTGTCTATCATTTTCCCCTTAATATGAACTTCTTGTTATGCGCCCGGAGACGTCAAACCAGCCCTGTCCCCTCTGTCTAAGCGGTTAATTCTGCTGTCTGAGGCCTCTTCACTGTCTGCTGAAGACGGGAAACGGCTGCACCGTCAATTTGCTTGCGGCCAAATCTCGGCCTTTGAGGGCGTAGCAGCACAATTCTAAACTGAACTTTAGAACGTCTTTGGATGTACCAAAACACGGCTGAAGGCCAAAGTCTCCATGAGGAAAGCACAGTAGGAAGTAGGAAAGCAGTGTAGGAGATGCTGCTTCTCACGTGGGTTCTGTGTGACCCAGCGAGGCCCTTAGGGCTGGAATGTGCGCCGTGCCGTAGCCGGCTGTGAATGCGCTGAACCGTGGCCATTTTAATTACGGGAGGGCCCTGCCTGCCGTAGAGGCTGTTGGGACCAGCGATTTGACCTTTGAGAAGACCGCACTCTGGAGTTATCGAACCACAAGCTGCGATATGAAAGTAAACAGGTATAGTGTTCTGCTGGAATTATACTGTGGTGTGGCTTTATGGTTCCTGCCTCCTCCAAGGGAAGAGATTTGTAATAAAAAATAAAACCTGTCTCTGCAAGATGAACTGAAAACCACCCTCAGTGTAGAATGAGGAATCCATGGAGGTTTTTAGCCCATGGCTAATTTGGATTGGAATTGACAACCACAAATATTGTCGTGGAATATATATCTAGATGCTAAGACAAATGGGAAATGGAAGAAAGGTAACAGTAAAAACCTCAATTAAAGTGCCTGTGGACTGGATTCCATTTAGCAGAGCCAGAGAATGAATTGAAGGCGTGAAACCCAAGGTTCAGTGAGTAAATAAGTAGTAATGAGTGCAATGACAGTAGCAGCATTAAACAATGTCCTTTGGGCTGATGTTTAAACCCCTGCTCCCTGCCAGCCCCTGACGTCCCTTTCGTTGGCCGACTCCAAGCTGAAGACTGACATGGCCATCGTCCTCAACGCCCTGGGCAGCAACACCTCCCTGACCAGACTGGACATCAGTGGCAACGGCATGGGGGATATGGGGGCGAAGATGCTAGCCAAGGCCCTGCAGATCAACAGCAAGCTCAGGTCAGGAGGAGAGCGTGTTAGCATTGCCACAATATTCACTCTCCCAGCAGGACTAGATAGACTGAGAGAGAAAATGTTCTGAGTTGTAAAGCTTTCTGTCTGAGAGTCAGTAAAGCCCTCGTGCAGTATGTACCTCAAGTGTGCTCTTAATGCACAATATGCTTTTTGTTTTGTATGAAAAATAACTAACACCTGAGGGTGTAAAGGAAAACCAGTACATTTCACATGCATAAAAAAATGACAGTTTTCCTTTTATGAAGAGGGTGGGTAAAACCTGTGTGACATTCATGTGATTTAAAATGCTGAGTACATCTTTCTGTTTTTTTTTGTTTATCCACTTAAACAGAACGGTCATTTGGGACAAAAACAACATCAGCCCACAAGGCCTGCAGGATGTGGCTGCTGCCCTGGAGAAGTGAGTATCTGTGTGTGTGTGTGTGTGTGTGTGTGTGTCTGTGGACACTGTATGTGTGCCACTGAGACATCTGGCACGGTGCCTGATCATATCCCATGATGCCTTGGGGCTGCGTGATTCTCAGAGCTGTAGTGTTTTGAGTGTGGCGAAGGGGGAATGCCATGTGTCTGGGAACCAGGGCCCCCTGGAGCGAGCGGGGGGACCTGCCCTGCACAGAGGAGCAGCTGCAGCTGCGGGCTGAGTGGGGGCAGGAGTCAGTGGGAGAGAGATGTGTGGGAACCGCTGGTGTCCCCTCATGCGCTGGTACTCGCTCTGTGCAGCTGAGGGTGGGCGGAGCCAGGCCGCAGGGGGAGGGGTTGGGTTCCGCTCCGTCGTGTTGCTGTCGGAGAGCGGCATCTCCAGGCAACTCATTCCAGCGCTTCTGAAATCTCAGCTGTCTTTTACCTTTCATACTGTTCCCCAACCCTTTTCTTATTATTAATTCAAATTTACTATCTGTCCTTCTTAAGTCAGTGTGTTTCCCAAAACTCGTAGAGCGCTGCAGCTGAAGCACTTGCTCTGATGCCAGTCACCCACAAGTCAGTGATTATTTTTTTAAATTACAGGCCACACAGAGCTACAGGTGAGGTAGCGTCAATCGCAAGAGAACCTTTCTCTTAATTGGCCCGTGTGGGATGGATTAAGTTCTGTTGGATTGATTTTTCTGAAGACAAAACTTAGCACATGCTGGGCTACCTGTCATCCATAAATATCATATTCCTTCTGTCATATACGTAGGTCTGTCAGCAGCGCTGGAAGTGGCAGAGCCGCCCTTGTGCAGGGCATCTTTTCCTGCAGTTGCTGATTTGTCAGGGTACCCTCTAAACTCAGGCCTGTCACCGTGAAGCTATAGTTCATGTCCGTACTTCCAGATGTCATCCTCGTGTCCGCAAACACTCATTTTCCCATCTCACAGATGTCAAGGTGTCAGGTGTCTGCGGGTAATATTCGCAAGCAATGCCTCCATATGCATTTGGGAAAACTCTATCTAATTTAGGCTTGAGTTGACGTGACTGTGTAATTCTTGTACCATAGCTTGTTTTATCAAAGCCAGGAGGTGCACATGCTGGCATTCTGTGTGTCTCTCAGTGAAATAAATGCACACACACGCATGCACAAACAGCATGTCAGCTCTTTTTGCCATGTGAAATGCAAGGTTGAGTAACTCCCAGTTCCCATTTCCATTGTGCCAGGGCCCATCTAAGAGGAGATGAGGAATGTGCTTCTCACCTATTCTGAGAGACAATCCATCATCCCTGTTCAGCAGGAGTCATTTTCCCTTCTACCATGAATATTAATCCAGTGTGCTATGCAGATTTTACATTTGCATAGGATAACTGTCATCCTTAATGATGTCATGATTTAGTCTGTTATTGTAAGAAAACGTGTTGTTGCAAGTGTAGTACACTGGAGCTTTTATAAATGGCAAAAAGAGCCTATTATTTATTCTCCTATTGCATTGTAACAGATGTCATGCCTCATTCAAAAAGAAATAGTGACTAAAATAATATTATTTGCATATTATGATAATGCTGTGTATAAATTATTATAAAAAGTACTATAGTTCTGTATATAGTACTGTTGGAATACATATTTGTACAGAACTTTCTGAAGTGTGGCGGTAGGTAGCACTGTTGCCTCAGAGTGAGATGGTCCTCAGTTTGAATCCTGGCCTGGGCCTTTCTGTATGGAGTTTGCTTGTTTTCCCTGTGTCCACGTTGGTTTCCTCCGGGTACTCCGGTTTCCGCCCACAGTCCAAAGACATGCAGCTGAGGTCAATTGGAGAGTCAAAATTGCCCCTAGGCATGAGTGTGTGAGTGAATGGTGTGTGTGCCCTGCGACTGGCAAACTTTACAATGCATTGTATGGTGCAATGGTGTATTCTTGCCTCTCGTTCGATGCAGCACCGCCTAGGACCCTGACCAGGAAGAAGCTGGTTAGATAATGAATGGATGGATGGGTGGATGGATGTATGGACTTGTGAAATGTGGAAGCTAAACTGTCACCCATGTGTCTCAAGAAACTTGAAATTTAAAAAAACTTTTGGATCCGCAGTGGTGATTCACATTTCTGAAAGTTGTGGATTATCACGTTTCCGGTTCGTCCAACAGAAACTTCACCATCCGGTTCATGCCCATCCCCATCATTGATGCCTCCCAGGCGCTGAAGTCCAGCCCGGAGAAGACGGAGGACGCGCTGATGAAGGTCAGCTTCCTTCTACCTCATCAATCTCAACCTTCTGTTTACCCCCAGAGATTTCTCCCAGACGCTGACATGTGCATGTGAGCTGTTGACACAAGCCTGTTTTAATGTCACGCCTTATTCTCCCTTTGCTTTAGTATTTGTCTTGGTTTGTTTGTTTGCTCTGTGTAATGCTTTTGGTTTTGAATGAATATGAAATTTGGCTGCACTACAGACGAGCTGTACTGAATATGGCCCATTTTGTGCATTGTGCGGGGCATTGAAATATCTCCCGATTTTCAGATTGAATCCTACCTATTCCGGAACCACGAGACTCGCAGATACCTCCAGGAGCAAGCCTACAGGCTACAGCAGGGCATCGTCACGACAACGACCCAGCAGGTGACCAGCAGCAGAAGGCTCTGTGCTTACGTGACCTCTTTTACCTTTTGTCAATCACATGGTTTCTGTGCTCTTTCACAGAAAATGAATTGCAATTTGGGTTTTGTTTTAAAATTTGCTTTAGGTGGCATTAAGTTGAACGCTGTTTTGAAGTAGATATGGATTTAAAAATTAATCAAATGTAGCTTATAAGGATAGACTGCCCCTCCGCTAATTAGATCTATAGAGATAAAGCAGATTTTGAAGTTAAGATGGTATCAATTTCAAAATGGTGTCAATTTCATGGAAAATGAATTGCATGACACATTATGATGAATATGGAATGATATTGAGCGTAGACTCTTAAGTTGAAGAAAACACTTGGGAATCTGGTCATTTGTAATCCACGCGACCCCTCCTGTGACTGCCCTGCCCTGCCCATCCAGGTGATAGACCGAATCTGCGTCAAAGTCCAGGACCACCTGAACTCCCTGCGCTACACGGAGACAGACGCCATTCAGGAGGACATGAAGGTGGCAGAGAACCTGATGAAAGACGCCAGGAACTCCAAAACCGTGAGTGCTGGAGATGGGAGAGAAGAGGCCTGGCCTCCAGGGGTCTCTCCAGGGGCTCATTACATTCCCTAATTTTATCCGTCCTCCTCTCCTCGGTCCTCAAATTACCTGGAAATCAGTTGAGATCCGCCATCTTTAAGGACGTTCTTATCCGTTAAATACTTTGAGGAGCGAGGAAGCTCCCAGAGGATGCTTCAGTGAGGATACACGAGTGCAGCCTCTGTGGAAGTATTTTATAAATTATCGACCTGTGGATCCACCTCTCCACATCTGCTCTGTCTATAATTGACATGGCTTCTAACTGACACTTGAAAGCACAAGAACGTTCCATTTGCCTAATACTTGTTTCCTCAATCCCTCTGCCCTTGTTACTTTTCCTTGCGTCCTCTCCTTGAGTCTTCCATTGAGTGGAGCTAAGGAGCGAGGAAAGGACATGAGGAAAGGATTCAAGGAGTGAAAATAAGCAATTGGAATGAGCCCCAGCTCTTTTTTGTGTCTGTCCAATGAGGTCAGAGGTGAAAGGTGAGGGGTTAAGGGTCACACTCTGCCCCCTGTGTCACCTGCAGCTCCTGCGCAACCTGTATCACCTGGGTTCATGCTTGCCTGGGGACACGAGCATTCCATCTGCCAGCCCCATCCAGGAGAAACTGGAGTCCATGGCTGGGGAGGTTACCAGGGTGATGGACGAGCAGCTGCAGGTAAATGGTCAGACACGTCCTCGGTTACAATACCAAAGGAGAGAAAGAAAGAGATGAAGTGCACGCATGTTTGTACATACAAGTAAAATCTGTTTTCATGTGTATGTGTCTGCCTGTGTACTTGTGTTTATTCAGTTCTTTGCAATTCACCAGGCTTTACTGGCATGGTGGGATAATTCAGCCATCACAGCTAAGCACCATTTGATTTAATTCCGTAATTGATCCAGTTAAGTCCCCAGGAGATGGGATCTATAAATAGAAGGGCATGGACCCAGCTGGCAATATTAAGTAAAAAAAAAAAAATCTTTTATGGAAGGGTCTAAAAACTTTTGTTGCAGCAGAAAATAGTGTGTGCTCTGAACTGGTCTGGTCTACTCGAAAGTTGTTTTCTGGTAATTGAGGTATGTTTATATAGTTCATGTATTTATTTTTCTTAAGCCATGATAGTCCACTCAGCAAAAATATTTGCTGGTTTCAAGAGATACATAGAAACAGTAAAAACAATTGAGGAAATACTTATCCACATACTAACAGCTTGAAGTCTAGTGGTGCAAGAAAGACGTTGTGAAACCACCGCTACAATGTTATTATTAACCAAAGCCATATGAAAAGGTACTGCAGTCATGTTAAAAGCAATAATGTTTTTGGTTTTGACAACATCTTGGATAACGTTCAACAGAGATCTCCTGTTCTCTGGCAAGCAGACATCTTTGTTGTTTCGTAACTGATAACTGTGAAGGAATACCATGTTGTTTTTTAAACAGGTGCAGCTGATTTGAGAAGGATGCCATATGTAGGCTTTCCCCATTTGAATGGTTTGTCTGCAGGCACGCTGGCTTGTGGATTTTCATCAGGCTCCCCAGAGCCCTCTGTGTCTCAGATCCTCCCCCACGGGGCCTGGCCAGAGATGCCAGTAAATTGACAGGTTGCTTTCCCGCACCGTAAATATGTGCATAATTTGCGGGCCCCGTACACCTTTCCTGCTCTGCGTGCTTGTCATCTCCCACTCGAGCGGTGATCACCGCTGATCAGCGCGGTGAGGCTGACCCTCTGAGGGGCCTCTGGGGTCGCCCCGGTGCGCCTGTGGGCGGTTCCGCTCGGCGCGGTGCGTCTGTTTGAATCGCGCTGGGATGTTTGTTCTCTCCGGGGGCTCGATCTGGCCACGGCCTGCCGGCTCCCGCCTATCGATTTCCACTGAGCGGCATGAGGGAGCAGCCGGTGGGAACAGAGGCTGCATTCTGGCCTGGGCGTTTGTGTTCCGTGTAGTGGTGGCCTTGATGACAGGGACCTCGGTGGGGAACCTGGCTGATTCAAAATCATCCACTGAATTAAAGACATTCGGTGACAGTTACAGGTTTTTCTATCAGACTCCTTGAAGACCAGACTTTCCCTGTGGGCGCAAACTTCCCTGAAGACCTCTTAACATGAGCTGAAGTTATTTTTAGTGAAGTTGTGGCTTTTTCTTGTTGGATTGCTGGACAAAAAACTGTGGGAAAGGGCATAAAAATAACCTGAGCAATCAGATCTAAGAATATCGTCTTGTTATTTCAATGCTGTTCCGTCTTGGTTATGGGCTGTTAAGGTTTTCATGATATGGTAGCTTTCTGTCTCTTCCTGGTCTTTTTCAGGTCTCTTGCTCTTTCATTATGTCTCTGTATTACTCTCTCTACCCCCACTCTGTTGCTCTCTCCCTCCCTGGTCACACTTGATCCCCCTTCCATTGGATTCAAACAGGCATGACCGGGGGTAGCCAGTCTGAGCAAAGCATCGTAGAAAAATAAATTACCAGACTAACCTCCTGCCCGCATTGTAGATAAGTGACCATAAAACAAAAACAAATGTATTATAATAAGAAGACTCTCCCTCTTTCCCTCCCTCCCTCCCTCCCTCCCTCTCTCTCCCTCTCTCTGCCTCCCTTCTTCTCCCTCCCTCTCGCTCCCTCTCCCTTCCTCCTTCTCTCCCTCCCTCTCTCCTTCCTTCCCTCCCTCCCTCCCCCTCTCTCCCTCCATCTCTCACTCTCTCTCCCTCCATCTATCTCTCCCCCCTCCATCTCTCTCTCTCTCTCCCTCTCTCCCTCCATCTCTCTCTCTCTCCTTCCCTCCCTCCCCTCTCTCTCTCTCTCTCTCTCCCTCTCCCTCTCTCCTTCCCTCCCCTCCCTTCCCTCCCTCCCTCCCTTCCCTCCCTCCCCCTCCCTATCCCTCCCTCTCTCTCTTGCTCCCTTCTCCCTCCCTCCCTCCCTCCCTCCCTTCCTCTGGTGCAGTCTCTGTTGCTGTGCATGGTGGACGCTGCTGAGGGTCTCTGTCCTCATGTGATGAAGAAGGCCAAGCTGCGGCAGGACCTGATCAAGGCCAGCAGCAGCAGGGTGGTGGTCCCGCGTGGCTTCGTTAAGACCACGCTGCTGGAGCAGTCCGGCGTGGACATCATCAACAAGATCAGGTCAGAGCGCCCCCGCATGGCCAAGCCTGGACACTGCAGCCGTATCAAATGCCGTTCCATTTTATTTGGAATTTAACTTTGGCCTTTCTGCTAGAAAGGGGGGGGGGGGTACTTGTACTTCTAGGTGGGTAGTCTGTGATAACTGGGGGCTTCATATTTGTAAAATTTGTATGTTTTACTATTATTAATATGTTTAGTGTTAATATTTTAACGTTTTCTCTATCCAGAAAAACATTCTATTTTGTTCTTTATAATGTTGGTTTCATTCTGTTGTTTTGATGTGCATTTTCACACCCAGCTGGGAGTCTTGGTAACTCTAATGTCTTGATGGATATACCATGTCTGTATTCACGCTCCCATGTATTTAATGGCCTCTCCTCAATAGTGCTGTATTGTGGTATTAGACTGACAGAGTGTTAGAGTGTGTTTTGATTGGTTGTCTGGCACCTATGCTATGATGTGTCATTGTGGATTGATGACCTGCTGATTTCACATTTCACAGAGCTCAGTGTCAGCAAGGACCCCCGTAAATTAAACTTCTGTCTTTCTCTCTCTCACTTTCTCTATCGCTCTCTCCACCTTTTTTCTCCCACTTTCTCTCACACCATCTCCCTCCTTTCCTCTCTCCCTCTTTCTCTCTCATTCTCTTCCCCTGCTCTCTCTGTCTTTCCTCTCATTTCTAATTTCCTTCCTCTGCACACAGTGAAGTGAAGCTCAGTATGGCTTCTTTTCTCTCTGATCGTATTGTCGATGAGATTTTGGAGTCCCTCTCCAGCTCCCAGAACACCCTGGTGAGGTCCCATACACCAAGCATGCACACACACACACACACATATATACAAATACACAGTTCTTCATGTCAACTGCTGCTCCAAATGACCCAATATCAAAGGCGAATGAAGAATCTACAAGTTTGTATTTATGTAATGATGTAGGCAACTAGTCAGAGAAGATGCTCAGCATCTGGTGTTGTCTATGCGTCACAGGCGTCAAGCAGTCATTGCATGCAAAGGATATGTGACAAAGTACTAAACATGGCTACTTTCATTTATATAACATTAGTATATTCCAAACATGATGTTGCCCTGAAATGGGGGTGAAACAAAATAAATACCCTTAAATAAAAAGAGAGAATATACACTTTAACCACATGTGTATTATTTGATTATAAATCTAAAATTGTGCAGTACAGAGCCAAATTAAATTCCAACCATCTGAAAACCATCATCTTCATAGCTACCTGCTATTGAGGATTAAATTACAAAGTCTCTGCCCTGTCAATCACAACTGACCAATCCCTACACGGTGATGTGGAAAGGGTTTAGGTACGGGGTCACAGGTCACTGAGCATGCTCTCTTCTGCCCTCCCCAGGCAAACCACCTGGTCCGGAAAGGGCAGCCCCTGCTGCAGCAGGTATCTGTGGAATCGGAGGCCCCAGAGGAGAAGGCCCCCAAGCAGGCCAGTCCAGAACAGACAGAGGCAGACAGGCTAGAGGAGCTGGACCACTGCTTGGTAGGCCCCGCCTACTGGGGGAGGAAGGCTCCTCTTTGGAGTGTCTTTACAAATGATCTGATCTCATTGGCTCTTTTCACTTTTCAGTTAAGGACAGGACCTCATACTTTTTCTCACTTTTAAGACACATGTTCTGTCTTTTGAGATTCATGCTTAGTGATACTTCTGAAGGATGTTTCATTATGCATTATGCTTTTAAATTACTATAAAATGAATGGACTGCAGACATGCAGTAAGATTGTGGTTTACTTTGAAGTAAGTACTCCGACACCAAGTGTTTGGGTGTACTCATGCAACACTTCCTTATTGCCAGAATAAACATTGAATAAATAGTGGAGGTAGGGGGTCGTGTGCATTTTCTCTGCCTCGTTTAAATGTAATTCTTCTCCCATGCGAGGGCTGTATGCTTGCCTCTCGCTGGAGTCGGTTGTACGAAGGCGCGGTGAGAAACTGCTTGACCTTGAGAGAGAGAGAGACTGTAGACGGAATCCCTCCTCCCCTGTCTGCAGCTGGCTTCATTAATTTCTCTCTTATTTTAGCGGGGCGGTAATGGAGGGGAGTCCACAGGGCTTCCAGATGTTTTCGTGAGCGCTGATGCGGGGCGTAGCACAGCCCCTCTTTAGCGGTGCCTCAGTGCGGACCTGTCATGCGCTCAAAGGCAGAAATTCTCTCTTTTTTTATGAGTGCCCCAGACACTATTAATACTGTGGGCCATGTGGTTTGTGGGCTGGTTTATCATTCAAGGCTGAGTTTTTTTAGTTTTTTTTGCTCCATGCATAAACATGAACAGACAGCCCCGGCTGCGGTTTCGCGGTTTCGAGGCATGGTTAGTGTGGAAGGTGCGCTCCTGAATGTTAAGCTGTGGCAGAGGCCCCCAGGCCCCACACTGTCAGACACTGTGTGGAGGGAAACTCTCAGGACTCCACCGGGCACCAAGCGGCACTAGCTTTTAGAAAGTGCTTTTAGAGAGTTTGTGTGATTGGTTCACAGGCTCATTGCTGCTGTGTGAGGTGTTTCCTGTGAAGTACCTAATGAGTATCTGACAGTCAATGGGGCTGGTTTCTGGTGCATTACCTGTAGTGCATAGAATCCTTGTGTGAGATAATGCCTTTGTGCTTCACCTTTAATATTGTCTCACTGGCCGTGAGAGTAACTTTAGGTTATACTGGCTAAAAAATCTTTTACTTTTTAATGTAGAAAGCTGTACTTATAACAATCTCATATTCATAGTTCTTATAATCTATGCTCTCAGGCCTTGCTTAAATTCCAGGTACTTAATGTAAATGTAAGTAAGTACAAGGCTTTACTTCCTGGCTCCTTGGTTCTGCAATAATGCTCTCTGCCTTGAAAGCTTCATTTCAATGAAATTATTTAAATCAATAATTCAGGAAGCAATGTTGCAGTTGTTTTAAACAATTGGTATTCTTTGTTCAAACTGGGTATCGTTTATTTTTGTTCTTGTGAAAATTCTTTATGTTTATTTAATGCGTAGCAATCTTCCCCAGGTCTCCCTTGTAAAATAGACTCCATACTTCAATAGGAATATCTAGTTCAGTTGAGCTTAAATAGGAAAACGGCAGGGCCTGCATACGGTATTGACTCTCTGACTCTACAAATGATGCAGTGCAATGCCTGTACCATTGACTGACTATAAAAATGACACAGCACATTGCTTGTGTGTAGTATTGGCTCACTGACTGTAAAAGCCACCCAGCCCTGTGTCCAGTATTATGTCTCTGCATGCTGCCTGGCCTTGGCTCAGTGCACGTATTGTACAGACAGTTCCCAGCCAGCTGTTCTGGGATTAGTGACGGCCAGGTGAGCACTCTGAGCTGCTGTTCACAGAGGCCTGTGCGCTGGTCTCTGTGTGAATCAGCACAATGGCTCAGTACCGGGTATAAAGAGATGTATGATTTAGTGCTTTGATAGTGGGCCCTGCAGTGCCATCTGGAGCCATAGACACAGATAGTGCAGACTGATTGAGTTTGGACGCTGTGCGCGGTGATGGCTAGGTGCTTGCGCCAGTAGCCAGTGAGTAACTGTCCTGCTGTTGCATGCGGTGCCTGCGGCTTGGTCTCTCTGTGTTAGTAACTCTCTCTCTCTCATGGCCTGTATATCTCAACTGTTTGGCTGAAATGAAAGTGAAATCATTTTCAGAGAAACTTCGTTAAATACCCTTTTTATTGCTCTGTAATTTATTAATCCTCGTCTAAAATTAGAGTTAATCTTTGAGGAAATTCCTCATAATGGCTGAAGGGGATTAAGGCTCAGTGCAGGAAATGGAGGCTTTGTTTGTACTTTGCTGGATCCTGATGAGGATGAGTGGGGAACATTCTGGATCGTGTCCTAGGAGTGAGGTAGATCTGTTTAATGTGCTGGAGGGCAGACAGAGCAAATCTGTAAAGTTGTGTAGGATGGTGTCTGAACCTGGTTCGGGGAGCTGTGGTGAATAATGTCTGTCTCACTGCAGACAACGTCGCAAAACGATTCACAGAAATACGCCTTTCTTTTGCAGCTGTTGAGAAAAGACTGATTTTTTGAAGGGCGGAACTTGGGAAGCAAAAACAGCCCTCTTATCAGAAAGCAGCCAAGCAGTTCCTTCTGTCTAACCACAATGGATGGAAAATCAATCACAGAGTTTATGCTCTATAAACACAATGGACATTTCCGTTGTATTAGTTCAGCACGGAAGGGCTGTTCACCCCAGTTTGAGGGAAACTTGATATATCAGACACAACAGTGTCCAAGTAAATCAGCCTCTGTTTGGTACCATTTTGCTTTGACTACTTGCCGTTGATCTGTGGAAGTCTCGTTTCATATTGGAGGTGGCAGAAAATGTTGTCGACTGAGTCATGTCAAATCTCTTTATTTGGTTACACGTTGAATCAGTGTTAAGTGGTATTGACTTGTAATTCACCAGGAACAACGTACAAACCTGTGCTTCAGTTCAGTTAACTGAACTGAACAACGTGTTGCTATGGTAATTTGTATGTCATATAAACATTTCTTTTTGCTTTACAAGTGTTTTGCAAATGGTACACGTTTTACAAATGATGCTGTTTGTACTCTGTAGATGACACCCAAGTCCAAGAGGAAAAGCATTCACAGCAGAATGCTGAGGCCGGTTTCTCACGCCTTTGGTAAGCCCCCTGTCCGTTGTGAAAAGTTTATGTACATTTTTGTGTGAAGTATTTTAGCACTCAATGTGATGTATACAATACTTTATTTTTTGTCCCTTATCACACTGCAAAGCCTCTATCCCCAATCCATATAAGGGTTGTTGAAGTTGCACATATGCACAGCATAGTAGAGTCTGAATTCAGTTCACTTTAAAATGATTTCCAACAAAAACTATGAATTGTTTACTCATGATAAAAGACATTTTGCCCAGCTTTGTGCTTCAGAATTACCTTACGGTGTCGAAGTGTGCTGCTCTCTTTTTTATTGGTATTGGGGCATTTTATGAGCTCTGGTTTACTGTGGCCTGCCCTGTCAGAGATGGAGTTTGACCTGGATAAGGCCCTGGAGGATGTGCCAATCCACATCGAGGACCCGCCCCCTGCGCCCAAAATGGAAAGCAGAACCTCGGTGGTCCTGTGTGAGCTGCCGTCCGAGGAGGTGACCAAACTGCAGCACTTCACCAAGCTCCGACCCAGGAGGGACAAGAGGACGCACCCGAAAAAGACCCCTGTGAGCACATCTCCCTCACACGTGGGGTCCTTCGTTGCTTATCCAGGCAGTCCTTGGATCATATATTAGTCTTAGCACCAGGATGTTCTGGGCTCAGTATCCAAACAAGTTATACATAAGTCTTTAGAATGATACCCATTCTTGGAGCCATTCATCACCATGGGCCTGGATCATGGCCCTGCTCTTTGATTTGAGTCCTAAAAGGGGTATACTGTACTTGAATATCAAGCTGGTTGGTGGCACAGAAACTTACTTAGACTGTGACCCTGTGAACTGCTAAGACTCAGACTTGTCTTCCATTGTCTTCCGTTTCTGAGTGTAAAACGACCTCAGTGACAGTGATGTCTAATGTGGTCAGATTTTTTTTTAAAGCCGTTAACCTTAACGTGTCTGTAGGTCAGAAGCACCCCGTCGCTGGAGAGCGAACAGAACAGCCTTATGGGCCGGCTGGATGAGGGCATGGACGATTTCTTCTCAAAGACAGTGACCAAAATAGGACTGAGGTAAGTCTGTTACTAATGACTGATCAGCCATGTTGCACAGGTCAATCATTGTGGCTTCCTGTTTAAGATTGAGTTAATTATTTCTCACAGTTGCTTAGGCTTTGTCCAAAGAAGTATAATAAAAATGAACCTGTATAGTGTAAACTGTAAACTTATTATGTTCATTTCCATTATACTATGTAAAATTTCATGCTTTTTCTGCCAATACTATGTAAATGTTAAATTACATAACATAAATTGGTGTAACTTTATGGTATGGTTTATCAAAACTATAGAATGTATAAAAGCATGTAAACTCCCAGGAAGTGACTGCAGGACTGCTCTGGCTGAGTTTGAGGGGTAAAGGAGGCTATGTAGAGCTGTATACTGTCTGTATGCAGCCCCTCTTATGCCTCTTACGCCCGCTCACTCTCCCAGGCGACCCACCCTGAAGACCTCAGCCTGCCCGGAGGGAGAGAAGAAGCGCGACTCCCGCAAGAGCGGCTTCCTCAACCTCATCAAGTCCCGCTCCTCTAAGACTGAGAAGAGCCATCCGGCGCCACCGGCGGCGGCTGCGACTCCGGCAGTCACGGCAACCGCAGCGCCCGCAGCGTCCGCAGCAACCGCGACGACCACAGCAACACCTGCGACCGCAGCAGCCACCGAGCTGCCCTCCTGCCCCAAGGCGTCGCCCCGAGGCCCCGCCCACGAGCCCAGCCCCGGCCCCAGGGCCCCGCCCCCCGACCGCGGCGGCAGCCCGGAGCGGCCGGCGGAGTCGAAGACGCCCGACCCGGCGGAGGAGCAGCCGGAGCGCGACGGCAGGGCCAGCCCCCAGGGCGGCCCCCGCTACGGGGTGCAGGTCATGGGCATGGGCATCCTGGCAGAGATGAGGGCCAAGCAGGAGAAGAGGGCAGCTGCCACCCATAAGGTGCGTTCCCCCCGACCGGCCAATCGGCCGCCGCGGCGCGGCCTGGAGCACGTGTTTACGGCCATATGGGCTCCAGTGTCGGGTCGTAAATGTGGAAGATGGAGCCGGGCTCCGTGATGACCCAGGCAGGGCTCTGCTTTTGGAGTGAGGCCTGTGTGCTCTGTGTGCCATGTGGGGACAGGCTGTGGGGGAGGGACAGAGTGCTCAGCTGGGGGATAATTCTGCTGTGGAGTCAGGAAAGTGTCAGGAGCAGCATGCAGGCTGTGGTCCAGTACACTCCGCCCACAGTCTGCTATAGAAAGCAAAAATGTCAGCTGTGTCACAGAGAGTTTATGTGTGAGGTACATGTCATGAGCTGTGCAAAACTTGAGAATATTATACCTCAAATACTTCTGTAATGTGCGTGCAGTCATATTCGTAAATTCACTTGCTGAGCAAGTGATACTTCATCCAAGTACACAACTGGACTTTTATAGAGATATTTAGATAAGGTTCAATGCCCAGGAACACAACTGCAGTATGTCCGCCTGATTACCCCTCGGGTCCCGAGTTACCTCACTTCCCCAAAACACTATCCCAGAAATGAGGTAAAATACCTACTGGGGTAATTTCAGGACAAAGCTCAATTACAGGCTGGTGGAACGTATGGAAATGGCTCCCTCTAGTGGTTCTCCTCTCTCAACGCTGGTTTAATCCTGGGAAACCACTGGGCATCAGTTGTTAAATGTTAATATCAGTGTTAATATGTAATCCAAATCTAGTCCGTTTCTCTTTTCCACAAGATTAGTCATCAGTTTTAGTTAGTTATTCCTGACATTAGTTAATTTGTTTAATTTCGGGCAGTGATTATTGGTTGCAGGTGTTAAAATTGTGTGAATATCTAGCCTAAGAAGGTTAATTGTGAGATGGGAACACGTGATTTCCATAGCGATTTATCTGGCTGTATAAGATATTTTCAGTGTCTTACTAGTTATTGTTTTAAGTGAAGGAGGTGGAGTTTCAGCTCTGTTAAAAATATAAGAATTTGAGTTGAATTCAGAGAGTCTGTTTAGGGTGCCATGCCATGTGTAAATCTGCAAGCTGTGTGAAATGAGGGTACAACTAATAATACACTTTCAGTCAAAAGGAATAACTTTCTAAATAGAAATACTTTTTATTAATATGCACCTGTCAGGTTACTTCTGTGCCGCCTGTATGCTGAAGCTGCAGTGTGTGCAGTCTTCTGATCCACTCACTCACGACACATGGTGCACAGTACGCAGTACTACAGGAGAGTTAGCACTGATAGTTAGCTAGTTAGAATGAATTTAATGCAATAGCAATCTGAGGAACCCTGGCTGTCTTAAACTCCGCCCTATGCCTTGCAGGGGGAGATCACTGCGGGCTCCTGGTCAGAATGAGCTAATGACAGATCTGAGGCTGTAGCCTGAAGTCTTTCTGCTATTGGGCCCAGTCTGCACTGACAGCTAGCTTGTATTCTGACTGAGCCACTTGTGGTTACGCACAATAAATATGTACAGTAGCACATCAGAGGCATATTAAATTGGTGTCAAATTAATACTCAAATAAGCCACAGCCTGAACCCAGCTAATGGAGTGCATGCGCATGAAAAAGCATTGCTGTTGAAATTATTAATGACGCCGTATGTGGTTATGGGGGAAAGGCCAGAATGCATGGCGGTGTGTCTGTAGAAAACAGGTCACACCTGTGCAGAGGCCTGGTGCTTTTATAGCGTGCTTCCTGACGTCAGAGGGTTTTGGGTTCAATCCTCAGCTGGGTCGTAAACTTTAAACCTTCCGCTCTGTCCGGTACACAGCATCACCGGGGATATAGGAGTGCTTATGTGGTGCTCTGAACTGGCATTCCATCAGCTAAGGTCTGAGCAAAAGGTCAGCAAAGGTTTGAATCACCCCGACCACAAAAAAAGTGAACCTGTCATCTCGTCCGCATGTGGAATCGCGGTCAAGTGAGGGTTGATCATTCAACATTTCAACACAAAGGGCATTATGGGAAGATATAGTGCCATAGCTGTTCATAGAGACGAGCCACGCCTCATAAAGCCTGGATATTGTTAAGTACGGAGTGGCAGTAATGAACAGGAGTAGTTATATTGTTAAGTACAGAGTGGCAGTAATGAACAGGAGTAGTTCCGGCTCTCTGCCTCATTGCCCCTTTCATTCTCATTTAGTCTGTGGTGCAGTGGAGCTGATCTGCCCCCCGTCTCAGAATCCCCACTACGTCTCCACAAACCGGAGATTAACGGGCTGCCAGTCCCGCTTCGTTTTAATGTGCCCCCGACTGACGCAGAGACAGGTGTGGTGCGTTTGTGCACGTCCTCTGATTGATGCTGGGGCTGTTCGGTGACATTTCCACACCCTTCATTCCACTCCAGCTTAGTTTCATACAGATGTGTCCATGAAATGATTGACATATACAGTTTATTACAATGAAGACAGTTCTTCCTGTGTTTAATTTGACTTTTTAACTTAATTTGACTTTTTGGTAGATATTGGTGGTTTGTATTCTCCATCTACATATTATGGTATGCGTGTGTGTGCGTAATGGATAGTAGTGTGAAATTATAGGTAATTCGTATCATGGATGTTTAGTTGCACTGTTATTTTTGTGCAGTATTATGGGATAGGCCGGGAATCTTATTGAGGTGTGTTGCCTGGTCTGTTTTTATCACGCTAAAGGTTGTTAGTCTGGTAGTTGTCCTTGCGCTTGTGATATAATTGCTTTGTTGTGTCTTGCAGACTCCAAACCCCCCATCCAGCACAGACAAGACGGATGGAAGCGAAGCAGGTAAGTGACCTTCACCAGGGTACAATCCCTCACTCGCTCTACCCCTCCCATCCCCCCATCCCCCCACCCCCCTCACCTTCAGACTCTATTACATCTCCATATATGGGGTTGCAGCTGGTTTCCCTCTTTATGGAAGGTTTACAACTTATCCAATAATCCAATTAGCCTGTTTAATAAGTGAAATCTTTCCCATGTTGACTGCTGGTTTTGATCGCACATTTGTACTCCTGTAAAGTGTGTGTGGAGCTCCACGTCTTTGTTGGTTTTGTCCCACCAGTTAAAGGGCACTCCGCCCCTCCAGACAGCCGAGCGCCGGGGCCAATCAGAGGGGAGGGAGGCGTGGCTTCGTCAGAGAAGGCTGCTCGGAACGAGGGCAAGCCGGAGGCCGCTCCCAGGATGCGCAACCCTCCATCCAGCCCAAAGCCGTCCCCCCAGGGCTCAAAGCCCTCCCCCACGGCCCGCCCCACCGTGCCACACAAGCCTCGCACCAGCAGCAGCAGGAGCATAGGTAAGAGCCGGGGATTTTAGGGTTAATCGCACGTTCGGCTGAGGTGACTTCATGCTTTCATGATGATGTCATTCGAACAAAGAAGTTGCGGAGACCCCAAAAGACATCCCAAAAGCTGGAATTTTAACACCAAATTTCACGTGTCAGTTAGGCCTATGATATCTGAGTGCTTTGTGTCCTAAATGTGAATGCTCCCTCTATCCCTCATTTGGAGTTCTCATATAATTTGATTTTACCCTTAGACGAGGGCCCAGAATCACCTGGTGGGAATGTATCTCCAAAACTGCCACCGCTGCCCCAAGGCCTGAAGAGGGCGCCGTCAGACAAGGAGAACGAGGGGCAGAGCAGCCCTCTCTTTGGGGGGGCTGAGGAAGGTAGGTTTGGTATCTCTCTCCAGATGGAGCTGGTTTGGGATTACAGGTCCCAGCTGTCCATATGAACCTCGGGGGCATCTCATAAAATGCCAACCAATGAGATTCACAACCCTATGAAGAGGGCGTTGCTTCATTGGTGTCAGTTTCGGAGGAAATATAAACTACTGCTGAGCCAGTCAATGAGAAGTAGCTGGATCAAATTTTCTGTGCACACATTATTTCAGTAGCGTTGTGTTGCTTGAATGAAAGCTGCATAAGGCTTAGTTCCTTTTACATATTCGCATGTGTTCATTTTTCCAGCCGTCTGTTCCCTGTACTTTGTCGATTGAAGTGTAAATTGCATGTGCACTGCTTGATTGTAGTCCCTGTATTGATTGTTTCCTGTCTTCCAGACGCCTTAGATCAGTTTGTTCCCCAAATCACCTTGTCTGTGTCCAAATCCCCAGCCCCACATTTTTTCATTACCTCACTAGCGTTGGGCACAGACGAGAATTAAAAAATAATTTTAAAAAGCACAAACTTTATTTGTGCTTGGAGTAGGACCCAAGTGTGTCTGAATATCCCATCATTCCTTGCTGTGGATTGGCCAGATTTTACTCCGTTCTACTCCAGTGTCCTGTCCTGTTTGTTCCAGTGTGTAAAATCTGCTACACAGTATGCCCATGGCGTTTTCATTAGTTCTCACTGAATGCTTTCTGTGCATTTCCTGTGAGTAAAGGTGTTTCAGATGCCCACATGTCTAAGGGATCCTTAATATGATCCGAAGAGCTAACTGCTCTCATGCAGGGAAGAGAAAACAATTAAAAGCCCAATGCTAGTGAGGTCATCAAACTTCCAATGTCCAATGAGATTCAACCAGGGTCTGAATGGGGAAAAAAAACTCACCACCATTACCTTACCCTTCCACCTGTTCCAAAGGTGCAAAGCTAAATTAATTTCAGCATATGTGTGGGACTTCAGCACTGGGTGTTTTGGTTTGCCCAGAGTTCACAGTGTCTCTTGACATATACTGTATGTACAGTAGACCTACCAAAGCAAATTCAATTACAGCATTAACACCTGGTGAAGTGTAATCTCATAACATCATGCTGTGGACCAGTTCTAGAAGATGATTGAGAATGAAAAACAATGCCAATGTGGAATATAGCAAAAACATGTATGTGCAAAGGCAAGTTCCCATAGAAAGAAATAACTTGGATCTCTGGTGTAAAACGTGCTAAAGGATCTGGTATTGGTACAGAACGGAACTGTGTCTATGGGCGGGGGTTATGGGTAATGAAGGCTGAAGGCAGCCTCCTTCTCCTCAGTGGACCTATCAGGAGACAGTAGCCCGTTTGACTACGATCAGGAGACAGGAAGTCCAAAGCCCAGAGCGAGAGTCAGGCCTTCACGCCAGTGCTCTGCCAGCACTGCCTCGGACGCTGACGAGGAAGAGCGCAGGAAGTCCCTCCCCAGACCTGGTTAGACCCAATCACCTTTCACCTTTCCTCCCTCTTTGCCTTCCACCTTTTCCCTTGTCTTGTGAGGCAGAGCATAGTGTTTCCAGGCTTTACTTTTTGATCTTGTTCGTGTTTGCGTTATTATTGCTATTATGATTTATTCATTATGGATCTTTCCAAATGGCACTTCACAAGATATATAAGCTGCATACAAACTGCCTTAAGCCGCACATTGCAGTTTATTATTATTGGTGTTATAATACAGGATGTAGTTTTGCCATTTGGAAATGTCTGACCTTAGGTGTATTAAAGAGTATCAGATCAATGTTATAAGTCTTTCATCTTGAGTGTTAAACCAGTTTCTTCATCCTTTGTCAGAACACTACGGTCTCTGGGTCTCATTAATTCAATATACATATATACATACCAGCATACATACATTCGTACGTACATATACCTACATGCATACATGCATACATACATAAATACATAAATGCATCCAGTCGTGTGATCGATTGGAAACAGCGCCCTCTCCTGTCCATTCTCACGCTGTTGTGCTCCTGCGCTCACAGTGAGACCAGCCTCTGTAGCAGATGTGGCTCCGCACCAGAGCTCCAGGGGCGACAGCCCTGAGGACCACGACCCCCAGACCAAGGAGCCGTCCCCCGATGGGGACAGGGAGGAGGACCACGGAGGAAAGCCCACAGACTCCGAAGAGGAGCCTGACGAAGAAGACTCTTCATAAAACGTGAAAAGAGGAAAAAGGATGGGTCAGTCCTGACTCTGTTTGGAATAAGTCTACCTGCTAAATGCACCATTTGCCTTTTTTCCTTCTCCTCTCCTCTAAGGCCAAATAAAAGTACTGTGATTGTTATTCTTTGTGAGACAGGCAGAGAAACTGTATGACGTGTGAAGCTTTAAGAAGGCTAAGCTACATCATTGCCCATGAAATAGAAATTAGACTGATTAGAAATGGTTGCATTATGGACATACTGTAGCATGTTTTTACTGTGCATCAGTAAACCTCTCAAATTGTCTTCCTATTTTATTAGTCAACACGAAATTAAGTAGTAGCTCTAAATACTTTGCTGCTCACTTAGCCTTTTTCCTTCCAGTGTAAAAATGCTGTTACCACAGTACCCATTCCATCACCAGCCAGTTAGAAACAAGAGAACTACCTCCAGTTGCGGCATAAAGTGGGATAGCGTGACCATCCATTGTGATTCTCTGAAATGATGTAGCTGTGAGCCAAATGCAGAGCACTGACCATACTCCCCCTGCTGGTCACTTTTGTGAACCTCAGTGTTGGGGCTCAAGCATCTGAATGCACAATACAGGACCTTAATGACCTTGTGAAAAACCTTGTTGGTTTGAGGTGGAGGCCTTTTTGCAGACTCACACTTGCACTGTATTATCCTGACAGCTTTGTAACCATAATTTAGCAGGTTGGTTTTGAAACTTTTTTTTTGTCATACTTTTAGCTATAAAACTAGGGGGGGTCCACAATAATGACCATAGTATAACCAGGGGGCTGTTTAAAATTCCTATCCGCTTTCTCTGATCCCTGATTGGATCAGTCATGTTGAGGTGCTGTTTAAGACTATTGTACTGCTTTCTTTTCCCTCATTCCTCTGCATAGCTCAAATCAAATTGACTGTTAGTCCAACTCCACCCAGTACTGTTGAATGAAAACGTTTGGCAAATAGTCTTAATGAATGACTAATAACTGAAACTGTGGTTGTCTTGAGGTATTTTCCATACAGTAGGCAAATTGTTGACAGCAAAATTTGTCGATATGCATGTGAGGTATATGTATATATGTGTATTCATACATCTGTGTGTATATTTGCATGTGTAATATACATAACACATTTACAAAGAAATATTTATGCATACACATATTGTGTACACAGTCCTTATATTGCTATAATGCTAAGCACATTAATAAATAAAGGGGTCTTTATATTTTTTATTTATTAGATTGAATAAATGGGGGCTTGATTATGTTTTTTAACTCATACAAGAGATTTTTTTATCTGAAAAAAAAATGCATTGAATTAATAAAATTACAAAATGATTAACCATGAGGTTATTGAGTAGGAAGCACAAGTTGTCAACCCTACAAACAGTGATGGCTGTTTTACAGAGAAACACTTAAATGTGTTTTGGTTGTCAGATTTTTAAAGTAACTATGTACTGTTGTACTCTTGTGAAAAACTGAATTCTGTTCATATTGCATTGAGCTACATTGAGCTACTTTATTGGTTGTGGAAATTATTTGTGTATATTTGTACCAATAAAAATATTTTACTGGTTCAAAAATGTGTGTGTGTGTGTGTGTTGTGTATTTCTATGAGCCCCCATCTACAGTTCTATTATATACCAAAAATACAGCTGTTTTTTACATACATAACTCAATAACTTATCTACTATTAGAAATATATTTTGGTACAAGAGTGTTCCCTTTAATTTTGAAATTTAAGAATTTTTGTTTTCTTTTTGTACATACTATGCATTTGAAGTGTTAGAACATTAACGGCTATGTTTACATGCAAAATAGTAAGAAGTAGCATAAAAAGCAGAAGAACCTCGATTTATTAATCAAAGCTAAGGAAAATGTACTTTGAAAGTGCAGTGAATTCATGAGTGTTACTACCCTTCAAATTACACATTGGCTAAATGAGCTTTAAGAGTTTCTGTACTTTTCAGTGCCATTGATAGAAATGCGAGTATTCATGTCTCAGTGAAAACGGGAAACTGCAATATTTGGTAAAAATTTATTCCAATTATGGAATAATTGCGATTTATAGCTTCTGAACTTCTTTGGCATTACAATGTATTGCTCCATCTGACCACGATCTGATATTAACCGAGGGTCATCATTGTTTAATCAAGATAAGGTGGTAACAAAATGTAGCCACCAGGGGGAGATGTGTTTACACTAAAAATTACAGTCCTTTGGAATTAATATTTTAAGAAATATATCTAGAATATACATTTTTGTTTTTACTTCTTAATATTATATGAATTCACGGTTAAGTTGTGTTGTATATTGTAAATTAGACAAGCTGACAATGGATTGAAAATTAAATTTAAATTAAACATAAAAAGTTTTGTGGATGATCCTAACAATACACTGCCAAAATAAGCAATGTGCAGTACTTCTGAGTTTCGGGAACTAATTGATTTATAGGAATTTTCCCAGAATCATTTTCGAATTAAATCCGTAGTGCTACTAATGGCTTAAATGGCTCTGCTAGCTTAAATACCCAGTGAAAGGGTATTAACAGTTTGGGCCACCTGTTATTTTTATTTTACACCAGATTTTTTTTTTTTTTTTTAATGAACGGGTAATCTGTTACAACATCAATAAAAAAGAAAACGACCAATCACAAGACATCTTTCAGTGAAAACAAGGATGTCTGTTAAGCGTCACAATATTATTAATTATTTAACAACGGATAATTAGCATAGTTCACCATCCTATATGGTTTAACTTGGTTGTGATTTTGCGAACTTTGTTATGTCATATCAATATTTCATGCATTCCGAAAAGAGATGACATTACGAACTTTTCTTTCTTTAGCCTATTGCAATGAAAGATTCCCTGAACGTATCGTGTTGACATGTTACTCTGCAATTAATTAAGATCTTATTTAGAATTGCGGAATTATTTTGCTCATCCATGTCCTTTTAAAAAAGTTTTCAAAGCGGTACACGTAGGCGTCATGGTTAAGTAAGACTTCCTCTCATGTAGAGCGGAGGTGGAGTTACATTTCTGCGACTAATTTACCAAGAGTTTACGAAAAGGGGCAGGGCAGGCTTCGGACAAATCATTTTTATACGGCAAACGGACTTAACAGGTGCCTAGCTAAACTTTATTTCACCGAAAACTGGGCTGATCTGGCTTACCACAACTATAATTAAGTACCATGGACAGCGTATTCGCTAACCTGGACGCAGCTTCCTTTCTGCAGATCTGGCAACACTTCGATATTGACGGTAGGCACGTCTATTGCACATTTATCACACTTGCATACAATGTTTATTCATATATTCGTGTGTTTTCTTCACTGTCTGTATGAGCAGTTTTAAAGTCAAATCAACGTACAAAATATATTAAAATGCAGATAGAGTATAACACATACTGATACAACCTAGTTACAGGATAATATTTATATGCACGCTAACAAGTTGGGAGTTCTTTTTTTAACAGATAATGGTTATATTGAGGAGAAAGAGCTTGATGACTTTTTCCGACGCCTGACGAAGAAAATGAGTGTAGGCGTAAGTAAAAATATGCTATTGCAACTATTTATTGTATTGTCTTTGTCAATTTGAACAAAAATGTAATATTGTCAAATCTCTAAGGAATAAAAGTGTAAAATAATTTCAAGGCTAAATGTCACTTTGGACGATACGATATTGGAATGTGATTTCATAATAAAATAAATGTTGATAGCTGTTTGCTTATTTTCTTACGTGAATTATAAAGCAATGCCTGTAGTTTCATGATAGTGATTTCCATAAATTGTCTGAAGCCAGTATAGCAGTCAGTACCCCTTCCAGTCTGCTTGCTGTCAGAACTTTTTCAATTGGTGCATGAATCTTGTGAATAACGAAAGCTGCAATAATTGACACCAGACCTGATGATAGATTCTTTTTAGCCACGTTCAGTTCTCACTCTTTCCGTTTTATGATGGACATTAAACAACATGCTGAAACACTTCATTTTTAAAAGAATGCGAAATGTTATTAGTTTACACAAAATGATTACATTGGCCTTGTAAGCTTGGAATCTCAGGAAATGTGAAATTTCACAGTTTAAATTTTTTTTATTTTTTATTACACATACAAACATACAGACAATAGAGGCAAGACAGCTGTTTGGGCTGTGATTTTTCATTTGCTTCTTCCATTCTTTAAGAACAAGATGACCGAGGAGAAGATACAGCAGTTGAAAAAGAAGTTCATGTCAGCCGGCACATCAGATGGACGTCTGCAAATCCAGGAGGTACCCAGGCGTAATTTATGAATTAATTATGATACTGTATCTCTTGCTGTAAAAGGGCTAAGGGAAAGGCAAAATGAGGGGCTACACAACCAAATGACTTCTTCACATCGCACATGCAGTCATCCACCCAGCAGGGGGAAACCTTATGCGCAATTGCAACTGACCTTTCTACACCATGGTGTCAAAAATCAATTTTAGTCATTTTGTATTCATTTGATCTGCTGAGGAAAATTCTGTACCCTTTGTATTCACTGGATGTATCATTGGAATAACATTTTTTCCCCTTTCTACAAAATTGGACTAAGAAAATATTAAGTGATTAGTTGTGGTACTTGTTGATGTGTGCAATTTTTCTACCCATGACCAAAGTTGGGTTTCTTTTTTAAGATGGACCCATCATTATTGAAACCCAAGGCTGCAATTAGTGTTTTGTGCCATGTTTATGAAGCTCAAACAAACTTTATTGCCAGCAAAGTGGAGAACAGACTTTGATGCACCAAGGCTTGTTCCGTAAATTTTTAGTGCATATTTTATGGTCTGTGAGGTATGATATTGTATACCAAAGGGTACTGTTAGATTGACCTTGTCATTTATGCACTTTTAAAGTTACTCTCACATATACAATGTCTACAAATGGTCATTTTTGGTGTCCTGTAGCATTTTGGATGATGTATTCTCAGTGGACAATGAGTAACTCATTCAGCTGGACTACATTATGTTGCAGCTGGCTAAGATGGTGCTTCCTGAGGATGAGAACTTCCTGTTACTGTTCCGTAGGGAGACGCCACTGGACAACAGCGTAGAGTTCATGAGGGTAAGGCTGCTAATTCAACTCCTGTTGTCTAATAACGTAGCTGAAATAATAGATACTTACTGCATCAGCAGTGTAATGCAAAAACAAAAAACACAAACAAAAAAAAGCATTGAATGTTCATCTCTCTTAATTTTAGTTTTTGTATTTGTGTTGGCAAGTGAAAAACTTGAACCTTTTTTGTTTCCCCCAGAACTGAATTCTTTGGGAAGTTTTTTTTGCACACAAACTACTGGTATTAAGTGTTGAGTGGTTTGACAGTATGTCACATGTCTACTCGACAGATCTGGAGAAACTATGATGCAGACAGCAGTGGATACATATCAGCAGTGGAGCTAAAGGTAGAATGTAACGCTGTCAGTTTCATATACCAATTGTATCACAGCAGAGTCATTTTGTTCTGTGCATATTTCATCTCATTAGTTGCTCTTTCCATTGCTCATTGCTTGTTTAACAGGGCTTCCTTCAAGACCTCTTTCTACAACACAAGAAGGTCATCACTCCTAGCAAACTGGAGGAATACACAGACGCCATGGTAACTTCCTCCTGCTCCTTTGCTTGTGGCTTGTTTGGCTGTCAACTCAGAAACAAGGATTTGTTGAATCTGTCACAAGGGTCAGATGGTAACATACAGCATGGCTAAGCAGAGGTCCTTGGAAGAGAGGACCATTTCAGAGAGATGTGCCTGCCAATAATGCTGAGGAGTTTTCATGTTCTTGCAGTGGGATGCATGATGAATTCACCATGTGTGTAGAGTTCTTTGCGCCATTCAGGAGGCCTTGGTCTAATGTGCTTCCAGTTGACATCTAATTATTAGGATTACTGGAACTGTGCAATCTGAGAGCCATTACAGTCAGTGCAGTTTATCCATAGCATTGAGTGTAAAGCAAGTGCGGTCAATTAATACGCAGATTCATGGTGATTTTCTTACTTGCCACAGCTGACATTTTTACATAAGCTTCACATGTGGTATATTTGAAATAGTTTACATTTTCCAGGATATCTAAAACAGTAATTAGCTGTACATCTGGGCAACAGGGTTATTGTTTCATAAGAGCCATGCAGTGGTAGTCTCCCTGAGGCCTCACCACCTCTCTGGTGCAGTGGTGCGACTTTTAGTGAATGGATCATTGTTTGTTGACTGTCCTAGACAACACAATGATATGAATCATTGTATACAATGAGCTGTGTTAAACCCCATAATTCTTCATGCAAGGAATAATTTATAAGTAAATATAAAAATATCCTCGGCAATATATGCTCATTTATACATATTTACTTCTCAATTATGTATTGAGTCACATATTATAGAGCATATTTAGTATTTTGTGGATATAAACCATGTGAAGATTACAGGTTAGCTTTTTCTTGCTTCACATCAGAGGCTGAGCCAATTCAGAGATAAAACACAAAATACTTTCAAATATTAGCAACATGCTGACCAGTGCGACTTTGTTAGATACAATGTCTTAAATTCAGCTTTTCATTTTCCGCCTTATCATGATTTCATTTCTTTTGAGTGATTTAATGTCTGTTTAAGAGGATTATTTTCAGACATCGCAAAGTTAACCTTGGTGAATCTTTTGTTCCTCACAGATGAAAATGTTTGATAAAAATGAAGATGGCCGGCTGGATTTGAACGACTTAGCCAGGTACTAATATAACCCGTCATCCTAGTTTGCCATGTGGATAGAGTTATTGATATCAGAAAAACTGTATTTTTTATCTACACATAAATCAGCCTTGCTCATAGTACTTTATGTACCAACATAGGTGTGATCTGGGTATTTTTCTTGAAGGAGCCCTGCAAGGTCAAACTGTTACTTGCTCAGGCAGATTATAAGCAGATTATCAGGCAGTGTCAGTATTAAAGTGAGTTCAAATGTCCAGAAATAAATCTCTTTGTTTTGATGAGGTGACTCTCAAAGTGTCAAACTCATGCCCTTTGTTGTAGATATATTGAACATTTTCATATTCTGTTTTGATAGAATGTAGTCCTGCTGTGTTTTGTCTTCCTTGTGGAAATGTACATCCCCAGCAAATTTGTTGTAAAAATGTGCAATCCTTACTTGAAAACTTTCACCATCACTTGGTTGGATTTCATCTTTGAGGTTTTGTTCCAACACTATTTTTCTCTTTTTTCCTCTCAGTGAAACCCTTGTAAGTTGTGCTGTTGTTAGAACCAGAGGTGGGTAACCCAGTTTCAAAGAGTAAAAAGACTGACCATGTATTTGCTCCACCAACATGCACTAAACCACCTGATTACAATAATTAGTTCTCCTATCATGCTGAAGAGTTATGCTAATTAGAATCAGCTGGTTTAGTGCATGGTGGTGGAGCAAATACATGGTCAGTCTTTTTTACTCTTTGAAGCTGGGTTACCCACCTCTGGTTAGAACGTGACACTGTGTTCCTTAAAGCTGCTGTCTGTTTCTCTCCTACAGGATTCTAGCACTCAAAGAAAACTTTCTGCTAAAGTTTGAAATGCATGTAAGTTTTTTTATTTATGTATATTGTGAGCTATTTATTCTTCATATTTATTATTTACTATTTTACACACTTCTAAAGGCACATGCTGTTTGAGGACATTTGAGTGCTCAGCAATCCCCTGAGCTGTTTATTTTGTATTGAATTCCGCGCATGTTCTGCAATATGCAGCTCCATTGGTCCATACAACAAAGAACACAGTGCAGGTTTTTCCCAGTATTTGCTCTCAGTCACTCACACGAAGCTTGTATTCAAGCTTACACTGAAATTTAATCAAGGTTTCAATTTTTTAAAGAAAGATGGAGAAGCATTCCTCTATACCGGGGTGGTTTATGCAGCTGTTTGCTTCTCTGCCATTCTCTTCCATTCAGGCCTGCAGCCAGGAGGACCGGAAGAGGGACTTTGAAAAGATATTTGCGCATTACGATGTCGTAAGTCATGACTGCTCAGACTGTTCTGGGATGGTCTGAAAAGTTTTTATTTTAAGTGTATTTTTAAAATTATTTGCCACTTAATGAGTAGATGTATTGACCAAGATATACAATTATAATACAGTAATACATGATAAAATACATAATATATATATAAAATACAATAATAATCCCCTGTTTTTCAGAGTAAGACAGGAGCTTTAGAAGGACCAGAGGTGGATGGCTTTGTTAAAGATATGATGGAGCTAGTCAAGGTGGGTCAAAGGGCCAGTTACTCTGCGACATGTTCAAATGAAATCTCACTCTGAATCAAGGTGTGAATTGTGCACTTCCATTGTCCCTAAAAATGGTGACTGTAAGCTTTCACACAAGATGTCCACAAGCATATTTGCACAATGCCTGGTGTGGCGTATGCACCCCACACCAGTGCTGCCAGTGATTTTCAGTCTTCTTCTGGTCCCCCAGCCCAGCATCAGTGGCACTGACCTGGACAAATTCCGGCGTGTCCTGCTGGGTCACTGTGACGTCAATGGAGACGGAAAGATCCAGAAGAACGAACTGGCGCTGTGCCTGGGCCTGAAGCTGAACTCATAACCCCTCCCTTGAGTTGGCAGAGAAACCTCCGTGCCTCTGCCCACAGTGCCATCTTGAGACAGCCCATATTAATGACAACCCAGTGCAGTAGCTTTTATAAGAGGAGCTCAATTATCAGCTGAGGACGGTGTTGGGAGTGATGTGGGGGAGGGAAAGGACTAGTTTTTGAAATGTCTTGCATGCTCTAGATTTACATTGTTGACATTGTTTGTGGCATTATTTATATCTTAGCTGCTTATAGGAGTGTGCCAATATTGAAAATGTAATGCGCTGTGATGGAATCGACAAAATTCTGGACAAAAGTGTGATGATTGCACAGGATTCTTCATCATCTGTGTGAAAGCAAAAGAAAGGACTAAGCTTCTTGGTGGTTCCAGGTTATTTGTGTTATTGTGGTTTTGCTTACCTACACTTGTTAGCCGTGATCTGAAAACTGTCAATGGACTTGATCTGTTATTGTTTCAAATGTGTGTAAAACTTATATGTAATTATGTAAAATAAGGGAATTAAATACATTGTGATGAAAACTCTGATATATGTTTGTTATGTCTCTGTCCACATCAATTAGAAATAGAAATTAGAATAAGAAATTATTCTTGAAGTGCATTGATCTCCTAGAAAGGGTCAAAGGAACCTAATCCCAATGGCTTTTATAAGCAGAACTTTGATTTAACCACTAGCTATTTAAAACAGACCGATATTTCCACCTCTTTAGCACTGAAAGGTTCTGCCCAAAACCATCACTATCAGGACCAATGAAATCAGCAGAAATATTGTTTTTAACATGAATTTTCTCTTGAGAGTGTAGCCCTGCATTGAAATGACACTAAGGTGAATAGAATGCTGTATTGATCCTAGGGGGTCATGAAATGTATGTTTATTTGCCAGAATTCTCCTTATATTTACAAGATTGTGTATGTCTAACACTTTGTAATTAGTATTTAAGGATTTGAAGGAAGGTGGCTAAAGTTCAAATTCCCATTTGCTGAACATCTGACCTCCCTTTTTCTTCATCACCCAAGAAAGAGTCACTTAATTAGTGAATTAATTTATTGGTCCATTAAGACATACATTTTGTGTATTATTCTGTTCCACCTGAGACAGATAATCAATGTGACTTAATTCACATTGACAATATGACCCTGTGAGACAAAGAAATTTCAATTGAGGTGTCTAGTCTTACAGGGATGCTGGAAGCTGGAATGTTCCCTTGGGAATGTACAAATGCTTTGGGGGAATTTATAAGAACATGCCGTTCAAGTTTTCTGGTTCTTAACTGGACTGTGTCTGCACCTGTTTGTTACAGCACAAAACCCACATAGCTGCGATTTTAAGACTGGGATGGCAGATATACCATCCTGCCAAGTTATGGTTTGGTGGGGCAGCATGTCCCATACCTATACAGCACAGAGAGCTAGGAAATTTTCAGGGTTCCCTACAGAAATAACCACAATGACCACAGACTCTCTATGAAAACTAAAACATTAATTTGACCCCACTTCAACAGAGAGAATGCACAAACAGCTTTAGACGTACACACGATAATGCGCCAAACGGGATTTCGCATTTTTTCCTTCTTCTTTTTCCTGCCTGATTACATAATCATAAATGCCCACAAAGAATATGTCTCGCCATTGGACATTTAGATACATTTAGGATAGCATTGCTTTGGACTACAGCTTGTTTAATTTGTGTGAGGTAAGATAGCCAATATTGTTTCTTGTTTATTGTTTCATAATTTTAATATAAATACTTTTAAGGCAGGCCTAGATTTTAAACCTTGAATTTTATTTATAGATTTATAGATAGTGCTTGCTTTGTGTGAGTCACTTGGCATTTTTGTACATTGCAAACGTGTTTATCTGATCTTTAAACACTACATAACCCTACATGAATCAGGGCCTGATAACCATCACTCTCAGAGCAGTGGAAGTTCCAGTGTTATGATATTTAGGTGGTAGCTCTGAATTTATGTTTTAATATAACACTAATTAAACGCTCACATCCTATTAAATGTCATTTTGTTATTAAGAATTAGAGTTCTCCATTGAGTAACAGGTCTTAACATACAAATCATACCGATGCTAACCTTGTCCTCAAAGTTCATCATGATGCTACACAACGAAAAACCAGTTTGCGCTCAGTATCTTTCATCCTACGATATTGCTGGCACGTTAGCATACCAATCCTGCTAAACTGTATTGAGCATTGAAAATGTGCAGTGCCTGGTCACGTGCTGTCCGTAATACACAACCCAGACCATATTAAAAATGTTGGAATACAACTGGAAGCATTCATCTAGAAATGATGGGGCTATTTGAGAGATCCTAGAACTTTAATTCCTAGAAACCACAAAGCCTAAAGGAGAGGTGCGAAATTGACCCAGAAAGAGATGCAGAAACAAACACAGGCTAATCAGCAGACTGGATGATGCAGCCTGAGTTATCAGTAGAAGCCGTACTGAAATGTATAGTCTTTCTTGGGTTTTTGGTTCGCATTCTGTTGGCTTTTTGTGATATTACAGTTTGGTGAGCATCCCTATTTTAATAGCAGCTTACATATGGGAATATTACATAAAATGGCAATTGAAATGTGACACAGTAAAAATCATTGTTTTACCTTCTCTCTCTCTGACTCTCTCCTTCTAAAGGATGTTTCATCAACCACACACCAAAAAGGTTTTGCTGTTGTAACAGGTATTGAGTTCTGAAATCAAGACTGCAATATTGACTGTAACTGTAATATTGGTCATATGCTCAGTCTATTGACTAGAGTGAGATGGGCCAATGGTTACTGTTGGCAGTGCAAAATAAGCATCAGTGAGGCTCAGTGAGCGAAGTTTGTTGTTCAATAAAGAGCGATGACTACAAATGTTTGTCAGAGTCTTGTTTTGCGCTTTGTTTTCTGTCTGGTGTCATCCATAAATTCCACCACCTAAAATTTCCATGACAAAGCTAAATCCTCCCACTATTGTAATCTGTGTTGCATCAAGCATGTCAAGCATCTTTTTTTTTTTGAAAAATGATTTAATATTAATAATGTTTTGCATAATTATCATAAATTAGATTTTCACTGAGCTTACTTATTCTGTTATTCCCTGCAGTGTACCAGCCTCAGGATACATCAGTTCCTTGATTTATATTCATTAGAACATCTCTACATGCAGAATAATTTCTGCTAAGAGTTTGTGGTTTACCAAACAGTCTGGAGAGACTGTAGCTTTTCAACAGCCAGTACTATTGCTCTGCAGCATAGCTGTCCTGAACTAACCTTATCTTGGCCTTAATATTAGCCTGACAAGAATGACCAATGGTGGTGCTTTAACCATTACAGAATGGCAATTTGCTGGGTTGTCCTTCATTGAGTGTTGGTAGCACTAATTTTAGGATTTAGTTCAGGATTTTCATTTCAAAAGGTTATCTATCAAATTTAAATTCAATTTAGATTTATATGGACTCTTGGTCACACAATAGAGAACTTGCATGATATCTTCATTCATAACATAGAAATGAATTATAAATTCAACTGAAAAATAGAAATTGCAATAGATTTCTATCCCTAATCACTACAACCACAACACACAAATCTCAATGCACAGGGACAAATGCATGATGTTGGGAGGGAACACGGTTAGAAAACCTGGTTGCTTGCAGTTCTTCATGAAACATGGTCATTCTTTGCAAAGAGGAGTCTTCGCTCTTCAGCTTGTGGATATGAGATTCATCCTGTGGATCCATTCACATGAATTATGCTTTCACAAAGCATTGGCACTGCTACTGTTTGGCCATTACTTCAGTGCCACAGTAATGTTGGGTGAAAGGGATGGACTTGTTGGATTGAATTGTTGGACTCTGATAGCTGTCCACATCCTTATTCTCACATCAATCTTTTAGGGACACTTCACTCAATATATCAAAAATGATAAGCTGCAAATGCGTCATCCCTGTCCACAATACAGACATAAACGTGGAAAAGCACAGAAGAATCTGGTGCATCCACTCTATTTCTTTCCTCCTTTACAGGTGGGGTCTCCGCACATGGGTCTGATTGCTGTAATTTCATCAAGCTGTGCCTCATGGGTAATGACACTGCAGCGCCCTGTCATTAGGCTTGCTCTGTGATTTTGTGTCTTTTTGGGGCGTCTTGGCCTGGTGCCCCTCCACTTTAAGCCCATCACCTCCCAGGAGTGAGGCGCCAGCACAAAGAGAGCTGTCAGGGAGCCTGGAGATAGGGACAGCCAGTGATTAGATCTGAGCGCTCGGGGCGAGAGGGGCTCTGGTGGGGACTGTGGGGTTTGCGGTTCCTGGCCCTCCGCAGCTGAGGCCCTCTGGTCCGAGCCAGCCAAGTCTGATGGCTAAATTAATGACTGGCCGCCGGTTGATTGGCAGTAATATCCCCCCACCTCCTCCGCTGCTCTGTGGCAAGCTATCATCTGGGACCATCTTGAGTCAGGTCACATGGGTGCATGCCGTCAGGATATTAAGGTTCTAAGTCAGAGCAAAATAACATATGTGCAGAATAAGATTGCATGAATGTGAATGTTTTCCAGGGATAGGAAGCATCTGTAGCTGTACCGTTCCTGTTTTAAATATCTATTGAAGATTAAAGATAATTGTTGGGTCCCTGTTATTTGCCATACGTCTGATACATCCATTAAATGGCTTGTTCTTTTTTTTTCATTTTCCCAAAATGCAAAATGGAGGATTTCTGGACATCAATATTTTTTAGCTCAACAAAAACATTGGCAAACAGATAAATATGTATCTATAATGATGAACCATACCTGCCACATCAGCCTTTTGCCTTTAAACACCAGTGGTGAATTAAATCAATGACACTGTGTTCTTACAACACAATTGAACACAAAACTGATATTGTTACGGAAGGCAAGCATTTCTGAGAATCAATTTATCGTTCAGCACCTCGGAGGAGATATAGGAGCATTGGCAATGTGGCCATCTCCTCACATAAATATAGCAAGAAAATCTAATTGGTTGAATGGGGGACCCATTTCCTGCCCCCCTTCTCAAATGTGCTTTTTGGAATAGTTGTGCAGCCACACTTGTAATTCCTAGTTCAACATTAAACATTTGTGTGGTGATTACATGGGAATTTCCTCATACATGTTCTGAAATTGGTACATGGCACATTATAGAAATGGAATAAGATGACTTAGAACATGGCTGTCCAACCCTGTTCCTGTAGATCTTCCACCCTGAAAGTTTTCATTTCAACCCTAATTTGGCACGTCTGACTCTACTATTGGCAGCTCAATGAGATCTCTAGCTGTTGAATGAGGTGTGTTTGGGTTGAAGTGAAAACCCACAGGACAGTAGATCTCCAGGAACAGGGTTGAGCAGCCCTGACGTAAATGAATCCTCTGCTGTGATAATTCTCATATTTTATATAACACAATCAGCAGCAATTTCACAAAAAGATACAACAGAAAATACAAAATACTGTTTTGCACACAAATGACAAATGTAGAAATAATACATTGTCCATACCTGCTGTCTTTATATTATCAACCAGTAAACACCAATGCCTGAAGACCCCAGAATGTTAGCATTCCTGCCCTCAACATCCGAATAGCCAATTTCCATCTCTCGTTGTGATCTTGGCAATGCGTTTTCAGCCATAATTACAGCATGTTTTACCACTGGCCACTGTTTATCCACAATCGCCGAATATACATTTAAAAACATCAGATTGTATCCAAGCTTGCATGTCAAATCCATCCCATATAGTACGCTATTACAAATACACAGATGAAAAAGATGTTTGAGCAATACATTTTTCTGACAATTTCTGAAAATGAAAAAGATTTGCAGTGTATTTTGGTGAATGTGTACTGAAATATTGCAGGGAAATTATGTATATTTAATCTCATTCTATTGGCATGTCTTTGTAAGAAGCCCAATAATTATAAATTAAATTGGAACAGACAGCTCTCTCCTGCATTTGCTGTGTGTGTTTGATTTCTGATCCTTAAGAAATGTTTTATTATCCATAATTTTTTCTTCATTCATGTGTTTTACTTTTTCTTAGCGAATACCCAGAATTAATGTTTGATTTCTTAGTTATGAATAAATGGTATGGTCAGTGTTTGAATAGCAGTACGTTCTTTGCAATGCAATCTTTGGGAGACCTCTGGTGGTTGGTTGTAGTGCTAAAGCATGTGTTGTAGACTTTCCTTTGGCAGTTCAAAAAAAGAGATAATTACTGCGAATTCATTTAATGGACGTGTATATATATGTACATATTCTTTATATAAAAAATAAAAATAAAATATATATATATATTTGTGGCAAACACGCCTGCCACAGGCCACCGAAGTGGCTTTCTTTGGGGCCCTCCAGCACAGAGACACAGGGAGAAGATGTTAAAACAGTCCACATTTATTCCACGAGGGTTTGGCAAGATGTTACAGCCAAGTGAGCAGATCTCAAACACTGTCATGACAGAGAAGCTCCTGGTGTGGGTGGGGATGGCAGATTTAACCTGTGCGCAGTGATTACCTCACTACGCACAGGTGCAGCCACTCCTGTTCCTGGGTCCAATTAGCCTGGCCAATTATCTAATTCTTCCCCAATTATCCAATTGGCCAGGTCTAATTAGCTTGACCCAGGGCAGGTGTGGCTGCTTAAACCAGCCATCCCCACACCACATACCCCCAACGCCAAACTGAGGCCAGGGAGAATCACGGGCCGAAGCCTACACACCCCCCCCCCCCCCCACCCCCACCCCCACACTCCCAAAGCAAAAGACCACAAACAAAAACAAAAACACTCCAAACACGCTAAAAAAAAAGTCAGGGTGGGGGGGGCCCCGGAACAGTCCAGTACATGCGGCGACCCTCCTTCGGATGACAAGGCAGCCCTTCTTCCTCCTCCCTCCTGGAGCACGGGAAGTCCTGGGCTGCTCTGCTGGCTGGTGGGGGCGTCACCGGCTTGGGCTGTTCCAGGGGCTGTGGTGGGGTGGCTGGGCTGGTGGGCTGGTGGACTGGCCGTGTGGTGCTGGGGACCAGGAACCCTCGTGGCTGTGGTGGCCGCCAGTCGGCTCTGCTGGCAGGCGGCTGCAGGCTTATCCCCTCATGGGCTCCGGGCAAACCAACCAGGCCAAAACAAAGAACTAAAAACAACCAAAATGGACGAGAAAGGAAGCAAAACGGCGCGGCCACCGCTCGTGCGCCGCCCGTGGCTGACCCGCCTTCCCGGCCAAGTCCAGCTCACGGCGCGACCACCTCTCGTGCACCGCCCGTCGCTGACCTGCCTTCCCGGCCAGGTGCAGCTCCTCAGCATCCCAGCTGAGGATTGCCTCCTTCCCCTCCCTGGTCATCTTCAGCCCCCCATTTTTGGCCCGGAGGATCCACCCGAAGCCCTGTCGGGAACACCTCAGCCGCCCCTCCTCCAGTGTGCTTCCTGGCTGGCCCTCCTGTGCCTCTTTGCTCTGCCGGAGGAGCCCCACGTTGGGCGCCACTGTGGCAAACACGCCTGCCACAGGCCACCGAAGTGGCTTTCTTTGGGGCCCTCCAGCACAGAGACACAGGGAGAAGATGTTAAAACAGTCCACATTTATTCCACGAGGGTTTGGCAAGATGTTACAGCCAAGTGAGCAGATCTCAAACACTGTCATGACAGAGAAGCTCCTGGTGTGGGTGGGGATGGCAGATTTAACCTGTGCGCAGTGATTACCTCACTACGCACAGGTGCAGCCACTCCTGTTCCTGGGTCCAATTAGCCTGGCCAATTATCTAATTCTTCCCCAATTATCCAATTGGCCAGGTCTAATTAGCTTGACCCAGGGCAGGTGTGGCTGCTTAAACCAGCCATCCCCACACCACAATATTTAATTTAATGGTGCTTTCTGGAACACTTCTGAGTATAGTGAATTATATATATATATATATATATAATTCACTATACTCAGAAGTGTTCCAGAAAGCACCATTAAATTAAATGTACTAATATTAGATGTATCAAATGTTAAATATGTCAGGATTTCATGAATGTTGTACATTACACATATTACACTAATCTGCCCTATTAATTCAGTATGATGATTCTGAATGTCCAATAATACCAAGTTATGAGCTCATTGTATTTCAATTATTATTTGTGAATTTGGACCAAAAAAAATAAGAAAAAATTAAAATAAGCTTACTGGGAAGTCATGTTTTTCTCAGAGGCAGCATTTAAGCAGGTCATTTCACCCTTCTGGAGGGCAGTATAACTGAATGATTATATTTATAGTCTGTCCCAAATATATTCCAAATTATGAAATGCCAGTGGCATAAATATCTATAACATTCAAAATTAATAAGTTCCTCTATTGTGTCTAACATTAGGCCTACTCCGTGAGAAAAGAAGTATGCTGACACTTTTACCCCATTGAGAGGTGGTGAAAGAACGAACCTTGCGGCTCTCTATAGTGTTTTGCATTGCGATGATCCTTTTTAATTTCCATTGTGAACATTCTACATGCTTAAGCACTGACAAAGGCCCGTGTTTCAGTAATTAGATTAATACCATGTTGCCCCCCGCACACACACACTCCCATACCGCTAGAAGCGGTAATGACTAGCGATGCCAGGGAAGGATCCTCCTCTGCTAATAAATACACTGCTGTAGCGGTATCCGAGGCTAAGGGAGGAACAACAAGCACAGACAAGCGGGGTGCAATCCAGATAGCCTTAGGCAGGCCTGCAGTCTTAAGAGAGAGGGGTGGTGGCACACAAATAAGCACAACAACAAACAATTACGCTGAGAATACACGTCCCTACGGGCCCCCCTGCATTAGACAGAAGCGTCTGTGCTGCTTACGGTGTTTTCACATGCGTGTCTCTCTGGGTTATATATTCCTTTCAGATATGAATTGATATAAATCCCCCGATGCAGAATTGTTTGCAATATTTATGTATTGCTTGTTTCCCCTTTTCAGAACGTGTAGGCTATTGTGCTATCGCGTCACAACTATGCCACCAGGCCAACCACTGTGTAAAGCGCTGCAGCTTAGACGGTGCATTGGCTATTTTCAATACGACCAGCCCCGTTGAATTCTTGCGCATTCCTCACTGATAACAAATGTGTTATCAGTAGCTAGGCTACCACCATAGACGCCACATTGGCCTTTGGATCGTACGTCAATGTCGCCGCCATATTGGTCCAGGCAAGACTGGCCTGTAAACAAGTGCAAGTAAACGGGGGAGCTGCGGTTTTTTTGGATAAAAAGCACTATAACGTTTACATTCCTCGACCGATTTCAATTAATCATTTTTATATTCAAGGGTTTATGATCTACGCGGAGGACAAAAAAAGTTTTATGGATAGTTAGGCTATAATCGCTGCTAGACGCTCAAGAGAGGAGTGTGTATCAACGTTAGGTTTACATGAACTTAATTACTTACGTGGTGGAAAATAATTCATTGTCATAACTTATGACTCATAGGGAATTGCCACAGTTAATTTTAACCTGGCAACCTAGCTAGAAAGTAATAAATGCATTGCTAGCTAACTTGAGTAGGTTTGTAAGCATCAAATAACCTTGATTGTAGGCTAGCTTTGCTTGTTAGCTACCTACCAAGTATTTCTTGCAAATGACCTTCTTCTTCTTCTTAATAATACATTAATTACTTTCTAGCCAGTTATGCTCAGTTTAATTCGTTCAAAATCAAAACACGTCTGTGGGGCCATGAAATTTGTTGTGACAGCTCCATAATAGGACATATTCAGCCTGGCTGTCCCGCGCATAGATGTTTTCGTGTGGGTGGGGTAAAAGTCAGACGCGCGGGACCATAGACCATATGCCATATGTTTATGGCTACCACAACGAACCCTGGCTGATGTAAATCTACACCCATCCTAAAACTGCAGTAGGAAACAAATTGGCGCTTTTCTCCGAAGCATAATATTCCTTTGATGACCTTCACTGACAGCCCCGTAGTATTTACAGACAGTTACAAATAAGCGCAGCCTACACCAGCATGCTGTTGTGTGTATTTACAGCCGAATGGCATAGGCCTATTTTTATGACAGACCGGTTTTGCTCAGGTTACTTGGTATAGCCACTAGATGGCCTGCTTTGATTGAATGCGAATGAGTTCTACATCTACACATAAGGGTAACGATAAGGTTCTCTAAAAATCATCGACAGTAGTATTGCAATATCTTAGCGATAACGTGGTCACAATTCAGCATCACTACTTTAAATTATACGCTAGTGATTCTTATGTAGGCCTTTCGCTCCACTACAGACAGTAACTTTCACAATAGGTCAAATAAGCGAAACAAATTTGAATCAAACTTTGGGTCAACAAGGTGAAAAATAAAACATCTTAAATCCGTCAAAGTCAAGACCTTTCCATGAGATAAGAGGGCACAAGTGAATCCGGTAAAAAAAAACTACTACAATCACTGGTCATTAACAGGTTTGATCCCACAGCAGGATTTAACAACAACATTTATGGCTTCCTAGTAAGGCCACGGCATACTGTACGTGTCCCTGAAGTTATTAATCTCGTTATATTTGGGCTGGAGAAAAAGAAGAAAAAAACATCGATTAGACATATCCTAGTATTCTTTTTTTAATCTAGAACAATCTGTTGTCAATTGTACTGTGCATCTAACATTTATGTGCCTTAAAAATATTAGGTATTGAAGGGCCATTCAGGTAGCCTAAGCCTAACACATTGCAAGGCTTTATCAGTGAAGGAAACGAGGGCGCGCATTTCTTGCGTAGGGACGCCAGGTTCGCGCGCCCCGTGCTCTCGTCAGCTGCAGTGAGGTGCACTGAAATGTCTGAGCAGCTGAGGGAGAACTCAGCAGGAATTTCTGTCTCAGTGGTCTTGTTTCCTGCGTAACTCACATTTTTTGCGTGGAATACCGGCAATTTTCACCTTTCCCATTGTGGCTGGGTAGCTGGCTACGACTTTTTTGATATGGCATGTACAGGAGAAACATGGAACTTATTCCAACGTGGAAAATAACGTGGGTTTTAAATCTCATCGACATCGCCCACTGCTGGCTTCTCCCTCTGCCTTGTTTGGGATAGCAGCACTCAGCCACACAGATTGTAGTCTAGCTTGATATCGCTACAGCTGTGTGAATAGATAGTCAGTTTGCAAGATAGCTAGGCGCATTTCTCGCCGAAATTATTTGGAGAAACAGTTTTATTTTTTAGTCTGATCGGGCATCTTTCCAGACAAAAATATAACGCGGAACGGTCTTATTCAGGTTTCACTCAAGGTAGCTGGTTAGATAGCCGGCTAGCTAGCTGCCCAGTCCGTCAATCTAGCTAGCTAGCTGGCTAGCAAGGTTGTGTTGGAAAATGGAGGCGGTTATTGAAAAAGAATGCAGTGCGCTTGGAGGACTTTTTCAGACCATAATCGGCGACATGAAGGTAATGACAATGTTATTAAAATGCTTCGTAATCGTTTTTCCCCAATCTAATGCAAGGCCCTTTTATTTGTTAATGATGTGTAGCACTAAATATGGCTATCCGGTAAACTGGCCAATGGGCTGGTTAGCCTGTTTTTATTGAATGGAAAACAATATCGACATCTATTATGACTGGATAGGTGGCTGGCTAACGTTAGTTGGTTCCCTGGCTAGATTAAAATGAATCAATTAGCTAAGTGGCAGTCACTGTAGTAGGACAAAATACGTTTCTACTGGCTTGAAATTCTAGCATACGTATCGATACCAAGCAAATGTTAACCAGCGCGGTATGAAAATCTGTTAAATTTTAAGTAATCCAACGCCAACGAATTGCTTAATTTGGCTCTCTCGTTTGTGCATATTTCCCCTGACACAATTCAGACTGAGAGCCTGCTCGAAATCATTGTTCAATAAAGCTCAGTGATATATTGTTCGCTAGCAATTGGCATCTAGGGTATGCACGGTGAGTTTGTTTTTCATTGCGTTCTGACCAGCTCGATACCACACAACCATACTGTCGGTTCACCAATTTCTACGTTGCTGGATAAAGTGAGGAATTGGCGACAGTAATGCTCAGAAGGCTAAAAAAGTTTAGTTGGCTTCATGTACGACATCAAGTCGTTATATTGCTACGTAGAATGTTGCATTGGAACGGCAATTGTTTAATTTAACCACAACTTAAGATGGTGCTTTCCGAAATTACTGAATTTATTTATTTGGCTTTTACATTTTTCTTTTCGGTCGTGGAATTGTTTATGCATTGGACTTGAGAATATATTGAGGGCAAGGGAACGAACACGGATGCGATCACTGGCTTACGTGGAACTGGACCCCATTTCACGAGGCATCGATCGTGTCACCTGTTGCAAATGCCCGAATGTTGAAAATAGCAGGGTGACCTCCAAGGGAGATGTGGCACTTGGTTGCATGTGACCATCTTCACTGACACGATAGAGGATCTTTTCCGCAGCGAAATTAAACAGGGTCTAGCGTTAAAACGACAAATCCCAGAAGACTGCTAAGAGAGGTACATTGACGTATGGAACAGAAAACTGAAAATTCGGTTTCATACTCAAGCATGGTCAGAGTTGAAATGCACACGATTCTCAAGTGTAGACTTGAGCACAGATCTTTATCATTAGTATTGCGGTTAAAAGTGATAACAGAGGTCTAAAATGAAAATGTCTGGGGGTACAGTTGTGATTTCAATTCAGCATTTAGATATACTGAAGATTTTAACGTTTATGGCTCTAAAAATTAATACGAAATAATCTTGTGCACTTTAGATGATTAATCTGAATGAATATCAGTAAAAATGTGCGGTAAGATGTAATCCTCTTGTATGGAAAACATTTTTTGGGAAGCAGTGGAAGAGACAACTGTGGTGTCTTATGGTAAAAAAAAAAATCTGTGCTATATTACAGTAGCTGTTATTTAATCACACAGTGAGTTATATCACAGTCCACGATAAACCGTGCTTCCAAGTAAAGCAAGCAATTTTTTTTTTACAACTGAGGATGATTCATGCTATCCATCAAATTAGGCTTCCTGTCTCTCTGCTTCCTCCTGAGGGCTTCCATTTGTTTTATCTTGAAATGTCAACTCTGTTATTCAAAGACGGAATGTAATGAGGGTGCTGCTTAGAAAAATAAAAAAATGGCATCTTAATTTCTTTGGAGCCACATGGTTTCATGTGTTGCCAAGGTAACAATTGACTTGGTATCATGTGTTGTCTTGGTAACATTTGTTTGACTTATTACCTGAACAACAAGGGAGGTCCAAGAATACACATTTAAACTGTGGGGGGCAGTATCTGATTTAATCAGTTACTGTTGAAAACTGACCTTGTTATTGGGTTCTTAAACTTGAGTCTTCGCTGTAGTGGTTTCACCCTTCCCTTTTGCCTGTTTTCATGCTGCTTGAACCAATGGATGTTTTTTTTTTTACACTCATTTACCTATTGTGCAAGGGTACTGCCATTATCAGTTATAGTATCAGTCTTTCCGGTGTTCTGTTTTGTTTGACTAATGTTATAGTCATGTCTCTCCTGTTGAACCCTGGGGTCTTGGGCCTGCCAACTCTTGTCATGCATTGGATTCTGGTTCTAAACCCTGCCCCATTCACAGATCCTCAGACCTTTCAGTCTACAGAATCTTTACACCTCTTATCTTCCAGCTTTGCTCATTTAGGCTATTTGTTAAAATTGTGCCCCACATTCACTGTGCTAGGCCAGTGTGTCAGAAGTCACACAGACTCGTATATTGAATGCATGTAGGACAGGCCTGTAATATGGTTACAGAAAAAGATTGTGGTTTCAGATGTATGGATTTAGTGTGTTGACCCCTCTGATAGTGACTTGCGTTATTTTCCTGGTGTGATGCGCCATGCAGTTGATGTGTGTTTATTAAAGGGATGGATGATGTGTGTTTATTAAAGGGATGATGCATTTCCTGAAACGGTGTTTCCTTTGTCCCCACAGAGCAGCTACCCAGTCTGGGAGGATTTTATCAGCAAGGCTGGGAAGCTGCAGTCCCAGCTCAGGTAAACTGGGCTCCCATGTTACTGTTCTCTCTCTTTCTCTCTCTTTTCATTCTCTCGCTCTTTATCTCTGTCTATCTCTGCTCACACACTGAGCAAAGCAATGACAGCTGTAAGCTGTATGACTGCTCTTTTGATAGAGGTCACACCAGAGCAGTTTATTTCCCGTTTTGCAGACCTGTCAATCATTTCCTTGCATGCACTTGCATCCACGTCAGAAGCCGCGAGCTGTTTTCAGAACAAATCCTATTGGTTGCACACATTCCTCACCTCATTTTTTATTTTTTTTTTGGAAGGCAACACGGCAATTTCCAGATCTTTTTTTTATTGTGCTGTGGCCAGCAAAACTCCTGTTCCCACCCTTAGGCAGTGGAGGTCACAGTGGAGGGAACTCTGTTAACTTCCACAGGTGTATGGGTTTCAGTTGAACTCCAGTCTAGCTGAACCGAAGCCTCTGACGGAATGTGGAACACCTGCTGGATGGAATGCGGACCACCTGCTGGGGTCATCCCTTAGCTGGGGTCAACCGTTAGCTGCTGGCCGAAAGGCATTTCTGTGGATGTCCAAGACACCACCGACTGGCCTGACCGCTAGATTCTGCCCAACTCCCCCCCCCTCACAGCGTTCCTTGAAAATGAAGTTTCGCGTTTCGAATGGTGTGACTATCCAGCGCAGAAGGTTATGTGAGCTCATTGGGGGGGAAAAGGCAACTAACCTTTATCAGGAGAGATTAACTGAGACTCATTTTGTCCTCGTTGTGGCTATAAAAGAGTGTCAGTGGGTGTGTTTTTGGCTTTTGTGGGTTAATAATTCACTCAATTGATCAATCAATCTGTCCCGCGCAACGGCCAGAGATACGTTTGATTTACAGAAACAATATCTGGATTGAGGTCTTTCTCTGCAGTTTGTAGTGCAGAGTAGTGGAAGGTCACATGTTATTTTCGGAGTGGATTACCTCCCTGTGGCCAAGTATTACTTTAGTCTGATTATGTATATGTAGCAGTCACAAGAGTCAACATTAATGAGTTATTTCACACATTATTGCACTGATTTTTGGTAAAAGCAACACAGTTTAACATTTCTAAAATTCTTTGAAGAATTACCATTTGTAATTGTAGTAATGTAAGTCTTATAATTCTTGTAGCTTTTGTCTGTTAACTATAAGAGCTCCAGTCAGAATGATTTTTCTTAATGACATGCTTATTTTTTATTTACCATTATTTTCCTGACATGATTCAAGTTTGTCCCACATGTGAAATGTATTGAAATGTTGGGGTTTGAATGTGTCAGTGTGTAGTGCTGTGTGAGCAGTACTGAGTGAGCAGTGAATGGAGGATGACCCCTGTCACCTCCCACCCATATCCTTCCTCACTGCCCTTGGCAGTCGTCAGTCAGGTCAGCAGGGCAGAGTCCAGGCTTTATGAGACACACACACACACACAGTCTCTCTCTCACGCGCACACACACACACACACGCACACACACACAGTCAGTAGTCACAAGGAAATCCTGTGTACAGAGTTCAGCTCCTGTAGCTACAGGAAAGAAGCCCAGTGAGCAGAATCTGCTCTTGTGGAGACTTGAGTACAATGTGCGCTTCCTTTTCTGGACTGCTGGGATGCATGGACTACTTGGGGGCCCCTGCCACATTTATTTTCAGTTTCCCTTCAACAGAAATTGTATTTCTATAAAATTCTGCAATCTATAGGCTATGCCACCATAGTTGTCCTTCTTTCCTCAAGTTTCACACTCTGGCTTAAGTCATTGCCTTCAATAACTTATTTTGTGTTTGGAGATCCCTGTTGAAACATTTCAAAGAAAATCTAAATGGTTTCCACATTAATGATGTTTAAACATTGCAAAGATCCACTTAACTTCTTTGAAACTACCAAGGTTCTGAAAATACTGCTCCATGATTTAGGTCTCCTTTTCCAGTGAAGTCATAATGTTTTTTTTTAAAATGTAAATGGAGAATGTTTTCCAAAGAGGTTATTTAGTTTAGAAGTCCAGTACCCTTACTCCTGAATTATACTTCCACCAAGGAACCTAACTCATTAATCTCATTCCCCTATCCCTTATAATCTCAACCTATCCCTTAACATTTAAAAAGTATTTTCCTTTTGGTTCAGTGTGACATAAATATAATTATCCATTAAAGCATTACTGGCAGTTGGCTTATTAATTTAATCTACAAATGTCATAGCAAAGGGGCAGTAGTCAGACACAGAGAAGTAACCCTGCACCAAAGTCCGGCTTTAAATAATGGCTTATAAAAAGCATTGGCTCCCTGCCTCCCCTCATTTCCCTCAGTGGCTGATGAGCGAGAGATAAGGTGTTGAACGCGGTCCAGCTGCCGCAGATGCACGTGCAGCCGGCGTGTGATTTCCCTGAAGCGCGCACGCTCGTGAGCAGCTGTGTTTCCCCCTCTCTCTTCCAGAGCCACCATGGTAGCTGCCGCCGCCTTCCTGGACGCCTTTCAGAAAGTAGCGGACCTGGCGACCGGCGCACGAGGTGAGCAGGTGTCCCGGACGCGGGGGAGGGAAGGAAGGAAGGGGTGGGGTGGGGGGCGAGCGGGGCGTGTCCGGAAACCCGTCTCCCGGCAGCAGAGGCGGGGGGCGGAGTCGAGCGTGTAAGGTGGCGGGAGGAGGGCGGGGCCGGTAAGCGAGCCATCAGGAGAGCTCCTGTATGGCATCTTTATTTGGTTTTATGCTCCGTGGCATCTGGGGCCGTAACTCATAATGCTGCAGGGCTGAGTCACCATCTGGCCTTCGGCAGGGTAAGACGGCTTTACTGGTGGTCAGATACTTTATGGAACCACGTAACGGCTGGGTCTCTAGATTGGAAATGGTGGGGGGGTTTGCCCAGTGTATTTTATTGTCTTTGGAGCACAGATGGATAAATCCCATCAGGCCGTCAGTTTATCTTCCTTCCCCAACGACCACGTTCTGTCCCCAAAGCTCGGTCTGCGCTCGGCGCTGCCTGCCTCACCGCTGGCCGCTGCTCGCGAATCGGCCGCTCGGGCGGGCGGACAGGTGGGCATTTTGAGAAGCTTGCTCAGAAACGGTGGACTTGACCTGCGGCTAAGCGCTTGGGAGAGCACAGGCAGGAGGGCGTGGCTTCAGAATTTCCCGTAACCCCGCCCAGTTTGGGCTCTGTTCTCCGCAGGGCTCCTGGAAGCCCCTTCCCTTCCTCTTCCTCGTTGTTTTCCGCTCGCGCACGCCCTCCCTGCTTCTCCATGCCTAATGCTGCGGAAGGCTGGGGCGCATAGAGCAGGCTGGTGGTGCTAAACCCCACTAACGCTAGACCCTCTCACAATGCTGCTGCATGTAGCGGCAGTGTTATAACATTAACAGAACGTTCCGCTAACATTGTGAAAACATTCTGCGTTGGCTGGGAATCCCTTCAGTACTGCGCTTGCTCTAGGATGTTGAGGAACTGAAATTCATTTGATGGGTTTTGAAGCTGGTGACCTTCGTTTTTTCCCTGATCAGAGTAAGATTTCAGCTGTTGGCTGCAGCTTGCATCTGTGTCCTGCGCTCCAGTGTAATTGACTGCAGCTGTGACCCGCATGGCAATTTCTCCGGTGCGTATCTGCACACGCTGGCAACCCGAGGGCTCTTCCCCGGTCCCGAGCCGACGAGCGTGCCAGCGTGCCCAGCGCCCGCGTTCGTTCCGGCTCCACGCCGGCAAACCCGCCAGTTACATCCCCACGCCTCTGATTGGCGGTTCAAAGAAACGTTAACGAGCAGAGCAGGCACCACCCCCCCCCTCGTTTTCGGAAGCGTGGCTAAGCCGGATCTGGGCTGGCTGTCGGCCTGTCGGCCCGTCGGCCCTGTGGGGATCATGTTCTATCGTTCATCGCTCTTCTGCCTCTGATGCCCATGGCATGATCCGCTGACGTTGGCCCTGCCTTATTAATTCAGTTCCCTCTGCACCGGATGTTTCCCCCGGCTTGTTGCGTGTGTGTGTCTGTGTGTGTGTGTGTGTGTGTCTGTGCGTGTGTGTGTGAGCGTGTGTGTCTGTGTCTGTTTGTCTATGAATGTGTTTTATGTTTGAATGGGTGTGCGCAGGTTTGTTTGTGAGACAATAATAAGCCAGCTGCTGCGACATCGCTGTATCTGTGTACGTGTATGTATGTGTGCGTGTGTGAGTGTGAGCGTGTGTGTGCGTGTGTGAGTGTGTGCAGTACCGCAGACTGCAGAAGGAAGCCTGGGAGCTGGGATCCCTGCGTGAGCTCACTGCAGCACAGACCATCATCTGCCGGACACATCCTGCCTCTGTTTGTGCTGCTATTAATAGCTAATGGCTAATGGCAGCTGAGAAAGACACACATCTGTCAGAGCAGAGCAGCGCTGAGGAAAGGCGGGTATGGCTAGCCGTTAACGTTCACGCCAGAGGCTTTCCCAGAGCCGCTAACGAGCCCGCGCCGCGCGGATCCCTCGCGCGCTTCTCCCTCCCTGTTTCTGGAGGTGGAGGTACAGGCTAACCGGAGCGCGGTGCAAAGCTACCTGCTCCCCCCAGCGTGTAACGTTACATTGCACTGCAGTCCGCTCAACCAGCCCTCTCCTCCCAGCCCCCTGAAATCCCAGCACTGCTGTGGTCCACAGCCCTAATTGGCTACGCGGGCTCCTCTCAGGGGGCTCGGGTTTTATGCGCCCAAAGCCCCAGGGTCTTTTCTTGGAGGAATGAAACGGAAATAATAATAAAAAACTCAATTTAAAGCGCACGTTTTTGTGACCGGCTTTCTTCCCCATATGGTGTTTTATGGCGAGTGTCTGTAACAATACCACGGCGGGCCACCACCACGTGCTGGATTTACGCTACGCTGTTCAGGGCTGGTTAAAGTGCGAGATCCCCCACAACGTGTCGTTCGCTTCCTCAGGCGCTTCCTCGCTCCGCGTGCGTGTGTGCCTGCTCTCCTTCCGCTCGTTACGGGAAGGGCGTGGTTTTCCTCCAGACCTCGGCGTGCGGCAGAGGCTCGTCCTCCTCGGCCTCCGCCGCAGGCGAACAATGGAGCTCTCTGAACGGCGGTAGCACGGCGTTTGAGAACATGAGCGGACAAAAACCCGCAAAAAGCGAGCGAGAACCTGGGGCGGGGGTGAGAGGGGAAAACGCCCGAGGAGGAGCCCGGACCCGGCCGTCACGCGTGGCGTTTCGGTCCCGTTCCGTGTCTTCGGAATGAAAACGGAAAAATGGGATGGCAGTTTGCCTTTAAGGCTGCTTTTGGGTGTGACCAGACCCAGAGGGGAGCCAAAATGGCGGCGCGCGTAGCTCCCGCTGCGAGGTTCGCCTGAAATAGCGCCTTTCGTTGCGTTCAGTGGGCGCGCTGAGGGCGTGGGCCCTCGGCGAGGACAGCCCCGTGGCGGCGGTGGCGGCGGCGGGGGCGAGGCTGACCGCGGGCTTTCTGTTCGCCGGTCTCCGTGTAAACACGCCAGCGTCCTGGCTTTGCCACCGCTTCCCCTCACGCTGTGTTTTTGTTTTGTTTCTGCTCCGCTCCACCTGGGCGTGGCACTGGGCTCCTTTTCAAACGCGCCTTAGTTTTCCGAGGGATTGTGTAACAGGGTGCCAGGTGTCACGTCAACTCCAGGGCATAACCCCACTTCTGCTGTCGTGGTCATGGCAACCCACAGTCTTACTGAGTCAGCTGCACCTTTACTTGTGGTTTACTTTCACACGCACACATTTGCATGCGCGCACACTCACACACCCACTCACACACATGCACACTCACACACAAACACGCACACTCACACACGCACACACACGCACACACAGTCTACATCGGGGGCCTTCTCATATCTCTCTCATTATTGTATACGAGTTCCCCATAGACCACCAGTGTAGGTCTGCCTTTGTAGCCTTCCTTTTACTAGAGCAGTGAGACTGCATTATTCATGTCTGTTCCTCTGGCGGTGGTGCGGTTCTCTCTCTCCTGCTTCAGACTGTGGTTCTTTAATTTTGCGACACCGATACCCTCTGATTTTTTTTTTTTTTGGTAATGTTTCCCCACACTGTAAGAGGTGCCCGGTATGGTACACTTGTCAGAACATGTGTCTTCAAGCTTCAGAAGCTCCCACATGAAGCTTTTTATATATTCAGGTGTTAATTAGTTTTTTTTTTAATGATAACCCTTTGGCACGGTTTTCTTGACACGCTAGGGAGAATCCTGTATAAAGTCGGCTTGCCGTATTGCTTTTTGCAGGGAGTCATGGGAGTTTGGTCTTCCGTGGAAGTGCCTTCGCAGCCGAAGGGCGAAATCTGAGACCCCACAGGGATACAGTGCTGCTTCTGCCGCTTCTGAGAGGTCGTCCTCTGTGCTGTTCCTACCAGAGACTCCCAGTCATCAGCATCTGGCCCTGTAGGAGAACATTCTGTACCTAGGCCAGAGGGGCTGGCCTCTGATTGGTTAGCCGTCGTGTGACAGCTGTCGCCATGGCACCCCTGTGACAGAAGCATTTCAGACATGACGGTGTTACCGAAGCTAAGCCACCCTCTGTTTTGGATATGAGAGTAAGGTTACCGAAGGTTGGCCACCCTCTTTTTTCAGAAACGAGCGTGACATTACCAAAGGCTCCGTCTGGCGTATGACGGCAGTATTAGCAAAGCTTAACTTCTTCTGTCTGGGGTATGACTGCTATATTACCAAAGGCTATTCATAATTTGTCTGAGATTGGACAGCAGTGTTACTGAAGGTTATTCACCTTCTGGCTCAGACAATATGAAAAATACCCTCTCGTATCTGATGAGTGACAATAAACTCAGTTAAAGAAAATAAACGGTCTGAACGGGAGGACTATGAAAATTCCCAGAAGCCCTTTAATTTAATCCTTGCACTTATTAAAGTGGGATTATGTGAAATGGTTGTGGCCGGTGGATTACGCGGTCATGCGGTTTGGGGGAAACCCTGGTGTGGCTGGAGAGGGCGGGGGCGGGCTCTGCAGGGGAGCTGGGCAGATGGACGGACGGACGGACGGACGGACAGATTGCCAAACAGACGTAAGCACAGAAAGGGGGGCGGTCCTCCGTGTGCGGCACGCTGCCAATAGCGGCCTCGGGCCGTCTGTCTCTGTTCCCGCCTCCCCGAGACATCAGATCTCTGGAGCCTCATCCAGGACAAGTCTTATCAAGCAGCAGAGCTACACTTTCACACTCTGTGGGCCAGAACAGCCAGGGGGAAAGACATGCTAATGAAAGGCCATGAGAAGAACATGAAATGGATTTTAATAAAGAATAAAAGAGGCTTTTACCTCACAAGCGGCTTTTAAACTTTTTTTTTAAAACTCTCCACAAATGGAGCGTCAGTATTGCTGGTGGCTGTAGCTCAATTGAAAGGGTGTCATTGCTTTTAGCTGAAAGCTGAAGATTTCAGTGCCATGTGGGGCACAGAATAGACTCGCTCTTTAGCTGTGCGATGTGCTAATGCTAAATGCAACCCCTTGAAGTTTCGTCTTGGATTGACCCCACAGGCACAGGTTTCAAAGTCTGATGCGAAACTCAGAGCAAAAACAAAAGCAGGAGTTCCTACGCAGGTGCTGGGCTCTATCTCCCTGGCGATAAACATTTTACTGACGCATGATAAGATTTTAAAGCTCCTTAATAAGCCTGAAGATAAAGCGTTTAGCTTGACTCCCTCTGCTTTTCTTACTTGCGCAGTCAAAAGAACATAAACCTGCTTTCAGGCTGGCAGGTTCCTGAAATGACATCACTGCAGATGTTCACTGGAAGTGCCTGCCTGGCTCCTCTGGTCTGTTTTTTTTTTTTTTGCACTTTGCTGAGCTTCCACCATCAGTGAATGGCCTCTTGGCGCATTTAAGCTGTCCAGGGCATTGTTCCTTGTGATTTAAGTTCTGGGTGTCGGTAGAGTTCACCCATCCCTGGGGATTTGGCGCATCTGAAGTCACTTAGAGGAGGTCTGTGTTTATCTGTGCTAGAGGTCAGCGGTTGGGCGCTCGTGTGGGAGTCCTTAAGGGGCCGTGGTCAGCGCATGTGGTTTTCTGATCAGCATCGCTTTTGGAATGCAGCGGGGCAAATGGTGAGATCTGAAAAACTCATTCATGCTGAAAAGCTTTTTTGCTTCCGAGACCTTTTTAGGGGAGCAGCAACTAAATGCTCCTGAGTTTGCCATCTCATAAATGGATTGAAAGACTTGTGCTGGACCAGGTTCTTGAAAGGCCACGTATTTGGGGGAAAAAAAACTTTGGCACTCCGAACAAAACAAATTATTTTCGATCGGACCCTGCAAATGTAAAATCAATCATTCATGTGCAAATGTTAATTGTTGGTGCATTGTACTGTATTTTATAAGATCAATTTAAGTTGACACTAAATCCAGGATATGTACAACTGACATTTTGTTCTTGTATGATAAAGGGAGGGTAAATTTGGTTATACAAACATGGAGATTTATTTTATAATATACTTTTTTATTGTTCCCCAGCCCCTAAATTTGGACAGTCTAAAAGTAAGTCTTGGTCCATTCGAAAGATTGTGAGCATGCTCACCAGTAGGCACACCGGCCACAGGTAGGTAGCCGCAACATGGAGCACAGCCTATTTTATTTAATTAATTTTTTTATTAAGGCGGCGGACTGGCGGATGTCCAGGCAGCGTTGCGGGTCTGGCGAACATCAGCATTTGTGATGTCATGTGCTGCAGTTCTGCTTGTGTGCTGTGCCAGGCCACCTTGCTTTGGCTCCAGCTCTTGTTAGCCTGGTTTCAGTTCCACAGAGGGATGGAAAAACAAGTTTTAGATTCCCTTTAATTCTGCTGGATCAGAACTGTTTCCAAAGCTTCTTTTGAAAATGACACTATGGTCTTTGAATCAGTTAGTTTTCACAGGACAGGTTTTTTGGACCAAATAATAATTTTTCAGCTGTATCTCCTTTTCCAGCCGAAGTATAGTTCTCCCCCCCCCCCCCCATATTCAGTCATCGCTTTGTGGAGAATTTGGTCCTTCAGTCACTGTCCTGTTTGCTTTGGCCTGATTCGAATGTTATGAAGCTGCCTCTCCTTAACTTCACATGACATGACTTACCACAAGGTCATCAATTATTAAATTAGGTCAAATCTAGATCTAGATCTTATTAAGCAGTTACTGTGCTTGGGAGATATACTCTGAAGTCTCTCCTAGACTGTACTTCACAGACAGAAAATACTGGTTGTCTGTAACCAGCACATTTAACTCGAATTAGGGCATGAAGCTACTTGATCCAAGACTTAAATGCCTTCGGAATGGGAATGCTCCGGGCAAAATGAACTCATTTGGACGTCTGAAATGCAGTGTCATCCTTGCAAGGATACATAAGAGGGCTTCAGCTATGATATGAGGCTTTCCCCCCTTCCAAAAAAAAAAGTAGATTAATTAAAAAAGTAAATTAATAGCCTAATGCTAATTGTTCTCTGACAATTAGAAGTGTAACTAAATATCTGATTTTTATAATGCAGTACCTTACCTTGTTTGCTCGGTGCACACATTTAAAAGAAAGACACCTTTCTCGTAGCAAATGTATCTCTGTTTTTCAACTGTTTTACCGTGTAGTTGGAACTGAGCGTGCTCAATTTCCCTTCATTATGGTCTCCCAGTTCCCAGAATGCACTGCAGATCTTCTCTCCCCCCTTCTGCTTATTAACATGAGGCTAGCGCACTTCTAAAAATGGATATGCATTTGTATTCCTCGCAGTGAGGCCCAGACCAGCTTAGCATACGAAGCGTGCTCTGTGTCTGCTTAGCTCAGCATTCAGGGGCTGTATGTATGCATTTCGTTGATCAATAACTTTGTAAAAGAATGAGTGATGACAGAACTGGGAATTGCAAATTTGTCTACTGAGGAGGAGGAGAGATAGAAGGCAGCAGTTTCAGCATTGGCTCCAAGTAGGTTACAAAACCATGCAAAGGTTAGAGATTTACTCGTTATTGTAGCTGTTAAAACAACTCAAAAGTTTTCAGTTTGGATACTAAGTATTGACACTAAGATTTCAAATTTACTGCAAAGTTTCACCCTGTAAGTGAAAGTAATGTGTAATGTGAACGTATCACTTTATTCACTGTCGAAGGGGAAGAGGCTTTTGTGCCTAAGGCTCATTGAATGAACTGGTGGGTTGGTGAGATCAGGCTACTGTACTTGACAGTGGGCTCTTTGTGGCCACTTCCAGCCTCGTCCAGTCACTGGTCCGCGGGGCTGTTAGAGTGGACGGCAGCGTCTGTCGGCGGGGGGGACGTACGGGGCCGCAGCGTGGGCGTGGAGACGGAGCGGGACAGGGAGGGGAGTGCTGTTACGGGCGCGCCGTGGGGCCTGCTGGCCAGTGGCGCCCCCTACAGAGGCTCCGGCGCACAGGCAGCCAGTCTCACCGCTGCGGACCCAATGGGCTGCCCTGTAAAGGAAATCCCGTGAGGTCAGAGTGGCCCGTGAGCAGAGGCGCACTGGAGGGCGGGGTCACATTTCGGCCTGGAAAGCCAGAGCTACGCGCGTTCCATTAAGGAGTCACACGTGTTAGCGGTATCTTGTTTAGCGGTATCAGCGTTTCCCTCCTTTCCTTACTTACCCTTCCTTATCCACTGTAAATGTGCCGGTAATGGAGTGTGCATAAATAGCGGGGAGAGGACTGAACCGGTGGCCGTGGCAACTGGGGGATGGAAGCCTGGCGTCACAGTTTATTTGCTTATCGCAGGCTCCTGTCGACGCCCGTGATGCGTCTGGACTCGCTGGGTAAGCGTAGCTCAGAACTAGTTTCCCTCGCTCGTAATCACGCAGATTGAGTTGTTGTGATAAGGAAGACAAGCCCTTTTACCCTGCAGTGCAGAACCTCCTTTAAACCCACTCTATCCCGAGCGGGTGCGGTTGTCGTGCCACTTGACTGCGACCTCGAATCGCCGCCTTTAATTTGAACGTTTTTACAACCCGTCCTTTTTTTCCCCGTCGTCCCGAAATGTGCAATTATCCAGCGCGCCGACGTACGGGAGATGTCGACCGCGAGGGCGGCGCGCGGTGACTCAGCGTGATTGCATGTTGTCTCGTCGGTCTGTGCACGAATCGAGGCTCGCGACGCTCGGTGTCGAAATGGCGCAGCTCCAAATCCGTGGGATGCTTGCAGTTATTTGCTTTTTTTTATTATTATCGCTGCTGTGGACGGGTACCGAATGCTGCGTTTCAGGTTTTTGTGACGGGCAGGGCGATCGGGGTTCTGGTTCCTGGGCGTCGGCCTCTCCGGAGCGGCTGTGTTGCGTCTCAGTTCGGCGGGCGGCTCGCGGCCTGCCGCGGCCCAGCGTGAGTTCGCGGCTGAATTATTAAGCTCCCCAGCAGGACGCGCCGGCGTACCCCACGGTCTCACCTTTCCTTCTTCAGCAAATGGCGCTCGTTAGTGCTCGGTGAATCCAATAAAAATGAAAAATAAATTGCCTAAATTAACTGCCTTTTGAATGTATGGGAGAGTAAGGACTGGACCCTGAACAGCAGTGTGATTGTGCAGTCTGGGCGTAAATGATTTTTCTCCCAGTTGTTCCTTTAAAAATGTTGGTATGACTATGTCTGAGATAAAATAATCGCTCCTCAAAATGGCGAATTAAAACTGGTGCATTGACCCATTGTGTGTGTATAGATGCATGAGGGCAATCTCGTTGTATCTGAATGTGTGTGAAACTGCTGCTATCCTGAGTGTGGCTTGTAGGAGCACCCTCACTCTGTGCTGTTCTCTCTCACTCTGCTGCTTTCTCTCGCTCTCCTCTGCTCTGTCTCTCAATCTGTTCTGCTCTCTTTCTCTCTTGCTCTGTGTTGCACTCTCCCTCACTCTGTGCTGTTCTCTTTCGCTCTGCGCTGCTGCTCTCTCTCTCTCCGCGCTGCTCTCTACTCTGTGCTGTTCTCTCTCACTCTGCTGCTTGTACTCTCGTGCTCTCTCTGCTCTGCTGCTCATCTGTGCTGCTTCTTTTCTCTTGCTCTGTGTTGCATCTCTCCCTCACTCTGTGCTGTTCTCTTTCGCTCTGCGCTGCTGCTCTCTCTCTCTCCGCGCTGCTCTCTCTCACTGTGCTGCTGCTCTCAATCTGTACTGCTCTCTCTCAATCTGTACTGCTCTCTCTCTCTCTAGCTGTTTGGTACACTCTGTCAGTGCTGCTCTCTCTTGCTCTGCGCTGCTCTCTCTCTCTTGCTCTGCGCTGCTCTCTCTCTCTTGCTCTGCGCTGCTCTCTCTCTCTCGCTCTGTGCTGCTCTCTCTCTCTCGCTCTGTGCTGCTCTCTGTGCTGCTTTCCATTTTTCCTCTTTGAGGGCAGATTTGCATTCTGTCTCGTGCTTCATTTCAATAGCACGGCTCTTTATTTTCTCTAAATAAAGCTTAATTGCTTTGGCCGCGTCTTCCAAGTAGCCTGTACGTTTGGTCAGGAACGGCAGTTTTGAATTGCTTGCTGCTTGATAAAGAGGCAGCCTGTTTTAATTGCATTTCACCTGCAGTGTGGGCCGCGGTGATGTCCATTTCATTTAATTTAACCTGTCAGACTCTCGCCGAGGCGGCAGCTGCTTCTCTCACAGAAGGGTAGCCTACGTCCCGACTCCGTGCAGGGGCAAATTCGCTTATGTCTCGCACGTTTCGTCCGTTTCGTTTCTGACCTGACGTTAAATTAATTTGGAGGGTAATTGAATGCAGTTGACTTACGAATTGCTACGAAGTCCCACGCCTCACATACTCAAATAATTATTTTCCCCAAAAACAAGCTGCAGTGGCTGGTGGGTACTTGTGTTAGAAATGAAGAGGGGAAATGTGTACAGCCGATAGCCTCCCACACTGCAGGCTAAAAACCTGTGAAACTGTACAAAACCTGAGTTACTGAATTGGGTAATTAGAAGGTGTCCTGTTTGTCATGTGCGAAAGGCCGGGTAACAGCACAGAGAAAACGTGAAGCGTTTCTGTAGCTGGGTCAACCATCTGCAGCGGGATGAGAGCGCCACGGTCTGATCGCCGGGAGTGAGAAAGGCCCGCGGCCTCGCGGCTAACGAGACCCAGCGAGAGGCTCGGAGATGACCGGCTAACTGACGGCCTCCCGCGGCCCAGACCCGCAGCGTGCGCTCGCCGCTGACCCCGCCCTCCCCCATACACAGAGCCGCAGCGTGCGCTCGCCGCTGACCCCGCCCTCCCCCATACACAGAGCCGCAGCGTGCGCTCGCCGCTGATTTCCCCAAACCAGCTCAGTGACTGTGGGACTGTGTAGAATGAAGCAGGATGTGTCAACCGATGCCGCCTGCAGCTAAACCGTACGTCAACCGAGTACGAATTGGTTAGAAGGTCCTCTTTGCCATGCGAGGCCCGCCCGTACACGCAGCAAAACGTGAAGCTTCTGTAGCTGGGTAGCCATCTGCCGCGGAGACCCGTCACCGTCCGACGCCGATGAAAAGGCCGCCGCAGCGTGCGCTCGCCGCTGACCCCGCCCTCCCCCGTACACATAGCTGCAGCGTGGTCATATTTATAGGTGTGATGCCTAATGGCCCTTAGACTGCAGTCGATATGGTTCCCATCTTCACTCCAGTCTCTACAATGTTTCCGGACTTTTCAGGAAAGGTGTAATTTTAAATGGAGAGAAACGAGGGGAAAGAACTCCGCGGTTCAGACACGATGCGGAGAAGCGCAGCTGTGATCTGTCTGCACAGGCTAAGCGGTGAGCAGGTGTGTAGGCAAGCCCGCAAGCTCCCACAACAGCCTTTCAACAGCCTCGATTTGGCAGCTAAATCCAGTGCAGCGAGGCTACACGCTTACACAAAAGCGCTTTTTTAAATCGCGGGATTCTGACATGAACGACAAAAAGAAAACACCCTGAGCGAGTGTCAGGGTGGCCCGCGGGAGCCGGTGCGATACGCGGGAGAGACGTCAATCTCTCCGAACGCACAGAAGATCCTGAGAGACAATGAGGACATCTGCTGCCGCTGACGTGAACCATCTGAAGCCTCGCCGGTCCCAGCCCCCTAATTACAGTAACTACAGTCAAGAGCGTTGGATGATAGCTCCAAAACCATCAACCACTCAGAGAGCCAGCTGCAAACGTCCTCCTGCCTTATGGGGCTACATTTCAGTTTTCTCCTGGTAACGTGGTGGAGTTATGAAAACAGACTTATGAAAAGGAGGGATTTTTGGTTCTTGGAAGAGTTGCCTTTGTGTCTGCAAAGGGGAGTGGCAAGTGGAAACATGTCAGTTGTGTGGACCTTCTGGGGGTGAGCCTACCCACCCTCCACCCCCCGCCCCCCTGCCATTGCTGATTGGCCTGCAGTAGTCTGCACTCCCACATAGTAAATATTTATGAAAATAAAGCCCTGGCTGTGTTTTTTGACGGATGTTCTTTGAGGACAGAGAGGTCTGTTCCCTCGAATGCAGGGCTGTTCGCTGTACTGTAAACTCTGGATCACTTTAGCAGAATACTGCAGCCCTGGTAAAGATGAAATATTAATCTCCTAACGGAGGGGTTTCATTCAGGTACTTCGTTTGATATCGCCCACGTTATCCTCGCATGGGAAACTGCATGCCCTGCCCTACGCTACTGTGGTGATGTGGCAGGATAATCATTCGATGGCACCTACTGGTCCAAACACTCGGTCGAGGGAGAGCCCAAACAGGAACTGGAACGTTGCGTCTGCCGTCCCAGTGTGTACTAAACACCGGCTAAATTACTGTAAACACAGATAGGTGCAATTGCAGGAACCCTCCCAAACAGGCAGGTTCCTCCTTGGGAGCAGTTCTTGCGATTCTTCCGTAGCAGTGGCGTGTCCACGTTCGTCCTCTGGCCATTGGAACAGGCGTTTCCCGCATTTGGCCAGGTTTGCTCTCCGTGCCTGTCGCGGGCGCTCGTGAGCCTTCGGGTGTGACCAGCTGCCCGCTCGAGATCACCAGAGCCCCGCCACCAACCCGCCTGGCCTGACGCGCGACGGGATTCGCTCCGCTCTCGTCCAATCCGCCGCGTCCGTTTTCCCGGCCGCGGGCTCCTCCAGTAAGGCAGAGCCCAGCGCCGCGATTGGACGTCCACGGCGGCTCGCTGGAAGCGCGCCACGGCGGAGCGCGCACGAGCGGATCTGACCTAGTTTACGTTCCTGCGCGCTGTTATTTCAGAGCCCGGCTGAACTGAGGAAAAGAGGAGGGTAATTCTGGATGACACCGTTTTTTAAGCGGCCTTCATAACGTGCGCTTCAGTCGGGGCTTTGGCTGGCCCCCGTCTCTGCGTTGTGTTCGCTTTTACCACGCTGCCAGCCACCGGAGGATTGCGGTAATTTAAGGCTAATTAAATCAGACGGCACAGCCAAGCAGTTTCATTAATGTGAACAAACAGCCGGCAAACCACTTCCTGAAATATACACCGCAGAGCAAGCGGACCTTCGTAAGATCAGTGTACTAAACAATCCATTACGGATTCACATTTGGAATGAAGAGTGAAAGGTCTGGACAATAGATTGTTAGATATGTCACCACTCTTATTGAGGCAACTGAAATTGCTTTATACATTAAAAGGTTTGTCAGTAAAGCTGGACAGTTTTATTAATTTATTTTTAAGCAAGTAAGCTTAAGGGTTCAAGCGTATACCCCTCTGGTTAAAAGTTCCCTGGCCATCTTGTGGAAGATTTTCTGCTTTTATTTGTTCCTACAAACTCCGCTGGTTCCTTGTTCAGATCTAAATTCTCCCTCAAATAAAGATTATCAGTAACATCACGTTTAATTCTGCCTTGCGGTTGAACCTCTGCTCACACTTGGCCGTGTCGTTGTTGGAGAGGTTGTCCGGTGAATAATCCCGGCTGAGAAAGGTGTGCCTAACGCGGCGAGATTAACAGAGCAGGGCCTCTTTGGCCCAGGAAAAGACGCGCACACATGCAGGCTAATCTAATAAAGAGCTCTGGGGCTCTGGGCAGTGGATAATGGCCGCCTGTGGCACTCCTTTAAGTTTAGGCCCCAGCGAACACACAGAATGTGGGGCTTTGCAGCTATGTTGGTGGGCTCAGATTAGGGGGTCACAATTCAGAATTCAGTGATTTACTTTTTTAATAATCCTAAAACTTTCAAGCATTTTTGAACTAACACTGAATTTCTACTAATTTTATACATACTCGTTACCCCTTAATTGCGGGCTTTAATGGCAATGCTTTGGAGGATTACATCATACTCTGTAGTCAATGTGTGGACCGGAGGTGGCCTTCCCACTATCCGTATGGGTGTGCTGACAAATAAAACCGATGACTGTCTGCACATCCAGAAGGCACTGCCAAGGTGGCATTGTTTTTTCAGCGTTGCTCTGTTGGCGAGGGCAAACACAGCTGCCACGCGGCTCAGCTGTGGTCACTGCAGTGTTTACGGCTTCCTTGCAGTGCGCAAGGTTTACCCGAAGGCCGGGCCATGTCAAGGTCGAAACGTGTTGTGTCTGGATAGGCAGCTTTGTTATTGCCGAACGGTCCTGTTTATTTTCAAATTGTGTATTGAAGTTGTGCGTGAGCAGTTAAGCTGAGTGTTACAGGGTGTCAGTTAGTGCCGTACCACTGATAAGAGATAAGAGGTTGACTCGTATTGATACTGCTCTTTCCTTACATGGTCAGAGTCACGCCATCGCCGCTCCTGATTGGAGGAGCAGGAGAGCCACTTTCAGGTCCGGACTTAAAGTTCAGCATTCAAATTTTAAAAACCTTTTAAATCACTTTAACCGTTTCCCTCTTCCACAACCCCTGCGATACTGCATTGTAAAGAGCGAAGCGTGTATGCTTCCCTTCGAACCCTACGGCTCATGTTTACGAGTACGACTGCCCTCACCGGTACGCTGTCCCTAGCTGTGGTACCTATCCTACGAGTACGCTTCCCTATGAGTACGTTCCATGAGTTACGTCCCTACCGAGACGCTCCCTACCGAGTACGCTTCCCTACGAGTACGCTTCCCTACGAGTAGCGCTTCCCTTAGCTCGAGTACGCTTCCAGAGTACGCTTCCCTACGAGTACGCTTCCCTACCGAGTACGCTTCCCTACCGAGTACGCTTCCCTACCGAGTACGCTTCCCTACCGAGTACGCTTCCCTATCGAGTACGCTTCCCTATCGAGTACGCTTCCCTACCGAGTACGCTTCCCTACCGAGTACGCTTCCCTACCGAGTACGCTTCCCGAAACGTGTGGAGACGGGACGCGGCTACGTGCTAGTAATGCCCTTCTCTGAACTTATCTTATCTTGGTCGGCACGCGCGTTATCTGGAGTGAGTGAGGTGCCGTTGCAGGGAACCCTGCTCACGCGAGACACCTTTGTTCGGTGCGATTACGTTCTGTGGCATCTGTGGAGCGTGAGGTAAGCAGCTCAGATGCGCCGGGTGCTGATTGGATTGGCAGATGTTCATGACATGTTGATCATGATAGCGTACAGGAGGGTGTGTCCTCTCCATGGGCCTCTTCGCACTGGGGCAAACAGGTTCTTCAGAGACTTAATAAAGCCCATTTTTTGTAGTCTGAAGTAATTCATTGTAGTGTATTTAGTAATTACTGAATAGTTAATAAAGTTTGAGACTTTGGTTGTCAGTGATTAATCGATGGTAGAGACATCATTTTACTTCTTTTGGAATTATTTGTTCATGTCTCCCGTTGTTATTTTGGTTGTACTTCATTTCTTTTTAGGATTGTTTTGGAAAAAGTGCTGCACATGTATTCCTAATTTGGACCAACATTCAGTTAGTTTAACGTTCTGATGCTGAAACTTTATCAACTGGACCCCTAGTAGACTAACTGTTCTCTCACCTTCCTCACCATCAAAACTTTGTCTAAATATATTTCCCATGTTTGTTCAGGGTGCCCAGAAACAACCTGGTAGTTGTCTTGGGGGCTGGTGCCGTACATGAGTTCCCCTTGTTAACACCACCAATTTAGACACTGAATGAGGACATCTGATCTGGCAGATCTGATGAAGCGCCACAATGTGTTGACGGTGGACTATTCAATACATCATCCTTTCTGTTGAGCTGGGTTTATTCAGTATTAATGTGTGGCAGTGGACATACTGATACCCCATTAGGTAGGTGAAGAGGCCATGGACCCCCATCGGTATTGTAAACGAAGGCTCGGCCTGGGGGTCAGGTTTTAGTTCTTCACGCAGTCGTTCCCGTCCTGGACCCGCACATTGTCCCGCGGGGAAACCTGACACGTGCACGTGCACGTCGAAAAAGGCTCGTCTTTAAAATTCCGATTGACATTCGAAGCCGGTTTGCGGGGAATCGAGAATGTTAAGATGACCGTAACAATAGGTGACTGATTATGTAATCCGTGTGACATCACACAAGCTTTGGTTATGTCTAAGAGGATCATAGGAATGTAGGAGATGTTCATGAAATGCCTCAGAGCTCTGAAATGATTAATGGGAGCTCAGGCCTTCGAACAGCTGCAGAAGATGTGGGCTAGTGGATCTGTATCAAAGGCGCTGTAGAACCGGGCCTCGCTGGAGCCTTCCTGCTCTGAAAGAGCCTGGCTTCTGAAGGGAGAGTGAGGAGAGCGACCTCATTGGCTGCGGAGTTGTACAGAGCGAGAGTATTCGGTATTCACGAACTTGGAAGTATCCCAAGCTCACCGATCCCTCCGCGCTGCCAGGTGTTCTCACCCGCTGCCAACCCGTTCCTCTGGCCCGCTGACACGGATTGTTGTGAAATCAGCACTACTTTGCCCAGCGTTGGGCAAGAAAAAAAGAAAGCAAGAAAAAAAAAACAGGTTTGATATAGTTCAGGTTTAAAATCCAGTGCATACCGGTACATGAATATTACTGCGCAAAAAGAAAACCTGCCAAAGGTGAGGCTTGGAATTTATCTGAAGAGAGATGAGAGGATTTATAAGTAGTGGGTAATAAATACAGAAGCAGTGCAGATGTATTTGGTGTAAAGCAGCCCAGAACCCTCTGGGGAAACACTGCTTGGAGTTTCAGATGTGCAGGCCCTCCACTCGAGTGTTTTGTTTTGTTCACTCACGCGGCCCTCGAAGCCGGTCTGTGGCTCCCGTGTGCCAGCAGACCCAGTCTGTCTTTAACAGCGCATGTCTGTGTGACGTGCGTACGCTCAGTGGCCTAACAGAGCCAGGTGCGCTCCCTCACATACCCGGGGGCTTAAAGCTGGGGCTGTCTGCGTTCCCCGAGCGGCCCCGTCTCTGTCCTCCCCCGCGCGGGCATCCAGCTGTCAGAGCGGCCTGTCTCCGGTGGTGTTGGGGCCGCGGCAGGTGTGTGGCAGAGCTTAAGAGAGGCGAGGCGCCGCCCGTCCGCTTCATCTGGGGCCGTCAGCTGACAGGACCCTGTGGATCGGGGGGTACCCGGTTCTGGGGGACCTGGTTCTGAAGGGCCCCATTCTGTCCTGTGCAGTGAGTGTCTCTTTCCCTCATCCTCCATTTTCCCCCTCGCCAGTGTGATGTCATATTTAATCTTTTAAAGAGAGGTTGATTGATTTCAAGATTTGACAATACAGTAAGAATTTCCTTCATCAAGTAAACTAACTTAAAAACAAGCTAATAGTTTTGAGAGAACAAAATAAGATTTGAAGTCTTATTACAAGACTAAATGCTTGTTAGCACAGGCTTTCTTCGCTGCGTGTCTCCTCCTCATTCGGAGTGCTCAGTCGTATCTGTGCATTTGAAGGCCAGTCTCATCACTGCAGTGCCCTTGGATCTTTCCGGTGAGCGCGGGCGGGCGGGCGGGCGGGCGGGCATGCCCTCCGAAGCGAGCGCTGGCAGCCGCTGATCCCGCCAGTCCCGCTCCGCCCCGCGGGGCACGGTCGATATCCCGCTCCAGACCGTGGAGGCGGGCCGGTAACGCTCGGCAAAACACCGCCGCCGTCATAATTCCAAAGGGCATCCAGAATCGCATCGGCCCACGCTTACCTTACCTTACCTTAGTGTGGCCCCGCTTTCATTTCAGTCTCGCCTTGGCTGGCAGACTGTGTCTGGCCTGTGTCACGCTGTGGTACTCTCAGTCTAGTCGAGCGCTGATTTTTCCCTCCGAGCGGTGAAGCCGAGGCTGTGATGTGCTCCCGCTGCTGGCGACCTTTCGGCAGCATTCGCGGCCAACGTGCCGCAGAGCGTGGGAGAGACGGCGAGAGCGCTTGGTGAGGGTCGCCCGCGTGCATGCGGCTGTACCGTGACTGAGCCAACATGGCCGCCTCGGAGACTGACGCAGGGCTGTCGGGCCCACGGCGTCACACGGCGCTCTTCAGACGAACCCTGCTGCCCTGGACTCAAAATAGTTTGGATCGCAAAAAGTTTAGCAATTTTCTGAACATAATTATTTCATGTTACCTGAAATGTCTAGGCTATATCCAACAAATAATTCCAATTTTAAATGTAACATAAGAACACAGAATGATTGCAGATGTGGTGTTCTACTGTGGAATTGCACAGTGAGCATTGTGCTCTTCGAATGCGTTACTAAAATTCCTCTAGAATGGCAGTTTATCTTCGTATTTAGAGCGCAGGTGCGAATGCACGTCCCATAGGAACGTTTGTGTACAGGCCATTTACTGACAGAGACACTATTCTATACAACATTCTGTAGCGGGAACCACTGGTAAACTCTTCCTCCAGATTTTAGATTTTAGAAAAAAAAGAAGGTCTCAGCTAAGTTGCCTAGGTTACGACTGAGTTGTGGCTAGGCTTCGGCTGTGTGTGCTGCTGTAGCTTAGTGGGATAGCGCACTGGTTGTAACTCCTGTGATAGTGTGAACATTCACGTGAACCAGATTTGTTATTCATTGGAATCTACTGCACGGAGCAGAACACGCTATCATAGGCTACTGGTTTGAGTGCGTGTCCTCAGTGAATAGTGGCTTTGTTGTGTGTAACTCTAGATTCTGGATGCGTTTCTGTAGGAGAGTGGAAGCTGCACCACCATCTTGCTTAAGCTGGCTGCATTTCTCATTACATCATGCAGCAGGTTTACTTGTCTACTGCAATGCAAAATGTCTAATTTCCATGCCCGCTTCTGAGATGCGTGTTTCTGGAAAGGCATTATTTGTGCAGTGGTAGGCTATTGCAGTCTTTATGGGGGCGTCCCGTTCCCTCTGCTCCCTCCTGTAGCGCGTTTGGGGGTGGGGGGTGTGATTGAAAAGCCATGCGCGCGCGGCAGCGCAGATGGGCGCTCCTCTGTCACGCGGATCGCTCTCCCTCTCTCTCTCCCCTCGCTGTGACCGAGGTTAAGCGCCTCACCTCCCGCAGCTGCTCCTGAAAGACCAACACAAACGCACGCGGCCGTGTTGAGTTACCCCCCCACCCCTCCCGTCCTCCAGCCCGGGGGCCACAGCCCTGCGGTCAGCGCCATGGCGACCGGGGGTTAATGGAGGCTTTTTGTGGGAGAATATATTTTTCTCGAATTCCAGCTCGTGTCCAGCGCGTCGTCTCCGTTCCCCGGCCGGCGCTCTCGGAGCTGCTCGCTCGCTTGCTGTTCGCTGTGAGGCAGCTCCCGCATTCAGGAAGCGGGTTCGGAATAAACAGCCGCTGCTCCGTGATACAGGCGGGGTGATCTGGACAGGAGCCCGCAGAGCCCTCTCTCTGCACCGTGCCACAGAAATCATTAGATTAGACTGAAGAACAGCTGGGGAAAGCGGTCACCGCGGCGACACAGCTGTTCGTAACCCCCGCCAGTAGCCGTTCGACGACGCCGTACGCATTAGGGAAGGTGCGCGGAGTGCTATCTGCAGATCGGGAGGCTGAGCTTTTGGCGGTATCAGTTTTAGCATATTTCTCTGGAGTGGAGCGAGCAGCTGCAGTGCGTACAGTATATCACAGCGCGCGGCAGCGCCCGACCTGCCCTCGAACACCCCCCGCCACCCCCCCCCGGCCCCTCTTTCTCCTCGCTCGTCCTCCGAGACGGCGCTCCCAGAACCCCCCGAGGCGCCACGGCTGCCCTTGTGATGTCACGCGGTGTAACCGAGATGCGGCACTGTCTGGCTGCGGTGGCGGTGTTTTCGCGCCGTGACTCTCCTCTCACGACGCGGACAGCAGCGGGAAACGGGGGCCCCTGCGTCCCCTGCTGTAGAGGAGCAGCGCCTTTCCTCAGGAAGTCAGTCTTTTTTTCACCAACGCTACTGTGCATGCGGACCAGGTTCTCACACAGTAATGCTAACAGTGGTAGCGGCTCACTACGTGTTTTTGGAGTTTTTGTGTCAGTTCTTATCATTGCTTAGTCAGGTGTTTTATACAGGTTTTTAATTTTTTTTTGTTTTTTTTTTGCTCAGCTGGTAGCATGACATATAGCATGCTTAAGTCCCCTGTTTCACTGCATCCATGACTTCACTGTTTCACAGCTGGGCTCAGTGGAGGAGATTAATCTTCTGCTCAGCTGCGGTAGTCTGTAATTGCTCACTAGAATTACGCCTCGCTGCTGTATTCAGGGCCCCTCTGGTTCCCAGGGTTACTTGAAGACCCCAGGCACATGTGCCAGATCCTACATACCGCGTATGGAGCGGTTTCCTTATTCAGATCCGTCCCAGCCGTGACCCGGTCACCACTTCAGAAGCTAAATACGGAGGGGCGCGATCTCTCCCTCACTGTCCCGCGCTGGCGTGGACCGGAGGCCAGCGGTCGAGGCCCCGCCCCTCGTTTCCGGCACGGTGACCGACGAAGGCCGGGATGAAAAGGCCTTCCTAGAAACTCCCAGCATTCCTGACGCTCTGCCACATTCCGCGGATGCTGGCGAGTTTGAAGAGCGGGAAGGGAGCGCTCCTCTCCGCGCCCGCGGTACGCTGCCTTTAGTGCGTCCCCCTAAACCGCTTTGGCCCGGGCTTCTGTTTAAGAGACACGCTCTGTTTTTCTTTCCTTGTTTTTTTTTGGTCCCAGTGCTTGGGTGGAGTGAAGGCAACAGCATTCCTTGAGGATCTATGTTTGGAAGCCGCTCTCTCCCCCCTGGGCTGTAATACTGGAGTAATAAAGCACAATTCTTCTTTAATGTTCCTGAGGAACGAGGGCTTTATGTCCCTGTTCTGCTTTTTTAAAGCGGAGGCTAAGTCAGTCTGCTGTGCATTAGTATGAGGCTGGCTGCTGTGGGTGGCCTGGGCCGCCAGATCCGGAGGCCTGCGTATGGTGAGGAATGCTGGGGCCCTGCCTGTTAAAATCCTCCTCCCGCCCCTCCGCCTCGGAGCCCAGCCCCGCGGCGGCTGCAGACCAGCCGCAGGGCGGTCACCCGCCGCAACATTGCAAAAAGATCGGGTTCCTTCCGTATCGGAACATTCTGAGGGCGAGACGCGCTTGCCGCCCCTTCCGGCCAATCACGGGGTGGGACTGTTTTGATTGACGGCCCACCTGGGTCAGTTAGCTCCCGGAGCAGCGGAAAGGAGGAGGGTGTAATCCAGCCAGCTAGACCGTGGGGCCCTCCCGAAGCAGCTGCTTCGCCCACTCATTGGAGTTCCAGAGCTCAGCTGTGATGTTTGGGTTCAGTCTAGTGTTACAGCCCTGTGGCCCGGTCTAGACCTGGGTTTGACCCGCCTGGAATCTGTAATCACAAAGCCTAAAAAGGAAAGAAAAATATTCTCCGGTTTGGCTGTCGGCTTACATCTCCCTATCAATATGGCAAGTGAGATGTTTTTTGGGAACCTGTGAAGATCAGACCAGTGGCTTCCTCAACATCTTATAGACTTTTGCATCTCAAAGGAGTATGCAGTGTGCTTCACTCATTATAAACAGAGTACTGACTGAAGTTATGTTCTGTGTTGTATTTTTATAGTGTGACCTTGCCTGCAAAGGTTCCATCCCTAGGAACTGTAAAACAACTGAGGCTCAAAAATCTAATGCCAGGAAAGGAGGGTTGGCGGTAGTTAAGGGTTAAGCTGTATGTTTTTTGCGCACTCCTGTATAAAACACAGCTCGCCGTAGCCGCAAAGCTACACTAACTATAAAGCCTGTTTATTTCCCTTGTGCAAGCTGGCATCCAACCCCCTCGTAAGCCGTTAACTGTGGAACGATGTTCGGGTTTCTTCCTGCCTGTGTGCGGACCCATTACAGCAAAGCCTCTCCCACAGCACCCAGTAAGACCGTGAGACATAAGCAGTAAAACACATATTAGAAAAATGATATAGCTCCGAGCAGCCTGAACGGCAGAGAGTGTGTGTAACCAGCGGGGCTAGGTTCAGCCGGTGTCTCGTAAAGGGGGGGGCGGGGCTGGCAAGGTAATTTCGCGGAGGGGAAGGAAGCGGCTCTCTCCCCGCTGCGTCTGAGGAAGAAGAGGAGGAGGGCAGGGGGAGCGGCGCGACTGCAATGCGGTGGTCATCTCTGGCACCCCCTGCCACGGCTATTAATAATGGCTCCCACTCCGCCCGGCAGGGATCCAGCCCGCCGCGGGTATTTATAGGTCTGGGGTCGGTGGATTCGAGTCTGGAGCTCCAGCGAAACGAGACTTCCTGGAAGGGCCGGCGGCTGAAGGGGAGGGAGGAGACCACGCTTGCCCATTACCACCTCAGGGTTTTTAGGGCTTTGCGGTTGGCCCACGGTGTTGATTGTGTCTAAGTCGGTCATGGGGAGCTGTGCTCTTTAGAGAGGCCTTTCTGTTCCTCAGCTGTGCTGTTTAGAGAGGACTTTCTGTTCCTCAGCTGTGCTCTTCAGAGAGAGCTTTCTGTTCCTCAGCTGTGCTGTTTAGAGAGGCCTTTCTGCTCCTCAGCTGTGCTGTTTAGAGAGGCCTTTCTGTTCCTCAGCTGTGCTCTTCAGAGAGAGCTTTCTGCTCCTCAGCTGTGCTGTTTAGAGAGACCTTTCTGCTCCTCAGCTGTGCTCTTCAGAGAGAGCTTTCTGCTCCTCAGCTGTGCTCTTCAGAGAGAGCTTTCTGCTCCTCAGCTGTGCTCTTCAGAGAGAGCTTTCTGTTCCTCAGCTGTGCTCTTTAGAGAGAGCTTTCTGCTCCTCAGCTGTGCTCTTTAGAGAGTCCTTTCTGCTCCTCAGCTGTGCTCTTCAGAGAGAGCTTTCTGTTCCTCAGCTGTGCTCTTTAGAGAGAGCTTTCTGTTCCTCAGCTGTGCTCTTCAGAGAGGCCTTTCTGCTCCTCGGCTGTGCTCTTCAGCGAAGACTTCCTTCTCAGGGGAACTGGGTGTCTCTCACAAAGGGCAGCTGGTGGACTCCCTATGGAGGGTAGGGAGAAGTCTGGGCTTTTGAGAGAATGCAAGTGAAACAGCGTGATAATGAATCATGGCCGTATCCACGGAAACCCGCGAGTGCCGCAAGTCGCCATGACGCTAGTCTCTCTGGCAGGACGTCAGAGGGCTGTTGAATTGGACGATGTCGGCTAACCCGACAGGCGAAACGTCCCTCAGACCCGCTACATATCTGGCACAGCAATTACCAGTCTTAAGACCAACTCCCCTGCTCTCTCTCATTGTAGATGCCTCGGTGGTCAGAAGCGTTAAAGAGGGCTGTGCCTTTAAGGCATCGGCCCGCCGACCTGACCTGGTTTATGGGCCGTGATTTGATTGGCCTACTGTATGCTGCATGTCCTGGGAGACTGGCCTCAGTGTGTTACCCACATAAGGCATCCTGCTGAGTACAGAGAAAGAGAGAAGTTGTTTTCACGTGTGGTTACTATTCATTTGGTTCTAGTCTTTGATGTAGAAGTATTGTTCCGTGTTAGATGGGTGTTTTCTTTAATGCTGTGTGCTTTGGCAGTACAAAATGTAGTGTTTTGTAATGCCAATAAAGCAAATCGAATTCAATTGTGAGAGAGAGACTTTGACTTTTGATGTTCCTTCATTGAAACGCAGAGCTTTCCACAACTACCTTAAAACCTCTCCCAACCACCTATTTACAAACCCACAACCCACCCCCACACCCCCACACCCCCAAAAAAAACAGAGAGAGAGAAAGGCAGAGAGAGGGAAAGAAACAGAGGGAAAGGCAGAGAGAAACAGGGAAAGGCAGAGAGACAGGGAAAGAGAGGGAGAGAGGGAAAGGCAGAGAGGAACAGAAGGAGGGAGTGAAGGAGGGAGAGAGAGGAAGAGGCAAAGAGAGGGAGAGACAGAGAGAGGGAAAGGGAGGGAGGGAACAAACAATCAATCTTCCTCTCCGTGACTGTGGCTCTCTTTGAATGGCATTAGTGCAGATTAAACTGTTAATGTTTCACCGCAGAGTAATCCTGCCGCAATGAGAAACCCACGGGCCCCTTCATTCACATTCAGCTGGCCCGCCCGCGCCCGGCTCAGCGCCCGGCCAGCGCCCGGCTCAGCGCCCGGCTCAGCGCCCGGCTCAGCGCCCGGCTCAGCGCCCGGCTCCGCGCAGCCGCATCGCTGCCGCCGTGTTATCTTTTTCCAGGGTAATCTAAAGAGAGGGATTATACCGCAGCCCCGCTCCTCAGTAACAATCGCTCATTTCAGGGGCTAATGGAATGAGCGCCGGGGTTCAGGCAGAGAGCGCCTGAACACAGCCGGTCTGAACGCAGGGGGGTGAGGGACCGGGGGACTCTCACTTAGGGGCCTGTTCTGCGTGTCTGTAAGCGCTGAGCGAGTGTCCGTCCCTGACTGCCTCGTTTGGCTTTCGTTTGCCGGAGTTCGGAGCGGTTAAATATGTCTATTCATATTTAGTCTCAGTGGCGTGCTTCGGAAACTCACCCACCCTCCTCCAAAAAAATGGATGGTAGAAATGCCTCCCCAAGGATGCCTCTGTAAATTTCAGACTTGGGGGGTATGCACACACACACACACACACACACACACTCTCGCACTCGCACACACACACACACACACACACACTCTCGCACTCGCACACACGCACACACACACACACACACACACACACGCAGCGGACTGTGCTGACTCATTCAGTATGAGGGGCGGGGACGTAAAGGTGAACTGGAGCGCTCGTAAAGCAGGAGGCCGTTAGGCGGAGAGCCTCTGCGTTCCGCCGGTCCAGCTGCAGCGGCAAACCGCCTCCCTTTCTTTCAGCCGGCCGGTACGCGGAGCTGAACGGCAGCGGGGCGGTCTGAGACCGCATCACACAGACCCTGCGGTCTCTGGGCCTTTAACGGGGCGCTCCCTCTCAGCCGCGTTTCGCCGCTGCTGTAACTTGGCACCCCGGGTCGCTATTTGGCAGCGGTGTGCCGCGTTCGCCAGGACGGCGTAAGGACCTGCGCCGGCAGATTTTAAGGCAGGGGCTCTGCTCCCCGCCGCGGTGGGAACCGGCCCTTTTGAGGGTGCTTGTGAAAATTTTTCGGGCGTGTTTTGGCAGCCCCCTCCCACCCTCCCCCGGGCAGCGATGAGGTCGTGTGCTTCGTTTGTCTCCTGCTGTCGGTCCTCTCTCCCCCCCCCCCCCCCCTCCCCGAGGCCCCACTCAGCCGAAGGGGACTAGTGCGGTAAAACCCGCTGTCATTCGGAGAAGCAGGGCCGGTTTTAAAGGAACGTGGGCTCGTACTCCCTTCTCCCTGTCTCCCAGAGGGTCCCTGTCTCCCTCCCTCCCTCCTCTCCCTACCCCCTCCCTCCCTCCCTACCCCCCTTCCCCCCTCCCTCTGCAAACGGATGAGAAGCGCTGTGAGGCTGTCTTCATTACAGCACACTGCAGCCCTGCAGCTGACTGTGAGCTTCCGTCTGCCCCCTGAATAATTTATTCATTTATTTATTCAGCTCTTACCCTGAATTAGAGGAGCCGCACGCTCCTTCCTCCCCCTCCACCCCCCGCCGAATGCACTGCTGCACTGCGTTCTGCTCTGCCTGCTGGTGTGTGTGTGTGTGTGCGTGTGCGTGTGTGTGTGTGTGTGTGTGCGCGTGCGTGCATGTGTGTGTGTGTAAGCGAATATGAGCGTGTGTGTGTGCGCGCGTGTGTGTGTGCGCTCGTGTGTGTGAGCGAGCGTGTGTGTGCATGTGTGTGTGTGTGAGCGAATGTGAGCATGTGTGTGTGTGAGCGAATGTGAGTGTGTGTGTGTGAGCGTGTGCATGTGTGTGTGTGAGAGAGTGTGAGCATGTATGTGTCTGTGAACGCGTTTGCTTGCATGTGTGCGTGTGTGCACGCGTGTGAAGAAAGCGTTTAACACGCGTTTGTCCTGCTTCTGGTTTCAGGCGGCACCAGGGACATCGGCTCGGCCCTCACCAGGATGTGCATGCGTCACCGGAGCATCGAGTCCAAGCTGCGGCAGGTCTCCATGTAAGAGCGGAGCCCTGCGCCGAGCCCTGCGCCGAGCCCTGCGCCGAGCCCTGCGCCGAGCCCTGCGCCGAGCCCAGCGAGCGCACTCAAACCAGCCTGTGCTGCTCTTATATAACACACAGGCTTCACAGGGAATTCACAATAAACCCAGAGCCCGACGCAGCCCGTGTAACAAACCAGCGTAATATGCAGAATTCTGCTGAGGGGCTTGTTTTAGTGGAGTCTACATGAGGAGAGAGGTCTCGGAGAATGTGACAGCACCCTGCTGCGGGGCCCTGGGTTCGAGGCCCAGCTGGGCGGAGTCCACAGGGACCGCCGTCAGGACTGCGCGCGCTGACGCGTCTCTGCGTTGCTCACCGCCGATTGGTGGAATTCTTTGAGTCTCCGTGGACACGACACAGATCAGCACCACGGGACAAACTGTGGGACCTCTCCTACAGAGGGAGGGTCTGGCTTGAGCATGAATAAACTGTCACACACACACGCACACACACACACACACACACAGATAAAGACTTATCTGAAAATATGAGTGAGTAGGATAAGTAACTGCACACAGCGCATATGGGCAGCTGCCTGCCACTGAGCTGCAGTAGTATGAATGGAATGCGTGTGACCTGCAGATAGTGAAAGTGCAGATACTCGTTTTTAACCGTCATGCTCAGTGTAACCAGAGATTAACATCAGGAAAGCTTCCCCCTGGTCTTGACCTGCAGAAGACAGGGTGTCTGTGGGCCCACGGGTGTATTAGCCTTTGAGAAAACAGACCCTGAGGTATAAAATATCTGTGGATTCCATACAGCACACCTCATTGTTAAGTTATGTTTCCTTTTGACATCCTTTCCTCTCTCCTTCCCTCCCTCCCTCCCTCTCTCTCTGAAGGGCTTTCATGGACTGCCTGATCAACCCCCTGCAGGACCAGATGGAGGAGTGGAAGAGGGCTGCCAACACACTGGATAAGGACCATGCCAAAGGTGCAGCAATAGCCCCGCCCCCTCTGCTTGTGTGGTGCTAGCCCCGCCCCTTCTGCCTGGGCTGCTCTAGCCCCGCCCCTACTGCCTGGTCGGCTCTGTCCTTTCTGCCTGGGCTGCTCTAGCCCCGCCCCTTCTGCCTGGGCTGCTCTAGCCCCGCCCCTTCTGCCTGGGCGGCTCTAGCCCCGCCCCTTCTGCCTGGGCTGCTCTAGCCCCGCCCCTTTCTGCCTGGGCTGCTCTAGCCCTGCCCCTTCTGCCTGGGCTGCTCTAACCCCTCCCCTTCTGCCTGGGCAGCTCTAGCCCCGCCCCTTCTGCCTGGGCAGCTGTAGCCCCGCCCCTTCTGCCTGGGCAGTTCTACCCCTGCCCCATCTGCCTGGGCAGCTCTAGCCCCGCCCCTTCTGCCTGGGCAGCTGTAGCCCCGCCCCTTCTGCCTGGGCAGTTCTACCCCTGCCCCTTCTGCCTGGGCAGTTCTACCCCTGCCCCTTCTGCCTGGGCAGCTGTAGCCCCGCCCCTTCTGCCTGGGCAGTTCTACCCCTGCCCCTCCTGCCTGGCAGCTCTGCTCTCCCTCAGCACCTGCAGGGACGTGTGCGCACGCGAGCACTCAGATGTAGCGCTTCGCAGTTTTCTAGTTCCCGGGCCTCTATTTTTAGCCTGGCGGCCTTTTGTAGCGTAAATCCCTGTAAAATACAGGAGCAGGACACATGCACCCAGCCGGGCCTTTTGAGCTGAGCACAAAGCAATCACGCTCCCTTGTGTGAAGACCGAGGTCAGTTCACAAAGTCGCGTGAATCAACAAACAATCACAGGGCTGCGTGGAGTCTTATGAGCTTTAATCACCTTTGCGCTTCAACCTTGAATAGCACATTATGGACTTGCTGCCGGCTCTTCTGGCCACGTAGACCTGTTCCACTCATCGGCTAACAATGAATGCCGTTGATAAAAGGGGATGTGGGAGCACTGAGCTCCTGCCATGTTGGCTCCCCTTGGCTGCGAGCTGTGCTTTGATACGTGGCTGAGATGTGACACAGATGACACGTTCTACTTCACAGAGTACAAGAAAGCGCGGCAGGAGATCAAGAAGAAGTCCTCCGACACGCTGAAGCTGCAGAAGAAGGCGAAGAAAGGTAATTTGGCTGCACCCGTCGCTTCGTGTGCGTTGGGGCGGGTAGCGGCTATCCCAGCATACACTGCTGCTCAGGCTCCGAAGCGCTCCAGCTGGGGCTCGCCTGCGCGCGTCGTATCGTCATAAAGGCCTGAGCCCTCAAAAAAAAAAAAAAGCATCATATTAGAAAAATTTCACAGCAAACACATTTTTAAAATTTTATTAGATATTTTAATGCTGCAAGATTGAGCACAAATGGTCTTATAGCACTGCTTGGGATCGCTAATGCTGAGAACCCCGTGGGGGCTGCATGCGAGACGTGAATTAAGCTGATTTTGAGCTTCAGCGTCAGCAGTTCAGGCGTAATTCTCGTGTAATTTGGCGTCGGCGCTCGAGTATTTCATTCTCATTCAGCGGCTGCTGCGCCGTTTTCGCGAGAGATAATTTTCCGCCCAAGCCATTAAATGAATTAGCAGGGACTCAGCAACATGGTATTATGCTGCTACGGTCTGTCTCTCCTAGTGCTCTGTTGCTCTTGGAAACAGTGGCACCAATAGTAGAGCAGTGTTCATTTTACTCGTGCAGCTGGCACCCTATTAAACTATATTTCCATTTTATTTTTATATTATTTTTGCTGGGGTGGGGGTATTTCTCACTTGCTGTATTGTGTATATTTTACATCTTTTTTTCTAAGTGCCATTTGTGTACTGTTTTGCGGAAATTTAGAATGGTACTGAAGTGCTTAACTCAGGTACTCTGTCAGGACCGAATGCGTAGTACTGTTCCCATTGTCACTGGAGTCTAAAGTGCAGGCAGATGGTGGGATAAAAATGCGTTGGTTAGAGTCAAAGCTGGGTGTGAACTGACTGAGATGTTCTCTCTGCGCCCACGTCTGCCTTACTTCCTCCAATCACGTCGCTGCTGGCAGTAGATGCTCTGGGTAAGTGTCGCCACCTCTCTGTTCCGCTGCTCCTCATTGGCCATCTCTAACCCATGTGGTCCGGCGCTTCCCTCTGCCTCCTCCTCTGTTCTGTGGGCCTCCTTTCTCACCGGGGTGAACGCACCAGAGACCCGAGAGGGACCCGAGATGTTGATCTCCCCCGCCTCGCGCCCCTCCCCCCCTCCTCCTCCTCTTCCTCCTCCTCCTCCTCCCGGGCTCCCGACGGGTAGAGTTATCTTCCCCTCCGCGCCGGATTTTTCCGTCCTCCCTCCAAATTAAGCCGCGTTCCCTGGTGCCTCCAGCGGTGACATTGTTCCGGTAATGAAGCCGGATCGGGCTGGGAGGACGGCGCAGAAATAATCCTGACATTCATTAACCGCAGCGGCTCCTATTTAGAGCATCTCCCGCTCGCGCTCTCTCTCTCTCTCTCTCTCTCTCGCTCTCTCTCTCTCTGTGCCTACCGCGGCACAGCCCCCCCCCCCCCCCCGCCCCCCTTCGATCGCGGTCCCGCCATCTTCTCTCTCCCTCGTTTGGAGCGAGGGCAGCCGGGCGCTTTCCGCGTGCAGGTCGGCTGTGAGTCTCGCGCTCGTGGGCGACTGTCCTAACGCAGCGCGATAGCGCAGGCGTAGGAAAACGGGCCCGTACCCATCGCTCCGTCTCCTCAACCGAACACCCCACCCCCGGCTTTGCTCCTGCGCCTCGGGACGTCGTTAGGGCCCGTCAGAATGGAACCGGGGCTTGACGCCGCGGCCCTCTGCTTTAGCAGCCCACGTAAACGTGCCTCTCTGGCCTCGGGGGGGGGGGGAGAGACCCGGTAACGACACGTGATGGAGGATAATCCCGTAGTTAACACGCAGCGGTGGAGAGCGGCTCGGTGAAGCCGTAGTTAACGTTATGCGGAGCGCGTCTGTGACAGGAGCGCACCGTCTCGTCTCCGTCAGCGTCCGTACCGCGCCCGGGTGAAGGCCGCGGATACGCGTCGCGTCGATGTCAGCGAGGCCCCAGCTTCCGCCGCCGCCCCGGGCCGATTGTCTGACCGCGTGAATCTCGCTGCACTGGTGACCTACATGCGCAAAGCGCGTGAACACGGGCCTGCAGCTTAGCTTAGCCCCAGCGCCTTCTGAGGAATGGCCAGTATGAGAACAAGAGCCTGACAGTCAGGCAGTGTGTCCGTCTCTGTCTGTATTTCACATGGATACACAACAACACACACAGACACACACACACACACGTGCGCACAGACACACACACACAGACACACATGCGCACACACACACACACACAAACACACAGGTGCACTGTCCGGCCTCTTTGACAGCTCTAACATTATCCAGATGCGATGGGGGTTTCTCAGTTGAAGCTCCTGGTTCTCTGGATGCTGGTTAACCTTGGTTGAACCTGGGCTCCTCCGCTGTCTGTCATCTCCCACTCTGCCCCGCCCCGCCCTGTCCTGCCTGTTACGGAATCGGTGTCTGGAAACACTCACCAGCTCTGCCTGCGGTGTTGTCTTGCCGATCTGCTGAGGGAACTGTCCAGCATATTGGTCAATGTTGTGTTCTGTGGCAGAGTTCTGCGTGCGTGCGGGTGTGTGCGCTTGTTTGCGCACGTGTGCGCATGTTCAGGTGTGTGCGTGTGTGTGTGTGCGCGCTTGTGTGTGGTGGGGAAGTCATCGTGTCCCCAGTCACAGCAGAGCACTGCCACTTGTCTGTCAGTCTGTCCTGCTGTGGGGAAGCGCTACAGCCAATGCTCTGTCTGCAAGGGGTGAACCGAGGCTCGGAGACCAGCATGCACTGCAACAGCCTCACGCACCTGTCTGTTCAATGTGGGGGAGTGGTTGGGGTGTGTACTGGGAACTGTAGTTTTGTCATATCCAGACCACCTGGGTCAAATACGTATTTGTTTTGGATTCAAATACTCTTCTACGCTTTACTGATCTTGTCTGGTGTATTGGACCCAATGGAATACTCTTAAAAAAAGAATCACAAATAAGTACAGACCCCACCTTCTGGTAATATTGGCTGGCTTAGTTACACCAGTCAAGATTAATAGAGCACAGAAAAGTATTTGAATCCAAAACAAATACATATTTAACCCAGGTCTGGTCACATCTGACTACATTGGTTTTAGCTGGCCACTTTCTAATTATAATCAAATGAGTGCGTTTACCAGAATTTATCGTAATGTAATGAATGATTAGAAGTGGTGATCATTTTATTTTTACCACCAAGATTGACCTCATTTCAGTCAAAGGCTCCTTTCTCCAACTCAGAAAAAACGTCTAAATGTTCGGTTTAGGGTAAGTGCGGAAGATTGCATGCTGTTTTATAGCATATTATAAACGCAAACGGGAAATGCTATCTTGGGTGGCCTAGCGTTTACCAACATAGAAATTGCCCCTGAAGTAAATTGGACTCAAGTACGGGGTGAGGGGCATTTGAAATGTGTGTGGTTTTGGGTAGAGGGAGCGGGGCACTGCAGCCTGCACGGCAACGGCATTGTAACCGACGGACGCGGGCTAGCGGCCGCTGCTCCTTTTAACTGCGATAGACCCTGTTATTTAGCACGAGGAAACTCCCAGCGCCTGGTGTAATGAGCGCAATCGAGAAGGCATGCAAAATACAATCCGTCTGCTCCTCTCTAAATGCTGTGGGAAACCAGACTGCATTGTGTGGGCGGAGGGTGAAGACCACTGCAGGACTTCCCTTCGGAAAACTTGGGGGGGGGGGGGGAGGGAGAAAGGGGAAAAAAGGCCCATGCCCCGCCCACATCGGCTGACAACCCGGCTCTGTGGAGAAACTGGCTGCTGTAATTGTATGGTTTTCGTCCTGAAAGCTTTTCTTGGATTACTGCACTGCGCATTGAAGACGTTTGCACCATTGCTATCGTTTTAGTCGACGAGTAGGAGATCGTTCGTCTGTTTCAGTCGTTAGACCCCCGGCTGTTCGTTCGGCTCTAATCGCGTTCCTAAAATTGCCGTAGGAAAGCTGGGCGCTGTCGCCAGAGCGAATCCCACTTCACTGAGCGAGCGATTTGGCTGGAACGGCAATAAAGCCCAGAAAAAAATGGAAAATGTATGCGTTCGTTCAAGAGTAACACGAACAACATGAAGAAGCAAGATTCTGACTTGTCCACTTGGTTTTGTTTAAGAACGGACCATTTAAAGTGCACTCCAGTGGATAAGCACTTGATCTGACTGTAATGGCCTCGGGCTGTGCAGTTGTGCTTGTACAGTGTTGTACAGTGATGCTGTTGGGTCATGCCCGGGTGTGAACACGGTGGCGGGCATCTCCGCGACAACGATGCGACTGGGCACAGCAGTCTGCATCGCTGGAGTTGGGGAGATTTTCTATATAAGGCAATAAAATGGGTGGAGTTTAGCTGATTTGAAGGAGTGGCTAAGGGCAGAGGCATGAGAGGTGGCCGAGTCAGCAGATATTTCCTGTAGAAGTAGGACATCGGATTAACAAGTTCTCTAAAATTCTGTCCTTTTCTGCGCTTAACCAATACCTGACCAACTTAAATGGTGCCTGAAACCAGACCTCACACGATCTCTCAGGCGTGTGCGCTCCCAAGAGTGAACTGTCCTTGGGTGTGGTGCCCATTGGCTCCTTCAGAGGCATGGATCAAGGGATGAGTCATGTATGTAGCTGTGGAAGAGTGGCTGCCAGCAAGGTTGGGAAAGAGTGGCTGCCTACCTGTGTGGGAGGGGCAATATCCAGTAGAAGGCAGTGGGAGGGGTCAGTGCAAGTGAAAGGGTGTGAGAAGGGCCAATGATCTGTGGGAGTAGCCAGTGATCTGTATGGGAGGGGCCAATGATCTGTGTGGGAGGGGCTATGTCCATTGGAAGCCCAGTGAAAGGCGACAGCCGGGGCGGGGCCAGGTGCGATGAGGCTGCCGTGTGTTTCAGGGAGGGGGGACATCCAGCCGCAGCTGGATAGCGCCATGCAGGACGTGAGCGACATGTACCTGCTGCTGGAGGAGACGGAGAAGCAGGCGGTGCGGAAGGCCCTCATCGAGGAGAGGTCCCGTTTCTGCACCTTCGTGTCCATGCTCCGTCCGATCGTGGTCAGTCCTCTTTCACCTCTCTCAACACTGTTAAACACTGGTGTTTTAGTCATCCTTCACCTCTCTCAACACTGTTAAACCCTGGTGTTTTAGTCCCCTTCACCTCTCTGAACACTATTAAACCCTGGTGTTTTAGTCATCCTTCACCTCTCTCAACACTGTTAAACCCTGGTGTTTTAGTCATCCTTCACCTCTCTCAACACTGTTAAACCCTGGTATTTTAGTCATCCTTCACCTCTCTCAACACTGTTAAACCCTGGTATTTTAGTCATCCTTCACCTCTCTCAACACTATTAAACCCTGGTGTTTTAGTCATCCTTCACCTCTCTCAACACTATTAAACCCTGGTGTTTTAGTCATCCTTCACCTCTCTCAACACTGTTAAACCCTGGTGTTTTAGTCCTCTTCACCTCTCAGCACATTTTTGACCGGTTGTTTTATTACATCAACTGAATGTACAAGAAAAACATCTCTGGTGCCACCCGTTTCATGAAATAGTATTGTCCGCTTGGTAAACATGACACAAGTAAATAATGTATCATAATATGTAAATAAAACCGCCGACTGCTATTCACAAGTGCGTGTGTGTTTTGTTAGTCCCGTGCAGGACTTACTTCCTGTTGATGGTGATGCGTTGTTCTCGTCCCTGTGTAGGATGAGGAGGTGTCCATGCTGGGGGAGATCACTCACCTGCAGACCATCGCTGATGACCTGAAGGCCCTCACCATGGACCCCCATAAGCTGCCGCCCACCAGCGAGCAGGTCAGCGGGCCACCTTAACCATTAGCTTCATGCCTTTTGGCCCCTTATGTGAGCAAATGGCTTACTTTTAGTCCTCTCCACCTTAAAACCCAGTCAGTTTAACTTCTCGCTGTTTACTTTGTCCCAGGTTATTCTTGATCTGAAAAGCTCCGACTGCACCTGGTCTTACCAGACCCCGCCCTCCTCTCCCAGCACCACCATGTCCAGGAAGTCCAGCATGTGCAGGTAAGTGTGTCGGGCTGACCGCTGAATCACTGCCTCAGCCAATCGCGGCATGGGGTTGGGCTGCCTTTGCTTGGCTCCTTTTGCCCCCTGGTGGTAGAAAGGGAACATTGCGGATTAGGATGTCTGTAGAAGCTTCCATTGAGCGCTTTTGAAGTTGAAAAGCAAATTTGCAATCAGTGGGAGTAAAATTTTATTTATGGAAATAAATATTTAATCAAATATTTTCTGTTACAGTGCAATTCAATGTAGTGCAGTTTCAATTGCTTTGCTGTTTTTCAGTTTGTGGCATCAGTTAGTACACTTTACCAAATGGAAAACTCCACTGTGTTCATTACATTACATTACATTACAGGCATTTAGCAGACGCTCTTATCCAGAGCGACTTACACAACTTTTACATAGCACTTTACATTGTATCCATTTATACAGCTGGATATATACTGAAGCAATGCAGGTTAAGTACCTTGCTCAAGGGTACAACGGCAGTGTCCTTACCCGGGATTCGAACCTGCAACCTTTCGGTTACAAGCGCAGTTCCTTACCCACTGTGCCACACTCCGTCCTAATGGAGAGCTTATTTTTCTCTGCATTCATCTGGCTGAAATAGGCTTATTCTATAAAGCACAGAAACCTTGTTAAATATAATGCCTCAATTTGGCAACTGGACCCTGGGATTTCCAAGATTGCAAACTTCTCTAATGCTGTTTAGACCGTATGAACCAATTGGATTTGGGCAGTTTAATAGCCTGGCAGTGTGTTCTTAGTGCTGTCAGCCTTCTGATTAGACGTCTCACCGACTCGGCTGACTTGCAGGTAATTGGAATGCATTATGAAGCTGCGCTTTTTCATGGCTGAATTTGTCTCTTTCTCAAGTTTAACACAAGATGCATCTAATCAGGAGGCCGACAGTGTGCGCTTGGTATTTGTTGGTGAAGAGGTTGGCCGGGATCTGATTAGACGTATCTTGTGTTAAACTTGAGAAAGAGACAAATTCAGCCATGAGAAAGCACGGCTTCATAATGCATCCCAATTACCTGCAAGTCAGCCGAGTCGGTGAGACGTCACCATCGGGATTTATTTCCTCGGTTGCTATGGGGACGCTCTATTATCCTGTCAGCGCATGAAGGCTGCAATAGAGACATGGGTCCAGCCTTAAAACCCGATGTAGGGCTTACCTCAAACAATAGGAGAGTATACTGTACAAACTGGCAGTGCACAAACAAGGCGAGGTGGGTGTTCAGGCGTCACGTGTCGCGTTGCGGCGATGCCCTCGAATCCTGTTCGCACACGCTTCTGTCTCGGTGTTCTCTGAACGGTTCAGGTCTTGTCTGTGTTTGTTTATTTATTTTTTTACTGTGCCAAAAGACTGGAACGGCTGTAACAGCGCCCATTAATATCAAAGCACCTCACAATAAGAGCCGCTATTACACACTGTCCTTGGAGCTGTACTGACCGTACCGAGCATGAGGAATGGGTGATTTGTCTCTGTTTGTCTCTATTTTATATAGTTTTTTTGGTGGCTTTTCCTTTTTTTTAAACTTTATTTGGTACAATATCCCCTTTACGGTGTCCAGCTGTCACTGCCACCCAGCTGCAGGTGTTGTGATAAATGTATGGCATTTGCAGCACTAATAATAGACACCATAAACCTGTACCTCATAATCAGCAAACCAATACAAGAATGTATAGCATTGTGTGGGCACTGGGATTGAGTATGCGCATAAACACAGAAGTAAGAGACTGATTAAGGTCCATAAATCCCCCGTACCTCTCTCAGTTCTCTCCCAGAGTTTGGAAATGATAAAAATAAAATGAATTCAGATGTTTGTTTTGTTCCACTTCTATCCACAAACTTGCAGTCCAGAACATCTTTTAAGTTTAGTCCTCTGCAAGAACTAGTTGTCAGACATGCCCACTATGGTTCATTGTGCTGCTAGTTTAGTATCCCATAAAACAGGCAGCACATAATCAGTTTTCTTTTGCCCATTAACTCTACTTTTATGCCGTAACATTATCACTGAAGTTCATCTGTGTAATAATGATTGCAGTTGTCTCTTAAACCGTACGATTATGGTGTTGCAGTGAGAAAAATGTACCAGTTTATGGTGCCATTTTGTTATCTTTACTTTCTGCATGATGTTTTTGTTTTGGTTTGTTCACTGGACTGTCCACCCTGCCTGCTGCACTGGAGTGCCGAGTGGTAATTGTTCCTCCTCCTCTCACCCCCCTCCCCACCCCCGCCCCCTGCCTGCCTCCCGGCCCCGCCCCCTTGCCCCTCCCCTTGCCCCGCCCCCTTGTCTCTAACAGCAGTCTGAACAGCGTAAACAGTAGCGACTCCCGGTCCAGCGGGTCGCACACTCACTCTCCCTCCTCACACTATCGCTACCGCAGCTCCGCCCTGCCCCAGCAGGCCCCCGCCCGCCTCTCCAGCGTCTCCTCCCACGACTCGGGCTTCATCTCGCAGGACGCCTACCAGTCCAAGTCCCCCTCGCCCATGCCCCCCGAGGCCGTCCCTCAGGTAAGGGGAGCCCGCCCCCCCCCCGGGCCCGATGCAGGAGCTGGGAGACACAGTACAGCGCTTTACTGTACAGATGCTGTGGTATAGGACTTCACTTTGTTCATTCTTGCACAGTCATGACACACTGAATGACACACAATGGCCGCCTTATAGCATTTAAGACTCCGCAGCAATGTTTTTCAGTTAATAAAAATGGAAATGAAGAGAGATTCTGGCCTGTAACCATAAATACGCTTGCAGGCTTGTTTTGTAGGTCACACATGGTTGGTACACCCTTGGGCAAGGTAATTGGAGTCAGGAGGGAAGAGAGAATTTCTCCTCCCCCATCGGAGGAGTCGGACTGTCTGACTTATTTACACATCTGTTGTAGCGCCGCTCCTAGGAGGGTAATTGAGTTTACTCTGCTGGGGCTTTGACATAAATTAAGCCTGGGATTGACCTGATTGCCTTTGAGTGCTGTTATTCTCTGTAATGTATGAGTGTACCCAACCCCCAGAGCACTGTCCAGCCTTCAGTCACCTGTAACAAAGAGATGCGCACAGGCATTCCGATTGGACGGCCTGGAGCGTGAAGGTCCCCGGGCATTGGAATAGGGCCAGTGTGTTTCCTTTTGTGCCTCTAGCTCCCGAAATGAAGTAGCGTCTCTTCCCTCGGCCGTAAAGGCTGCCTCATAATGGGATACGTGGGATTTGGTTTGAATTATTCCCTTTGAGAAAGCCAGAGGCCTCTTGCGCACGTGATTTAGCCGGCCCTGTCACCAGCGAGGGGAATTCCAGCCGTGCCGCTGTTCTCGCCAGGTCTCAGAGGCTCCGTGAGGGAGGGCTCTTCCGCTCCGCTCTCCTGCGCTGATGTCACTGATAGCGTAGCGCCTGGGAGCTCTGTCCTCCACGAGGCCGAGCTCTTCCTCTAACGCTTTTTAGCGCGGGGCTTGATTCTGATCCCTTTCTCTGAGCTGGACGCTAGAAACGCTCATCTCTCCGGTGCCTATTAACACTCTGAGCTGCTCTGTAGACACGGAGCAGGGATTTCTGACTCAAGTCCTGGAGGGCTGCTGTGTCTGCTGGTTTTCGCAGTTAAATGCTGAATTTAAGTCACTGATTGGCTACAGTCTGGACACTTTGTTTCAAAGGCCTACGCTGGCTGCTGATTGAAGAAAAAAAAAAAAACACGAATTCTAGTTGTCTGTGGCCCTCCAGAACTGGAGTTTGACACCCCTGCAATAGAGTGTAAACCAGCTGCATGCTGGGAGCTTTCGGATTCTTTTTTGTAGGCTTTTTGCTAAATCCTGACTTGCCACTTCTACTCTGCTCTTTTGTCTTTCTCTGTTTGTGCTATGTGCTGTGTCTGAATTACCTCTGTGCTCTGTGTGCTTCTTAACCACTAAACCCTGAACCTCTGCTTTTACACACTTATACACTACACCTCTTCCTTTTACACACTACTTTACACACTACACCTCTTCCTGCTCTCTCTACTTCCTGTGTCTACTGCTGCTATCTGTATGGCTGCGCTGCATCTGGATGTGTGTGTGTGTGTGTGTTTGCGTGCTGTGTTTGTTTATTTGTGTGTGTGTGTATGCTTGTGCGCAACTGTGTCCTGTTTGCGTGTGCCGTGTGTGATTGCGTCATGTCTGTGTGTGTGACCGCGCTGTGTGTGTGACCGCGCTGTGTGTGTGACCGCGCTGTGTGTGTGACCGCGCTGTGTGTGTGACCGCGTTGCGTGCGTGACTGTGTTGCGTGTGTGACCGTGTTGTGTGTGTGACCGCGCTCTCCCTGTGCTTGGCGCTGTGGTCGCCGCGCACCGCAGGCCTCCTCCAGCTCCGCCTCCTCCGACGCCTCTGAGACCTGCCAGACTGTGAGCGAGTGCAGCTCCCCCACCTCCCCCACCTCAGTGGGCTCCGGCACCACCATGGCTGGGGCCTCTGTGGACAAGGTGAACCCTCGCTGTGACCCCCTCATCCCATCCAATCGCATGCTGAGCTGCAGGGAGGATGCATGCGTACATGCACTCTGCTTCCCAAAATGGCGCCAGTCTACACAACTTCATTTCATCATTTTATTTTCCGTTGGGTTCTGTCAGTGTGCATTTGTCCCTGAGTGCCTGTGGTTTCTTTCGTTTGCAATCCAGTCATCCTCTTATGTTATTTTTAATGTCTTTTGTTTGCATCTGTGTTTGTTTCGTGTCTGTCCTCTGCACACGTTTTTTTTTTTTAGTTGACAAACGGTTACGATCACTACGGACCCGCCGAACCGCCCTACCTGGCGGGAGTGGGCTCTTCGGAGCCTCTTCCCCATTACCCTCCCCCTTCCTCATCCTCTTCATCCTCCTCACCCTCGCGGGCGTGGTCCCGGCCCGCCTGCGCCCCGCTTGCCGATTATCCGCTGTATTGCACCCTGGGGCCGGGCATGGTCCCCTCCTCCAAAGTCCCCACCTGGAAGGTTTGTTTCATTCCTCCTCACACGCTTCTCCTCATCTTCCTCTGTGATGTCATCTCAGTCGTATAGCCGTTGTACTCCTCCGTCACATGACATCAAGCACAATCTCTCCCAAGGCTTTGGAAACATTTGACCTGGTAATATACCTGTTTATATTTACATTTACTGTTTTTTATGTTAATCTATTTCTTGGTCAGTTCTGTGCTCCAGATACTCAAGATTAGAGGTCCAGTCAGTCAGTTTATTGCAGTATCTTGGTATGAGATTTACAAAAAACGACGTAGAAGAGAGAAGTTCCTCAGAATGAGGACCCCTGTTAACCAGTAAATTCTTATGCAGGATTGGGCCAAGCCAGGGCCCTATGACCAGCCCATGGTGAACACCTTGAGGAGAAACAAGGGGAAGCATGATTCGGTGGACTCCAGTGGCACCGTCATGCAGACTGAAGGGACCACGCCCACCGGGGAGGACCCCCAGAGGGCTCGTGGCATGCCCATAACTGCCACGCCCAAGGTGAACACGGTTAACTTTCTTATATGATTATGTATGGACTGCTCCTACCAGTTGTGAGTGCGATGAGCACTACCAATGCTATCCGCCTAAACCTGTTTCCTTTGTGCAAGTGTGTCTAGATAAGAGTACCTGCTAAATGCCTATATGTAAATGTGAATGTAAAATACTCACTCGCGTAGAGATTGGTGTACAGTGTACAAAAAGTCAGCATGCAAACGGGAAGGATAATCCACGCTCCTTGTCACATTGGGTTGGTAATGGCGTGTAAGCCATTGCATTAGTTTTCCATTGCTTTGAACAGGGTTCTCTCTTGTCCTGGGAAACCTGGATTTTGTTGATCCAGTTATGGAAAAGTCATGGAAAATGAGAAAATTGTACTGGAAAATAATTGGTTGTCCTGGAAAAAAAGTTATAGGCCAAAATGCGAGGCAATGCAATCTTCTTTCCCAGTCCATGATCACAATCTCCCCCTCTGTAATATTACTGGTGTTGCTTACGCAAAATGTCCTGTAAAGTAACTTGTGTGTGTGTCTGGGCCGGCAGGCGGAGGAGGCGGCGGCGGAGGCGCACGAGGAGCTGGCGCTGGCCCTGGCGCGGGGGCTCCAGCTGGACACCCAGCGCTCCAGCCGCGACTCCCTGCAGTGCTCCAGCGGCTACAGCACCCAGACCACCACCCCCTGCTGCTCCGAGGACACCATCCCCTCTCAAAGTACTTCATGCAGGCCCCGATAATGCACCTCTCATTTCATCTGTCTACTCCAGAGGTCAATGTGCCTGGATGTGGAGGGAGCTGTTTTTGTGCTCGTAGCTTTCTGTTACTATGGATAGATGGTTTTCAGGAACTAATTGGGCTGGTCCTAGAGGCCCACAGGGATTTCATTGAAGTAGTTTGGATGTTACGCCAGCTCGCCTGATGTTGCAGGTGTGATTTGGTTACAGATTCAAACATACTTTCAGCGTTCCTCCATTAGTGGAAATACCCATCCCTGAAGTGAAGTGATGTTGTGAGTGTATTGACTGTTTTGACCACAAGGTTTCTCATTAGTGATATGTTATGAGTGCATTGACTGTTTAGACCAGAGTAACAGGGTTTCTCATCCTGTCTCCTCATCAGTGTCTGACTACGACTACTTCTCAGTGGGCGCGGATCCGGAGGTGGACCAGCAGGACTTTGACAAGTCGTCCACCATCCCGCGCAACAGCGACATCAGCCAGTCCTACCGCAAGATGTTCCAGTCCAAACGCCCGGCCTCCACGGCGGGCATCCCGTCCACGGCGGGGCCCGTCATCGTCACCCCGGGCGTGGCCACCATCCGCCGCACGCCCTCCACCAAACCCGCCATGCGGCGGGGGGCGGGAGTAGGCGGGCCCATCCCCATCCGGACCCCCGTCATCCCGGTGAAGACCCCCACCGTGCCCGAGCTGCCGGGCGGCTTCCCCTGCGGGCTCGGGGGCGGAGTCGAGGAGGGGGAGGAGCCTCCCAGCCCGGAGCGCCGCACCCCCGGGGAGCCCGTGGCCACCTGGAGCGGCCAGGCCTCCACCAACCCGCCCCTGGCCCCGCCCCAGCCCCGGCCCGGTGAGGCCGAGGAGGACGAGGAGCCCCCGCTGGAGGGGGGGCCGGACTCCCTGGAGGGAGAGGACATGCTCCTGACCATCCGCAGGGGGGTCAGGCTCAAGAGGACCCTGACCAACGACCGGTCCGCCCCGCGCATCGCCTGAAGGCCGCCGCCGCTCCCCCAGCCCGAGACGCTCGCACGGCTTCCCCAGGGCCGTCTCCATTCCAGTACACGTGCCGCAGAAGAAGAAAAAAGAATGGCTTCCCCTTCCCCCCCCCAATAATTGTTTATTGTTTGAGGACATGCTGTGCTGTGGAGTTCTGGAGAACCAGGAGGGGAGAGACGAGCCACTTTCAACATGGTGGAAAGTTTAAGATCAAATCTTTTTTGTGTTTGCATCTGTACATACGTTTTAGAACCATTCTTATCTTTGGTTGATGTCACTATACTCGCTCCTCCTTCCTCCCTGGCTCGTACACAGAGGTGCCAAATGCTTAGAAGCTGCTGAAGACGACTGAACTCCTGAAACCTCCCGAGAGCATTTATTTTCAGGGAGGTTTGTCGCAGAATTCTGCGACAGCAGCAGCGTAAACACTCGCTAGAGTATGAACCGATCGATCGATTCGCTTTTTATTTTTTACTTTCCAAGTGTATTCGACAGACAAGCTCGGTAGCATCAAGTACTCAGCATTAGAGGGTACTCATTTCCGAGAGCTGACGTCTCAATAAGTTAATGGTGAGCAATATTATTTGGTTACACGTTTAATTTGATTAATATGTACACTTCCCGACTAGACAGGACAATTTAAGATGCTGTTTAAATATAGAAATTAATCTGGGCCTAAAAGCTAATCTCCTGTAAGTTGTAGGAAGGTACATAAATAAGCAATGTTGAAAAGAGAAAAATGCCATATTTGGATTATGGTATGTTATTTTAAGAGATTCTGCTTATTTTATAGACTTTATAGTTCCATGAACAATGGATTACAGGTCCTGCTGCAGCAGTATTTATAAGTTGATTCTTAAACCCCTCGAGCTTGAAAAACGCAGTGTATCTGTTATATCCTTCCTATGAAGAGGATATCTAACTTATGACAAAGCAATTTATGTGTAGACAAGTATATTCGTAAGCAATCGCAGTAGTTCTTTAAAAGTCAACCGTAACCAAAATTTGGTTTCGTTCAAAGCACTGATACGGAGCCGTCTATAAAAAAAACTGTACATAGTGAATGGGACTGAGGAATTCAGAGGCTTAATTTATTCTCTTCATGGCTGTCTTATTTTGTACTGTTCACAAATGATATTAGCTCTTTCATGCATGTGCTGTAATTCTGGTAAATTGAGTTCATATAATTTGAGGTTTGAGGTGTTCCATAACGCTGTACAGAAAAGCACGCCCAGACCTCCTGCCTCGTCGCTTTCCGCGTTTTTTGAGTATTAGCTGCAGATGCTTTTGTATCCTAACGGACTGAACGAGACCTGAGCGTGGGTCTGTCTTATTTACGGGGGGGTGAGCTCGGGCTTGCTGGAGACTGGCGGCCATTATCGCCGTCTGTCGCACGACTCTTTGGTCATTTCAGACCTTACACCACTGTTAAATTCTCCGATAACGTGTGCACACTGACCCAGCCTGTCGAGCTGTCTGAGCCCAGATATTACAGCACACAAATACACAGACACACACACACACACACACACACACTCTCACTTGACTGTTAAATTTATGTGAAATTCCTCTACTGTGAAGCTCAACTGCCACGGCTACTCAGGAGCCTAATGAGTGACTTGAGACAAGCCAGGAGGGAACTCCTGATGCATGACATCACACACGCAGTCATAGCTCAACAGCCAGAGCCACCCAAGAGCATGCTTACAATTCAGCAATACACTGTGGGCTGCACTGTGTTTCCTCTCACGTTGTCAAATGTTAGTTTAACACAAAACTGTACAGTGTTGTTTGTCCCTTGCCAAGTCTGCAAGCGCTGTAGCGGTTAGATCCTCCACCTCCACATAGCTACTACTCCGGTTACCACAGTCCTTGCTCCAACATTGAATGTGTGAGCAGGGATGTGACCGTTAAGGTGAAAGGTTACTCGTCTCCCAAGCTGTCAAGGTGGGGTGTGAGCGAGCATTGATCGAGGATAGCCGTCGGCACCGTTCTGTAAAATTTCATAAGTGCGGGAAAAGAAGCAAGGGAGTCAGTCACAGGAACCAGCTCGCCATGAAACACTCGAGCATCTCAAATGCCACGACCGCAGAGAATTTCTCATTTTCATTCATTTAGTCAGGAGCCCTGGTGTGGTCATTTCATGCATGTTGTCCATGAACTAGATAAGCTTGGAGGGTGGAATGGAGTAAGAGGGAAGTGCCACTGCCCTGCTCACTATACAGCCTATCGACAGCCTGCAACTTACCGCACGTCGCTTCTTTACGCACCAGTGTTCATTTTATTTTTTCCACAGCAAAGTTTAACACGGTTAGGTATTCCTCAAGCCCCCGGTTTGAGAAATGATCAGTATACAGAGCAGTTACTGAAGCCTGTCAGTTTCTCATTCAAGACTGGCTTCTAAAATCGTGTACATTCAAAGTAGTTGATGCAATGCGCATATGATGCTAAATACCTGTAAGTAGTTTCTGTCTCAATAATTACAGACGTTTTGATATTGTCCGTGTAAAGGAACCTTAGCTGTAATGAAACCATTTTCCCTCCGAGTACAGCCGTTAATGTTGAGATATAACTTCAAACCATATCTATAGAGGTTTCCTTTTTTTAATTTGCCAAAATGTAAGTGTGTAAGGCAATATTAATAGTTTTAAGTGTTTTTGCATATTGTAAAAGCAGACAGTCACACTTAACATATATATTAGTTCTTTTATCAAGGATTTAGTTGCTTGTTCGGACTGAGAGTTGAACTCTTTTCCCTGTGCGGTCCTCTTAAAGCTATATATTGATCTGTTTCTGTAATGTCAGTTCTCCCTGTGGAATTATTGCTTAAGTCAATATTAAAGAAATGTTGCAAAAGCTTGCTTGACTGCTTGGTGGATTGAGTGGCCTGTTCATATCTTACTGTGCACGGTATGTTAACTGTCTGGTTCACGTAAGACTCTGTTACCCTAATCACGGTCCTTGAGGGCTGAGATCTGCTAGTTTTCCACCCTCCCTTTACCTGATAGTCAGGCCAGTAACACTAACTAAAGCTGGATTTGGACTCAAGGGCCAGAGTTAAGTATTCACACATTAAACAATAGCGGTGCACAGCCACTCCATGTTGCTCAATATGCACCCAACCTTAATATTGAACTATGGCATGAGTGTACAATTTCCCACCAGAGTAAAATGTGAGAAAGTAGATGCTATGTTTAACCTTAGATTTAGCCAGGAAGGCTTTCATGGTCAGAAATTTGATAGTTACTTCTCTCAAAAGTCTGAAACTTTTGGAATTAGTTCCCGTAAACTCATAATATAACCACCACCCCGCTGAAAAACCAAGGGGCAATACTGAGACGTAAAAAATTTTTTTTTAAAAAGGTGGTTTACTTCACCCTCATGGGGCACACTATATGGGCACCTCCCCACCGCAAGATTTTAATGGAACTCTGAAGGAGTTTGAGAGCTGCTAAATTATATTGTTTTAAACCATTTAAAAAACTTCCTTATGCCCTTACCACTGGGGAATCATCAAACGTATTTAATGTGCGCATGTATACACACATTATTCAAGCACGCTTTTCTTTGTTATGGTTTCATAGTTAAACTTTATTATAGTTCGATTGAAGACGACATGCAGGAAATTAATCCCCATGTACTGGCATGGGTATCCTGGTTTGGGTATGTGATAGCCTGTTCGTTTTTTTCCCAGCATCCTTTGCTGAACATTCTCAGACGGGACGCTCTCTGGGCCGGGTGACAAACTGCCACCACAAAGGAGGGAGGTCATCCTCCCTGCGGGCTGGAGGGAGGGCTTCAGATTTGGGCCCAGTGGCAGAGGTTTCCTCCTGCAGCTGCTGGACCTGAGAATGAGAGTATACACACATGATTAAATAAGGCCCACCACAAGTCAGAACTTCAGCAGCTGAAGTTTCAGAAAGAAACAAAGCAGAATAGTATTCACGCATCACAGATTTGTTCATGGACAGTTTCCCATTCTAACAACCATCCAAATGCTGTGCCTGGATGTAGGACAGGAATTTTTCTGGGGTGGGAAGAGGTATAGTAGATAACCTAAAGTATTCTTAATAGGTTCTCAGCTGTTAATCCCCAACACAATTCATTTATGTTACCCTGACACAAAGAATTTCCAATGCTGAAGTGTATCCAATGACACAAATTTAAAATGACCTGCAACAAAGAGCTGTTTTACAAGCCAGTCACAAATAATATTACAAAATCTTCCTATGTAGTATTACCAAAATTAACAAGACCGCTAAATCATGATGAGGTCCGGCTTAACGTCAAATCGTCACTAATGTTAATACCCCACTGGGGCATTGAAGTTCCTCCAGTGTCCAAATTTTGTTACTAAGAAACTGGAATTTTCAAGATTGGTTTCAACATCTTGTAGGCCATTTTTGCCCAATTCGCTCACTACTTATTCGGTCAACCCGGGTTCAATTAGCCATGCGATTATGAAAACCAATATCTGACAGCAATCTGCTTATATTGCCCAACAAGACTTCACTGGCAAAGCCTCATTCAGTACTCCACTGGTTCAATCGGTGGTTATCCAGGTGATATTACATTGCACTGCCATCAAATGGCTATATTCCACCTGATTGGATGGAAAGCCACCAGATGAACGTACCTCTCTGTTCCAGCTCTGCTCTCGCAGTTTCTTCCACTGTTCTCTCTTGGCAAAGTAGTCTGGATACATGGCTTTCTCAGAGGGATGCCAGTGGTCCAGACACCATTCAGGGACCTGCATGCCAAACACACTCATAAGCAAAAATGCTAATAAACGTAAATGCAACTGGATTACAGCTGTATAAATGTAAGGTGATGCATGCTAAATGTCACACACATCCTACCTTGAAGCATTCGTATCTCTCGTAGGATGTCCCCCCTGGTGAATCTGGGAAGAGGTAGGGCTGGGGGTGCTGGTTGTCCCAGAATTCCTCCTCGCCAGCTTTCAGAAGCATTGTAGCTTTAACCATGTCTTTCTCATTCTTGTTCTCGTCAAAGCGCGCCCTTAACAAGCAGGCGTAGAAACGGTACTTATCCCTGAAAGATAGAAATACACAAAAAGTAATTATGGAATGCAACACCATGTTCTCTGGAATGCTTCATGAACAACACCAACATAGTCGTGACAATCTGCACTACAAAATTAGCTTCCACACAATCTGGAAGGAAAAACATTAAGACAAGCCATTTATTGGAAGATACATTATGGTGCATAGCAATTTAAATTTAGTCAATATATTTGCTTGATTGCAAAAATTGTGATAAATAAAAATGAAGCATGAGCATGTAAGTATTCAGTCAAGGGAATATTATCGTTTACAGCAAAAGCATCCAAGAAGAACAACTCTAAAACAACTGATATGAGGTGATTGTTCATGCCAATATTCTATTTTGTAATTTCCGCGATGTTTTAAGGTCGTAACAAAATATACGATTGAACTCGGCCAATCCGTGAAAAGCAGTCACGACAGCTGTAGTTAGTCAATAAATAAACAGAAAACGCACACCATAACCACACTGTGAAAGTTAAACAGCACGTTAGTGAAGGCCAGCTAACAAGTAAATGTCAAATAAGTTGCAGGTAAATCTATTAGACTAGCTGTTCATTTTTAGCGCAAGGTATCGTATAATGTCAGAAAACTGCGACGTAAAAAGTCTACTTAATCCCACTGATAGCGTTAGCCTAGCCGTAGACCGTTTGGTATTTAACTAACAGTTAACTAGCTAGCTAAACATGTTCTCTAGGCCTTTTATTATTATGCAGCCGTGCGCTAGCCAAGGTGTTTCCTAGTTAGCAAGCTAGCTAACGTTACAGCGGCTTAGTCTAACCTAGCTAGCTAGCAAACAGAATAACAATTTCTCCAGTGAAATCAAACTATTACTCTTACCTAAATATGCACCATGACTCTAAGTGTCTTAGGGACTTTTTGTAAAGACGAAGGACCTTCTGTTGATGAGTGAGATAGGCAGATGCCATTTTCTCTCTCTCAACGTAAACCGGTCACCTTCACAACCGAAGCACAGCCTTGTGGGATATGGATGTGTATACGTCGTACCATAGAAGTAGAAGCGCAGTAAAATCTGTATCCCTAATATAATACTAAATATGATATGTCGTTGCCAATCTCTAGCTATAATGTACTTATGGACAAGGCAGATTATCTCCGTATACTCAAAATGACCCAGAGATTATTTTTTGCATTTGATATTTTAAGTAATGCCATCCATACCAACCGCTTCATATTTAGAACACTGTGCACAATTATTATAGAGTTTATGGTTTACCAATGGATTATGGGAAGAGTTAGGATCGCATGTGGATTTTTTAGCAGAATAGCCATGGCTCGTTTTAAATTTGTTGGTAAGGAGTAGTTCGGGGATGGATGGCATCGAATAGCTAATGCCAGTGACTGACAGTTTTAATCTCGTTATAGCTGAAGCTAACCTATTTCGTTGTCATTAGCTGTAGTTGCTGTGCTGAAATTAGATGGGTAATTAGCTCGCTGGCTAGCTGGAGCGTATCCTCTCCTAAAAAAATAACGTTACCTGTTTTGATGTATGGACTTTTCTTGTACAAAATAGCTCCGAGCACATCAGATTTATTTTGCTAGCTAACTTCATTTAGAGTGTTATATTTACAAAGAGCTTGGATAGCTTGGTGACATTATTTATGTATGTCCTTTAAACACATACACACTGCCAAAATTGTTTATATTTCCCAGATATCGGCATAAATTTGACGGATCCTATGTTTCGAGGAATTTATAGGGGGAACCAGAAACACCCAGGTCTGTAGCTACTGTTGTTCACAAAATGCATAGTGTTCAAATTGCATGTGCCACGTAAATTAGAACTTGTTCCTCTTCTCTGGTTTGCAGATGACTTCCAAAAAATTATTGAAAGAGCCATTAATACCGGAGTCCAAAAGGTCTATTATATGCATTATATACATTACAAATTATATATGTAACATACTAAGATATATGATTTCATAATATATCTATGTATGAGAGTTTACAGAATCTCTGGAATAAAAGTAAGCTGTTTGTGTTCATATTTAAAGTTCATCATCACAGGAGGGAACCTTGCTGACAGTAAAGAAGCGATACAGTTGGCTGAAACGCGAGGTGAAAACCCTTTTCCTACACGCTAGTGTAGGTTGTGTATTCTGAATGATATACATTTTTGAGTAATTTTTTTTTGTTCTTAAAAAACCACTGCAGAGTCGTTTAATTGAGCCTAAATCTGGTGACCAATGCTTGCTAAAATGACCGCATCCCTCAATGCACAGATGAATTTTACAGTACCGTGGGCTGTCATCCAACACGCTGCAGTGAGTTTGAGCAGAACGGGCCAGACCAATACTTCGCATCTTTGAGAGAGTTGGCCTTGTCAAACAAAGGAAAGGTGGTGGCTATAGGAGAGTGTGGTCTTGGTAAGCGAATTACACTTTTTCACTTCTGAGTAAAAAGTTAATTTTAAGTCAGATCCTAAAATTAAACATTTCTTCTGCAATATAAGCAGTCGTATGTCAATTGGCTTTGTAGAACAGTTGTATCATTAAACATCTGAATTTGTAGGGAGGAATGAATTAACAGTTCATAATTCTGTATGTTTCCAGTTTTATATTTAACTTCATCTTAGTAGTTAAATACACATGTGCAAACATTTTATCATGAATTTGTATCTACAATAGCAGATGCAATTGTTCACCTCTCCATATCCTACAGTATTATATTAATAATGATCATTTTCCCAATGATATTGTATATCATTTTTATTTTAGGGTAGCAAATTTTTCATGCCAAATTTTAAGTAAATAACAACTGTAGCTTTAATGAATTTGTATTTTAAAATCATGCTTTTGAGTGGTAGATGATTTTGTCTCACTTTTTGTCTCACAACTACTTTTAGATTTTGATAGGCTGGAATTTTGTCCAAAGGAGACGCAGCTTGTGTAAGTGTAGAATTTATTTATTTATTTATTGTACTTAGGAAATAGGAACAAGTGTAATGTCAGATCAATTTTTTTTTCTCTTCAATTAATTCTAACCCTCTTCTCTTACAGGTATTTTGAGAAGCAGTTTGACTTAGCTGAAGAAACAGGGCTCCCAATGTTCCTCCACTGCAGAAACTCGCATACAGAGTTTCTAGGTACAGGCCCTATGCTGGAGTTAAAACATCCATCAAGCCTGGGAATCCTGAGTAAGACAGTCTGACCCACCTGTCTTTTCTTTCTGACATTCACAGACATCATGAAAAGGAACAGAGGCAGGTGTGTTGGAGGGGTGGTAAGTATGCTTTTTAATTATGAGATGTTATGTTCATTGCATTTTGTGCTGTTGATGGTTTGCACCTTATCACTGCTATGTATACAAATGTCAAAACATTTTGTTCTGTGTTAGGTGCATTCCTTTGATGGGAGCAAAGAAGATGCTGCAGCTCTTATTGACTTGGACCTTTATATTGGCATCAATGGCTGGTAGGGCTCAACGGTGTATTTGCTTTGCAGTCTTATCTGTTAACTGATTGAATTTCAGTTTCCGGTGTTGCATAACTGATGCTGTTTTTTTAATTTGCAAGTTAAGTGTAGTTGTGTGTATAATATCCCTGTTATGCCTATTCCTAAACTCACCGCAACATTGATGTAAATGCATAAAAAAGAGAAACTGGGCTACCTGCAACCGGTTATAACTGTTCTCTTTCTCATTGCAGTAAATAATTTTATTCTAAATCTGCTTCAGCTCTTTGAAAACTGAAGCCAATCTTGAGGCAATGAAATCAATCCCCACTGAACGGCTGATGATTGAAACTGGTATGTATATGGTGTCACAGTATAACAAAAATAAAACCTTTACGTGCTGGACAAAATGAAATATATTCCATTGGTTATGCTTTTGTTTGTGTGTGTGTGTGTGTTTGCGTGTTAGTGTGCATGTGCAGGTGCAGGTATGTGTGCATGTGCGGGTGTGTATTGGCAATGCCTGGATGAGAATAAAGCCTACAAAGTTTAACTTTGTAGAAATCTTGCTTCAGCAATAGATTGAGAATGTTATATTGCATATATTATATTTATTGACCTTTTGGTAGCTGAATTTACTTAACAATGTCTCTGCCATTGTGGAAGTACTCTGATTTCATGGTTGATGGTTACTCTTCATGAAGAGAGATGGTTGAAAGCAGAATATCCATAGATAGTGTAGCAACACAAAAGAGGAACACTGGAGTTGAATATCTGGTCCAGGTATTGTATCTTGGTTGGTGTACATTTTCTTTGATGTAACAGAATCTGTCCCATTCTTTTCTTAGATGCTCCTTGGTGTGGGGTGAAAGCCACACACGCAGGTTCAAAGTTCATCAAGACTACATTTCCCACAAAGAAGAAGTGGGAGGCTGGCCATTGCCTGAAAGACCGGAATGAGCCGTGCCACATCATGTATGTCAACAGTCATTTTAATTAATAATATGCAGGGTATACCATCAAACAGCAGGCATGCTCATCTTGCTAGACCAGCAGATTGCTTTCTATATCAGACCTGTGCCTAAAATAGATATATTTTAAATGTTATTATCTGTATTGCGGACAAATTTCACACCATGAGTTGTATAAACAAGACCAGGTCGAAACCTAGTATATGGCTGGACCGGCCGACCAATGGTGTAACTTCATAACTCGGCCGACCAATGGTGTAACTTCACTCAGTCACAGACATTCGCGATTGTAGGGTGGGCCCCGCTGTTGCGGTCCAGCCAAAAATAGTGTAAATGGAATTATTAAATTAAAATGAGTACAAATAGTTGTTCATTTAATAATGTTCATTTCTGGGGTCAATATTCATATATTTTCTTTTGCGATGTAATTTTTAATTGTAGTTACTTTTCACAAAGAGTATTTAGAACTATATTTATTTGAAGTCTGTTTGGTATTTACATAAATAAATATCATCAGAATACGACTGTCATATTTGAATTCATGCACATTTAATGTTATTCCGCCATATATTATTGTCATAATAGAGGTGTCATAATAATATAAAACATTAATGAAAGCATACTAATTTGTATCTTCCCCTTTTTAACTTCAGTCAAGTGTTAGAGGTCATGGCTGCAGCAAGAGATGAGGACCCTTTGGAGATGGCGAACACCATTTTCAACAATACGCTGAAAGTCTTCTTTTCGGGAAGCTGATTTTGCTGGCTCCGTCTCACTCAAGGTTACAAATGATGTGATTTGCCTTTTTACAGACTTTGAAAGCGCTTCCAATCCTTGGACTCTATAATGTGCTGAACTTGTCATCGCCACAAATGTTTACAACAATGGCACGTGGGCACCTGCATGCCTTACATTGTTTGATCCAACACTGATTGCAACTTTTTGAAGATCTACAAACATGAAATCCACATAACTGATATTTTACAGTGAAATACAAGGGGCTCGCCATTCCATGTTCCAAGCCAACAGCTCCAATTCAGCAATGTTAGGCAGACATTGTATATCATTTGAAGCATGTAATTTGGACGCCAGCCGATTGAAGCACAGACAAATAAACCAGTAAATGTGCAAACATTTCAGAAAAAGCATGTGTCGGATCTTTTACATTGTGTTTGAAATAAGCACTGTTTAAACAAACATGAGTAGCCAAGGACGTAATATAAAAAATACCCTTAGATAAAATTACATGCTAAATTTATAAGATTTACATTTTACTAGTGGTTCTGAAGAGAGAAAGAAGCATATTTTACTATTTGTATCATAACGGTTGTAACGTCGTTGCACGGAAAGTTGTCGCTACTGTTTGCTGAATCAAACTTTCAATCCCACTGTTAAGAAAACACAGAAATGGCCAAATGTGTGGCTCCAATGAAACCTTTCGCTGAGAGGGACAGTTTACTCTTCAAATCCAAGGGTCCGTCGAGGCTACTGCTGCTCTCTCTGTGCATGTCAGTTGTTTAATTGGCAAAATATATTGACAAAATGTAATTAATGAAATGTCAGAAAACGAATTATTGTAGAAGTGTAGAAGTTAAACATTTTTTTGATTTCACAACTTTGAACTGTACCTGCAGGAGTAATCGGAAGAAATAATTTATGAATTCTACATCTATCTGGAATCTAATCCGTAATAGTATATTTCCAAAAATTATAGTCAAAATTTGGAATCCCCTGTAACGGCAAAGGTGGCTGTTGCGATATCAAGAGTTTAGTTTGAGAGCACATTCTGCACCTCCTTCTGTTCCTTTATTAGATCCATGTGAATTATTTGTAGGTAAACTATGATTCTTTTAAAATCGGAAAAACAGTATTCTATTAGAGAATATTAGGGCTCTATTCCAAAGAGAAATGGTCTCTGTGCCTAATGTAATCTCATACTAGTTGACTATGAGATTACATATCTCAATATTGCGCAAAATTTCCCTTGGCGTAGAGTCTTTACCTCACAAATATTTAAATGTAAATTTACATAAATGTTAATCTATGTATATGGTATTTACGCAACTGGTCTTTCGCATATTCATAAATGAATTACAAATTATTTTTATTGTATTATGTTTTCAAAAAAAAGTGGAGATCAATTCGGATTGAATTTTGTTTTGTAACATGTTTTTGATACGGTCTGTTTTCGTAACTTTTTTAACTTTCCCGGCTTGTTAATTATTAATTGGTTTATCTTTCTGTATAGGCATGCGTGGTTTATGCGTTTAAAAAGTTTGCTGCGTCACAGTGAAGCGGGACACGCTGAAATCGTCCCTCAATTTGACGTTTTCGTTGTGACGTAAAGTTCAAATTAAGGGTTACTTCCGCGTTCCTCGCATTGCAGTAGCTGGACAGCGAAGATGGCGGAGTGTGGGGATCCCGTTAAATAACGTGTGTAAATCCAAAGAATCCGGACATCCAGGACCGGAGGTTGGGGATAAGAAACGGAGAGACCGCGTCCTCCAGGAACAACGCCCTGCTGTGCCATGGCGTCCGCTCATGCCCGAATCGGCCAACAGGCCTTGGCCGTACTGGATGTGGCATTGCGAGTTCCCTGCATCTTTATTATCGACGCCATTTTTAACTCTTACTATGATCCCGGGTCCGGGTGGGCCGGGGCCACTGGAAAGGTTTTACTCCGGTTTTTGGGTAAGGTCATTCAAGTGTTTAATCTGCTTAATGGGGTTTCGTTCGAGTCCTCCATTTCACTGACTGTCATAGCAGCCATTTTTCCAAAATAGCTAACTAGCTGCACTAGCAAGCTAAGTTAGCTGTCCAGTACCTGAGGTCACCTGTCAAGCGCTTATTATGGGTCTTGCTCGCGCTTCCAAATCCAATTTACCGCTAACTAGCCAGCGAGCTAGCTAATGTTGTCAACAAGTGGCGTTTCCCGTTGCTGTGCGCAGCTCGAACAACCCTGCTAACTTTATTTGGTGTACCACACAAGCGTTTTGGTTGTCTTTAGCAAATGTTGTTTAGCTAAGCTAGCCATATGGCTAACTAACTATCCATTCATATGCGGTTGGTTTCCGGTGGACGCACAATATAGCCTGCAAACATTTGCTGTTAGCTATCTACCCAGCCTTACAACTGACGTCTATGTCACTTTTCGTTGCAGGCGTCCTCAAAAATGTTTTTATTTTCTTAGCTAGGCCCAGAAACGTTAATAGGACGCTCGGCTAGAAATCTGATAACGTGGCTAATTACGCCATGTTACTGTTCTGTTACGTCGTTAACTGTACTGACCAATTTCCAGATTGGTACTTGTGCTAACAACGTTTGTATGACGAAAATGTCTGCTTAGCTATTTTACAAGCTGGCAGCCATAGATTAATAGCGATCAAGATATAGTCCCCGTTCTTATTCAAGGGCTACATATAAGTTAGTTACAGTAGAGCTTATCTTAAATACGTAGCTACCTGGCTTGCTAGCTACATTGAGCTTACTGTGTGTAGAGGTCTGTGTTCACTTGTGTAGTGCTATCATTTATTATGGATTTATTTATTACCGGTTATGCACTCGAATGGATAAAAGTTTCCCGTGATCATGTCGCAAGTTATAGTTATAGCTAATATTTTAATACTTTAGTTAACCAAAGCACTTGTTTCAAACTTTGTTGATGTGTTGTCTTCTGGTCGCAACTTGTTGACTAACATTAAATTGTAACACAAATTTGACCTGAGCCCTATAATCATCGTGTTACATTCCTTTCAGGCATTAAACAGATGCTCTTAACTTACATAACTTAAATTTTGACATAACATACATTTATACAACTGGATATTTACTGAAGCAATTCAGGTTAAGTACAGTACCTTGCTTAGGAGTACAACAGCAGTGCCCTGCCTTACAAACTGGAGTTATAAGGCCAATTGCCTAACCAATTTTATACACTGCTGCCCTTTAACCTGTTACATGTTAGCATAATTATGCCTTTTCTGTTGTCATGAAGGGGTTTTCATGAAAATATGTTTTCTCTAGATGCTTTACTTACATGTTGTTTGCTCGGTTAGTGTCTATTTCTGACAATACCTGTTCCTTTTTAGGTATTATGGTGTCCAGCGTGGTCCTGGTCTTGTCTCAGAGGGCCTTATTCAGGTTCTACATGCTCTTCCTCGCTGTGCTCCTGGGAGTGGTGGCCATCCTGATCAACTACTATGCCACGTTGCACATAGACTTCTACAGTGCATACTACAAGGCAGCACTGGGCTTCAGGCTGCTACCGCGGAATGGACCCACCCTGTGGTTGGGGATGGCTGTTGTCCAGCTCATGTTTGGCATCGGCTACGTGGTGCTGCTCAATGTCCAGTCTGTGTTTGCGGCACTTGTCGTCCTGGACATCATGATCCCCATCTGGGGGCTTATTATTGAGCTGCCCATGGATGTGCGGCAGCTGGTGGCCATTGCGTCCGGCCTGGTGCTGGCCGTCAACACGGCTGTGTACCTGACCCTGAAGCTGAAGTGGTTCTACTACTCCTGTCGCTACGTCTTCCTGCTAGTTCGGCACATGTACAGGATCTACGGGGTGCAGCTGCTAGTGGAGGACACCTGGAAGAGGATCCGCTTCCCGGATGTTCTCCGGGTATTTTGGCTGACCCGGATGACTGCCCAGGCCATCATCCTGGTCTATGTGGTCAAGATGGTTAGGAACGAAAGTGGCGAGCAGACCTACCTGACCTGGGACTTGTTCTGGGACCTGCTTAGCAATCTCATCATCAGCGGTTGCGACTCCACGCTAACAGTGCTGGGTATGAGCGCTGTCATCTCCTCCATAGCTCACTACTTAGGGCTTAGCATCCTGGCTTTCATCGGCTCTACTGAGGAGGAAGACAAGCGGCTGGGCTTCGTAGCGCCGGTTCTGTTCTTCATCCTGGCCCTTCAGACGGGGCTGAGCGGCCTGGACCCCGAGGAGAGGCTGGTGCGGCTGAGCCGCAACATGTGCCTTCTTTTGACCGCCATCTTGCATTTCATCCACGGGATGACGGACCCGGTCCTCATGTCCCTGAGTGCCTCCCATGTCTCGTCCGTCCGCCGCCACTTACCTGTCCTCCTGGTGTCCATATGCCTGTTTGTGCTACCCATCGTGCTGAGCTACGCCCTCTGGCACCACTACGCCCTCAACACCTGGCTGTTTGCCGTCACTGCCTTCTGCGTGGAGCTCTGCCTCAAGGTCATCGTCTCCCTGACGGTCTACACGCTCTTCATGGTGGATGGCTACTACAACGTTCTCTGGGAAAAGCTGGACGACTACGTGTACTACGTGCGCTCCACCGGCAACGTCATCGAGTTCATCTTCGGGGTCATCATGTTCGGAAATGGGGCGTACACCATGATGTTCGAGTCCGGCAGCAAGATCCGGGCCTGCATGATGTGTCTCCATGCCTACTTCAACATCTACCTGCAGGCCAAGAACGGCTGGAAGACCTTCATCAACCGGCGGACTGCAGTGAAGAAGATCAACTCCCTCCCGGAGGTGAAGGGCAGCCAGCTGCGCGACATCGAGGACGTGTGTGCCATCTGCTACCAGGAGTTTGCCACGTCGGCGCGTCTCACGCCCTGCCACCACTACTTCCATGCACTCTGCCTGCGGAAGTGGCTGTACATCCAGGACACGTGTCCCATGTGCCACCAGAAGGTGTACATCGAGGAGGAGGCCCGGGACAGCGCCCCCTTTTCCAACAACAACGGTTACGTGGCTCCCAACGAGAACGCCGGCGAATTCGCCGAGGGTGCCGGGGCGGAGGCCGCCGCCGCCGCCGCCGGCGAGCCGGAGCTGGAGAACGAACTCCTGGAAGACAATGACAGTATTGAGTACGACGAGGACGAGTGGGGGACGCAGAACGGAGGGACACCTGTGGAGGAAGACTACATTAACGATGACACAGACTCCAGTGGGGAATGATTAGGGTGTATTTAAATTTGCCGTCACGTTTGTCAACATCAGGGATGTTTTTTTTTTGTTTTGCATTTTGTCTGTTTTTGTTTGTGTATATGTTAGTTTTTCAAGGGCTTATGGAGGGGTAAATATTATGATGAGGTGTGCGTTACAGTTTGCCCATGGGAGGTGCCTGATATTTTCAGTGCGAGGGATGCACGTTCCTTTATTTCCTAGGGATGCTCATGATCATGTTTTTGCTGGTTCGCTGAAAGTTTGAAATTAAAATTTTGTGAAAATAGCCTTTGATATTTTAAGAAACCTTTAAAGGTGGTCTTACGTTATTCTTCTTATTTTCACCCAAAGGGTTGTAATGCTGATACAGTTTTCTTTATTTCTGTTAAGCTGTTTAAATATTAGAAGGAAGCAACATAGCTGTTATGATGAATCACACAAAAAAAATCTTAAAACAGGCTGGTCTGAGTTTTGTGTCAGGAAGAAGGGTTTGAACTAATGTGATGTGCTACTGTAACCACAAATATACCTCCTCTCATTACTACTGGTCTCTTGTGTGACCTTGCTAAAATTGTGTACGTTATTGTACATGTAATAAAAAAGACTTTCCTTTATAAAAAGAAAAGGTATTCAAATGAATGTTTTGGAACATTGTACCACTGGGGATAGTTCTCATGAGTGAAATGGACATTCACATCTTGGCACCGTGCTTTATTCAAACAGTTCCTGTGTTAATTGGGGATCTTGGCATTTCAGTCTGAAAGTTAGAGTGTTTTTTTTTAAGACATCTGTGACTTGCTATTTTTAATTACACTTGATTACATACAAAATGTATTTGTACCTTACACTGAAATCACACGCTTTTTTAATGGGTACACCGACTTCCTGAGTAAAAGCAATATGCCTCTAAAAGGATTTATTTCTTTTCGGGTTTGATGTAATAGACTAAATTGTCCCTCAGCCTTCTTTAGAAACAAACAATTCAGTTATAACCTGGGTGTTGGAATCAGGAAGTTTAAAAAAAGTCAGATTATTCTGTGGAATAGTTGTGCTTTTTTCTTTTGGAAATGAAGGATTTTGATTTACAAATTAATCATTTGCTTTTTAATAAAAAATAAAAGAAGATTTAGTATTCTGCCTTTCAGTTAAAAAATGATTCATGTAAATAAAATCTTCTTTCACAGTGGTTCTGTGTATATGTTATGTAATTAAATGCATCAAGTTGAGGGGTCAAATCAAACTGTATACACGAACATAATGAAATGAGTGTGTCAGTGTTTCACACATGCTGATTAACATTTATAACAATACTATAACAATATGTGAAGTTGGGTGATGGAAATGTATTTCAAAATTTCTGTAATCGATTTTTAAAATAATAATTTTTAAACTTGTGATCTTCAATTTTGAATACAAATTAGTTGATGGGTACTAGGAAGCTGAATAACAAGCAGTGTTGTGAATCAAAATGTGTTCCCAAACTTAGACTTTGTTTTGGGACAGTTAAGCATTTTAAAGGTCATCAACAATATAAACTGTAGGCAATGGCTGTGTTTTTCTTAGAAGCATCGTTGTTCATTGATGTGTCACCTAGTTCACGAAGGTAAATGGTATTGGGATCTTTTTGTTTCCTCCCTCCGATGCCCAAATTCAGAGACGTGTCTCTGCATGCCTAGCTGACATCACTCACCTGAAACCAGAACCAGAACTCCTGTCCCTCCTGACAAGGGGTTCCCCATGGGTGCTCCAGTTGCTGTTGGTGGTTCCACAGTGTCTGACCTGTTCAGCTAAAAGCCTTGGTGTGACTTTGGATGATCAGTTGAACATCACATCACACACATCACTGCAACTGTAGGTTCTCCCTTCACAACATCAGGATAATCTTCCCCTTCCTCACGCAAGAGATTACACGGCTACTTGTACAAGTCCTTGTAACCTCTTGATGAGACTTGTAATGCCTTATTAGTGGGGCTTACTGCCTTGTGCCATCAGGCCACTGGTCCAGAATGCGGTGCTCACTTGGTCTTCAACCTGCCTAAATTTGCACTTACTGAGCCACTTTTGAGCATGCTTCACTGACTTCCTGTGGCTTGCCTGCATTCAGTTCACATATAATTCCACCATAATTTCAGCGGATGGTGGAACAAGCTCCCCAGATTAGTCAGGAAGGCAGATTCATTGGCTGCTTTCCACGAATGTCTGAAGAACCACATTTTCAGGATGCTCCTGAATGTTTCTGATTAATTTTTTTTAAAGTAACCATCTCTACTCATGGTGAGCCTGTGATGCTTTTGCCAATGCTGCCAGTTTTCATGTTCTGCAAAAAAATTCTAAACACGTTACTCATAACTTCTGCAGGCTGGTGGCAGGATTTTGACAGCTCGTAGTTACAAAAAGTAAGCATTACAATTTTACGTAGGTAGAACGTTTCTGTCGAGCCCATTTTAACATAATAGGCATATACCAGAAGGTGGTAGAGTTGAGTCGCAGAAATCTAATGCGGCGCATCCCACCAGCATATCTCCGGTAAATAATAAATGCGTTCTTTGTTTATTCATTGTTAGTTTTGGCAGAATCAATGAAGACGTTCTGAAGTATTTATTTTATTTTCTTGTAGTTATCAGTATTCATTTACACTATCCATTTTATAGGCTGTTTTATTTTTTCCAACTGACAACAGGACTACTTCTCCCATCGCACCCCAAAGGTAGCTCGCATTTCATTGTTTTTTGGGAAATGTAGTCCTTATGAAACGTTGTATAAGTAGCTTTTACCGTTGTTATATGGATGTGACATTATTTTCCCATAATGCATTGCTTACATAGAACGTTGAACTGGGGCGTGTATGTGACCCAGCTAGTGCTATGCTACTAGACACGAAAGTACTAAGCGGTTGGTTTACATCGAAGACTCGTTGTCAACTTACGTTGGAATGGAGTCAGAAAAAGTGAATACCGAAACCAGCTGAGCACAGAGGGGCAAAACTACAGCCGAAGGAATTCGGAAAGGCAATAACTGCAGGTCATTGCGACAGGACTAACCGAGAGAGAACAAGAGACCTTGCACTCGCCAGTGGAAAGAAGTGCTCATTATGAGAAATGTTTCCAACTGACTCATTGTTTTCACATCGGTTACAGTTTTCTGGGTCGAAGGAGACTGCGTTTTTATGGAAGAAGCAACCCTAACCCATGAATGAAAAAATGCGTAACTGATAGATAATATTACGACTTGTAAGGAAATATGAGATTTGTTACGGGGACGTGCTCTTGAGTGAGGTCAGTCGATCATACATTCTGCAGTGTTTAACTTTGCGGAACCAGCTTTATTGAACTATGGGATATGCATGCGTGTATTTGTGTGTATGATTATAGTCATATGTAATTGGTTTTTGAAGTTGATTTGATGTGTTAGTGTTTGCTACATGGGTATTAACTAGTCCAGCTAGCTGTTTTATATGGGTGTTTACTGACGAGTGGATTGTGATATTCATCGTAAGGAGCTGGAACGTAAGATCGTTGGCAGAAGGGGTATGTGTAGAAGTGCACCTGGCTATACTCAGTTAGGTAGTTAGGTAACGGCTGAAAATGTTAAGTGACAAGTTATGTAACGTTTGCGTTAGTACATCATGAAAGCTGGCTAACTTAGCTAATTTCCAGCATATTACTCACACTGGAGCAATATGATCGGGGCTGTCATTTTCTTTTGGGGTGACAACGAAAGCTAGCTAGGCAACTGCATCTTTATGATTTGGCTTTTTGCATTTCTTATAATTTATGTTTTTATTCCAGGTTTACCGGTCCAGGCAAACTTTTCTTTGTCACTACAATGCTGCTGCCGTGTTTGCAAAGAGCTCTACGACCCGCCCTCACGCTAGCGAGTCCAAGGCTAGCGTTGGGAAAGGTCTGCGTTAACCCACCCATGGTCCGCAAGCCTTTTTCACCGGTGCTGTTGATGCAGAGCAGTGGCTTGGGCACACATCCACACAGTGAACCAATGGAGCCGCTTACTTCGCCGCAGGGGGCAAGGGAGTTCATTTATAGCCTTCACCCAACGGAACGTTCATGCTTACTAAAAGAACTCCACCGTTTTGAATCCATAGCTATTGTCCAAGGTAAGATGCAACTTATTATTATTATTATTATTATTATTATTATTATTATTATTATTATTGAGAATGCCCCCACTGCACACAAAACAATAAATAAACAATGAATTAGTCTGAGCAACAGTACGACAAATGGACAGAGAGAATATGATCTTGGAAACATTTGGCTCATTGAACCATACTTTTTAGTTATGATGAACATGAAAATTGATTCGCTTTACAGTTGTGTTAACATTATTTGTTCCAGATCAGATATCATCAACATAGTCTTCATCTCCTGTAGAACTCAAGAAAGCAATGATCATCAACAGTACGAACAGAGAGATTTGTAGGCCTGGGTGTCAAGAGCAGCCATTACAGCCGTTGCACTGATTGGTAGATGAGGTGGAGGTATGAATGACAACACGAGTGCTTCTAGCACAGTGTTATGTGACCGCTGCCATGGTTTTTGCATTCAGGCTCTTGATGTGGCATGTAGATAGGAATGGCCTGTGAGTTTTGTGTGTTAGAGGGTGTGTGCTGCGAGTTGTGCCGGTGGGTAGGGCCAGCACGTGCATTGTAGGTTTGGCCTACAATGCACGCGACTCATTCCAGAGTTGTCGTCTGGAACAGGCCCTGTCCTCCCTCCTCGGGCAGGATAGACTGACTGTGCCGTTGAGCTGGCGGAGCAACTTGTGTGTGAGTGTGTGTGAAAGTATGCTAGTAATTTCTCCTCGTGGACCTGTGAAAGAACAGTGTTGAAACTGGGACACCGCCCTGCTGCGCTAGTGTCTGAGGCTTGTCATATCCCACAGTTTTTTTTCTTTCTTGGAGGATCAGCAATCTTTTCCACTTTCGTTTCACTGTGATACCGTGTGAGCAGTTCAAATTCTAATGCCCTTCTGCACCAATTTTAGTTTTATGCAATCCGTTTTATGCAATCCAAGTTTATTATTTATTGTTTATTATCTTCGAAGAACACTTTGCACATTGGCTCTTCCATTAATTTAATTGTGTGTTTATTTCATTGCATATTTATTTCAAAATGACTCAGCCTGTCGGTCAACATGGAAGGGGTGGGGTCAGCAGTGATCATAGGGACAGTGCAAGAATAGGCCACACCCCACACAATGGGGGAAAGAACTCCTCAGAGTTAGTTTTAGCAAGTTAGTATTAGCAGTCAGATGATTTACAAGATTAGAGTTTTATGTCCTCCTGTGCAAAAAGACAATGCCAATGAGGAGAAATACGTGGATTCATACTATTAGAAGTGACCCAGTGAGAACTACTGCCAAATGTAGACATAATCTAGATGTCTAGACAGGTGGAAATCTAAGTTATGTTCTGGCATAAACAGACTAGGTTAGCTCAGGTTTGCTCCAATTTAGCTCAGGTTTTATCCGGATATAGTTGGCTGGAAAACGTTCACTTTTCAACAAAATATAGCCTGGTTTTCACCAAAAGGTCTAAATAGGAATAGGAGCTAATTTAGCTAGTCTAATCGCTTATGATTGAAAAAATTTATGTAATGTGTCCCCCGCTTAGTGCGTCTGTGAATCTCTGGCCTGATTCCTGGTTCCTATCTTGCTTGGGAACCTGGCCTAATTTTATGAGTGAGGCACTCGCAGCTTGAATGTACTGTGGTTGGTCCAGAGGTATCCCGATATGAGTTTCAGAAGTGCGGTACTGCACTGTAATATGAACTGTGAAATGGAGAGCTTCAGGAAACAGAATCCCTTCATTCTGGAGTAAATGGATTACGGCTGTCTGCAGTTATGAAGTACCCCTTCAGTCTACTTCTGCTGTAGGTAGCTGCATCCCCTTTCAGCTATTGTAATGCCGCCCCTCTGTTCCATCAGTGCCTGAAGGTATACTGAGTGCAGTTATTCTTGCTGTCCAACATGGTCTCTCTGTTGCCTCCCTGCCATACTTTGTCCTCAAGGAATTCCATGAGTGTTCTCTTCCGATCAAAATGATAAATCGGTGCAGTGTTTTGTCATGGCATAGAGACTGAGGGTTCTGTTCAACCTAACCGGAGTGTGATTTGTCCGCAAGAATTTTTAAAAATGTAATTTTTTTACCATGTTGTACATTGTGGTTTAAGACAACAGATATCCAAAAATGCAAAAATGCAAAGAAAATGCTGCAGTTGCGTGCTGAGAAATCAATATTCTGCAAAAGTAACTGCAAATGTACTTTTGTCCTGCCTGCGGCTGGCGGCTTTATCTTCAACTCTTCCTTCAGCAGGTGTTAAAGAGTCACAGCGGGCTCCTGTGCCTGGAGCAGGGTTCTTACAGTGCTCCCTGGGCCCAATTAAGCTGCTCAGTTGTTTATTTTTCCATCTGTCTTATTTATTTTCCCATCTGTCTTCTAAATCTGCTTCTGAAAGGGATCACTCTTCGAGGTTATGTTTGTTTTGAGACCTGCACTGGAGTTTGTAGATGTGTAATCATATTATATCCCATGGTTACACATTAGATAAATTCCACAGTTTTTAATGACACACCATAGGCTATTCCTCTAGTAGAACTGAGATGGATCTACAGCGTGTATTTCTTCTGTGAATCTGATGATATTTTTTCCCATTTAATTTGACCTTTTCTTGTTTTAGGGAGGGAGAGATTAACCTCTTCCCCTGCTGTTTAATTGGAAGGTCATGGTACCTCCAGGTAGCAGGGGAAAAGTCTCTCATGGTTCAAGACTTCACTTGAAAGCTTCACTTGATGAATGATGTTAAATGATGAAGCAAACCAGTGCTAATGAAATCTTATCTGTTGAAGAAACACTTGTGTGATATTGTGCATCTTCAGCAGATGTTTTTTTTTTTTTTTACTTTGATGTCGTTTTGATTGCATTGGTCCATAAAATTAATCTTAAGCATCGGGAAAAAGTAATTCTTGCTCAAATTAATCCCAATTCACTGTAATTGTGTCAAAGATAATTGTACTTGTTGCTCCTGTTCAGTAATTTTGGTGCTATTGATGATCAGGAATGCAGATGGTCTTTACACAAGATGATTCTGTGAATTCCTGTGTCAGTGCAACAGCATGGTACTGAACAGCTATCCTTAGTCTTACAAACATGGTTTAATTTTTTTCCCAGACTCCACTGAGGGACATGGAAACGTTTTTCATTCATTTTCAGTTAACATTGCTAAGCTAGCAGACCAAAACTGAGCAGACAACATCAAACCCATTCACTCAGTGCTTCCAAGCGAAGATAATGGAGCATGTTAAAAAAAGCTCTCATGGACACTGTATCCTCCACCGAATGCCCTGCCCCCCTAACCCCCCCCCCCCACAAACCAGCTTGCCCTTCATGACATGCTTGTATATTTTGAAATGACCCATCTGTTGAAGTATATAGGCCTACAGCCTAGAATAACCTTCATGGAAAATCCCTGGGGGGCTCCAGTTACACACTGTTGTATGTGCTGCAGCTGGCCCCCCATCAACACTGTCTGCAATTTGCATTTATGTTTTAGGCATTTAGACTGGTACTCTTATCCAGAACAACTTCCATTGCTTACATTCTTTTTTGCACAAGCCATTTATACAGCTATATTCAGTATTTACTTGTATTCTCCTCCCTTTGCTGAAGCAATGCAGGGTGCTTACCTTGCTGAAGGGTACAACCTTGTGCTGTCATCTCCCAGCTGGTCTGAAGGACTCCCCGCTCCTCTGGGGTGCTGTTAGCATTCGCTAGCATGTCTCTGCTCCCTCTAACCAGGAGCCATCTCTTGGGCCTGTGCTTTTTTTTGGTGCATTCAGATCTATAATTAGCTGACTGGGTCTAGAAGTTCAGGCCAGTAAAATTTTTTGTGGGATTTTGTGTCTGCAGATGTTTAGTAGGCAGTACTGCATAAGACACTGTTACAGCCATTTCTCTGTTTTTCATATATTCTTTGGGTTGATATTTCTGTTTGCATTTTAATTATGCCTATTCTTAGTACAGCAGTGGATACAGTTTTTTTAAAATAGATCAAATATAATTTATTTTATAGTTCTTTGACTGAGCTGTGATTTTGCTCTATTTTCGTTCAGAAAACGAAAAGGCCTAGTAGCATAATGCCTAATTAAAATATTTGTCTTGAAAAGCTCTGTTTCTGAGATTGCCAGTCTCTTGGGATCTGAGAGATTTCCAGTGTATTGTTTCTTTTCTCTCATTATATGAGATGTGAGGAAAAAATATTCAGTCAGGAATGACTTTTTAACAGCTTGCAAATACTTCAAAAAACAGTATTTACAAAAGTTTCTTAAGCTGTACCCAACAAAGTTGTCTTGGGGAGAAACACTTGAACTAAAAACATATTAGGCAGAGAGCGGGATTTTTGAATTTCTAAATAATAAATGACCTGTTCCTTGCTGTGCTCTTAGCTGAAGTCACTTGGTGTGGTTTTATTGAAAAATACTGGCCAGGACACAGGCAACTTGAATTGCTGAACTAGACATTCAGCGCTCCTGCAACAAAACTATGGGCGGAAACAATAAACTTTGTTTTCTAGCTTTATTAGTTGACAATACATGACAACAATGCCAAATATGGAGTTTCTAAGTGCCACCATTGTTGTGTAGTTTGTCCATTTCGCGAACACCCCTTGCCCAGTCTCATCTGCTGCTGGCCTGACACATTGGACAATTGCATCTGTTTGGGAATTTATAAAAATATTCTTTCATCAGAAAAAGATTTATATTCCATTATAGCAATAAGATAAAGCCAACAATAGCCTGACAGTATGCCTATACAGCAGTGGCAAATGCTGCTCACTGAATAGGGAAATGAAGAAGAGGAATATTTGTGTAATTCTACCAGGTCATTCTATTATCAATATTTATGTAGTTCCACATGTCACCCTCAAATTTAGCATGCTTGTAGTCAAGGGGTTTATGATCCAAGTTAGCCTTGTAAATGGTGCATGTGTCTTGCTTCATTTCAACCAAGTCTCTGATGCTCACATCTGGAGTTATAAAGCTTTAATGAACACCTCCTAAATGGGTGAGGATTGGCCAGATTTGGCACCTGTGCAAAGGGGTTAACCATGGCTAAGATTTCACAAGTTGGCTGCTGTTTATCAAATCCTCTCCCAGTGATCCCATTACTTTCCTTCTGCATTAATGAAAACACTCAGCTATCACTTTTAAGGCCTCACTCTCTAAACAGGATGGCCACTAGTGTAACTATCCTCTTCTGTCATTAACAGATTCTCTTGTAATCTTATTGTAAGCACTCATGTACTCCTGCTCTGGATATGTCTACTTCTAAAATAATTGTATTTATGGAATTGTAACGTGAGCTTGTGGCTAGCAAATGGAGCCTTTAAACGTTTTGCAGCAGGTAAAAGAATGACTGGCAGGCTGTTGAAATTTGGAATGAATTTGCTTGGCTGTCGAGTGCTGGAAAATGGGGACCAATGTTTTTACATTACATTACATTTATTTGGCAGACGCTTTTATCCAAAGCGATGTACAAAAAGTGCATTTCATGGTCATAGACAACTGCTAAACACAGGTTCGGTAAGGTACAATACTTATTTTGTACAGCCATTTCTAGCCAAGAACACAGTTTAGTTCACACAGTGAACACTATTCAGACCTAACCTCTGCAAAGCCAACTAGGCAGAAGAATAAGCTACAGTATTAGGACAAATACAAATTACCAAAAAGTTGCTGGGATGGGGCAACATGTAACAAGTGTCATGAAAAGGGGGGGCGGGGATTTAGAGTGAAATAGACAGCGTGGTGGTGGTTAGTCTAGGTAGGCTATAGTCTGAAGAGATGAGTCTTCAGGCCACGGCGGAAGATGGGTAGTGAGGGGGAGGTTCGGAGGGGGACGGGGAGTTCGTTCCACCACTGGGGAGCTAGGGTGGAGAAGCTCTGTGCTCCCTTTGGGCGGGTGGGAGGGGTTACAAGGCGAATTACAATGTTTTGTGTTCCAAGATTGTATACTCTTGTATTCCGAGATTGTATACTCTTATTCCTTTTCCTCTATTCCTTTTGAATAACTTGACTCCTGTATGCACGAAGGCTCCTGATAATTATTTTAAGTGCTGTAGCAAAGTCTGTGAACACAATATTGAGCAGCTATGTTTCTGTTTACTTTTGAAAAAATGTTAAATGCCAAAAACACCGCTAACACACTCCACAGTGCTTTCTCTCATATTCATGGTGCAGGTGATGCAGCCACTGTAACTCAGGAATTCAGTGGAAAAGACAGTTTAACTCTGCACATTTATTGTCCACGGTTTGGGCTAGAATTCTTTTCAACACTTCTTGATGTCAAGTCTTGAGAGAGGTCCTAGACTGTAACATCCACCATTATGTGCGGAGGTAAATCATGTGTGGGAGTATTACTTTTTTTCTAACAAATTGCTAATGTACCAGTTATTTTTACTTTGCTGTGTGTGCCTTTATTAGGCCAGACGTGAGGAGATGTTGCCACACAAGACCACGTGTCCCTCGCACAGCTCTCAGTTCCTCTTAGCCTCTATCCTGGGCCTCTTTTTTGCAGTTATATCTGTGTTCCCTGTCCCTCTCTGTCACTCTCTCTCTCCCTGTCTCCTGAATCTTTCACCCTCTCTCCCAATTTATTCCTCTCCATTTCCCACGAGCCCCTTCTCTTTCTGACCTTCTAGCCTGTAAGAAATCGCGGTACACCGGGGGTGCTGCCGGCGAGCAGCCCGAGGAGGAGGAGCCCCGTGCCGGTCCCGCCTCGGACGGACAGAGTACTAAGCAGCGTGCCCGCTTGGTTCGCACATGTCATGATCACGTGTGCCGCGTCTGGGCTGCCGTTGATTCATCCTCTCTCCCGGCACCACATACCAACAACGCTGTTGCTTCCTGTTGCACTGGGTGTTGTTGCATGCTGTTCTGGGATTTGATTTAGCTATTCTAACTTTATTTTATTTTTTTGTTTTTTAAACATTTGAATTTGTATTGCTCTAGACTTTTTAGAGTTTGGGGATATGAACTTAGCAGGTCCTGCCCTGCTGTTGAATTTTTATTTGTTTTTTATTTTTTTCAATTGTGAAAGCGTGTTAAGTGTATTGCCTGCTTTGCTTGTTGTGCCTGGCTGCCATGGGTGGATCTGATTCAGGGCAGGGGGTCAGGGCTGCAAACAACGAATAATTGACTTTCATTAGAGCTGGCCGGTGTAGCACCTCCGAGGTCTTTAGTGCACCCAGCTTGAGTTGAACCATGGATAATTTAGAGCTAATTTTCAGTGACATTACTCAGGAACTGTGACCACTGAACGAAAAGCATCACAGCGATGTGTCCTCCCCATTGTGTACTTGGCTGTTAATTAGGCCCAGACAGTGGTTTTAGACCGCTTTATTGAAACTCATCAAATTTAAATCATTAATGACTTAGGATTTAATGACTGTCAACCAAGTGGTCAAAACCAGGCTGCGTTTTTGAAGCTGACTTCCTGGTCTTGTTGAGAGACGTTGCTCACTAGCGCCAGTGCGGTTGGCTCCACTGTTGGTGTTCAGCCACTCGTTTCACTGTAGGTCAATGTTAACAATACGGTCAAAATACAAAGTCAGTCATTTTTTCCCACCAGAAAATGTAGTCCCAGTAGGGGTTTTTTCTTTTAATGTTTTCCTATGCGCCCCCCCGTACGATGAGTCGCCCCAGTCCGATTGTAATAATTTGTAGACGAATCGGGGGCACTGCCGAGTCACTGTATCTCTTGCGCTTAGCGAACCATCAGACTTCATGCGCATATAAGGGTCCCCCTTGTCTCTACTGCGCAATCTCTGGCTCCAATTTGTACAAAATGGCGGTGCCCACAAACAGCACTTCCCAGGCTTCAAAACGCTTTTCACCAAGCCTGTGGAGAGTCAATGGGTGACATCACAGTTCCTTGGTGCCTATTTTTTCTACAGTCTGTGCTGCCAACCGGGCCATATTTTGTTGGTGTACCTCCTGGTTTAGGTATCTGAGTCTTAATAGCTGTATGCTATGATGCAAACACTTATTCTGCTTTTTTTCTTAAATGGATTGTACGCTTTCTGGGGTCTTTTATATTATTTTATTTTTTATTGGTTTGTTTTTGATTGGCCCTGACAGTGGGGATTTTAGATACAGAAGTTCCTGACAGCCTGTGGCGTGTACATGGGCATTCACACTGTGCCATAGAAAATTGATTTTAATATGAAAATAATATGTAAAACTGAATAACTTCAAAAAATGCATCCTGGCTAAATCTCCAGGAGAATGGAGTGAATACTGCTTGCAGTGCTAAAGTGTATCTTGGTACTTTGTCTAATGTAGTGCCTTTGTCTAACTGCATGCCCCTGATTGTTTATGCTTGTGGCTCATTGAGCTTGTGTTTGGCCCTGCTGTGTCTTCATTTCCTCTCCGTGTCACTGCACAGCTTGTTCTGTTCAGCTGCCGTGTCCATACTCTAGGGGAAAAGCCCAGCTAAAGGAGTCTGAGGTGTCTGCTTCTTTGCATTCACTTGAGCTCTCCTACATAGAAACACAAACCCAGAACGTTTGTCTACTTGTCAGATAATGGTGTTCATCCGGGAAAGCAGTTTTCGGAAGATTGATCGTTATTTCTGAGTAATTGCTGGTGGCGCAGGTTAATTTCATTTTGGGCGGATTTCAAGCTGTGATGTGGAAATATGACGTTAATTTCTAGTTTGACCTTGCTTTATTGTATTATCTTCTGCTTAATCGTTTGTGTGAGTAAGCCTCTGATATAACCTTGTATTAGACAGTGAACTATGAACACTACAGCAAAATACTGTTAACTGTGAGAGTGAGTCCAAATGCAGGACTGATTCTATAGCTACATCTTTCTGTCCAGGATTCTAGTTCTTAGAAGCAGAAAGTGGATGTTTGCTGTTAATGCTGAAGGAAGGGCATCTTTATGATGGGACATAAATTTTAGTGAGGGACAAAAAAAAATGCAGTTATATTTTTCAAATTTATCTGTGACCTTCAGCAGTCAGGCTATGATTTACATGCTGGATGATGTATTGCTTTTTTTGTTGCCCCCGATAAGCCTTTCCTGTTCAGGAGATCTTTGCTGACTCCTTTGTCTTGCCAAATTATGGTCTGATGACAGGTGAGCTGATATATGAAATATGTCTGTTGACATTACTCTCAGAATGGCGCTATGATTTAGGCCTACAGAGTTCCATTTCATATTTATCATTGATTTCATATAGCGATCAAGTTGATTTCTGAGTCTCCGGGTCCTCTGAAATCATTTTCTGTGGCAAGATTAATTGTAAGTAGTTGATTGCATCTGTTAAATGAATGCAATGCAATGGCATGTAATGACATACTGGCTTGGCTTTGGAAGTCCTGGACATTCTAGAAACAAGTCTTCTCATCTTAGAAGTGGATTTGAACAAATGATTATGCAGTTGAAAGTCTAAGCCTGCCATGCTTTTGTTGGCATGGATTGAGGACATTTTACAGTACGGTGTGACAAGCACTGATTTGTGTAATTTTATGTTTTATGTGGTGTTTTTTTCTTGTTTAGCATGTAGAACAGTGGTGTATGCCTCTTTACAGTACATCATTAGATTGCTATAATGATCCTCTCCCATATATTATCCGCTACACATTGGGCCTGTTCCCAGACTTCATTTTTCTCAGCAGCACCAATACTTGCATCCAGAAACTGCTGCACTCACACAAATAAAAACACGACCTCACCTTCTGGGACCCAAGGCAGTAATAGAATGCAGAATGTGTATGCTGCGGTATAGGCAACTTTATCTCCCACCCAGTATAATTGTGATTTGAGGTGCTTCAAAGTGTACAACACTATTTTAAAATATATTCACCCTTCATCCATGCTTCCGAATGACATTTCAGTCATGTGCCGTATACGCACTAGAAGACTTCAGGAAAGGAGGCGTGGTCCTGATTTGCTGTGCATGGTGTTAACATCTACCTGTGTGTCTCACTGAGGGGATTGTCTTTGTTTGCAGTGTTCTGTGTGCAGCTGTGAAAAAAATAATAATTGTTTCTGGGTCCTGTCTTCATGTTGAACATGTTTTAACAAAATTTGGTTCTTCATTTCACAAAGACTTGGAAAAGGATGCATATTTACAGCTTTTTCTGTGCTTTTCTCCCCCCCAGAGCAACTGGAAATGGCCCCTCCCACTACAGCTCAGCTGAGATACGGTAAGACTTGCAGTTTCTTCACAGTCTTCCTCTGTTACATGGCCAAACTGGACAGGGTCAGTGGACTGTGGTCTCCCCAGAGCACTACGCGAACGCGTTTCCCTGTCGTCGGAGGAATTGCGCCATTTTTCATCTTACCTTGAATCTAAACAAACGTCATAGCACCTGTGGTTTTTGTTATGGCTGTTAGACTGTCCACTGCTGAAATGATTCTCTCTGCACACAGTCCCAAGGTGTTAGTGTCTGAACAGAATCTGTAAGTGAGGCTACTCTTCCCCTTGGAGCTGAAATGAGAGGCACAGGCTCTATTAAACAAGTTCCCTGGGGATTAACCGCACTTTGTACTTCGCCGATGACTGCAGAATCTTCGGCATGCTCGTTTTAATACCGTTGACATTGTTAGCGAAACCCTGTCCCGGGGCGCAGTAGTATTTGTGTAGCATTGCTGAGAGCATGTGGAGCGCGCATAAATTATTTGCGGTACCGTAAAGAGAGTACACACAGCATCGACACGGTCCTTCAGCCTGATGGAAGTTGCAGTCGGTCGACGTCTGTCATTTTCGCAATGTCTGTCGAGTCTCTTGTGAAAAGAATCGGCTGTTGGAAGTCACTGGAAAAACTCAAATTCCAGAGCGACAAACGGCGAGAGCCACAGCTGGTTTGTCGGCAAGTTGTCTTGGGAGTTTGCATCTATCAACATAAAACGTTCATTTTCCTGAATTTGCATCTGCAGTTGTATTTCCCAATGCGTGACTCTCCCAGCTGTACATGATCTGAGCCGCGGCCCCGGTTGGATACATCTTTCAAACCAGTTTCTTTGTGTCCTTGTTCTGATGGTTCTGCTTTGTTACATTTACTGGAAAGATGGATGCTTTAGAGTTAGCCATTAGCAATGACACCTTTTCATGGGTTAGTCCTCAGGCTCTGAGATTTTTTATGTTGTTGAATAATATTCAGCCTTGTCCTTGTTTTGTGTAACTTTTACTTCCTTGTTTATTTCAGTGACCATCTAACTTTTATATTGTGTAGATAAATCAGTTGCTAAAAACCTTTTGTTTAAGGACAATGCATTACATTACAGGCCTTTAGCAGATGCTCTTATCCTGATCGACTTACACAACATTTTCATGGCATTTAGGCTACATTGCATCCATTTATGCAGCTGGATGTATACTGAAGCAATGTGGGTTAAGTGCCTTGCTCAAGGGTACAACGGCAGTGTCCTTCCCAGGAATTGAACCTTTGACCTTTAGGTTACAGAACCAGTTCCTTACCCATTATGCTACACTGCCACCCGGCAAAGCGAAGTACACTGCAGTCAGGAGCCAAAATTCCAGCCTTGGTAGAGATATGTCTGGAAAGTTAGCGGATTTGTTAGCAGAGATCTGAAATTCTGGCCCTCTTCTTTCAGTTAGCAGTAATTTTGTGTCATTAACTTGCCATTTTATCTTAAATGTTTTGGTTTAGTGCCTTAAAGCTGCAAATTAACTTTTTTTTCCTTTTTCGAAGTGGCTTGCTTACAGCAAGTTAACCGTTTTCTTACGATAATGAAACACCATTTAAAAAAACTATAAACAATACTGTTAATGGGTGAATCGTGTTAAAGTTGTATCACGTATTGAATCCATTGTGGAAAGGACATGTGGGATCACTGTACTGCTTTTTGAGTGCATATCATTTCTGTTTCTGCCTGCAGTGCTTCTGCACAATGCGATCCCCTTCGTCGGGTTTGGCTTCCTTGACAACGCCATCATGATCGCCGCGGTAAGTGATGGATCTCTCTCAGATGTGCTTTTTACAGTCAGTTCATAGCATTACAGTCATATATATCGTACTAATGTCTTACTGTTAAATTTGGCTTGAAATGGCTAATAAGCATACAGTCACAGTTGATATGATTTTTGCTTTGGCTTTCTGCTTTTTGGAGTTCTGTCATTAAGTTACAATTTTTAAATTGTTAATTTAAGAACCTGACTTTTTAAACCAATGTGTCTGAACATTATTTTTGCTTTAAAAATAATGCTTTAAAAATAATGATTTTTGCATGATTTCACACCAGTAATTGTATGTTATCTGTCTACTACCTGCTCATTGCATATTTGGCAGCTACCTTACTATGTATTGCTTCCAATGAATTATTTATAATTATTTATAAGAATTATTTACTGTTTTCTAATGGTGTAAATAACTACTTTAAAATAAAGATTGAATGGTGACAGCAAATCCTTATGACTGCCAGCTTCAAAGTCCTTGCGCTGTTGGAAATATAGACCAATGAATGTTATTGTGTCAGTTGTGTCACTGTCTGCTGGTTAGTTATTTGAACATCATGGTTTGATGACTGCCAGCATTATATGAAATATGAAAACTCTTATTGTTTCTTTGAAAGTAGGGAAATATGAATTACATGCTGATTGAAATGCAATTGGAAAATGAGCTCCCTCTGTTGAAACACTCTGAACCCACTGAACCCATTCTAATGGAAAAAGACTCACTTCTGCACAGTGCATCACAGAACCAAGCGCAGTCAATGTTATCACACTACAGTCACAAAATATCTAGAAAAGCATTTTCCAGAACCTCAGCATTAATCAGGAAGTGAAATTCTCAAATTTCAAAGTAATTCATTTTGGTTGAAGAACGCAACATTTTAATTTAAAGCTGACTTGAAAATCCAACTAGGATTTAATTATTAACCTTAGAGACTGCTGCAATAAAGATAGAAGGTTACTGACTGAAATACAGCAAACATCTGACTGGTGTTTCTCTCATTCATGTAATAAGGACTGTTTATAAGATCTACAGCCTGGATTATTTTTTAGTATTGTGCTATATGATATATAGCAATTCACCTTTTTATTTGACTAGGTAACCTTTATTTAACCAGTAGGTCAACATGTGACTACCTGGGGAATCCAAAGCGGATAGGGAAAACAATGGATTATTTAGCAAATCAGATGTAAGGGGAATGATTAGGTGGCCGGATGTAGAGAGACAGGGTTTTGGAATTTGGCAAAGACACCAGGATTTTAATGATCACAGTGAGTCAGGACTTTTCATCCTGAAGCACTGCGCCCTTGATGGCACAGTGCTACCATCACTGTGGAGGGGCATGAGATTTTATTTGCTCCAGAGAGAAGAGTGCCCCCTGCTGACTCAACAACATCATGACTAGTACATGACTACTGTATGTATTCCCTGTTTAGTTATGCCATTAACTAATATGAAGTTTCATTATATTTAAACATTCAAACTGTAGTGTGCTCAAGTATACGGAGAATTGACAAAAATGGAAAAGTAACATTATTCTTTTATGTTTTAACATTTTTAGGGGACGCAGATAGAATTGTCCATAGGTGTGATCTTCGGAATATCAACTATGGCAGGTATGTGTAATCTTTCTTCTTTTTTCAAAATAAGATTATGGTCCTGTGAAAGCTATGCGGAGGGTTATAGACAATTTATCCTGATGATTATATTCAGAAATATGAAAGTTCCTGTCTCTGTGTACAATGGCACTTATAACCTGTGCAAGCAACCTAATGGCTTTGTAAAAATGCATATGAAAAAGTAAAATTTGCACACACAAAAAAACCTGTGATCTGCACCTCAAGTTGTATACATAACCATAATAAATTCTACAGATCTGTGATATTTAACAAACAAATGTCCTTTTTTGCCATTATTTTGATATATTTTATTACTCTGCAGAATTGATAGTATTAAAATCTTTTCTTTTTTAATATGACTAAAAAAATATTATTTCTTTTGTTTTCAAGCTATGATGGTTGTAAATAAGTTTAGATGCCAGTATGTGAAGCACCCAACAGATGTACACACTGATTTTGACTGTAAATATATTCATTCTGTAGTCATATTGCAATGTGATTGCTGTTCTCTGTCATGCTGTTCACAGCAGGTTATCGCTGTGGCAACAACACTGGTAGACATGGAGAGGCTGTTCAAATGTGCCGCCTCTTTTTAAATCTCACAGACCCTGCTATGTCAGTGGATGGCATTCATTTGACCAGAAAGGTGTGGCATTTAGAGAGCTTGCTGTTTCCCCTTATGAGTAAACTTGAAAATGCACCCGTTCTGACCTGAATCATAAGTATGGAGGCCACCCTCAGAACATTTGTTAAATCATTCGCATACACGTAATTTCTTGGACAGAAAAGTGTTAGCTCTGGGTGAATGGAGTGAGAAAGATACTTAAAACTAAAGTTGTCATTAACTGTTTGCCCTGTGTGTGTGAGGCACTGGAATGAATGAGCAGTGCACACTTCCTTTCTGGGGCTTTCCTTTTCTCCAGCTTCAAAAGAGATCCTGATAATTGTCGTCTTTTTATAATGCCACTGTGCAAGTGCTGAGTAAACCGTTCAGCCGCAGTATCACTTCACTCCACGGACTGCAGCGTTCATCTTTACACACAATTAAAAGTCTGGAGTGCTCTTGTACATTCTGTATGGAAGGCAGATCGCCACCCACTAGCTGGATTGCCATGTGACCGAGGCATCGTTTGCCACGACGCTCCGATCAGCGGCGCTTGATTGGAGCGTTTAGCATCTGACCCACTGCGGGGTCAGTGATCTTTGGGCTGACTGCATTAGCCCCCTGCCCGTGCAAAATCTGCACCAAGCGCCTCTGAGAGCAGCTTACCCACCGTGCCCATTTTATCCGTGGAAGTGCTTCTCATTGGCTCCTGGAGTTTGTTAGATGTGTTCTGTTTGCCAGTTATATATACACAGAGCATGCACAGTGAACTGGTAGGTGCCAGGCTCACAGGTTGCCTTTTTGGTGAAAATACACATCAAACATGCAGAATATTCTCCTGTACAAAAGTAACCCTTTACTGCAGCTATAGATCCTGCTGTGAATTGGAGTCTTGATATCGTGAACCCGCCTATTTAATTTTACCCAAATTTCATTTTAGCAGTTGAAGCTGTTATCCTATTGTTTGTTTTCTCAAACGTATATAGAGCAGCTTACGCATAGCTGATTTTATATTTTGTCCAGGTACAGTGCAGGGTTTTTATTGAAGCCATTTAGGTTAAGGCCCTCCACAATGGCTGCTTTGAAATGCTTCCAGACGTCTGAAAGAACAGGTGGTGTAATCTTGGCTCTCTTTGTGTTGACAGCGGCTGCCCTGGGGAACCTGGTGTCGGATCTGGCTGGCCTGGGGTAAGAGCTCTGCTGACTCGAGCCTATGCTGCCAGGGAAACCCGTCCACCCTCTCTCTGTGTGCTCCTGTTCTTAACTCCCAGTGTGCTCGGGCCGTTAAGGTTATAAGGCGAGAAATTGCATCCTCACATTTCCGCTCTGTTTCTACTCTGAAGGGGGGGGGGTGCATCCTATCAGAGAGAAGGCACAAGGGAGTAATGCTAATCGCTTCTGTGTCTATGATGTCTCATATTGTATTGTGTTAAATTGTTGGGGATGTCCCATGTTGTATTGTGTTAGAAATTATTGTGACGTCGGCGTTAAGTGTTGGGACCCTGCTGTTTTTACTGTTCTGTACCGCTCACAAATTCCACCAAGCCTTGGCTGTGTGGTCATTGAAGAATCTGAATCTGAATCTGAATCTGAGATCAGTTCCTTTACTGGGATGTTTACCCCCTCAAAAGCCTTATGGCCAATGAGACTGTTTGGCTATCAGTCGCTGCTTGGTTGTAATGGTCGGACGCAGAGAACGTGAGCAAACAGATGTGATGAGATTAATTTGAATATGGTTGTTTTACATTTTAAACCAGTTCTGCTTAGACAAAAAAAGACTGATTTTCAGACAGAAAGGACAGATAGGGTATTGGTGGTGGTAAAATGAGCAATTGCACATTTTTTTTCTTTTGTTTTGTTTTTCTTTTCCTGCTTTGTAATGCAGTTGTAATGCAGAGGTAGCTTTGGGATTTAATGCTAAAGTAAAGCAGATGCTGATGTTGACTGAATGGGATTTCATTCCAAGGCCCTTTTTCCCCCCTTTAATCTTTTTTGTATAGTGGCACCATCCCTACAGGCAATTTGCATTCAGTGGTGTTAGCAATAACCCTGGTAGCAGTCATGACCAAAAATGAAAACCAAGAGAGTGATAGTTATATACAGCAGGAAATAAAAAGCATAGCATATGCTGTATAGCATACAAAGCAGGGACTCTCACTGTTCATCCACCATCTTGCTGACCTGCTCTTTTGAATATAAAAATGTTAATACTCAAAAATGAGCTTCAAGGAAAGCCTTCAGAAGGACTATGTTTACTCTCAGACTGTGGTCCCCTATAGGGATTTATAATGTTTGGTACAGCTGAACACTTGTCCTTTTTTTTTAGCATCTCATAGTCACCTATGGGAAGAATGTGACCATATAAGGCAGAGCCTAGATGGGCTGGATGTCCTTGGTTCTGATTGGTGTGCTGCTCTGTCAGTCTTGCAGGGTACGTGGAAGCTCTGGCCCATAGGCTGGGCATGCAGATCCCGGACCTCAGCCCCAAGCAGGTGGACATGTGGCAGACCCGGGTCAGCTCCCACATGGTAAGTGGCCCATGGCGGTGTCCGGTCAGCCGGCTGATTGGTGCTCATTAAGTGTGATGGGCGAGGCGGGGCTTCGCAGGGCACCGATTCCAGCTGAGAACGGGGGGTTTGTGTGGGCATGCATGCACACAGATGTTTGCTTTGTTTTTTTTGTTTTGTGGGGAGGGGGTTAATTTACTTATTAGTATATAGTCATTATTTGTGCAGCTTGCAGTTTAAGATAATTTTGAATTTTCTGAAGAAAGATATAAAAAGGCAAACTAGCCATCAGTCATTACACTGCAGGTTTATTTTCTCCAATAATTCAGAGTAAAAATGCAGACTTATTCAAAAATACTGGCAAATTAGCACATTTTCCAAATGTGAAGTTCAGTCCTCAATATGAGATCATCGGTGCACAGTATTTGAATTAGAAGTGAGTAAACATAATCATGAATCAAATTTTGAAAATGCTTCCACTCAAAAAGATACAGCTAAATGGCCAATAGAGATGAATGTATTAAAGATTAGATTTGGGTGTGACTGGAAACAACAAAGCTTTTGTCAGCAACTAAATGCTTTTAAGCTAGGCATTATCCTCTGCTTTTTAATTGAATCATACCTTTTTCTTAACTCTGTGTTATTGTTTCATTTAAAAGTCAGGGCAAAGGCAGGAAATTCCAATTTCATCATCTGCTGAGTCATCAAAGACTTGGGCTTTGATCTTGCTAAGTCTGCTAGTTGCCTCTTTCAGACGATATGGATTACCTCTTGATTCAGTCTCATTTATTCTGAGCAGTAATCACAGCAGGATACCAGCACAGCAGTACTGAGATGCCTTTCTTGCCCCCATGTATTATGTATAGATTTAAGGATCTGCAACCAGCAATACATTTGTGGAAGGAAAGGTGTGTACATTCAAACCCTTGTCTCCTTAGCCAGATATTCAAACAATACCTTTTAAAAAACCTATGATTACAGTAGTTTTATTAATCATAATGGCAAGGATTCAATCCATGGTTGTCCTGATCTAGGATTTCAGTCAGATGTGAGTGAATTTTGTTTTCTTCGCAAGTTCAGCTACATAGTTCAACCATAATTAGCTTTGCGCCATGGATTAAACAGGGTTCATCTTATGGAATAAAAAAGCCTTTGCAAATATTTCCGGAACCTTCTCTGAATAGCTCTACCACCCCCCCTATCCCAGACAGAAGACTCTGCAAATAAATCAGTGTAAGGAAACGAGACACCTCCGTCTCCCTTGTGTAGGGATGCCAGTGAAGCTGAATTAAATCTGCTTTATTGTAGTGGAGTCTCCCGTCTGGTCTGCACGTGGCTGCACAGTCTTGCTCTCTCTGACTCACACGAGGGCTTTGCCACTTTCCCCAGGCTTGATTAACGCAGGTCCCAAAGAACAGTCCCGCCTATAGTCCCTGCCCCAGCGCCTGCCAGATATGTAATTATAAAAAGGTGACAGAAAGTGCTCTTGAGATGATCCATCCATGTGGAGCTAATACCAGGAGGAGAACAGCATTGTTAAATTGATGGTGATTTATTCCCTGCAGCTTTGCTGTAGCTAAGCAGGTCGCGGCCTGTTAGCGGGATTCTGCGCGTTTCTGCTTCGCGTGCGTCGCAGTTGGCTGAAACCGCGTAGCCGAAGTCGTCCCCGTGCAGTTTCGCCACGGCGCTGTCTGGAATAACCCCGGTGTGTTTTCCGCAGGGGAAGGCCATCGGAGTCACCATCGGCTGCCTGCTGGGCATGTTCCCCCTGTTCTTCCTCGGGGACGACGACAACGACGACGACAAGAAGAAGAAGAAGAAGAACGACGCGGCACCCAGCGGCAACTGACGCCGCGTCGCCGCGCAGACCTCTTCAGGCGTGAAAAGCCCGGCGCGGACCGGTCCGCCGCAAACTGTTCCACATTTATCATAGCATAGCTAGCCTCTCTGAGGCACAGGAGACCCGCACACATTAGAGTATCTACACTAAAGACGTGACCCGCTGACGATGCCGTTGTCTGAACAGCATTATTAAAGTCTACCTTCTAATTTTTTTCGGAACCACCAGCTCCTAAATCTGCTTCTTGGGGCTAAGCCTACGTTAGTGTAGTCTTACATTTTTACAAGGTAAAGTCATAAAGCTATGAGGTTTTCCCCAGTTTTCAGCAGATAGAGGGGACAGTGATTCTCTGCTGGAGTCACATCACATTTCGGTGAACTAATTTCAGCACTCCTTTTGAAGGTGCACCATGAAAAATATTCTGGTGTAGTTTTGAAGTTACAATTTCCATATGCTGTCACGATTATCTTAGTTTTTTTTTACCATCATGAAAACATCGCACTGTAAATCGCACTGCATTTACTTTTAGGGTTGTGGGTATGTTCTGTAGTCCTGGGAGGCAGTTAGCGTGGGGTTTTGATAGGTTCTCACTGATTGCATTGTTAAGCTCCAGGGGGTCTTTGATAACCTCTCCCGGTGTTGTATGTAGTTTTGTGTGGATTTGCGTAGTGTTGCATAGTCCTTAGATAACTTAGCAGCTGCAAGTCAGAATATTATAGGAATAGATAGGTGGGGTATATTTTGGGTCCTTGAAAAAAATAGTTAACCTGAAATAATTTGTAATACCTAGCTGTTTAAATGGAAAAAAAACCTGTGGGGAATTGTGTATTCATGACACATTTGGGAGTGACTTGGCAAGGTTTTGTTTCCATTTTTATTTTCTTAACATCACTGTACAAAATACTTATTTCCCCACAGTGTTAGCCATTTTTTATTAGTAATATTACTGTAAAGTCCAAACACACAGGTTAGTTTTAGTTTATACGTGTACGTATATATCCTGATTGAAATGTAACCAACAGATGCAGTCATTTTTAAATGTTACTCAAAAGACAATGAAGTGAGGGTAAAAGATTCAGGGTTTTTTTGGAACTGAATTGAAGCCTAAACGCAGGGAAATGTAGGAAATGTGAAACTGGAAGGAGTGAAATCTTTTGACTGTCCTCAGACTGTCACAAGCATCCCAAAAAGGATGATGTTTTAATACACTGGTTCTTAAACCTTTTAATATCGGGACCCAAATTAGAAATACGTTTTAATGTCTGGACCCAAATGTGGAGTTTAGTATCTTTCAGGGACCCGTAAAAGTACGCATACTAGCGTGCGTGGCCTAGTGCACTACACACTAATTCCGGGACCCAACTCACACTCCTACCACCCATTTTGGGTCCCGACCCAGAGTTTAAGAAACCCTGTTTTAAGACAACATGCATTTAACTTTATTTCCTTAGTTTGCTTATAAATATTTTTTATATTATGCAGGAAAATGTATTTATTAAGCATTTGTGCAGATAACATTGTTCTCAGTGTGCATATGGAAGGAAAAAGCTGTATATTTTGCACAGAATTCGGTCTTATCATAGGATTTCTCATTTGGAATGAGCTCAAATTACTCTGAATCCATTAGTATTCAAACCACTCATTAGGTCTTGATGAGGATTTCCTGAGTCAGAGAGATGCATGCTCTTAATATAATAGTGCTGCTAGTGCATGACTGTCTTCTGATTTGGGGCAGAACTAAGAAAAACTTTATTTGTTCATTTAGTCCATCTGCCACTTTATTCAACATCGGATCAAGTCGTTATATTGTGTGTGCTTTAAAAAAACAGTGTAATAGCCTATCCTTTTCTTTTCATCTGTCTGCTTAGTCCAGTCTTTGGAGATCAGCTCTTGGATTTTAGCCGTACTAGCCCTTGAACAATGAAACCGCTTGCCGTCATCCAAGAGCATGATTGCAGTACTAAATTATGGGAGACCAGTTTGAAGTAAGGGTGTGAACCCACCACTCATGGGCTCCAGCTATGAATATGTATGTTCTATATTTTGAAGAAGCTCAACATGTACATGGCACAAGTTGAGAGCCTGCACAATTTGAAAAAGTATGCAGATGAGACTGGTGAAAATCACTGGCGAGAAACTGATTCACAGTGAGAACACGCACCCACAAGTCTCGAGCATGCAGCCTTGCCTGCAGTACTGCAATTTGTTTTGTCTTGTCTATCATTGAAATATGAACTTGATACTGAATCAGATACGATTCAAAGATTTTAATTCTATGCATAGATTTAATGTACATTTATTATGACTGATCTGCATGATCCCATCTACTAACCCAGTGTAAATGCAATAATTCACCAACATGATTTCTAATTGAAATCAAGGCATATTTATGGTCTCCATGCCTTAGGTAAAATATTTAACAGTGGTCATGTACTGTTGCCATTAAAAAAAAAAAAAAAGATTTATAGTTTGAACAATTTTGTGTGGGATTTTTTTTTACATTGATTTGTATGTATCGTGTGACATTTGGACTGGAATACCTCTCTACTGGTTGCTTGAGTATGAAACTATTCAGCACTATGGCTTTAAGACAAGACTATAAAAGATTGCCAAGCCCTGTTCCCGTAACACTAGATTCGAAGCTCATGGTTAACAGTGTGCTCAATCCTACAGTACAGTTCTCCTCTTGGTTGAGTATTGTGCATTCCTTATGTTGCACCATCTTTCATGAGAGGGTCAAACAGCTCATTTCCATTGACCACAGTGCAATGCTGTGCTACACACTGAAGTCACCATGGCACGCGAGATGCAGTGAATCTGTATGCTTTTGGCTGCACTTGCCCTACAGGTTGTTTATGGTGTCTGGTGCAGTCTTGTGGTCTGTGTTTGTACCTAAGAATTCACTGTCCTGTTCCGGTTTGGGGAAGGGGTCCTCTGCATACTCTTTCATAACCTGAAAAGCAGGACATGTTGACTGCTGTCTACTAATGAGCAGTCAGTGAACAATTCTGCAAACTCTCCCATCTTCTAATTGACTCTCATGCACCAAATTTTCCAGAGCATTTCTCCATGCTTTCCTTCAAAATCCCGATATACTGATGCCATTTTACTTGCAAAGTACAGTCATGAATCAAACTCCCATGCCTGGAGAACAAATAATAAACATAATTTGGCCATGACACTGCTAGTGAAGAGAATACAGAATCGACCACACTAAGCACTGATTCTGTCAGTGCCTGAACTTCTGTAAGGGCTTCAAATGGTGCGCTAAAGCCAGTATATTACAAATGGGAGAGAAATAGTCACTCTGACATAAAGCAATGAAATGGCATATATCTTTGCATCAAAATCTGCTATGCTTTTTAATCTGCATGCTTTTAAAAATATTTTGTTGGTAAAGTGGGAATGTATAGTACTGGTCTCCCCAGCACAGTAATAAGTAAATTTCTGTGAAATGCATTTGGAAATTATTTATTACATTTGATTTTCCAGCAGATACATGTTGCAAAAGAGAATTATTTTAAGCCAAAAAAAGTGCATTGTGGTTCTGTTAAAATGCCTCACTTTATTTTGCTCTTAGTGTAATTACACTGTCTGATCCTCATTAAAACGATGAATCAAAATGCAAAATGTGGAGCCTTTTGTGTCGCGTTTTCAATTCAGACCAAATACGGCTGTCCATTTATATCTGCCTGTGAGCATTCATTTGCCATTCCCAGACAAAGCGAGACATCAAGGAACGCAAAAGTAATTAATGTAGTTCCAAAATTGCTGGCTGTGTCACCTGTAGAAAAAAAGAACTGGAGATTCTTTGGCGGTACTTTTTATATTCAGTCAATTAATAAGCATAAGACTCCCTACACATTATGTTCAATATGTGCATAGCCTCCAGGGACCCAGCAGAAAAAAAATTGAATATAATTATTCAAGTGTCTTATGTAAAAAAAAAAAAATGTTGCAGTGAAAATATTTTCAAAAATATATATATTTTTTGAATGTCCCATGTAGGTTTCAGCATAGTAGAATATATTGTTCTTGAGATTATGGCCTGAGAATAGTGTCCCCAACAAAAATGATTTTCTCAGTCTCAGGAGGATGTATTGAACTGAATTTTATCCTCAAAATGGTTCTTGCATCAGGGGAAAAAAACTCTTTTGCTCAATTGTTTGTTCAACACCATATTTTCAGTACACATGTTCCATGTAAGTATGTTGCAAATCTGCTGTTGCTTTTTCTCTATGTAACCAGGCAGCAGTGTAAAAATGCTATTTTAATACAATACTTGAAATCTTCCATAGTGTCTAAAAGTGGCAATGATGTACATATGCCTTTGTACAAACACCCCTACATTTAAAAATATTCAGCCGTGTTGTTTAATGGACTGAGGGTCTATCAACAGCCCTGTCGTTAATCCCTATGTCGTGGTTTAATTAAACAACCTCTCTGGAATAGCCTTGCCATTTTGATTTTGGCCAGGTTAAAATAACGAAGACTGGAAGCCGATTAAGCATGAGCTATTACGTAGGCTAATGTCCTATCAAGACGCAAAGGCCTGCTGTGAGGTTGTTGTTCTACAAAATAAATCGATGAAACCAACAGGAGTAATGGCCATTAGTGTTTGCTGCTTCTTACTGTTTTAATCATTGCTGTGGATGGAATATAGTGTCTAGCAGTACATTCAGGGCTACACGTTGATGCTAGTTTATTAATATTATGTGGAAGGATGAAATGCATCAAGTTGGGTCAAGTTGTTGTGGGAGTCACACTGTTCTTCTGCTGATTAATATTAACTTTATGTAAAACTTTAATTGGCGATTTTCTGGTTGACAGGCAAAATATTCCCTTTACAATAGGGTGGCCATCATTTAATCCTTTGATATTTGAATTTTGTAAAATAAATAAATAAATCAAATTTAAATTGATTGGGACCAGCAGGGCGTCAGTCATTTGGGATACAAATCAGAAAAAAAAAATTCTGACAGCATTAACTACGTGGGGGATTTTAGAAAGGATCTTATACCTCCTCTGGTCTTTTAACTTCTTTACGTTTTCTCTCAATAGCTAAGTATGTTCTAATAAATTCCCTGCTATTACTGCGGAGTAAAGAAAAATGACTTTAAATTGAATGGCATACAGTGTGATTAAGTTCCCTGAAGCACACAGCAGTTCATTTCAGCCTAATGTATGAGGCATTTAAATCTGTCTCTCTTTTTTGTGAAAGTAACATCATCGCCATTATTTCACTCACACAAAAAGAATCACAATTAGCTTTATTGTGTACTGCCGCTAATTCAAGATCACAGTATAGAGCTAGCCTGCTCACATGCATTGTTTTATACATCACAATGATCATTATCAGCACTTTGTGTTTATCTTTTAACACTCAGTAACACTGATTATTATCAGTAATTCTTTTAAATAGTGTGAATAGGGATGTCTTGAGACTTACAGGCACGTATACGAAGTGGGTGACTTGGTTTCTGGAACAGTCTGAGTCATGTTTAACATTGAGGATGGCCTCTGCAAACAGCCAGCTTATGTCTTTTGGCTCTTTAATGGAAGTGAGGAGCAGGCTGCTTGAGGTGTTTGGGAAGCACATGTCATGAAAGGTCAGATCTCTCAGAAAAAAAGAACTTAAGAAACTGAGCAGGAAAAAAATAAAGATCTAATGAGAATCTACTGCTGTTACAAGCCAGTTGAGAGAAATGCAAGTCGTGGCACTCCTGTGTTTCCCTGATAATCAGCTGCCAGTGTAATTAACCACCTCTTTTTATGTATAATGACTGTTTACATTCTTGGACTTGTGGTATTATTTTGATGAAATATGTGATAGTTGCTTTGCACCTATTGTTCCAAGTAAACAAAGAAGCAGACAACTTCTCATCAGGACCAAGCTTAGTACTTTGCATGCTTCTGTGGTACAGATCCTGACTTTTTTTTTTTGTTAATTTGACTTAAGCATTGTTCTTTCTGTTCAGTTCTATCCCCATTGTTTGCCACTGAACTCTCTCCATGAAGCAACACCTAAAAATAAGTAATGTGGACTGACCTGTCCCCGGAAATACGCCACTGAAGTCTGCAAGTCCATAGTCCAGGAGTCCAGAGGGCTGTTTGGGACTGGGCGAGTGTCTCGCACTTGGAAGGTTTAGTGACATACAGGACCTTAATGATATGATTTTAAAATACATTTTTCAGGAAACAGGAAATTTCTTAAAATATACTGAAGATGGAAGTGAAATAGCCAAGATTGAGAAGACAAACAGAGATATTCAAGTGATCTTTAAAAACAGTCCTTCTTAGCTGCGGTTTGTGTAAGAGCAGGAGGTAAAACTGAAGCTAAGCTACTGTATTCAGCAGAGATCATTACTGAGCTCAGAACAGACCGAGACAGAATGGCGTCTGGATCTTCTCTCCTGGAAGAGGAGCTCTCCTGTCCTGTGTGCTCTGACATCTTCAGGGATCCTGTTGTCCTGAGATGCAGTCACAGCTTCTGTAAGGCCTGTCTGCAGCAGTATTGGGAACAGAAGGGATCTCAGGAGTGCCCAGTTTGCAGGAGAAGATCTTCTATGGATCTACAGCTCCCTAACCTGTCTCTGAGGAATATCTGTGAGGCATTCTTAAAGGAGAGAAGTCAGAGAGCTAAAGCAGGATCTGAAGTGCTCTGCAGTCTGCACGGTGAGAAACTCAAACTCTTCTGTTTGGAGGATCAAATGCCTGTCTGCCTTGTCTGTCAAACTTCAAAAAAACATGAAAATCACAAAATGCGACCAGTTAAGGAGGCTGCAGAAGAGTATAAGGTAATTCTCAAATAAAAGAATTCACATTTTACCAAATTCTTTCTTTCTTGTAAGAATGTTCAGTTTACACATAGCATCAAATTGTGTATGCTTCCACATTTTCTTCAGTAAATTTGGGACTCTTAATTTGGGATTTAGTAAATCAGGGGCTCTATTGCTGTCTGTGTAGGCAGTGAAGTTTACTGTTGGTCTGTTTCCTCAGTAGAGTGTGGTCTCTGTCATTTCTTTCCAGGGGAAACTCAGGACTGCACTGGCTCCACTGCAGGAGAAGCTTGAATCTATTAATGCAGTGAAACTAATCTGTAATCAAACAGCAGAGCACATCAAGGTACTGTACTGAGGCCTTTAAACCACAGTGTTTAAAATGTGCGGGATTGTGTTGAAATGATGGTGAATGATGTTTATTCCAGAACCAGGCCCAGTGCACAGAGAGACAGATAAAGATGGAGTTTGAGAAACTTCAGCAGTTCCTAAAAGATGAAGAGGCAGCCAGGATCACTGCACTGAGGGAGGAAGAGGAGCAGAAGAGTCAGATGATGAAGGAGAAGATTGAAAAGATGACTGAAGAGATATCATCCCTTTCAGAACAAATCAAAGCCATAGAACAGGAGCTGGGAGCTGAAGACGTCTCATTCCTGCAGGTAAGTCATGTGTCATAACCACATGGGAATATATTACATTGATACAGTTTTAATAGTCTGAGTATTGGTTATAGTGATAAAAATCAACTCTTATTCGCTTATTTCAGAGCTACAGAGATGTGAAGAAACGGTATGTAAACTCCAGCCTTTCTCTCTATTTAATCATTTAATCTCCTCTTCCTTTCTCTCTTCAGTTTAAATGTGAGGGGTAGTTAACAAGTAATGTAGCATTCCACCAATGATGAGTAAAATGAAACCAGATGGAAAAATTAAAAAAAGAATGTTACATTCATACCCAAATGAGTTATCAGATTAGATTATACAATGGTTACATTTATTTATAATGATTTACATCATTATAAGTAATTTAACATCATTATCATCATGATACAGATAATAGGTAATCAGTGATAGAATATAAATCTCCCCCCCACCCCCCACCCCCTACCCCCCTGCTCCTGTTAGTGTGTCCCTCAGTGGGGTCGGGCTGTTTCATATCTGGCAGCCAGTGGGGCTGTGCGGCAGAACGCTGGGAGGGATGGGGCCATTATCTTATAGAATGAAGATCTGATGTTGCTGTTGATAAACTTCCATGGTAATGAAGGCACGCTCCCAGCACAAGTGACTCCTGAATATTATTTCAGAGCCCAGTGCACACTGGCGGATCCAGAGAAGGTCTCAGGAGCGCTGATTGATGTGGCCAAGAACCTGGGCAATCTGAAGTACAGAGTGTGGGAGAAGATGCTGGGGGCTGTTCAATACAGTGAGTACTGGGGGCAGGGAGCTCCACATTGTCACTGTACAGGGGGAATCTTCAGAATACTTTCCACAAGCTGATAAAGCCAGCCAGAGTCATATTGGTCCTGTCTGTGTAAAAGCCCTGGAGTGAAGAGACTGAGCACCAGTCCTTAATCTCGCTGATGCTCATAATAAAATTCTGCTTTAAGAGTGATAACGTATTTTAAGGGAAGGACAGGCTTTGCACCCGCTTCCAATGATTATACAACATGGAACATATACAAATGTTATTAGCTTTTAGTTCTGGAGCTTCTCTCACATGTGTCTGAGGCTATAATGGTTGTTTATGTGAAACCCAGTGTATATCATTAGGAGCCCATTGTGACTGAAGGTTTCCGTTTGTGCAGATCAGTGCTGACGTCTCATTCTCTGTCCCTTCAGCTCCTGTGACTCTGGACCCAAACACAGCACATCCCATCCTCTCACTGTCTGAGGATCTGACCTGTGTGAAATGCAATGGTGAGAGACAGCAGGTTCCTGAAAATCCAGAAAGATTTGAAATGGTGTTGTGTGTGTTGGGCTCTGAGGGATTCAGCTCAGGGAGACAGTGCTGGGATGTAGAAGTGGGGGATGAAGATTACTGGATGGTGGGTGTGGCTGAAGAGTCCATCAGCAGGAAAGGGTTTGCGGATCTGAGCCCAGCAGGACGAGTGTGGGGTATACAGTGGTGCAGTGGGAAATACACCGTCCTGACCTCCTCACGTACCGCCCTCATTGTGTCGGGGAAACTCCGGAGGGTCAGAGTGCAGCTGGACTGGGACAGGGGGAAGGTGTCGTTCTCTGACCCCAGTACCAACACTCCTCTCTACACTTTTAAACACTCCTTCACTGAGAGAGTGTTTCCATTCTTCTGGCCTGGTTCTGTGCAGATCTGTCCACTGAAGGTGTCTGTAAGAGTGGAATAGTGCTGTGATTTGTGGGCAAGGATCAGGTGAACAGACTGCTTCTTTCACTTTGATTAATGAGATAAAAATATCTATTACGATGTTTTCTTTAATTATATATTTTTAAAAAAATAATAATAATAAAAAAAATATATATATATATATAGATCCATGTCTGCAGCAGTTCATGAATTGATGAATGTGTCTTTGTAACCTCATGATATCAATGTTGGAATTGGTTTGTGTGTAATCAGTTGAATTGTTTAAAAAAATGCACCAGTGGAATCACTCCAGAGTGCTGCTCTTTTCCTGACATGTCACCAGTGTGTTTCCCAGGTGTGTGATGAGTTAAGTCTCTCTCTCCAGGGCAGTATGAACACAGACAGAGTCTTGTAAGAGATGTCCTTCTGTATTACTGCAGTGACAAAAGATCAAAGTGGACACAGGAAACTTCTCTTGGCTGTCATTTCCTATTGAGAGTAGTTTTTTAAAATAAAACTTTTGCATGTGTAGCTGATTAATCATTATCAGACTTGTGAAGAAATACGTCTCACACATCCCTTCCGTCTCAATTATCGCCTATCTTGAAGATGTTACACTGGCTACCAATCACATCAACGCATACATAAAACCCTCCATAGTTTACAAATTCTCCTAAATGGCCTCGATACACTTACTTCTCTTCAATCTCTGCTCCTTTTAGACAGAGCGACAGTAACGTCAATCCTAATAACGGCTCTCAAACAACATTCCTCTCTAGCGCAGTTCTTAGTGGCGACCACGCCTTTCAGATGAACACCCAGACCAGGGATAGGCTCCCCTGACATGACCTCAGACATCATCCTCTCAATCTTCCAGCCTTACAACACGCAGCTCTTTCCTTAGCTTTCCCTTGATGTTCTGTCTTCACCAACTACACCTCTGCCTTCCTCTGCATTAAACGCTTTCATTAAGATGTAGGTTAGGGATTTATTGACTTTAATTGTAAAGCGGTAACTGTATACAAGGATTTTGAAAAGTGTAATATAGGACAGTGTAGCACAGTGGCTAAGGAAACTGCGGCTTGTAACGAAATTCGCAGGTTCGATTTGCCACGGATAAGGCTTGGTACCCTTGAGCAATACTTCCGAATTTCAGTATATATCAGCTGTATAAATGGATACAATGTATCAAAGTGATATGTAAAAAGCTTGTATGTCGCTCTGGATAACAGTTGTCTCTAAATCCCCTATAATGAATATAAACTACATTATGATATATATACTAATTGCTTATATGTAAAGTTGCAGTGAAAATTTTAGTATAATTCAGGTAATGGCACAAATAGAAAGCACAATTAACCCAAATGGACGCTACTTCAGGAAGGTGGTAAAAACTACCAGAAATGAATGAAATTTAAATGTTCAGTGCTTTATGAAGCTTTATTGCCCTAGGATGAATTTGATATTACATTCCATGAGGCCTTCCACGCCAGCGAAGGTCACAGATGGCGTTATAAGTTTTCTGTGCAATATTCTTTTGTGTCACAAGTTTGTTCACAGATGAGGATCTGATCTATTGACTGCCTCCCAGGCAGAATCATTAAAACCATGCACCCTCTGCACTAAAAGAGAGGGAGATCTCAGGAGATTTATTGGACTTTAAAGGAAGGAGGGGAAAACAGATATACAAATGGATTGTTTAGAGGGGAGGCAGGGCTTTAGGTGTTACATAGAGGGATGCGTACCATCACTCACAGCAAATAACAACAAGAGACGATTGGCTGATTTACTTTTCTGTCGTGTGCTTTGTTGGACGGCCTCACTGCTATTTAATCATGGCTATGAGAAGACGGCCTCTGTTTTTTGAGCAGTCCATCCTCTTCCACCCAATTTATCATTTGTTTCTAGCCATGCAGTCAAACAGTATCAAAGGTAGCCCAGAAATAAACTAGAGGGCCTGTTTTTGCCTCATAATAACCAGTTTATACTCACTGAAATCAGTGAGTATAAATGAAACCTGCAGCCTTTCTATGACAAAATGAGCGTAATGGCTGAAAATGTCTTAACACTTGCTCCTAGCAAAATCCTTTCGTAAAATTAAAATTCAGCATCAATCCACATAATTCTAAGATGAAATAATGGGCTTGGTGGTACCCTGGATGACCAGCTGAGCTTCACTGAACACACTGCAGATAAAATTAATGAAATATCAAATGCAATGTTAATTATTTGTACATCTTTTAGCTTATATAGGAAGCTCATTTAAATTGAACACCAACTATGCATGACACAATGACATATAAAAATAACATTTTAAGAGGCTTTTGAAGGCCAGAGTAAAGTGTCTACAGTATATTCTCTCAATAAAATTTAATTCTCTGTGATAATTATTCTTTTTAAGAGTGAGTGATAAAGTTTGGCTATCAGGTGTCAGTCCTGTCAATCAATAAAATGTTACTTCTGTGGATCCTTCTTTGCTCTTCTACGGCAGTGGCATTCAAGCTCATCATTAGACAGCTGCAGGGTGGCTTGCGTCTGTAAAATCAGAAAATCATAGTGTGACAAACACGCCTGCCACAGGCCACCGAAGTGGCTTTCTTTGGGGCCCTCCAGCACAGAGACACAGGGAGAAGATGTTCAAAACAGTCCACATTTATTCCACGAGGGTTTGGCAAGATGGTAAAGCCAAATGAGCAGATGTTAACCCTGTCATGACGGAAGCTCCCTGGTGTGGGTGGGGATGGCAGATTTAACCTGTGCGCAGTGATTACCTCACTACGCACAGGTGCAGCCACTCCTGTTCCTGGGTCCAATTAGCCTGGCCAATTATCTCATTCTTCACCAATTATCCAATTGGCCAGGTCTAATTAGCTTGACCCAGGGCAGGTGTGGCTGCTTAAACCAGCCATCCCCACACCACATACCCCCAACGCCAAACTGAGGCCTGGGAGAATCACTGGCCGAAGCCTACCCCCCCCCCCCACCCCCGCACTCCCAACAAAGCAACAGACAAATAAAAATAAAAACTCTAAACACGCTAAAAAAATAAAAAAAAAATCAGGGTGGGTGGCCCCGGAACAGTCCAGTACATGCGGTGACCCTCCTTCGGACGACAAGGCAGCCCTTCTTCCTCCTCCCTCCTGGAGCACGGGAAGTCCTGGGCTGCTCTGCTGGCTGGTGGGGGCATCACCGGCTTGGGCTGTTCCAGGGGCTGTGGTGGGGTGGCTGGGCTGGTGGGCTGGTGGACTGGCCGTGTGGTGCTGGGGACCAGGAACCCTCGTGGCTGTGGTGGCCGCCAGTCGGCTCTGCTGGCAGGCGGCTGCAGGCTTATCCCCTCATGGGCTCCGGGCAAACCAACCAGGCCAAAACAAAGAACTAAAAACAACCAAAACGGACAAGAAAGGAAGCAAAACGGCGCGGCCACCGCTCGTGCGCCGCCCGTGGCTGACCCGCCTTCCCGGCCAAGTCCAGCTCACGGCGCGACCACCTCTCGTGCACCGCCGTCGCTGACCTGCCTTCTCGGCCAGGTGCAGCTCCTCAGCATCCCAGCTGAGGATTGCCTCCTTCCCCTCCCTGGTCATCTTCAGCCCCCCATTTTGGCCGGAGGATCCACCCGAAGCCCTGTCGGGAACACCTCAGCCGCCCCTCCTCCAGTGTGCTTCCTGGCTGGCCCTCCTGTGCCTCTTTGCCGTGCCGGAGGAGCCCCACGTTGGGCTCCTCCGGCACAGCAAAGAGGCACAGGAGGGCCAGCCAGGAAGCACACTGGACGAGGGGCGGCTGAGGTGTTCCCGACAGGGCTTCGGGCGGATCCTCCGGGCCAAGAATGGGGAGCGGAAGATGACCAGGGAGGGGAAGGAGGCAATCCTCAGCTGGGACGCTGAGGGCTGCACCTGGCCGAGGAGGCAGGTCAGCGACGGGCGGTGCACGAGAGGTGGTCGCGCCGTGAGCTGGACTTGGCCGGGAAGGCGGGTCAGCCACGGGCGGCGCACGAGCGGTGGCCGCGCCGTTTTGCTTCCTTTCTCGTCCGTTTGGTTGTTTTTCGTTCTTTGTTTTGGCCTGGTTGGTTTGCCCGGAGCCCATGAGGGGATAAGCCTGCAGCCGCCTGCCAGCAGAGCCGACTGGCGGCCACCACAGCCACGAGGGTTCCTGGGCCCCAGCACCACAAGGCCAGTCCACCAGCCCACCAGCCCAGCCACCCCACCACAGCCCCTGGAACAGCCCAAGCCGGTGACGCCCCACCAGCCAGCAGAGCAGCCCAGGACTTCCCGTGCTCCAGGAGGGAGGAGGAAGAAGGGCTGCCTTGTCGTACGAAGGAGGGTCACCGCATGTACTGGACTGTTCCGGGGCCACCCACCCTGACTTTTTTTAATTTTTAGCGTGTTTGGAGTGTTTTTGTTTGTTGTCTTGGGCTTTGTTGGGAGTGTGGGGGTGGGGGTGGGGGGGGGGGGGGGAGGGGAGTAGGCTTCGGCCAGGGATTCTCCCTGGCCTCAGTTTGGCGTTGGGGGTATGTGGTGTGGGGATGGCTGGTTTAAGCAACCACACCTGCCCTGGGTCAAGCTAATTAGACCTGGCCAATTGGATAATTGGTTAATAATTAGATAATTGGCCAGGCTAATTGGACCCAGGAACAGGAGTGGCTGCACCTGTGCGTAGTGAGGTAATCACTGCGCACAGGTTAAATCTGCCATCCCCACCCACATCAGGAGCTTCTCTGTCATGACAGTGTTTGAGACCTGCTCACTTGGCTGTAACATCTTGCCAAACCCTCGTGGAATAAATGTGGACTGTTTTAACATCTTCTCCCTGTGTCTCTGTGCTGGAGGGCCCCAAGGAAAGCCACTTCGGTGGCCTGTGGCAGGCGTGTTTGCCACACATAGTAACTACTTCATGGGTTACATCTAACCCAACTTTTGGATAAAATTATAACCCCATAGGTTGTGTTAAAGAAACAGTCTAAATAATTGGGTCAAAACAACCCGCAGTTCAGTATGTGACAAATCAATCTATAGTTGGGATAAATTTTGGGTTATTTTTAACCCAATAATTTTTCTGGAATACAGTATAGAATGTATGTTGACATTTAATGTTGATTATGCCTGTTACAGCTACACTGAAACAGCTGTGCTACAGATAGAGAAAGAAATATTGGCCTCATGCTATTGATATTCGGACAGTATTTGGCCGCAAGCACACTGCAGACGTGTGGAGGACAATCATAGCAGCTGCCAAGTTCTCACAATGTTGCTGTAACTGCAAAATATGAAGAAGTTTATGTTCTCATTCTGGGGGTGCAAGAAATGAGCAAATGTTAACCTGTCCTGGGGCATCTGACTTTACTATGTTTTCTCCAAACCGAAGATGGATTTGCGCACCACAGTTGCTATGACAATGTGTGCTGCTGGTAAAATCTGAAAGAGGCGAGGGAAAAAGAATTACTAAATTCCAGCTGTCAATCTATTCTGACATGCGTTATTCATCTCACCTTGTTGGGGTAGTCTCAAAGCTTGCATTCATATGTTATACTACACAAAATAATTCACCCTGTCTCCAAATACCTTGTGTGGACCCAAATATGTTATTTTTTCTGTTGTGCTTATATTGCTTATTTTGACTGACAGTTATAGTGCAGTAGATGCAGGATTTCTCTTAGCAAGCAGGTTGACATAATGAGAGGAAAGCATTTGGCTTACATTTCAGTGCTGAAAAGGAGGAAACATAAACAACATAAACAGACTATTTCCTCTCATTAAACGCTGCACAGAAAGCCGGGAATATAAGGAAAGTTATATTCTACAATAACACATTGAAAGAAAGATGCACTTTAAAGCAAGCATTCAAATATAGCTCTAAACAGAAAATACACCTTGCAGAACCATTGGAAGTTTTATCTATAGTTGCTGAGGTGGCCGTCTGCTCCTATTTCTTAATTTGATAAGCTTGATAAGTAGACTCAAGTGCTTAATGCTTTCCAGGCAATAAAGACATTTCTAATCACATTTCCTTATTTTCTCAATTTATATTATACCTGCAAAAAAAAAAAAAAAAATATATATATATATATAAGACCTTCAACCCCATGAAATGTTAATACACTGAAGAATAGTCCACTTCTTATAGTTCCCAAGCTCGGTCCTGTGTATACCGGTTTTCATTCCAACCACAACTGCAATCCCAGAATTTTAACAAGCAGTTATTTTTCCCAATTAGGTGCTTTTCACATTTAGAGGAATAATATCGCCCTGCGATACATTGGCAGCCTGTCCAGGGTTTATTCTTGCCTCTCGCCCAATGGACGCTGGGATAGGTCCAGCACCATAAGCGGGTATAGATAATGGATGGATGGATAGATTATAATAATATGAAATAACATGTATACATTGCATATGCCGGTAATGAAATTAAATGTTGGATTTGAAGTTGGTGTTTAAGGTCACTGATGTCACTTCCTCCTCTGCTGGAGGAGAGGCAGGGTGTAGAATAGAATGCAATTTAAGAGGGTAGCTCTACGGGTAAAACAAAATGTTCCATCAGTTCAAACATAATTTCACATCAATTCTGAACAAACATTTTTTTGGAGACAAGAGATGTGCAATGAGGGATATAGGCTAAATGATGATGTAGAGTAAATAGATTTAGTTGAAATGGGTTTTAACAGACAGGAGGCAAACTCAATTTCCTGGAAAGGAACTCATGAAGTAGTCTCTATATTTTGGCGGCTTTTACTGGTGTTATTATTTTTGTTTCAAAATAAAACCATATGTCACAACTTTGTGGATAAGAAAGTCAACATTCAAGCTCCAGACATGAAATGACCTGTTTGAATTGAGGTTATATTCCATCTTTCAGCTGGGCCTTCAATTTTCACTACTGATATTTGAAGTTTCTAGCAAAAGCGAGATGGGATGCATTTACGTATGCTCCAAATTCAGCTGTAACCCAGATGTCAAGATGGACACAGTTACTCACAGTGGCCTTTTCGTGAGTGTATGTGTGCGTGTGTGTTTATGCTTGTGTTTGTGTGAATGTGCGTGTGTATGTGTGTGTGAATTTGGTACTCTATTCCAGCTTTGACTAAACACTAATATTTAACTCTTTCATAACAGTCACAGATTTATAATTGTGTGCCTCTTTTGGTTTAATATGTGGCCATCCACATTTTCACATCATTTTTTAAATTTCCTTAAAATGGGCCAGGGCCATGTACATCACTGCACTTTAGAACTCCCTGTTCAGGCAGTCCTGTGAGGTCACTTACACTTTATCTATTAGTAAGCAGCAGCTGATAAATCATTTGTCATTTGTGTTTTTCAAAGGAAAGATAATTAATAAATAAGCAACAATGCAAACTGAAGATATACGCTTTGAGCTGCAGTGGTTTAGTTGTGTTCATATAATTCGACTTGGGTCAAAACATATTTTCATGTGTGTAGTTCACAAAGTGAGCCTATATGGTTTTGAGGCTAAATTATCTTTGGACCAATCACATGATAAGAAATGTATATAATTACAGGTTGTGTACATAATGAGTTCTTTATGAAATGCCATTGTTTATGTCATTTCTCTAATCCACTGTGTATCTTCATTGGTATGCTCGTGGTTGGAATTGCTTCTTTGTATGTATATTCTTTATAACACAATTACCACAACATTTTTTGTTCTGTGTCTAGAGAATTTATGAATAATCAATAATTTTGTTTCATACAGTTCTGCATTGGGGTATATCCAAGTCAGTTAACGACATTGGAAGTGAGACATTGTCTGAAATCAGGTAAGAAACAACATAATTTATATCTTTTATTATATAGTACTCCTTTTACTAGATAAAATGAAAGATACCTGTCAACAGGAAATGCCTTTATTTGTTGGAGATTTGTTTTGAAAATGTTGTTTTATTGACAGTGCCCTCAATCACTAAAATGTGTGTACCTTGAGCTTCCCCTGCTGGATATGTATCGAATTACCAGCAGTTACAAGTTACTGTACCAAACCAAAGCTACACCTTTCATCTCCAATGTAGTTTAATCAGCGCCGACACACGCACGCGTGCTGCCACAACATGCATACAACAAACGATGCCAATCTACATCGCAAACAGTCATACTTTGCGACTAGCCTGGTGGCCACAACGATGTCATTTACCTGTGCATCATCAATAGCCAGACAGTAGCTCGGCAGTAACAGACACAATGCGCGTTCTGTGTACGTCATTTGTGCGTGCGCGCTCACACTACTTAAAATGGCTGCGGTCTGTGCTGTACCTAAACCGATGCTTTTCTGCATGTTTATTCTGTGAAGGTATGTATATTATATGTTTTATACGTTTAAACTGTATATTCTTTTGGTTTTGTTACATAATAAACTGCCATTACGTTGAAACAAAGTTCATTTAATTTCGGCTAATTCATGCAACATGTGTGTCTTGCCTCACTGGAGTAACGTTAGCCGCACATGTGTCGCTAAAGCTAACTTTAGCTAGTCATCTTGTAACTTTACTAGCTGGCTAGTTAATCTAACTTACAACTTCCTAATCGTTGCTAGCTACCAAATGACACTCCCACCAAGTCATTGACATACTCGATAAAATGGGAGATTATAAGGGTATTTAAGAGTATCTGGATATCTACTTAGTTTTTCCTATTTACATGTCATTGTGACTCTGATTTGCCAACTAGCACCGCAAGCTGACGTTATTTTGGTAAACTGTATTGATTGGTATTTTTCAGCTGGGCGCTACAAAAGCTTCCTTGTTGGCTTTCTCAGAGAGGCAAGCCATCTTGCCTCTCTGAGACCATGTGGATTTTAGAGATTTCAGTTAAAACCACGTAATGCCAACCCTAATTCACTCAGTGTCTGGTAGTTGCTCACTGATCCTAGCCTCCATTATTGTTGTAAATCATTTCAGGTAACTTGGCCCTGTGTTTTTGCATTTTACCATTTGAAGAGAATGTGGTCATTCAAAGTTTGTCACATCAGTGTCAAATGGCAATCATTTGTCATGGAAATAAATGTTGCTGTGTTACACCTACATTTTTTTTAAACAACTGCTCAATATGTTTGAGCAGTTGTCTGGATTCGATGCTTAGGTGTATGAAAAGCACATAATTAATAAAATGCATTGTTGTTATTATTTGTTGCCAGGAAAATGTCCCCGTGGGTATAATGAAGTATACTATGTATGTACAGTATCTATTTTACAATCTGTATTTATTTGAATTGCAAATATACAAGAACTTGTACATTTTGCAAAATTAACTTGACAACCAAGTATAAACATATCCTTTCTGGGGTGTTTTCATCAGTTGTTTAAAACATTATTTTAAATGATGTCTTCTTCCATGAGGCATTTTTTTGTAATTTGACACTTGGATGTGACAAAAAGTTTGCGACCACATTTTCTTAGAATGGTTAGATGAAAAAACACAGGACCAAGTTACTTGAAATAATTTAGGATATATTGGGTATAACAATTTGTCTGAGCCAAGATAGCCAATATGGTTTCTTGTAACTTGGCCTAATTTTGATATCAACACAGACTTGCCGATATTAACAGCAGACCTAGATTTGGCAAGTTTTGATCAATGACTTACAGTGCTTTGTATGCATGACAAATTGGCATTTTTGCATGTTAAATATGTTTTTATTTAGATTGTTTTAGCCTAAAGCTTGAAACTATCTTGCACGTGAGGAAACAGGGTTGTATGAGATTCGGCATCAGAATATCATAGACTTTTCTTCTCTTTCTGTATTTCAGAAGCTGCAGAACAGGCCACTGCCTATGCTTAACAGGCTGCCATCTTTTGTTGTAAGTACTCCAATTATAAGTAAGCGAGGTTTAAATGCAGAAGACTGATTGTGTACACTGATTTTGTTCCATTGATTAAGGTTGCCACAATTGCCTCAAAATGCAGACAATGAGAGAAAGCATTGTAACGTTGGTATTCTCCCAACATAGTAACAGGTTGCTGGGCCCTTCTTAAACCCCATCATTATGTCTGTCAACAAAAGTTCACTTAATTAAAAAAAACTTGTCGTTTTCAGAAGTCGTCAAAGCCAACGTCAAAGATGGCTGAAGTGCTGAACTTGAACAATGAGGTTGTGAAGATGAGGAAGGAGATAAAGAGGGCGAGGGTGTTAATCATCCGAAAGCTCACCAGACAGATTGTGAAGCTGAAGAAGAAAAAGGGGAAGGAGGCCGAGGTGGAAAAGAACCAGAGACGAGCGGCCAGGCTGCTGGAGGAAATCCATGCCATGAAGGATCTGAAGCCCGACAATGTCACGAAGATCGCCCTGATGAAGAACCTCAGCTTCGAAAAGGTTTGCAAGAACCCCGACTCCACGCTGTCGGAGCGAGCGACTGCGCGGATTGCCACGCATCCGCAGATCAGCAAGAGGATCCAGGAGATCAAAGCAGCCGTTGAGGCCTTCAAAGATGAACGGAAAAAGCCTGCCGGCAGTAAGGCCTCAAAGCCTGATAAACCTGCAGAGGACCCAAAGATGGATGAGGTTAAATCAGATGATTCAGAGGAGGATGAGGAGGAGGAGGACGAGAAGGAGGAGGAGGAGGAGAAGGAGAAGGAAGAGGAGGAGGAGGAGAAGGAGGAGGAGGAGGAGGTGGAGGAGGAGGATGATGATGATCGTGATGATGGTGATGATGGCAGTGATGTAGAAGATAAAGGGGAACAGAAAGAGGAAGGGCTTGGTGCTGCCAAGGACAGCTCCAGTCCGACTGCAGAAGAAGGGCCTACTGTCAAAATGGATGATGAAATTAAGGTGACGGCATCAAAAAGTGAATTAATGGGTCCCCCAGAGGAGGCTGAGGTGCAGCCTGAAGAAAAGGCACAAACCCTCATAAAACCCCAAAAGTCCCTTGAAACTGCATTCAAGTTAGGAAACTCAAAAACGCCACATACTAAAGACAAGAGGATCCAAAAGCCTACAGAAAACAAACTGCCTCCACAGAGTCAGTCATACTCCAAAATGGAGATCAAGAGCTCTACAGCAAAGGGGGAGAAGAAGGAAGAGGAAAGTGACTTGGACTCATCTGACGACGAAGAGGAGAAGGAGTACTTCGACGACAGCACAGAGGAGCGTTTCCGCAAGCAGTCGTCCCAGTCCGAAGGCAGCGACGAAGAGGACGACTTCTTCCTGGGAAAAGTGAGCAAATTCAAGAAGAGGAGAACTGGCCCTGGTGTGGGAGAGGTGAAGAAGGGCGACGGTGACCGAAACGTTAGTCGGGCAGGTGCACCGAAGGGGGAGGCAGAGGGGGGGTGTGGAGGTGAGGGCTCGGGCCTGCAGGACTCAAAAGCAATGCGGATGGAGTCTGTATTCTGCAGTACTTTGTCAGGGTCGAAAGGGGCCCCTGGGAACCGCGGGAGGGGACCCAGTGCCATCTCAAAGCCACACAGATTTCAGAATGATAGGCGAGGGCAGACTTGGACACAGAAATCAGCCCCGTTTCAGAACCGAGGTGGCGGGCAGGACAGAAAACCGATGTCCAGATTTCAGAATCAGAGAAGGGGAGGTCCGGGTGGTGGCCCCCAGGTACAGGACAGGGGCCCTGCTGCAGCGAGGGCCAGGCCACCGTTTGAGAAGCCCAGGGACCACAGAGCTGCACCCGGGAGAGCTTCCAACCCTTCCCAGCATGCACAGCAAGCTCTCCACCCCTCATGGGAGGCCAGCAAGAGACGGAAAGAGCAGCAGGCCCAAATTACAGCCTTCCAGGGAAAGAAGATCAAGTTTGACGATGACTGATCTCAGTCTCAGTTTGGCGATGACTGATCTCAGTCTCAGTTTGATGACGACTGATTAGCAGTATTGCTGCTGGATTTATGTTGTATATTGAAAGAATAACAACAAAATAATTCATATTGCTACTGCAGTTTGACAGTTTGCAAAGTGAATATTCTGGACAATTTTTTAAAGATTTCAACTGTGAACATGGTGTACTATATTATTTGACAGCATTAAATTGCTGCAAAGTATTCCTAAATCATCTAGGCTATAACGATTTAATATCAGTCTTGTATAATTGTACATGTTTTCCTTTTGGTAACACCGATACATGTTTTTATGCTAAATACAATAATGGTTTATGTTATTTTTATTTGTGGTTTCTCACAGTTGTCATGATTGTGTATAAACGTAAACCAGAACAGCAGTGGTGATACAAATGTGCTTTTTTATTTATCAAACATGAAATGAATGCCTCTAACCTGTTTATTGGAAAAATGAAATCAGTTCTTGCTTCTCTCATCAAACTTAACCATTTCCACATTTGCGTATACCTGAAATACCATGCTTTACTGTCGTGAGAGATGGAATATACTGTACACTATGTTCATTTGTTGAATGTACATTTGTGATACTGTTTATTTGAGAGATTCCGTTTATTTTACTTTTTTCCGATTCCATCAACAGCACTTTTAGTTGATTTACTGTTGAGTGAATGCAGACTCAGTATTTGAAATCACTTCTTTCGATGGTTATTTTCATAGTTTCCAGGAAGGAAAATTGCTTTGGCAGTATTTGATAATGGTTAGTCTGACAGTGCTCTGTGCGAGATACCACAGTTTCTATTCTCGCACACAAACATTTGCTCTGTGTTGTATTCTCATTAAGGCTTTGAACTGGGCTCTGGGTGATAAAAATTCCGTAAGAAAGATTGGGAATGCCAGGCTCAACTGTGTTATTTATGTTATTCTTTTAGAATACAGTTGAATATTTATAATTGCGTTTCATTATTGAAAAACTAAGTGTAGTTTACCCCAAAAAATGGGACGTTAAAAGGTGTGTTTACCTGAAAAATCAAATTTTCATGTTTTTCCCTTCAGTTCACAATATACACTGTTTGTGTGGAAAACCATTAGATACACTATACAGTAAGCTAATTCCTTGTTTAAAAAATGAGTACATTGTCACACAAGGGGTATAACTCCAATAAATCCTGCATAACATTTTTTTCTTGCTATAAATGCAAGAAAAAATTTAATTCATATGAATGTGTACACTTATAAAGTGTACTATCTTCTCTCGTGTCATGAATATGAAGGATTTATAAATTCTGCATGACTCCCAACTAAAGTGATGTGTAAATGTGTAAGTATTGCACATGGGTAAAAATTATATTTAAATAGTTTAAACAGTCCTGGGGGAGCTTCTCAGTAGTAGGGAAATTTCATGCAATATATCAATTGCCCATATTTATTGAAGAAAAATATTTACTAATTTTTGTATAGCAGTCTGTACTAGGATGCACTGTTAACTCCTATTAAACTCAATTACTGCTTTTATAAAGACCTAAATAATGCAAATAGAATATATGTCAGTCAATAAATTCTATGGAACTCATCCATTTAGGAACTTGTCAGGCTTACTACCTTTGCAGAGTGTTCAGTTCTAGAAATCCAAACCAGTCAAAAGCAATGTGAGGCTGGAACAGCCAAATTGTGACTTTAATTCAGATTGACCAGTCTACGTGATCTCCTGACTCAAATTTTCACAGCAGAATTTTAAAAACTGTTGGCACATTAACACTTGTGTTTAAGCCTGACCATATGGTTACAAAAATACAAATATATTGTAGATGTGTAATATATACTTTAAATAAACAAAATGCCATGTTCGATGTAAATCTCAAAACAAGGGAATCCCCGTAGTTGTCCAATGACGTTTCCCGTATGCAAATAGTTCCGTTTGCGCGATCAACTTGCTCCAATGGCTTCTTTGCGCTTTCAGACGTGCACTGTGATTGGTAAATTTCTACGTATACGTCATGGCGCAGGGGCGGAGACTGGTTTAAGGATAACCAATAGAATCGAATATGCTAATCTCATTTGAAAACTTCGCGGGAAATATGAGTTTCGCGGGAGGGCCTTTCGCGCGTAAACCATATCCCTTCATTCATTGTCAGCTTCCTGAAGCCATTTTTTTAGCTTGCAGGACGGAGACCTGCGCTAGTTTTAAATCCATTGCATCTTCCTTTCTTTGCGACTAATATATAGCCAAACCTAAGCGATTCGGTACATAAGACGTTAGTCAGTCACATTTTGCAAGTATTTTAGATTTGAGTTAGTTTAAAAGGGAGAAAATTGGTTCCAAAGTAAAGGAGGGACAAAGCACCCGAGCCTACAACGATGAGAAAGGGGATCTCCTCTGCCCAGGCGAGAGTAATAGCAGCAGGGGTTGGGAGCTCCACTGTAGATAAAAGTACCGTTTTAACGCCGTTGTCTGGTCGCTTAACTTCTGCTTTCCCCTCTACTGCATTTATACAAATCATCACTCCGCCGCCTTCTGTAACACAGGCTACTAATGGCTGTATGTCCGATCCGCCAGTGGCTAGCTTGATATACTCCACTCCCCACGGACCAACCCACGGAACAGGACAGCGACCTGCATTAGGACGTCCACCGGTAACTATTAAACAATTTGTTGTTTAGTCGTCGTAAAGAGCAATTCTAGTAGCTACTTGGGTAACAAGATGAGCTAGCAAATATAACTTATATATGCAATATTGGATTGGAAGTGGTTGACGCTAGACCGGATGGCTAGCCAAACTCGGTGGTTGCACATAATTTTTATGCAACTTCTGGGGTGTTGTGGTATGGCTAACAACTTTTCACATGTAACAGTTGCACGTTAGCTAGGTTGCAAATGGCCTAGGGGTGCAATCGCATTAACAATGTGAAAAGTTCGTTAGCTGGCTAGCCAACTGGTTGCCAAATGTTTCCTCTTTTGAGGCTGAAATTTGCCAACTTGGCTGTGAAAACGGAATGACTAAATGCTATTTAAGCAAATATCACGTAATTGAAACGCAAGGCCCTATTCATGGATCTTGAAGAGGGGGGATGGGGAGTATAAGCTAACTTATTACCTCGATGCCTCCGAGACCTCCCCCACACGATTAGAACTGGCTGGCTAGCTGGTTAATCGTCTTACTAACGTCCATTTTTGTATTTTGTGTATACTGCTTCAAAACTATAATCGTTATTGAAATGATGCGCATAATCGTGCATGTGCTCAATGAATTAAATAGCTAGTTTGTTGGCTTTTTTCATAACTTGTTTACTTAACTAGGACATTGACAATACGCGACGAGACCACAGCATTGAATAACAAACGTTAGTTAAAATAAAACCAAATGTCTGACTAGATACTGGGCTCGAGCCTTGCTAGTAGCCAAGTAATCTCTCGGTCACGTACGAAAACAATTGCTTGACAATACTGTGCAATCATTTTAGCTGTAGTGGCGAAAATGAGTTAAAAAAATCCAGCCATGCACGTATTTGTATTTGGTCCGATATCCAAGTCTGTGTTTGCCAGCTAGCTATTCATCATTGTCAATGTTTAGGTGGTCAGTTAACATTTGGCCCGTTTTCCTGTATGTCATGAGATGCTAACTGTTTCCTAGCTTAGCATACTAAGTTTCCCGGAATGTCACCAACGTTCATGTAGAAGATATAACAAACTAAAAATATGGAGCAGCTTAAATTTTAGCGCTCTCAGAACGGTTATTTATGGAATTTAAAGAACATATTGCCGTTAGCTACCATTTCCATTTAAAAGCTAACTTGTCGAGTGGTAGCCCTGCAGTGTCCTCTAAAGGTTTGAGCACTTTGGTTATTGTTGCAGAACCTTGTTTAACTCGTTTGCAGTTCCAACACCTTCAGTGGCTTGTCTGTCTTAATACAAGTTAATTTATGTACGCACTGACTTAGGTCTTATGGGGGAAATGGTAATTGGGACAGTAGCTTTTCACAAATTATGTAAATCACCTCATGAATTTACATTGAATACATGTAAATGTATTGGTGTAGTTTTCCTATTCAGAAGCGGTTGTTACCTGGCAACTGTTCTTGGGAAAAACAGCCAAGATTGCACAGAATTGGCCATTTGCATTCCTCTGTTAAAACAGTGGAACTGCTATGATGTGGCACAGCACACATGCTAGACAGGATTCTAAAATGGCTTCCCTGTTTTAAATCCAAGTGCTGCTGTAAAGGGCATTACCAGCATGGCTTTCTGCCCACGCTGGTGTCTTGTGTCCTGGGAGTAGTTAAGTTAGTTTGTGTCGAAACAGTCTGCATGAAATCCTGATCATACATTCGTAAGCAGTTATGGATGTGCATATGTATGTGTGGATTTTTATATGTTTATCATGGCACATTCCCCTTTGCGGTGTTTAATAAATTTTACTGTGAGTTGTGACACAAGGTCACAATCACAAGGTTTCTATTTGGACAACCTGTTTTGTTGCAGCATTGGTACCCTTGGAGTTAGAGCTGACTGGAAAGATATTGTGGGAAATTGGGGAAACTAGTCCTCAAAGTTCTCAAACAGTGACATTTGCTTCAAACTACACACTGGTTATGTTTTGTATGTATTATTGACAGTGCTTGGATTCAGTTGGTTATTTGGCTTCATTCCTTTGATATCTGGGACTGCTTTTGCTATTATATAAACTTCGTATGGGTATATTGCCAGCTAGTAGGAGTATGCAGAATAGCCAGATGTGTATGAATATTATCTAATGTGTATGATATGTATAAAAAAAGACTAGACGCCGGTCACTCCATTGCAGTCTTCAGATATGTATTGCTCAACATATCAGTACCATACTTGTAACGGCCTGTTAAGAAAGGCACCCTTTGGAATGTTGCTGTGAACTATGAATGGTTCCGGTAGTCTTCACCATGGTTCATCATTGCCTGAAAGCCTTGATAATTGCTTGCATTTATCCATCTCGGTTTTTCTCATTCTTGTCTTCAAGCTTGTCAATTTTGAGTGAAATTCCTCCTCCATCCTCCCCGTATTTTAATTGGTTCAATATTACTTGCTTTATTGATACCTTCATAGTGTAACTTGTTTGGTTTGGCCTTGATTTTTACATCATTTAGGTATTTACTGGGGCTGTTGTTAATGACCTTTCTCAAGGTTGCACATACCGGTCTGTAGCCTGGATTCATATGTGCACCCCCCCTTGGTTTAGCCTTTGTCCAGACCGCAGTGGTTTTGCCTTATTTAAAAATGATAAAATGATGTAAATGTCTTGTGAAATATGAGGGGCGTTTCAGTTAGAAGCGCTGCTGCTTTGCTTCGATTGTCCTAGTTGATTTGAATGGGTGCTTTGAGTGCTGAGGTTCTCAAAGGCCGAAAGCATCAAATGCTGTTAGCATGCCTAGCTGTTAGCTTGTGGCATGTTTTGCCTTCTGAAACACTCGCTGCATTGCTCTACATTTGCATTTGACACAAGTGCATACGCCTGTATTTAAAGTGCCAGCTCATGTGGGCTATATGGTGTGAGGAATTCAGTGTTTCCGTCAGCGTGAAAGTGAGGGAAAGTGAGTCCTGTTTATTCTGTGTTCAGACCTGTCGGCTCTTATCTCAGCATTGCACACTTTGTCATCTTAGCGAGTCGTAGCTGAAAGGTAGCTTGTTGGGTGCATTTGCTCCTGTCCCATGTGACTGTTCAGGACAAATCAAAAGTGTGCACATTGCAAGTCAGGACTGAAGTCAATTGCTTTCGTCTTTGAGACGAGCTTTCTAAGTGGTTTATCTTTGGTGTGCAGTAAGTGTGCCCAAGCTCAGCTGTCAGAATATTAACAGCGTAAAAACCTTGAGTGCCGTGTACTTGTCAACTCAAATATTACACTTCCGACACCTGCACCAACTGAATTGCCCATATCGGAGCTTAAGATAAATTGATAATGGTAGTTTAACAGTGTTTCATTTTGTTTGTGTTATTCCCAGAATAGATGGTTTCCCTGTTCACACCATGTCATTGGTACCAGTGAGGGTACATTGCCTACCTCTTGATGTGCTCCCTCATCTGGTTGGTGTCAAGGTTCTGTTTTTGAAACCTAGGAATTACTGCATCCAAACCACATTTACTGTAACTCAACATCTTGATTAATCCAGTGATGAGCGAGGATGAAGAAACACTCAATACATGACCGCATCAGTCTGGCCTGGTTTATTGTTAAAGGCATGGGATGGAAGAAACCTGTACTGTGGTATAGAAGACTATGCAGGCTGCTCTGTTATATCAGTATCTTGTGTATGATTCAGTGATTTGTATTTGATGTGGAATTGACATTTTGGGGGAAAAAGATATAACCCCCTTCATCTTTTTTTAGGCAAAACGGCGGCTTGAACTGGAACTGTCTGACCACCAGTACATCAGTGAATCGGCCAAGACACCCAAGCGCCGTGGCGGGGCCACAGGTCCAGGTCGCAAGAGCCCCAAAAGTAAGTGGCGGATGATGTTCTCCAGTGCTTGTTTGTAGTGTCCTTGTCAAATTTGCCTACAGAACATGCTAATGGGAGTGTTGTATTTATCTCAAACATTTGATTCAAATTTTAGTAGCTTCAAACTAAATGGCCCAACACAGAGGGAATCAAGTTTTAAAAATAACTAATCCCACTTTCTGCTTAGTTTTAGTGGAAAGAGTAAAATTCGATGGATTTGTCATTGCCCAAACCTGTTGCCAATTTTTACCTTTGTCCAGCAAGGTGCCAATTTTCCCTCCCAATTTGTAATGTCCAATTAGCTCATTTTGCAACTGCAGCCACGTTTATGCTAGGCCTCCCCTGCCTATTCAGGAGAGTGTAGATAGCCGGGGTTCTCTTCCAAAATGCAAGGTGTCGCCAGCCTGCTTCTTTTCACACCACAGCCAAGCTCACTTAGGGTGGAGTCAGGGGGAAGATGTTTCATATTGGGCTCTGGCATGCGGTCCATGGGCGTCCAGTCACCCACCGGGCTGTCTAGAGAGCAACGAAGCCCTTACCGACTGAACCCTTCTGTACCCTGGCCGATGCGGTTTCTGATTGTGTGTTGAACTATAGAGCTACCAGCCACGGTCGGCAGTGTGTCACGGTCCAGTATCTATTACATTACATTACAGGCATTTAGCAGACGCTCTTATCCAGAGCGACTTACACAACTTTAACATAGCATTTTACATTGTATCCATTTATACAGCTGGATATATACTGAAGCAATTCCGGTTAAGTACCTTGCTCAAGGGTACAACGGCAGTGTCCTTACTCGGGAATCGAACCTGCGACCTTTCGGTTACAAGCCCAGTTCCTTACCCACTGTGCTACACTCCGTCCTCAGTATCAGATACTGTGGAGCTCATTCAGGCATCGTCATGTGGTTCCTTAACTGAAAAAGTCACCCAGTATATATAATATAGTTTGTTTTTCATGATGAATTTGTAAGTAAATTGGGTGGAGGAGCTGATGTGTTAATTCGTTGACTTGTCTTGCGCAACAGCTCCCAAGTCCCCCTCGGAGAAGACCCGTTACGACACCTCCCTGGGTCTCCTGACCAAGAAGTTTGTCCAGCTGCTGGGCAAGTCGTCTGACGGCGTGGTTGACCTGAACCAGGCCGCAGAGGTCCTGAAGGTCCAGAAGAGACGCCTGTATGACATCACCAATGTGCTGGAGGGGGTTCGCCTCATCAAGAAGAAATCCAAAAACAACATTCAGTGGATGCAAGTATTGGCCTTTATTGTGGATGGAAAACAGTTTGCTGTACTGGCTTTATGAAGAATGTGACCTGGAATACTCCATGCTTATTTCCCCTGCATAGAACTTACGAGAAGCTGCTTGTTGGGCTTGAAATTCCCCTTTCATCTATTTTGGAAAGATCATAATGAGGCTCCCTTGTTTTCCATGTGTAATTATTGCATGTTTTGTTTATGGTTTTAAAAAAAATTGTTGGTTCAACTCCTGACACTTTGATGCAAGTAAAGCCAAGGGGCATTTTTCTAGATTATATAAACATTTGTAAGAAATCTAAGGGCATTTTGTGAATATATGGCTGGTATGTTCAGGTAACCACTTCTTAGAATATTTGAATATCCCTTTTTTTACTTTCCTAAAATATGAATGCTGTGAATATTCATTTCTTAATTTGTTGTCATGCAGAATTGGTAAACATCAGATCAGTACCTTTCAAGAGATAGCTGGGGAGTGCTCATCTGCTTTGCTGGCAGATCAGCAGTGGATCAGTGGGTGATCTGCTTGCAGGGGCTGTAAACTGACAGAAGAGGGCACCACGCTGAACCAGTGCCAGAGCCTTGGCCGGGAGGTGCTAGAGCTCACCCAGGAAGAGAGGAAGCTGGACGAGCTGATCCAGACATGCAGCAGGAACGTACGGCAGATGACCGAAGAGGCTCACAATCAGAAATATCCTTCAGTGAACGTTCAGCCCGCTAGGGGCAAAGCTTAGTTTGAAATGGGTCTTAACATGCCATAGATTGTCCTGAGAAAATATGGGTCTGTCTGAACCTCCTGCATAAACCAGTACCTTTCAGTTTTGTGACCTGAACCAAGTCATCAAATCAAATGTTCATGTCATATTGTGGACAGGTCCACTGTGGTGTCATTTTCATATTTGGGACAGTGTTTCTTTAACCACCCTTACATTCGCTTACGTAACGTACGAAGACATCCGGAAGAGCCGGGGGCTGCAAGACCAGACTGTGATCGTGATCAAAGCTCCTTCAGATACAAAGCTGGAAGTCCCTGATCCTGAGGAGGTATGTGCTTGTACTACTGGCTTTCCGGGCAGCAGGGCGGAGGTATAATAGGGGGTCTGTGCTGCCGAGTCAGCGTGCGAGTGCTTTTAAAACCAGGTATTCCCTAGTGTGGCCATACACTTGAATTGGTATTGCAATCTTATCTGATGCCTTTATTGCTGTAGTGAAAGAATGGCCATTTGAATGGCATAATTTGTAAGGTTAAGACTTGTGCTGTTCGCTTGGAGTAACGATGCAAGGATAGGCATTGTGTGAATGATAAGTGTTCAGTCTAAAGTTGTGGGTAAATTCTGAATATACAATTTTGTCTTCACAGAATTTACAGGTCCATTTAACCAGCTCTAAGGGGCCCATAGATGTGTTCCTGTGTCCTGAAGAGACAGCTGCTAGCAGCCCACTGAAAAATAACGTTTTGGACGTGAATGGAAACCACTCCACGTTTGTCAAAGTCTTGCAAGGTAATGTGTCCCTTCGCATTCTCCTGTAATGTTGAAGGTATTTCAAAATCCAACAGACTAATCCGATCACAAGCTGGCCTGTCCTAGAATGTTTTGAAGGCTCTGTTTCACAACTCCACTGCTTCTGCCTCACAGGTTGGCACAAAGATTATTGTGGAGTAAACCTGTTTTCCTGAGATATTTGTTGGGTAAAAAGTGTCCCAAATTGATTTTTAGGTATAAGATGATTCGTAGTAAGTTTACAGTCTAGTAAGAAGTAAGAAGAAAATGAGAAATTAACTCTGCATTTTGTTGTTGGATCTTGGCTTGTTACTGGGAAGCCTGATAAAGGAGGCTGTAGCAACTCTGGGAGGCAGCACCTCTTAGTGCAGCGCTACTCAACTCCTGATCCTTTGGGCTGCAGTGTCTGTAGTTTCATGCACTACACACCACCTGATTTCACCAATGAGCTTACTTCCTGACAGTGGTGGTTAGCAGAAATCTTCCTATAAACTGATTGCGGTCTCATTGTTTGCATTCATTTTCTGTGATTAACAAGAGTGCCAACGATGTGACTAAATCATTGGCAGGTAAACACACCTTTTTCTTCACAGGTTAAGGAGATTAAATGATAAATTCATTTTAGGAAAATGAGTTTTAATCACTATGTACACGTGACAAAAAAGATTTCCACTCTTAACTACTACATTTGCTTTCAGCACAGCCTTTAACCCATGTAGACCTAAGGCACCCTATAAAAACATTCTAAAACCTAAGGCATTGTTGTAAACAAACTCCTAAAACCTGAAGGTTTTCTGAAAAGCTTGACAGAATTGTCAATGTTCACTAAAACCTTTATTTCTCAGCCTCTGTAGCAGATAGAAACATGAAATAAAAACCATGAGAGCTTAAACATTTGGCTTTAATTGGAAATTATTGCCTTTGCCCTAATGTTCATTCACATTAAAAAAAAAAAAAAAAACAATAAAACTGAAAATGTTGACATCCTTGTTTTTTCTAGCCATATTTTCAATAAAACAAACTGGCAGTGATAGTGCAATAACTATCACAGTTTGTTCTCTCGTAGCAGAAACGGGCTCACTGTTGTGTTCACTGTTAACTTTGGGCACACTGCATTTTCTGTCTGTAGTGTCAGTACTTGGATGATTCCATTCTTCACCACCAGAGGGTGTAAGCTTTTAAGAAATACTCTGCGCTCTCGCTGCATTGATGTATAATCGCCTTCCCAACTTGTATTTCAACGAATCACGATGCATTTCATCGGTCACGTGTCTTGAAAACGATGAGAGCATCTAAAACGCGCTCATGCAAATGTTGCATCCGGTCTTAATGGATTAATAAAGGCTAAAATATATGCCCTTCAAGATGGTTTAAAAGGGGAAAATCTTTGCTATGTATCATGCCAATGTCTTTGTCATAAATTCTCTGCGGGTGGGTGTGGAGAATGAAGACGACGTCTATCCACAATTTTAAATGATGTTGATGAAATGTGTGCTATTTTGCAGTTAAAATAAAAAATTTTATTAACAATTTTTTGTGATTCAATTGCTGTATTAATCCCCAGAAATGATTGAAGACCGATAATCAGTTTAAGAGGAAGTCTTCTGTCTTGTCAGTTCTCAGCTCACCAGCCACCACTCCTTCCTGTACCAAGGTTGTAAAATAATTGGTGTAATCACGTGGTGTAGCGCATGGCTGGAGCAAACAACTACCGACAGGGACCTAGAGTTGAGTAGTCCTCTTAGTGGGGAAGTATCTTCAAACTACATATAGCATATGATTGAGAAATGACAGTAGTTTTTCTGACAGTGACAAACTCTTCCAAACTTTCTGACGTATCCCAATGCCATATTCAATTTATCTTAATTTTGTCCACCCCCCGTTTCTCTCACTCAGAATATGCTAGTGGAAGCAGTGCACCAGGGGTTCCTGACAGCACACCAGGGGTTCCTGACAGTCCGGTAGCAGTCACCACCATCTCGCCCCTCACCAGCCCCCTCACCAGCCTCCTGCTGCAGACTGAGGACCAGATCCCCTCTGCCCTGGAGGGCCCTTTCGTTAGCTTATCCTCCCACCTCCTCAGTGAGGACTACATGCTGAGCCTGGGGGACGATGAAGGCATCAGCGACCTCTTTGACACCTATGATTTGGACAAACTCCCGCTGGACGACCTATTGTGCAACTGACGGAGGAAGATGTGCGGGGCTGTCTAGCCTGGAAAGGGATTAGCCCAGCAAGAAGGATTCAGGTGGTACGGACTCCCTCTGTTCAAAGAGGGCATGCCGCTGCTCTTTCCCCTTGTATCTGGGATGGAGGGGCTTGCCTTAATCCTGCGTGCTTCGTTGTAGTGTGCGCCTGAATTAATTTAATTTTATTTCCCCCCGACCAGACGCAAGAGCTTAGGTCAGGCACAAAATCCCTCCAGATTTATTGCTTGCAGGTGGTCTTTTTGCTTGGGGGCAACACATTGGAAATGACCTGTGGTGTGTTAAAAGGAGACTGTAAAACCATAAATACGCTTTTGATATATACATCTTGTGCTCATTTTGCCAGTTCTGATCGTAACCCTGGAATTTACATTGAAGGTGGTCATCAGGCTTTCTGAAGCAGACTCTTGTCTGTTGAGCATTGGTTTTGATATCAAGGAGCCCGTTTTGGCCGGGGCGTTCCTCATGGACCAATACTTGGGTAAAGTGTAGTGTCTGTCAGTGGTAACCGACCCTGTTGCTGGAGATCTGCCATCCTGTAGGTTTTCATTTCAACTCTAATTTGGCACACCTCACTCTACTAATTAGCAGCTCAACAATATCTCTAGGTGTTTAATGAACTGTGGGTTGGAATTAACCTACAGGATGGATAGATCATCAGGAGCAGGGGTGGTTACCACTGGTCTATACAGTCTGTGGCTTTGGGCAGTGGGATAACTGGTAATAGTGCACCACAGAGGCTTGTACTTCTGCCTTGATGTGCTTATTAATTGGGAGGATGGAAAGGAGGCTCTTGTCTGCAGGTGGTTTGTAATAGTTTTAGTCTCTGAAACTCTAATTGCATGGAATGAATACACACTTACCTTCTGATCTATACATATGGGCAGATCTTTGAACTCTAGGTTTTCTATTGTCTCCAGTAAAGAGCTGATTGGATTCAGTTCATCATGTTATCCCTGAATTAAGTTGGTAATCATGGCTGCAATGTAGTCGTCAAGCATACGAAAGTCATCTGAAAGTCCATTAGTGTGATAGTAGCCTTTTTGAAACGGACGCAGTTGAGGTGGTAGTGGGTTAATTAAAAAAACTGCCAGACACTCCTGGGGCTTATAAACCTTGTTCTGCACTAATATTGCTAAGAACAGCCTTCAAATGATTGGACACTTCCAGTTGTTGCTCGCTCATGGGCGAGTCTGGACTCATCAGCCCTTTGGAGCAAAGTCCTGGGTTTTTTTTGTCAGGTAATGGCTTGATAATGCAGGATGACACACGAGGACATGGGTCAGACTATGGTTGCCATGACGTTTGAGCAGGGAGTCATCTCAAAGCTTCAGTATAAAAGCTGACGAGTCTGTGGCTGGCCGGTCTTAATCTATGCCTTGGGGGCTTCCCATTCCAGCCAAATGGTGCTCTTTCACAAGGCAATTGTGTAATAAGTTTATATAGACTCGCCTGTTTTTAGGATATGTAAGGATAGTAGAGTGCATGTTGAGCCCATTGTACTCCAGAGATTCTGACCATTGCTCCTCAGATTTGAGATTGGATTCTTTGATAAATGCCGAACCTGTTCCAATAGTTACAGCCTGTTACTGCTTTCTTTCCCTTACATTTCTTAATTTAGCAACCATGTTGGGCATGTACAGTTGAAAATGCGTGCAATAACAGATTGCAGACTCCACCCTTTGCAGTATAATATTACTGCGGTCACCCTTTGAAGACTGGCTAACCAAGCCAATGCAATACCCTTGGGGTAAGGGTAATAATTCAGTTTTTGTATGCTGTTAATTTGGTGGAAACACACATACTGCAAAACATCCTGTAGCAGATAGCAGCTGACTTGTGCCGTGTGATAGTGAAGTTTGTTTCTACCTAAAATGGCGCCACAATTGAATTCCTGTCAGTTATCATAGTGAAATGAATGGCTTTACTTGTTTGTGAAAGCTCAGGACATTGGCCATGTGTTGAGCCCCTGTGGACCCCAGAGTTTTTTCAACTGTATGAAATATGGACTTGAAACGGCAGAATTTTAAGCTTGACCAGGCAAAACATGATCTGTTCTCATATCAGATTCGCCTTTGTGCATTTGGGCATTTTTGGCTGTGTAGGTGTCTTAAATTCTATTAAAGCCAATAAAAAGCTGTTAAGCTTATGATAAGCTTCCGTGTATGCATAATGTGGTTTATGCATTAGTTTAGACTACCTCTGAATGTAGTATTAAGACCATTTCTGGGAGCCGTTTTACTTTCCTGCCAATTAATGTTTTCTGTGTGCGTGTGAAATTTTAACACCTGTGAATGTATACTTGCTGGCTTAAAATGTACTTGTCATTTGTGTTCTGTATTGTTCATATAAACTGACGATTTTCAGGTTTTTCACCAGAATGCCTCATTGTTCAGCACTTCTCAATTAAAGCCCATGTTCCTGCATCCTGGTATTTTAGTGAGTGTAGTACAATACGTAATGACTGATTTCCATTTAACATTTTATCAAGTTTTTATTAAACTTGCCTCTTGTTTCTGTTAACGCCACAATTGTCAGTATCAACTAAGACGTTTATCCTTGCTGAATTCAACACAATGACAATATGTGGGTCAAAGTTTGTGACGTCTACAATTAAGTAAATGCAGTGGTAGCTTAATTGAATAATTTAAGGGCTTGCAAATGGAATTAACTCTCGGAATGGCCTGCTTAATTTTTTTTTACCTTTGCATCTTGATTGTCCTGTATTATTGGCAGTCTTATTTGGATAAAGTAACACCGATTGGTTACTTTGCGTTTGGTGCGTGTTGTACTAGTCGTAATTTCTGCATTCAACATAATTTGTTATTCATTTACCCTTTTTCAATTTTGCGCACTGCAGTTTTGTAAATCCATTTTACTCCTTGATGATTAATGTTGCTCTGCAGAGTTTCCTCGTCTCCAGGAAGGCTGGTGATGATCTGGATTAGTTCTTTGTGAATTGCAGACCGTTCCTTGAGATCCTTTCTCTCTGTCTGGAAGGTGGCTGGTTGAGGAGCGGCCAGACTTGGGCCCATTCTTCGTCGGTAAATGTCGTCGTTATGTAGTCACTAAGGTTTCAGTGCTGTACTGCCGTTGAGTTTCTCCACCAGCCTGTTGCCGTCAGAGTGCACGTTTCCATTGTTGCCAGCTAATGTCTCAGTGCTTATCAGGGAGGTTTGGCATTCGAATGTGGGGAAGGATGCATTCCAAGGTGTTACATTTGCCACACCATAGAATTGTGTGCCTAATTTGTGTCTAAGTTGGCAATAATTGTTGTACCTTTCGAGTGAGTGTTTCAGCAAGTCCATCTGAAGTACTGGCAAGTGTTAGCACAGATTAATTTAAAGTTTAGATGTTTTAGCACAGTTGAATACAAATGATTCAGGGGTTATTTAATGTGGGGTTTGTGATTGTGCGCATGAAAGTATTTGTGTGTTCAGTGACTGTTGTGAGATGTTCATTTGTTTGGGAAAATGTATGAAATTAAAATGTTTTAATAAAAAGCAAGCTTTCATTTTGTTGTTTACCTTAAGTAGCAATCTTAAGTTGTGCGGTTTTATCTTTCTAGGTTGGTGATTGGTTCTTTTCCAATATAATGGTTAAATCACCTGTTCTGGCCATTAAAAAGGTACTGCTATGATTTGTACCCTTCAAAAATATATTTTCTAATGAATGTGACTGCTCATATCTGTATTCCAGTTATACATCTTACTGAAGTTAAGTAGTTGTAAGGACCAACATGACCACAAGATGTCGCACTACGCACACTTAAATATTTACATGAAACGGCATCATTTCTCATTTCTTTACATCTTCATCACATTAATAATAATAATAGCTTTATTTGTATAGCACTTTTCAATACAGGTAACAAAGTGAGTCACAATAGTGAATACAAAACACAGAAACAAATAAAAATAAAATAAAAAAGATCACCCAATACATTACATTAATTTATAATAGAAGCTTATAATTGAAATAGGGATATATTTGGGTCTAACTATTCCTACTAAAGTTAGTAACAAATCATTTTGTACTGCTGGGTGCATTTACACACATTACCGCTATTATATTGTCAAAGGAACTTTCCAGTGTCCATGCACTGTCGGGAGGCAGATTGAACAAGGGGTTCGATGAAAGCGTGTTCTTCCAACTGCCTTTGTTTCTGTGGTCAGCAGTATAGTTTGATAGTTGCTGAGCTATGCTTTACTGGCCTGTAAGAGCAGCGATCTGTGCTGAAAAGAGGAAGTTAATGCACAATTGGAACTGTCTGGGAGAAATGCAAGGTGTGCCTTGTACAATCGGTCTTCAGCCTTTCTCTCCTGAAAAAGCTCAAGATGATTTGAATCAGACTGCTGCGGCTCTTGGCCAAACCCTGAATGCAAATGTGTGCTGTTATTAGCCTTTCGCAGTGATGCAATGGAAGCTTAGAAATGTCATTGTGTGGGCGTGTCCCACTATCCACGGGTAAACGCGCTAAATGTTTTCCAGGTTTTTCTTCTTCCACCATTTCTGAGCTTTTACATTGGTATTGCAAATGGTTTGCCATTTGAATTTGGGCCCTGCCACTTTTTAGCAAAAATAATTTTAGCCTCCCCTCCCAAGTTTTACTTTTGACACATTTTAGTAAATGAAATTGTTGTAGTAGTGTAATGAGTACTGCGCCTCGTTAAATCTTAAGCTTCTCACATCCACAACAGCTGAGATAAATTTCCAGCACCTAGATGTGTTTGTGTTTATCTGCACACAAGATTCCTTGTATGAGCAGTATTTTAAAATACCACTACAGGAAGCATGTTTCAGGTTTGCTGATTCTTAAATTTGAGTGCGTGACAGGATTTCGCTTGTTTGTTTTTGATATCCCTTTGGCCTGTTCTCTGTGAGGGATTAGCCTACATTGTGCAGGTTCTGGAGTGCCAAACCCTTTACTGTCTCCATAAAGTACAGGCTCTCCCTCAGACTTGTTGACTTACACAAAAAAAAAACTACCAAATACATTGGACCTTCCGCATCACTTTGATTGGACTATTTCATTGAAACTGCTGCGTTTGCTTGTCATTGAGTAAAGAAACGGTTGTGCACTGTACTGAGAATGGGCCGTCCTGCCATTGGTGTTTCCTGCTGGAAGCTTTTGGGTTTTGGTCAATGATTCTGAAGGCTAGTGGTGACTGCTGTACATGCCTGACTGTGGGTGGGGTAGCTTCCCAATAGTAGGTAATTATAATGCGTTTGCATGGCAATGAGTGGCAAGAAGAATCAAAGTTAAGTTCAAAACTACAATGGCAGATCTGCCCAGAATAATCAAGCTCTTCGCACATCATAGCGCATCAAAACAAAGGGTGAATTGAGCTACTTTGTTTCCGTAATGATTGGTGTTCAGTGCATTTTCCCACTGCTGAATAGAGGGGAAAAACAGCTGTCCTTTCATTCTTAGGGTAAGAGCAGCTATGTATACCCCTCTGAATTGAGAGCAGCACTAAAGTGTTTTCTGTGCTTAGTTCTCACCCATCCCTCTGTTTGGCTGTGTTCTGCTGCATTGTGGTTTCTCCGTGCCACCTGATTGAGCGCAAAGACTCGCCAATCAATAAAGATCAGGCTGGTGTAAAATGCTTTACAGTCCAATGGATGTTTTTCAACCGTGCTTTCTCTCAGCGGGAGAAAAAACATGCTTTAAGGGGAAATTGTAGCATGTGAATGTAGGCACTGTAGCGAAAAGGAACTGCTGCTCCACGGGTGTCAGTTTGGCATAGCGGTTGGGCGACTGGTATTGTTCATGGAGGATTTCAGTTCTTGGTTTGGCGTTGCCGTTGCACCCCTTTAGTGGGAAATAAAAAAAAAACTGCTCCTGAACCACTTCAGCAAATATCCCGCTATCTAAATGTGAATCGACTCCACCACCCTGGATGAAAATGTCTAGATAAAAAAATGTATATAATGCACGGTTATGGGTGCAAAGCACGAACCGCTGCAGCTCTGTTCATCTTGTTTCCTGTGTGATGACGAATGACAAACTAGAGGTGCAGATGTGTTGCAGCTAGGTGATTGGCTCTTGATGTTCAAGTATTTCTCCCCCATTTGCAAGGATGCAGGTTTTTAAAAAAATCATCTTATGCACATCCAACCGATAGAATGGCACATGACAGAGGTCAGTGTTGTCCCTGAGGTTATACTCATGATGGAAAAGAGACTTCTTGAGCCCTGATATGGGTGGAGCTTGCGTCTTATGAGTGGTGTTCCTGGTCTGTTTTGATATGACTGTCAAGTATGTCCAGGATGTGGAGATTAGCAATATTATGTTCATAGAATGACTAGAAATGGAATGTTCAGCGTTCAGTGTTCATAGACTGCTCCGGTCTCTCCCAGGTGAGCTTTCACCTCATAGCCAACAGGTGGCAGTGTGGAACCGCTCGGGGAGCTGGGAATCGGTCTGGTTCCACAAGGAATCTTTCCCTGATAATCTGGCTCACCCACGTTGCTGGATGTTAGACCCGAGCTTATGAAAGCACTTGGTAAGCAGCGGGTAATTTTATCACTACTGATTTTAGTTTCCTTTGTGCAAAGGGGTGTGGGTAATGTTTGGACCATGACAAACTAGATTTGTGGTGTAAAATACACTGAGATAAGAATCTTAATGCATGCATGTACAGCTGGCGTTTAGATAAGGCATATTTGTTTTGGTTTATATGAGGAAGGCTTCACAGGTGGGCTAAAGTCTCACTTGTTGATGTCTGATGGAAGCTATTGTTGGTTATTCTGTCTGATTTATGAATGGTGACATGTCACAGGGACTGTGCATTAAAATAATATTCTTTATTTGTAATTTACAAACGAATGTCTCATTAGTTAAGCTCCATTAATCAGTGGATCTCTTTTCTGGGGAATTTCATCTTCCACTTCTTTGTCTGAAAAAATCTAGCATGGATGAGTGTTGTCATTGTATTTCCACTGTCTACCTATAGGTGGCACTGTTGACCCAAAATAAAGGCCAGAATACAGTTTAACCTAATTCCCTACTTTGCTAGCCTGGCGTAAAGTTCATAGGAAGTCATTGGCTTATTATGGATTTTGTATTCATTTTTCATAACAGGCATGCTGTGTATCTGATTTGTAAGAAATAATGTTTGCTGTTGGTAAACATGAAGCTGAAGCAGACTTTTTCCTTTCTGGATACTGGAAATATTAGAAGCAATTAGAAGAAATTGCCTGGGATTTGTTTTCAGTTTACAGCTTTTCTGCTTCGCCTAATATTGAAATGCAGCAAATAAAATTATTTCTGGGTATTTCATAATTTATACCAAACCGCTGTTTGCACGCAGTCACATTTTGACGCTCGATTAGCTGCTGGGCTCATACTTTAGGGTAGCGATGAAAAATGACGCCGTTAGTAGCACGTGGTCTGAGCGTGGCACTCCGAGCGCACGTGCGCATGTGTGTGCACACCTTGCGTACGCTGCGGCTCATTCATAAAAACCCGACGGTTTTCGGCCGGAGCTGAGTGGCTGGGTGCCGACGACGCGAGCGCTGCACGGGGCGCGGCGCAGCCAATGAGGAGAGAGGCAGCTCCCTCTCCCTCGCCCTGCCTCAGCCCCGGGTGCAGCGCGTGCTGCGTCTCGCAGTTTACAGCGGCGGGCAGAGCGCTCGCCGCTCCTCCGCCGCCTCGTCTTTGTCTCCTCGCAGGAAGCGAGGGAGCGTTAAACGCCGGGGACGGAGCGAGCGAGAGGGAGAACGCGAGAGGGCGAAGAGATGTCTGATCTGAAGTGACGCAGGGGGGGGAGGGAGGAGCGTTAAAAGGAGGGGACGGGCGGCGGGTAAAAGCGGTGGACGCCGAGCCGGGCGAATCGCGGCGCCGAGTCGAGGCTTCCTTCCTTCGCTCGCTCGCTCGACGGAACGGACGCGGCGGCGGCGGCGCCGGCGAGCTCAGGCAGGGGAAGAGTCCGTCTGGAGAGCGCTAACCTGGATCGCCGTGTCCACATGCCAGAAGTTCTAGAGCGGTCTCCGTATGCAGGCATTCTGCCCACTGCATTAAAAAAATATTTTTAAAACAATCCCTTCGGATGTGGAGCAAGGAGCGTTTCATCAGTGACTACTGTAGCATCATGTGTTCGCTCCTGTCTTTCAGGAGGGTTGTAGAAATGCTTCAGTGAATATCAAAGGGCCTCTGTGACCCCTGTGGATATAGTTTCCTTCCCAGTATCACCTGTTTCTTAGTAGTTCCGTTGCATTTTAAGAAAAAAAAAATGGTGCCAAAGGCACTTTTTTAAAGTCATGAGTCCAAATCACAGAAAGCCGAAAAGGGCTGAGGTGGGTGTGACACAAGGCATCATGAGAGATCTGACTTGGAAAGGGCCAGCCTTTAGCAAGTAATGGGTTCAGTTTCTTTCTGTTATCTTTTTAGGAAATAATCCCTTTACTGCTTTGAAATAAAGTCCACTGAGACTGACATTTTAAAGTTATCGCCTGGTGATGTTATATTTGACACCACTGCCTTACAATTATGGCTTGTGAGATTTGAATTCATCATTCTCATTTTGATCTCCAAAATGACAGGTTTTATTTGACAGCAACACTGCTCGCTTCTTGCTGAAAACGACTACAGAAACTTTCCCCGTCTGAAACGGATGCTATAGAAAACAGAATGTTGTCTCGCTGAGCCTCATTATTCTGAAAATGTTCAGTGTCAGCAGAATTTAAAGTTTAGAAAATATTCTGGTGTTAGAGTTGGTGTCCCAAGAGTGGAGCCTAGTTAATTATTCATACAGATGAGCTCCGAGGTCCTTATAGAATAACTCAAATGTGTGCGTTTAATGTCTTGACTTTTTTGAGTGAGTTGACTCTTTAAAAAATGGGGGATTGGGGTAGTCTGACTGTGATGCCAGGGGCTGCCACTAGGGGCCCAACGTGTCGCTCAGTTCAAAAACAAGAGACCTGGAAGACGGAGGGCAGATTTTTGAAGTGCGCGCGAATGGTTCTCCGGAACGATCTGGGTTCAAATCCCAGGAGCCATCCCCTGGAGCAACCCCTTGGTTTTCTTAGTCTTAAGACCCCAGCTGTGTTAATGTCATCTGGAATGTCTGGATTAATGTGGATCTCCCTCCATGATGGCATAAAGGAAAGAATAAATAATGGCTTTTGCCAGCAGCTGGGAGTGAATTTTCTGGTGTTGTACTCTGATTCTCACCCGTTCACGACAATTTTGCCAACATATCTGTCCATACATTTTCCCCACCCACCTATTTTACCTGTCCATCCTGGCTTTCTCTCCTGGCTCCTCCCCCATGATTTTAGAGTACGGTCACTTGGCCAGGTGAGTCGAATGTGTCTTAAAGGCATGCCGCTAGGGTGAGTGCAGTCGTCTAATTAACTTTAGGTTAATGACCTCCGCGCTGAGGCCCATTTTCCCTGCTCCAGGTGGGGTGAATGAAAGCGCCTTAACAGGACAGCGGAGTCTCTCTGGTGGAGTTCATGTTCATGCTCGTCTGCCCCATCTGATATCCGGGTCTGCATGCGATGGCTGTTTTCTGGGTGGTCCCCCCACCCCCTCCTTCACCAATTTCCAGGCTCCGAAGGGGGATGAGACTGTCTGTGTTATGTCAATGTGAAGTTAAGCTGTAAATCTCAGCTGCGACTACCCTAAAAAATCTTCATGGAGCACCCGTTGACTCTCCCCCAAGTAAATATGTTTTAGTTTTTGGGTGCTCGTTAGATTTTTATTTATTTGCCCTAGTTTCCGGGTTCTTTGACTTTATGTAGGGCTTTGTTTTATAGTCCTTACATCAAGTGGAAGGCTGATCTGGAAATTTACAGCTTTGCATCTTGCATCTTGAAATCTGCTCGTAAACATCTGCTGTCATTATTTCACAGATTCCTGTTGACTGACGTTTGCTTTCCAACAATTTAATAACGTTATTGCTTATTCACAGCTTTTTCAGCTCATTAATTCCCTTTTAAGCTTTGTATATATAGTAGTTGATTAGGTTTTCTATAGCTCTGTGCACCTTGAGAGCACTTTGGTCTTTTCCATGCAGGCACCTCTGTAGCTGGATGCTGGTTACAATAAGGCCATCGAGTTCGCCCCCCGCCTTGCTTTCCCTCCTTCCACTGCTGTCACTCATAACGACCTTTGACCTCTGTTTAATAACTGGAGTGGTGGAGACGGAGCGTGTGGCGAGGGAAGCCGGGATCGATTTATTTCCTGGCTCTCTGCTGAGGGGAAAGGAAGGGGGATTGGATCCTTAAATTCCACTATCGCCTTGACTGATGTGCGATGTAAAATGTCAGCTATGCTTATCGCCGCAGATAAGGGTAGCTGCCAAGCGGGTGACCGAGAGCAGGGGCGGAATAAGGGGCAGGAAGTGAGCTCACGAGACGCTCGGTATCGGTAATGATGCTTACTGTGAACGCGGTCAAAGGAGTGTTGCAATGCAGTGGTGCTGGCAAACTAATACAACACAGGCTGTCAATGCTTTTGATCGGGGGCTTCGATTATTGCCAGAACTCAAGCAGGAATCAAGCCCCTTCAAGGGCTTTCCCTGGCCGTTTGAGAGCTGGAGAAAGCCCTTGACCCGGTCTCAAATGAGGTATTGTGACATGAAATTCAATTAAAAGTAATTAAATTTGCAGTGGGCCACTCAAGTGTTCCTTAGCCTGGGAGGAAATTACACACAAGCAAATCATGCAAACATTGTATTTTCATTTGTAAAATCCTATAGTTCAATATATCGATCACACATTCATTTGGCTAGTGGTTTCCTTAAGAGTGGGGTCTTCGGGTCTTTATGCTATTGCATGTCTTCAAAATCATGTTTTTTGTGTGCTTTTTTGTGCCAAGGTTTGATATGAACAGAATTACATTCCTTGGCCTTACAGGCTAAAATGCATGAGCTGGTATCATTTTTATTTTTATTTTTGCCCATAGCTACCCCCTGCTATTTCTCCAAAAATCCCTACAGAATGGAAAAGAAAACCTTTTTGTCCTTATCAAGGAGAGTGCATTTCCTCTTTCTTTCACTTGAAGCCTTCCACTGGGTTCACGTGTGTTTTGCCCTTTAGCAGTACGGCATCCTATCCCTTATTCCTTCTCATCCTCGGGGTAGGTGATTGAACCGCCATTTTGGGATCTCTGACATGGCAAAGGGGCTCTGGAGGAGTCGGCCATTTATTAGCTGTCTGACCCTTAGCCTTTCTGATCCGTCTTCTGCAGGGCTGCTCCGTTCCATTTTACCACCAGCGCCGAGATCAGGGCTTCCTCTGGAGTACATCTTTCACCTCTGTGTGAAACTTCGCCGACCTTAAAATCTGCCCTTTTTACCGTGCGGAGAGAGGCCCGCGTGACTTCCCTCCTCACGCTGAGTTACCCGGCGTGTTGAATCGCGGGCGATTTGTTTGTCGTGTCCGTATTCGCCCTGACCTTATCAGCAAATTAGCGCTGCCATTACTTTATCTGGTGTCTGCTTTACCCCAGTGTGGATCAAACCGTAATGGCCGTGCGAGGCATCTGCTGTTTAAATAGTGCGATACGGGGACAGCAAACAGCGAAAAGGTCACCGTTGGCCATCTCCCAGCTCCCTGCCTCTTTAAGCGGTGGAAAGCGCCGTGGCCCGGGCACGTGCCTGCGTCCTGCGGCACCGGGCTTCCTCGTTCAGAAGGTCATTAGGGATAAATGGGACTCTTCCTGGCTAGCCTCCCCCCCCTTGCTTCGGTGGGTTGCCGGGACGCGGGGCCACCTCCTGGGGCTGTCAGCGCGGGAGCCCCATCTCACCTGTCAGCGTGCGCGGTGGGCTTCACTCAGCATCACTCTCCCTAAACACCACAGCGGGATGCCAGTGAGTGCAGCCTGGACCTGGGCTCTCACCACACGCATGCACACACACACAGACACAGACACAGACACAGACACAGACCCACGCGCACATGCACACACACACGCGCACACGCACACACACACACAGACACACACAGACCCATGCGCACATGCACACAGAAACACGCACACATGCACACACACATGCACACACACACGCGCACATGCACACACACACACAGACCCACGCGCACATGCACACACACACACAGACCCACATGCACATGCACACAGAAACACGCACACATGCGCACACAGACCCACATGCACATGCACACAGAAACACGCACACATGCGCACACAGACCCACGCGCACATGCACACAGACACACGCGCACATGCACACAGAAACACGCACACATGCACACACAGACCCACGCGCACATGCACACACACACACACACACATGCACACACAAACGCACGCATGCACACACACACGCACACACACACACACAGAAAGACACACACACACACACGACACAGGCATGCACACACACAGAAAAACACACACACACAAGACACAGGCATACACACATGCACGCATACACCGCACACACACACACGCAGAAAGACAGAAAAAAAAGACACAGGCACGTGCACATGTGCGCACACACAGTGAGGAACGGCACACTGGAGGACCCTCACCCCTCTTTCCTTCCTTTATCCTCCCCACTCCCGTTTTCCCCACCCTGTACTCTTCCCCCAGTCAGCCTTTGCTCTGGACAGCTGAACCCTTTCCCTTTCTCCTGTATTCTCTCACACACTTTCCCTTTGACTTAATTCAGCTGTAAGGGAGGTGTGATCAGGATTTCTTTTATAAATTTTGTTTCTGCTCTTAAGTTTATGGATAGCCACTGGCTTTTTACCTGGTAGTAATTCATCCTCAAATAGACTTTCGGATTCTGAAACTATAGGTGGGAAAAATGTAACACGAGCATAATCTGAGCAACAGCACAAACTAAGCTTGAAACCCCCTGCGTCCTAAGACATTCACAGCTTCAGAATTACCCCCATCACTGTCTGCCCTTCAAACTCCGTCTGCATTCTTTGCCTGGTGAAACGGTGACTGTGGTATGATGTCATTCTGACGGGCAGTGCCAGTGACCTTGAGCGGGTTGGAGCCCAAATATGAGGAGCCTGTTTACTCAGCACCTGATTCAGTTATTGTGACTGTAAACGGTCTGCAAGTAGAGAAGGTACTGCTCACATCCTAAAACACAGTATTTAGCCGACTGTGTGCGTCATTTCAACATAGGACGGCGCGTTCCTTTTTATTTTCATATAGGCCTTCATTAGGGCTGTCCCATTTTCCAGAGGACTGGATGTGTTGTGAGCGTCTGACTCAAAGCTTTTGGCGTAGCGTTCCTTTACTTGCGTCTTTTTGCGCCTCTCCTCTCCCGTCTCTCTCACGCCTACGTCGGAGCGGGCCATCGGCGGCGACTGTTTTCGTTTCTGAACCAAAATGGCCTTTCTGCGCGGGGCTGTGTCAGAATTCCTGCGCGAGTCAGCAGCAATATTATCTTTAGCAATGCATTCTGGTACCAACCGCCCAAACCCCCCCCCACCCACCTCCACCCACTGCTGTTTAATTAAAGGTCAATGGAAGATGTCAGGCCATTGGGATATTTCTGTCTGTTCTATCTGGGTGTCTCATAACAAGCGAGGACTGTGTGTCTTGTGTGAGAAACAGACCTGTTAATTCCAGTCTGTGAACAGAGCAGAGCAGCACGGTGTGTGCGGTACCGATCCCAGCTGTACGCGTGAGGTAATGAGCGCATCCTCTTTATCTGAGCGAGGGAGGCCCCCTCTGGTGGACCTTATTTTACCTCGCTGTGATGTGGTGGGGGGGGCAGGGGGATGTGGGGTGAACGTCTGCCAGCGTGAGGCCATTCTGGGCCGCCGCCCCTGTCCTGAGCCAACCGCGGGGGCGCCGCTGCCCTCCGAGCCCGAGGGGCCATTTGCATTTCAAAGCGGGGACCAGCGCTTCAAAGGCCACGCGCCGGCTGATCCCGAATCCGCCGCCGCCGCCGCCGCGCAACGACCCGCTCTCCCCCCGCGGGCTGCCGTGGTAATTAGGCGCCCTCGCGCGCACGCGGACTCTCTCCTCGCCTTAGCGGCTCTCCTCGCTGACCCTCTCCCCCGCCGTGACCCGGCTGAACCCCAGACGCCGCGAGCACGCCGCGGCCCTCTCGCTGGGGGGAGGAGCTGTACGTCGTCCGTCTGTGGAAAGGGCCCATTGTTTGACGTGTGGCCGATTTCCCGTGGCCTTGACCTCCCGCGCTGGGTTCTGGCCATGGGGGAAAGCGTACCCTTTTTCCAGCCCAGAGGAAAGGCGAAACATTCCGTGCACGGGCAGGCTTTTCTCTGGACGTAACCAGACCCAGTATTCAAGTCAGTTTCTAGAAACTTCCCACACTACAGTTTACCCTCCATTACGTTACAATTTGCTTAGCAGGCACCCTCATTGAGTGCAGCTTCAAATGACCGACGTTTATATATTATTCAGCTGCACTGCGGTGTGCTGGGGCAATTCAGGTCAGGTACCTCTCACCCAGGGCCACCAGCTGTCACCCCAAGCCTCCGGGTCACACGAGTCCGGCTCGGCCCCTCGTCTGCGGATCGCAGTTACCCTCCACCCGTGCGGGCCCTTCCTAGATCCCGCCTTCGGCCCTCTGCCTCCGAGAACACAAATACACCGACTGCACGCTCAGTCCTCAAACTGGAACAAAGTCTTCTGAAAACACTGCAGCGCTCGCAGACAGTATCACTTACAGCACGCAAGAAAACATATTCCAACTGTTTCTCGTTGGTGCTTGTTTTCCGAGCCCTTGGCACCGGCACTCCGCATGACAGAATATGATATTCTTTGGGACATGTGGTGTGTGGGGGCTTGGAACGGCACAATGTGTTGGCGATTCCAAAGTAAACACGGTATAGTGATAGAATGTCTGCTCCGCGACGCGGATCCGCGTTTGCGTGTTTGCGCCGAATGTCACACTTTGTCTCTCGTTTGTAAAAGCCTTGCAGCCGGCGTTTCAACCGACCAGCGGGGCGTCTGAAGTGTCGGGTTTTTTTTTTTGTTTTTTTGCATGAAAGCTGAGCCCACTGAGCACCTGCTCCCGGGTGAAGTTATGAAGCTGACCCGGCCAACGGTCCGGCCCGGTCCATTCTGACTCCAGACTAGCTTCTTACGCATTGTTTGTTCTGAGGGCAGCGACACTGTTCCATAATCAGTTAAAAAGCGCCATCCCCGCCCCCCCCCCACCCCCGGAGAGCTTATTCATAGTAAAATGAGGAGAGAGTGCGGAAACCGCCAACTTTCCCCCTGTTCTTCAGGGGTTGGGCGCTTGTGTGTGTACCCATGCTCTGCCCTGGTTTCAGCCTCCCAAATCTCCACCCGCCCCCCCCCCCCCCAGCATTATGGGAATAAGAACAATCAAAGGCTTGCTTGACTGGGCTATGGGCGTTTGCTCAGGGTGTTGCCTTGTGTGTGAACACCAGGTCAGCACGATCTCATGCGCCTCTATTGCTACAACCAGGCTCTTAATCAGGTCCGTCTGTGCACCAGATTGCGCTCCTGTTTACTTACAACTGCACTTTGTAAGAGCTCTTTATTTTCTAGTCCTAGTTCTAATTCCAATGTTTTCTTTGCTTCCAATTGCAATTGTTGTTACCTGGCCATGCCGTCGAGAGAAAAAAAAAAAAAGGTATCTCTTTCTGAGCGAGCCGCGTTCATGTCTCTGCGTGCCGTTTTTGGGAATCGTGCTTGCACCTGGACTTTGTATTTCTGAATTGCGTCCATGTGAGAGTGTTTGGGGATTTGAGGCCCTTTATGCAGAAATAAATGCAGCACTGGGCATTTGCATGCGATTTCCCTGTGGCCCTGAAGGGCTGTTTGAAATGCCAAGAGGCTAAATTAACTAGTTCTCAGTTTTGCGCCATTTGCATCTCATTTGCATAGGAGGTGCTTGACTAAGGACGGTGGGGTTAGACAACCTTAATTGCTTCCATTCTCATGAAGAGAGAAAGCAGCTTCCGATCGCCATTTCTGATCCAAAAACACTCGAGTACGTATGGAAATTTTATTTTTTTGTGGTGATGATTTATGTTCGTTTGTCAGAATGCGTCTGTGGCGTGCACTGCTAGTCTCGCTCTGTGGAAAGTAGCAGGGCAAAGCTAAAATGAAGGCATTTATAAATATGTGAGGGTCAAGGAAAGGTGTTGTGAGGGTACTGCTTGCTTTGTTGCCTTAGCCTTCCTCAGCAACCTTCTCTGCTGCTGGGCGGGTGGGGGGTGGGGTTGTTGGCCCCTGCCTTTTGAGGTGTCATCGGGGTGGTGTTGTTCAGCCACATGTTCTGATTGGCAGGCAGGGGGCCATTACCATACAACTGTGTAGAACCAGTTTGCCCCAGACTCATGGACGTGCTTTCATATTTAACAAGTGTTTTGTGTTTCAAATGTGATTAATCTCTAATTGTGGGTGGTCACAACAATGAATCATCTGGAATGCCTATATGGGTCATATTGCTTAATAAAAATTGGTCACTTCCACTGAGAATTTCATTCTTCTTTTTACTTGCTAATGTAAACCTGGACCCAAGGTTATGTGGTACAGCACAATTTATTTCCCCTTTGCCTGTAGCTGTAGCTAGCATAAGGCATCATACAATGTTTTAAATTCCTGCTCTTCAGAAGAAAAAGTTTTTATCATGCATCTGTCCTTTATTTTCACCTGTTTAGAATACCTCAGCCCCAGTGGTAAAATGGTGTTCCATCTGTATTCAAAGTTTTACTGGAACTGAGAGCTGCCTTGCATTGATTTTTTCTTCTTCTCCATTTGCTCCTAATGGAAACTTCACAGCATCTGAGGGATTTTTCAGCCTGGCTGACCAGTGTCTTCTGTTGGCAGGAGAAGCTGTCACACCAGTGTCACTATGGTGAGAGTTTAGCTACGGGGGTGCTGGTCTCCAGCTACAGTGTGAGTCCAAGTGACAGAACATTTTTGCGAGTTGTGACTCAGCGGTCTTGTTGCTTGGGTACGCCGGGTATCAGATTTAGGAGGCGGGACCTTGTTTAGAGGCTCAGGCAGACTGAGTGTGAGACTCAACAGGTGCGCTTATGCATGTGTGTACAGTTGGGGTGTGCCCCTTGTCTCTCCTCAAAGCCCAACCATCATCTCCACACACACACACACACACGCAAAGGCAAACTCTCACAGCGTCCCGTTGGTCGCCAGGTGAATCTGCATAACGTGCGCCAGCTGTAGCCGAGGGCTGAAAGCGGGTCGTCAGCTTTGTCACGCGCTGTTGCGTGACTGTAAACCAAACCACAAAATGCCTCCGTAAGTACTGCACACAAACAGCTTTATTTGTGCCACATGGCCGCCCTAAGAGTGGAGAACGGGGGTGAAGGCTACCGTTTTACGTTCACCGTCGGCTGTCTGTTGGAAACTCTTGGAGTGTATGACAATTATTTTTTAACCAAGGTAATTACTCCATACGAGATCGAGTTCCTATTTTCGTCTGGTAGGCCTGTAGCCCAGGAATAGAAAGGATAGAATTTTCTTGAAAAATCTTTGGTGTGCTCATTGTTTATTGAAGTTTGCATTGGCTTCAGTGACATGACAGCTGAAATAGATTAAAAAAAACTTTTTTTCTCCCTCGTCTGGATGAGATCTTTATGGCCTCTTTAGCCGATTTTATGACATGGCAACATCTTTAGGAGGGACGTGACCCGATCGTGGTTAATATAGCAGCAGGTATTGCATGATCAGGCCAGTTCACAAGCACATGTAAGACGAGTCTGCAGAGCACCTGCTGGTAATATTATCACGAGAAAGCTGATTTTACTCAGCCAGCCTCTTTAACCTCATTCAGTCCTGCCCAGTCATTCAGATCGGCTTTCTCTGGGCTGTGGGAGCTGCAGGTGGAGGGGGGTGGGTGGTTGTGGGGGTCTTATTGGGGCGGGGGGGGGGGGATCCAAACTGGTCTGGAGCTCGAGCGCCATCCGAGTGCCGCATAAATCAGGCCGGGGCTCTAACTCACCGCGAGCTTACCCGCCCGAACACCGCATGCCAGTCAGCGACACGCCTGCGATTTATACCGCGTTACCCCCCCCGCCCCCCAACCCCTCCAACCGCTTCGGCGTACGGATGTGCGCCGCGTGTAAAATACGATGCGCGAGGATTGCGAGTCAGGGCGCCCGTTAATGGGGGGGTTGGGGGAAACCGGGGCGTTCATCTGATCTCTTTGGCGGTTATCGGACTCCGTGGCTCACCGTGGATTACTTCTCATTGTGCCGCTTAGGCGAGCGAGGAGCGCGGGCGCGGCCGTAAACCCGCCGCTCGCTGACATCAGGTAATGAGTCGGGCGGACCGTCCCCGCCGCCTTTGTTGCGTGCCGCGCCGCGCCGCGCCGCAGCTGGTCTCCTTATTAAACGAGGCTGCTGTTTACGCGGCCGACTGACAGGTGCGCCTTCCATTCAAATCTCTCCCGGCTCTGAATACAAACCGCCAGCCCGCCTCGGACCGGAGCATAATGACAAGCATCTGCACTGCTTTTCAAAATCGTACGCAAATATTTGCCCTTGTCGTTGTCCGTACTTTTCCTTTTTTTTTTTTGAAGACACACTTTCTATCTCTAAACTATTTTGTTTGTTACATTAGTTACTGTCTCGAGTCACGTGATACTGGGGCGGGGGGGAGGATGGGTCTGTGTTTGCTGTTTCACATCAGACGTTGGGCGCTGGAGGTACTAAATGAAAAGTTATTAACCTGCTACTGGAGGACTGCTGGGAGTCTTCATGTGGAGAGGGAACTGGAAATAATTTGAAGCTCCTACTGATACATAAGTGAAAAATAATGATAGGCCTGACTGGTAATAACTCATCAGAGAAATACCCTTGGTGCACTTAAATGGAAAATTGCATTATCACATTTAGATACCTGTGAACTAATAGGTGTTATATGGGTGGCTTAGAATACCTTCAGGTGCTCTTAATAGGCTCTTATCCATGTGCGATGTTGTGGAAAGGCCTCCTTTGGGGACTCTGTACTCCGTACTGGGGATTAAGCTAATATTGGAAATCATGAAACTGCAATAACGGTATATATTCCTATGGGTGGTGGTGGTGGTGGGGGGTAGTCATTCAGTACTCTGTATGATTTTTTTTTTGGACGGATGTGAACAGCAGTGTGGCTGTTTGTGTGGAGCTGTGTTTGGGATACTGGACAACAGGCCATGTGGCTCTGACAGCATAAATGGTTGGGAAGTGTTTTCCAGGCGAAGCTGAAAACAATACAAGTCGCTCTGGGTAAAGGCATCTGTTGAACAAATGCGCAGTGTGATGGGACTTGGCTGAGAAGCCTGTGACGCTGGGGAATTCACCATGGGCTTTGGGCCCCGTTTGCACGGTTCAGGATGAAGAACAGGGTACATCGTGTTCCCGGTCATTAACCACGGTTCAAAAAAAGCTTCTCTTATTAAAAAAAAAGAGTCTTATCTGGTTTAAGAGCGTTATCCCAGACCGCGGTTGCATTCTGGGAGAGGCGGGGGGGCATGTTTGTTTATTTCTGTCTGAGCGCTAAAGCATTGTTCATTCGCTCACAATCACCTTGTTTTTCTCTGCCCTTGTTGTGTAATGAGTCAAATCACGACCGTTAAAATTTAATAGTGTGTAATCTAATAAGTGCAATCTCTTCCTCACAGTTCATCGAATAGCCCCTCAACAAGGGTTTTGCACCAGGTGATTAAACATGAATAGCCGCACTTGATTATCGTGGTTTTATGTCACTCTTCAGCACACACCATGCATGTTATTGCCTGGGTAAATACGCATGTGAAAGCATGCCTCGGACATCTTCATATAAAACTGAATGTATAAAAAAAGCTCTCGTCTCCATAAATATGGAAATCCTTATTGGAAAATGATCATACTTGGATATCCCCTTACCCAAAGGGCAACGGTTTTAATTGCTCTTGCTTTTTTTCTTGCATGACGCCGCCTCTCGGATAGCTACAGCTACAGCTGGTGCTTCCATGTTGCTAAGAACACAGTCATTCAAAGTGAGGTAATGGTTAAGCCATATGAATCTGATCCCAGAACGTTTTGCATGTGAATCTCAAGTTAGGTGCGGCATTTGTTCCCTGTAGCGCTTAATCTTGCCTGCTTCAGTAAATATCTGGCAATAAAGGCTATCAATGCATAAAGGGCCCTGCCAAGCAAATAATTTGAATTTATTATGAATCCCTGGGGGTTTTGTATGGACATTTTTTAAATCAGTCTCGGAACTTTACAGGGCTGTAGTGAGAGTCAGTACTGACTGTGCACCATCCTTTCAATTCTTTGGTCTCTAGGATTGAAAAAGTGACTCTGAGGCTTGCAGTCAATCATATCAGCCAGCAGAATGTTGGGCCCGTTCCCTCTGACTTCATGAGTTTGGAAACTTCTGAGGGAGGGCAGGCCTAATATCTCACGCTTTTGAGAGATGTGCGTTACTGGTGTGGTATCTGGCCTGGGTTGATGTTGTTTTGTGATACGGGCCCTCAGCCTTTGGCGTTTGGAAGGTCCCTGGTGCCAAAAGCTTTCTGATTGAGTCCTGTGTCCATGAAGGCTTTTACATTCCTGTACCATTCAGTCTATATCCTATCTGAATTGTTTGTGTGTAAATTCAATGACAAGGTATTCTACGCAAAATTTAAATGTCTAATGATGGAAGCAGTTCTTTGACCCCCTGTTTATTTTTGAACACCTGCAAAGCAATACATTTTATGCTTCCAGACATTCCTACTTCAACATCCCAGGACCTGTCTCTTCACCCCCCCCAATTCTTTTTCCTAAAAGTTTCCATTGTTAGTATGCACCTCCTGTGTAAATGCTTGGACCCCCCAGTGTTAATGGCGTTGCTTGGTTTTGAAGTGGCTGAAGCCGTTTCATTGTGAAGGAGCAAAAAAAAAAAAAAAACTCCCAGGAGACCCCATAGCCTGAGTTAAGCCAGGGTGAGGGTTATTAAAACAGAAATCCCTCGCTTTCGTCTTAGCTAATGCACAGTGTGCTAAATAGACAGTTACTCTTCCGCGGGCCCTTTGATACGCTCGCCCCTGAGCAAATTTATGGGGAGGCTGTCGCGAGTATGCAGGATATGGAAGCAGTCGGGAGGTTTCCTGTTTTAAGTTGACGTTGTGTCGTTCCCGGTCGCGCGGTGTTTTGCTTCGTGGTTCCTGACGCTGCAGCTGCGATGTGCTGGAAAGGGAGATCTAAACCGCCTCACTCCAGTCCAAACACCAGCCCCTCTGGTGGAGCTGGGAGGAGGAGGAGGAGGAGTGGGGGCAGAGTAAACACACTCAGCTCTAAACTTCCCCATGAGTGATGACAGACTGCCAAACGCGCTCGCTACCTAACATCGGGGGCATTGGAAATGGCCTGCTGCTGTCACGGGCATTAATAGGCAAAAATAAAGCATTATATTAGTCTGATAATATTCTTCCCAGTTTGAAAGCCATTTAACCGATCGCCGAGGCCAGCATTGCCTCTAGTTATTTTTGAAATGGTAAGTTTTCGCCTGCAAATAGACTTACTGTTATTAGTTCCAGTCTTCCTCAGTTGTGAACAGTTTGAAGCCAGGCTGTATGGTGATTTCATATATAGGGTTTCCATAATGGTGCGTGTCCGTGCTTTCGCTGGTATGTATTAAATCAAAAAAAAAAAAACTTTTTTTTTTTTGTTGGTTCCAAGGTTGAGAGTAGTTTTGATATGGCAGCATATCAAAAAACAAATAAAATCCACCATATCGAAATGCATCTAAAATATCCCCGGGGCATGTCAAAGCACTCTAGAGGGAATGTGTAACGCATTTTGGGAACCACTTTTGAGAAGGCACAGTAGTCACAAGAAATCATAAGAATAAAACAAGGAAACTGATTTTTCTTTTAGATTGCTTGCCTGAGCAGTCCCCTTTCTTCACAGCGCGCCTCGTGCCAGAAAGCGCATGGAGCATAACTGTAGAAGCAAAGACCCCGCCACTTCTGCCTTCTGGCCTCATCCAAGCACTCAAATAAGTATGATTACCTCAATGTGCTGGAGCCAGTTTCATATGAACACTCAATAAGGGCTGAGACTGTAGCTAGAGGCCAAGAAGATGTCTGTGGGTGTCATCGTTGCGTGATGACTCGTGGAGGATTGGATTTCACAACACACATTTATCCCTGTCCTCAGGCCTGGTCTGTAATGTGAGGTCAGGGCATTCTGATTGGATGGAGTACCAGTGCTGCAAAGAATTCTGGGATCATTCTGGAAGTGATGCCACCGAAGGCTTCAGGTTCTTTGGGTACACCTTAGGCCATGTAGTACAGGATGCCACAGGGGTAGGTGGCAAGGCCCTCATGGGCTAGAATGGTCTGAATTTTATATTGAAAATCAACCCATTCAGAATCAAAGATGATCTGGCAACTTGTGCAAATGAAGCTTTAAATCTGGTTATTAACATCTGAGGGAAAAGTAAAAGCCTGGCTGGAGTTGTCCCTCAGCCAAGATGTCAAATAGTTCATTTCCAACTAGCTTTCTATGCTCATGAAGCATTTGCTTGGTAAGTCACTTGAATAGCACACATGTTACGACCTCTGTTGTAAGTTTGCGTTTACATTTGCTGTCTTTGGATTTGGTTGGTGGATCGCATAAAACTTCAAGGTGCGTACATGCACGTTTGTCATCTGATTGGCTGTTTCCGTCTGAGCTTGAATAAGCCGCCGCTTTTTACTTACCAGTGGAGACTAGCTCTTTGAACTTGTACTTTGTGTGCTGTGTATAGTGATTGCTTCATTTGACTTTGCATATTTGACCCTATTTTTGTTTGATTATGATTCCCGACTAGCTCTTCTGGTTTGTTTGCTGATTAGAAATCGTGTATGACCACTGACTCATTTCCTTCGATAATTCTTGCCTTAGCCCTTCTAGTTTGTTTGCTCCATGATTTTGTGCTTCTGGTCATTTACTCTTGTATTCGATTCCAATTCTTGCCTAGCCCCTCTGCTTTCTTTGCTGATTGGATTTCGTATTTGACCATTTGCTTGTTCTCGACCTCAGCTCTTGTTTTTTCCCTCTGCTCGCTGTATAGTGCTCTGCTTAGTTTGTGTATTCCCAGCTGGACTAAACATCCCTCGATCGGGACACTAATTTGTTATTTTGCTTTTTTTTTTTTTTTCTTTATTATTTTTGAAGGTACTCTGGGTGGAGATTTAACACTTTGCTTGGGGTATGCCCTTTGGACTTTTGGTTTCAGACTATCGGCTAACTGTCCAAAGTTCAGCATTAAAAAGCCACCCCGTGCCCAGTACCCTTCAAAATCTAGCCAGCTTTCAATTAGATTCGGGTAGGCAGATGGGGACCGGAGTTACCGGTCAGTTTGCAGTACATTTCCCTTACCCATTCCCCATGCATTTCCTTTATAATTCATCCTGTTATGGTCGTACCCTAGACCAGGTCGTAGCACACTTACGTATTGCTATTGTGAATTGATTGTCCACTTAAATAGCCTATGTGTACATGACCTATTCATTTAAAGAATTTATGAGTTGACACCTCATGAATTCCTTATTTACAGTAGCTAATCTGCATGTTACCGGATGAAGACAGTGATGAGTGAGTGGTGCTGGGTGTAGCCTGGACGTCTTAGCACTGCCTTTCACTGAGTCTTTCATTTCTGGCCACCCAATTGTCACTCGAAAGCCTTGCACCTGCAGTTCTCAGGGTGTGAAATGGCATGCATGTTTTTTTGTCTTGTGGGTGGAATTCCCCTTCTTTAAAAGGTCAAATGACTAGATTGAATACGGAAGTGGATTATTTCACCTGACAAACTGACGTGATGGCATCTACTTCCTTCAATATTTTCTCCAATTTTTTTAATTTTTTTTTTACAACCTACATAAAGGGCAAAACTAAGCTTCTGTGATGAGATCCTCAGGATATTGGCAATATTGGTCATCTCTGGAATAAAATTCCAAAAATAGCTCATCAAACAATGGTTCACCTTTCTGCAGTCAATTTCACTTGTTTGTTTTGATATGGAAGTGTGTTGTCAGTCTAAGATTTCTGCTGAAAAATTATTTCCCAAAGACATTTGTCATGACAGATCCTTTACCTTTATTATGGAAATCAGTTTTTTTCTGGATTGACTGCAAAATACTTGTAGCTGTTTATCACAAGTTGTTTTTAAGACCTGTAAAGGATTCCTACTCTGCGTTATTAAATGTGAGCTCGTTACTCGCTGTTTTGTCAGCTTGGGTCCAGGAAGTAAAAATGGGAGCGTTTGTTAGTCAGATTTGGCACAAACAAACAAAAGCAAACATTCTGTTACTCATCATGGACGACTAAACTGTTTCCTGGTAAAGGGTGCCCGCTTGTTTTAATCATGCTGTGAAGCAATACGCTGACAAACATCCTTATTATGGGGGAGGATTTTGTGCAGTTAACCTTGGAGATTGTTTTTAATGATGTATGAGTCTTTGTTTGTACCTTGCAGGTTTATGTATTTTTTTCCTTTAGTTTTCACCCTGTTAAATGTTTCTTTGCATTAATTTGTAGCACCCCATGTTTGGCAGCCCCATCAACAGAGAAAGAGGAAGTTAAATCGAGGCTCCTAGGTAAAAGGGCATTCTCAGTGAAGCATCTCTTCTCTCTGCCATCATTACATCATCTTTGTTATTTCTGGACGGGGATGTCCAAGGCCACAAACAGCGGGCCCTCTTGAAAGGGGCTGCTGAAAGGAGAGGCTGATCAGGCTCGGCCTCCTGCAGGGGTGCACAGGCTCTCTGGGCCAGATAAGGAGGCGCTCCGCTGTCCTGATGGTTCTCACGCCAGGACGGGGGGCCCTGGGGGAGTGCTATCAGCGCTCGTCCCACACACAGCGGCAGCGGGGTGTAGCTGGCGGGGGAGCCGCTCCGAGGCACCGCTGGCAAAGGCCCCCCTCGTTAATCGTGCTACAATTTCGGCCTTTTCTCATCCTCCCGGAGGCCCCCCCACTGTCTCTCAGGGTCTGCTGTATCACTTTAGTGCCTGAAGTCGATACGGCATCGCTATAATGAACAGACAGTGTATATAGCTTATATGTAATAAACTGCAAATCATTCCCATCCTTCAAATTACTTTTTCATCCTTTATTTTTCATTTCCGTTATATTTTCACATTGAACCTAATTGTTTGAACCCATTTTTCCAGTGGCGCTTGCTCACCATGTTAAATGCCCATTTTATATGTTGCTTTGGTTAAAAGCGTCTGCCAAAAACTAAATTGTAAATTGTGATTGTGTCCATGAAGTCGGCTAACACAACACTTGCTTTAACTGACGTAGAAATAGACACAGGCCTGGACTTTATGACCTTTTTGCAGAACCTGTGTCATACTTGAATACTGAAAACTTATTCCAGCCAACAGTCAATTACAGGATTAGATACTACAGGAACAAAGATGTCATCATTAGGCTGAAAGGCACTAGGTCTTGAGCGGAGAATGCGCTGCATAATGTCTGCATTGTCTTTGTGCTTGTGCTTGCGTGTTTCTCATAATATCTTGAGGGAGGACGGTGCATTCTGACAGCTGATATGATGCGTTCAGGATCGCGGCAGCCAGGCAGTGCGAGAGTTTACTGCACCTCAGGCGAAATGTGTGCAATCGGTGCTAATTCAGCCATGAGGAGCCATGTGCACTTCCCCATCGTTCTCAGAGCTGCGCCAACCCAGGCGTGCATATGTGTTGGCTGCGTGTTCATATCCCCTAGCAAGTGGGAATAGCTTTTATTTATTTGCATAAATATATATCATGCGCAAGCTGGTCCTGCTTTCACATTTTTGCCTCTTGATGTGATTTGCCTGTACGTGTGAGCAATTTTTATTTATTTATTTATTTATTTTAAATTTGCTATCTTTACCATTTTCACATTGGTTGCCTGTCACAAATTCTATCTGCTAGACCCCCTGATGAATGCACCCATTGGCCTGCGATAGCTTGAATTGGTGTGATGCTGCACAACATTTATCAGTGGTGCTGCTATGAAGTGAAGTCAAGGTGTACCTGGATCACACTCCGCAACCCAACCTTTTGACTTGGAGCACGAAAACCATGAAATTGTGATCTCTAGCTTGTGTAAGCCTTTGGCAGTTTCATGTTGGTCACCATTCAGTTTCCTAACATTGAAGCTGCCCTCACTGTAGTTTGATTGGTAAAGCTAATTTCATTTAGCTTGCCTGCTGGTTCCACACAAGTAATTTTTTTGAGCATTCTTCTGTGGTTGTTGTAAGACATTAGCCTCAATACTGCCAGTGTTGAACCTGTCACGTGTCAATGATTATGTCGATAATGTAATTGGGCACACCAGCATACCATTCATTGTTATGTAAATGGGGTTAATGAGTGTATAGAGGTTTCGACATCAGCCACACAATGATGCACACTGCGGTTGCTCGGCAGTGTTTTTTCGGCAGTTACGGGACTTTCAGCATTTGTTAATGAGTCACACCAAGATTTTTTGGCTTCAAGACGGGGGAAAACAAACTCATGCTTACTGATGAGTCACACCTTTTTCACTCACCGTGGGGGACTCACAAGGTTTACTTGGTAAAATAAAATAACGCTCTGTGACGCAACTTTTTGCAATCCAGAAAGTCCAGCGCATTAATGTGTGAACTGGTATGTTTACACTGTGGACGTCATCTTTCCTCCGTCATCTTTCCTCCCTCTTCCTCTTGGCCCTTGCATGGAAAGTTCAAGATGCTGCCACATGAGGGGAGGGGTGGGACTTTCCGAATTGGCAGCACAGTCCAGTGATCACAATTCATACTGAGTTTCACAAAATGGTTCCTAACTGACCCTCTGCTGCCCCCCTCATGCCAATGGTTCACACACAGAAAGGCACAGCGCACACCAGGTGAGTCGGGTGCATAGCCTAATCTCAAACAAACGAGTTGGAACACAGGAAGGTTTTCAAAATGGAAGACATTTTGAAAATGTATTTTGGGAGATTAATATTTCCTGGTGGTGTGGCTCTGTATTGAGTGAGAAGCACGTTAGAGAGTAGAGGGTCGACTGGCACTGTTAATCTTCTCAGTAATATTATGACTTCATGCACACACAGCTGCGAATTTAGCCATAGTTTATTTGCTAAGGTTTAAACTGTCTGCTCCGCCTATAATATTGCCATATTGCTAGTGGCTACAATATGGTAATCTGCTTGGGTGAACTTATAAAGAATCTATGGCAACCGAGTGAATGCTTGGTTGTTTAAACAGTCAGAACTATATAAAAATGTCTGAAAGGAATCACACAGGATTAAGGATTCATGATCATATTTTCTACTTAATTAAAATCTGTACTTCAGAAAACCTCTTGGAAATTGGAATGATTCTATTAAGGGAACTCATAAAGTCATATCAAGAGATCCAACTACAATAAGTGGATACAAGTGCCTTTTTTGTGCCCCCCCCCCCCCTTCTGTGTTTATTGCTGGTGTCAGGTCTTTTATGGATGGATGATCAATGAGAGGGTTTTATCTTAGGCTTACTGTATCAGCTGAGGCATAATCACTGGAACAAAAAAATAAAAGTTCAAATCAATCAAAGCTCAAACTGTAAGTGCATTTTCTGCAGTGGATGGACCTCCATATTTTCTAAATGGTGGGGTAAGAACCAATTTACCCTGACGCCACAGCACTGCAGACAACGCTTCGATGATTTAGTGGACGACAAGAAGTCTGAGGCTAACAATGCAACGCCTGGTTTAGTCATTCACCAGTAACCATGAAAGGACGCCCTGTGCTCATGTGAGCAGTTTGGGTACTTTACAACTTTGGTAGCACGCTTTTCTTCTTTCAAATATCCGTACAAATGCTCTGCGCTTTGACCCAGGGCCAAGTTTGCGGCTCAGACGGAAACCATAATGATGCTAAGCCTTTAATTAAAGGTTTCTAAACTGAATCAGACTTTTTTCTTCTTCTTCTTAACGTTCATCAGAAATAAGTGGCTTCTGTGTTGTCATAGTCTTCTGTTTACGTTCATTTGCTTTAGTCAGCCGGGCGCATCTTAGTTTAGTCAAACGATGAGACAAACGTACCGGAATACATTTGCCTGTGCTGGCCTGTTTTCCTGTTGGTTTTTCAGCACGGCCTTGCTGGTTTGGATCGTCGCTCAGGCTGTTTTTGTCAGACGCGCGCGGTCTCCTTTTTCTGTAAACACTGCGTGGGGGGAGAAAAGGACGGGAGTCATTTAAGGTGACAGGTCCAAGAGGTTCTGCTCATATTTGTTTGTTCCGTTGCCCTTGTTTTTGGAACAGGATGTGGCACTAATCTATCCTGCGTTCTGTCAGGCGAGTCACATTGCTGCTCGCCACCCCCAGGATACAGGAGCACAAACCGACTCGAATGTGTGTTCATTTATTTATTTATTTATTTTAAGTGTAGCATTTTCACACCGGGGCACCACACTTTACATGCCCTTGAAATGTTTACAATTCTTCTTTCACTCATTGTCGTCTACTTGGAGTATTTTTCTCTCTTTTTTTGAATAGAATTGTGGCTTAGTGGAGCTCGTGACCTGAAAGTTTCCAGTTCACATCCTGGTGGGGGGGAGTGGGACTGCTGTTTTTATCTCGAATGGGGTGTTTGACCTGAAATGTTTGCTAAATATCCACCTGTTTAAATGAATTATAGATACGAATGTCTCATTTAATTTAAGTAATTTACCGTTTTCATTTTAGTAGTGCTATAAAAAAAAGAAATAAAAGCATGAACAAAATAATAATGTATCTCACGAACACAGTTGCTGTCATTACACTGTCATTCCCAACCCCCCACCCCCCCACCCCCCTGTGGTGTACTCCGCCATTTTCAGAACACCCCCCGCCTGTTCAGCCCTCTGCCTCTCACAGGTTCAGGTGCACACTGAGATGGAGGAGGTGGGGGGGGGGGGGGGGGGGGGGGTGGGGGGCAGGGAGCAGGGAGCTCTACCCCTGGTGGGCCTGGCTGGGGCCCAGGCTCCGTGTCGTGAGAGTCGGCGCCAGGCTCTGCATGCTTCACTGAGGCCATGTAATGGATAATAAGTGAAATATCCAGTTCAGTGTCCTGGAAGGATCAGGAAAGCAGCAGGCAGGACGCTGCATTTGAGACATTCTGTACAGCCTATATCTATATCTGCGTCTTTATTTATATCTATATCTACATCAATGATCTGTATCTTTAAATCTTATTATCTCTACCTTTGTATCTCTACTGTACTGTATACTTGGTATGTTTTTCGGTTTGTCTGCATGTGTGTGTATGTATGTATGTATGTGTGGTAGAAGTAATTATAATTCCCGATACATCTCTCAGTGACACAGTTAGTCAACACAATTAATTACTGTAAGCAGCCAGATGCAGTATTTATGCTCGTGAGTCGGAGGCCTGGTGAGAGCTTGAGTTTGTCTAATGTATCACTCCCGTGTCTCCCCAGAGAGCCTGTCGGGGGCTGGCGTGTGGCTCCCGAGCTGCTGGACCGCGAGGAATCCAAAGATCACGGCAGAAACGGCAAGCGGGACCCTCACACGCGATGTGGGCGGACCGATGACCTGCCGCACCGTCACCTCAGCCCTCCCAGTCCTTCACATCAGCTTCAAATAAAGCGAGCGCAGATGGTCCACATCTGCCAATCAACAACGTAAGTGAAGACAGAAGCCGGGGAAAGGGGGAAAACCGCAGCTGCTGCTTTGGATAAACTGACAGTCAGACATGACTTACTTCCCCAAAGCTCAAGGAAGGGGGAGAAAAATATGTGATTTTTAAATGCCTTCCTTAAATTGGCATATGCAATAGAAAATATATAAAAGAAAAGTAAAAACATTTTTTGGAAGCATAGGGCGATAAGTGATTTAGTAAGATGGCCTGAAGATTTGGTTGTAGCATTCATTCCGATTTCAATGGGCTATCCAGGTGTGGACAGGACGCAGGCAGCTGACAAAAATGGCTACTGATACAATTACATTTTTCTCCAGTTCTCATGCATACAAGATATCGAAGTTAAGTGAAGAAAAATTGAAAAGAACCCTTAAGATTTGATTTAAATGCCCAAGGCCATTTTTATTTCTGTCTGGAATGGGTGGGAACAAAAGTAGAATGACTTCAACTACAGTATTGATATTTCTGTAAAAAGGGTAAGAACAGACCACTGAGGCTGTGTATAAGCAGATGAGTTTTGGCAAGCTACCAACATTTTAAGTTCCACGTCCTATAGGGTCCTTGTTGAGGTGCAGTAAAGGAAGCCGGTTCAATTAGCCTCCCCGCTAAGTCTCAAACTCCGCTGATCTCTGTTAGTTTCCAAGCTCCCTCTGCTCATTTTTCTTGTGTGTTTGGATTCTCGTCTGGCTGCTGCCCCACAGAGACCGTTTCCCAAACACAGGCTGATTAAGGCCCAGCCCCACCATGACGGGAAGCACCGTGTCGGCAATTCCAGCCGCCGCAACCGCGGTTTTCCGCGGGCGCGGCTCGGGCTAGCGCCTCGCGCACGCGGTGCGGGCCTGTCCTGCCTCTTCTCATCTCTCCGTTTGACTGGCCTCAGCGTGAAACGTGAAAGCGCGTTAAAGCCGCCTCCCTTTTTCTTTCGCTCTGGAGGAGGCCCTTACGCAGGGGCTGCGGTGTCTCCTGAGCTCTCCGCCTCAAAATAACCCTTTCTGGTACGGGCGGGACGACCTAAACGCGCGAGAGGGACGTGGTTCTGATGAGAGCTGTACCTACATGGATGGAATGAGCTATAATCAGCATAAATCCCTCGCCCCCCTCCCCACTCTTGTTCCCCTAATTCATACAAGCATATTTTGTTTGTTTTGGAACATGGCTTATGTCCATCAATTTCCTGAGTAAATGAATATGTCGCAATGGCAGCACGCATTCCTCTGAGACCTTGGAGCACTCGCAAATTTACATAGAAGTGGTCAGATTAAATCAGGAACTGTTTAGCATATTTATTATTTTCCCCTTTGTCTAGGCACAGGGTGTATTATCCCTTTTTCTTTATTCCGGAAGGGGAGAGATGCGGGAGAGCTGAGTGCGGAACACGGCGAAATTGAACCAGTAGAATCTTCCAGTAATTTACTCGAGCGTGTGTACCTGATCGGGTTGCGACCCGTAATAAACACTAAATCATGTTTTTTCAGTTCCAAAACCAAATATCTGGTCTCCATTTGATGCATCACATTTGTGCTGTTGTTCAAAAGATGAAAATATAATTTTACCCTGCCACTGAATTTTGTGCAAAAAAAGAGCCGTGCACTGCCGCCCAAAGGTGAAAAGTTTCGTTTTGTTTCGCCTGGAGCCCAGCCCACATCCGTGACGTGGCCTACATCAAAACCTACTTCTACGTAAGCAAGTCAAAGCCCCCTCTCTGCCTCTCTTGTTTGAGGGGTATTACATATTAATCTCGTCCGGACGACTGGACAAATTACCCTGCTCATTTCAAACCGCCTGTGGTCAAGTTGTGACAGCCTGGACAATGTATTTTCTCTTTAGATTAAGCTTTACTATAAATTTTTTAGTCTTTCCTTGTTCCGTTTTCGATAATTGTTCTTTAGCTTTATATTTGACACTTTAATAGTTTGTAAGTATTTTATAGTTTGTTTGTTGTTAAGATTTAGATAGTTAGAAGTGTGTAGCTATAATTATGGTCAGGTGGATGAAGGTGCAGTACGTAAGTTTTTTTCGAAAAATTTTGTTCATATTTGGTAAAGATTTTCTTCACATCCTGACAGATATCAATAAGTTAAAAGGTCTTTAAAAAAAAAGATCCAGTCTCTCTGACTGCCCTAAATTCTGAAATCAGCCAGTTTAAACTTCAGCAAGCCTGAATCTTAACAGCCATTCAGGACAGCTCTCTGCAAAGAGGCCAATCAGGACAGCTCTCAGCCTGTCAATCATGTTGCGCCTTCACTGCACTGTCAGAGCAGAGATACCACAGAGATGGTGCTATAGCTAGCTAGTTGCCTAGCCCTAGAAAACAAAACAAGAATGGCAGAGAAAAATCTGACAAAATGACCAGTTCCTACAACAGCATATACTGATTTTTAAAAAATCCAAGAAAGACTGTCGAAGAAAAGGAATTGAACCAAGCGAGAGATGGGGCTCGAGTGAGCATCGGTTCGGCTTTTCAGCGAGAGCTCTTGAGGGACTTGAAGGATTTCAAAAGTGACGCCGAGCTTCCTGTATTCCTGCTGCGCAGGTAATTATCTTGCTTGTTCTATTTCTGTGGGAATTTGTTATCGCAGTGAACTGTGTAGTTGACTTAGCTATATAATGTTAGCTCATGTATTTAGCCCACCGTTATGGCTATACTGTACAGTAGGTGCTATCTTGTTAGGTGTTATCTACAGTGCTCAGATGACAGGCATGCATGCATGTGTTCAGAGGGTGGGATTTTAGAGGGAGAGCTAAGGGGAGGAGGTGGAATGTTTTTTTTTCAAAATCTCTTTCTCGCTTCTTCAAACTTACATACTGCACCTTTAATGTTCCTCTACTTTTCAAGGTGGATCATGTGGTTCCTTACTGGGAAAGTAAATGATGTCGGGGAATGATACAGTTGGATCATTTGTCTACTCTGTTTATTTAGCCAAAATTCCTTTGCCGGTCTTTATGAAACAATGATTCAAAGTAATTTGCTGACATTATAATAAAATAGCAATTAAGGCTAGCTTGATCTATGATGGGTCCCAATTCACAACAGTGACAGACACAAGATTTTTTTTTCCTGTTTATTGTTTTGATAAGTACGGGATTGTTTTCCCTTTCGCTGGCTCCGCCTACGTATCTTTTAAAATTTTGAAGTGGACGGGGACAGGCCAAAACCTGGTGTTGCTTATATGCTTTAACCCCAAGCCATCGGAGAGCCTCCACATTACAGGCATTTATCAGACGCTCTTGGCTCCACAGCTCAGGCCTGAGCAGGGTGTGATGGGAGTAAAGAGCATCGTCTGGTGCCACTCTAATAAAGAGGCAGAATTTACTCTGGTGCCACACAAAACTAATATGTACCTGGCTGCTGCTGTTGGACTGGAAACGCATACAACCCGGACGTGGCATTTGAGACTCCATGCAGTCCATTAGCATTGCCTGCAGATGGCCACTAGCATTCATCAGAAGGGAATTATTGTGCTCTGCCTTAGTTTATTGGTTTTCATAATAATTCTTGTTCTTATTAAATATTTAGTAAAATAAAGGGCTTGCTTGCTTGCTTGCTTCAGAATGTCACACCAGGCCTTATCTTCTTTTTCTCCCCAAATATTTCTTGATTGCATTTGCATTTAAATGTCATGTATTTGCATATCCAAATTTGCCTCTGTTAATATCATGAAAGGGAAAAAATGAACAGAACACAGAGAGGGAAAAGAAAGTTTGCCAGAATGGTGCGAGTGAACGTTTTATGCAGGGCAGCATCACAAAAAAGGTGGTTCGCGCTTTCATTTTGTCGCACTGGAAGTCACGCTCATGCAGCTTTATTTCCAAGTGAATAGACTGCAATGCGATTTAAGAGCCTCTCTCTAAACATAAGGCCACATTGAGACTTTGAATGGAACTAATCAGGAAGTGACTATCTGATATTTTGAATTTTTAAACATGTCTTCTCATTTGCTGATCCGGCAGAAGGGCTACTAGAGATTCTTTTAGTTGAAAAATCACGGATTCTGATCGTTTCTGCTTTTGTCTTCCGCACCTCTGGAGTAACGCAAATTAAAACCAGTGGCGGTGCGCGAACATTCTTATTACCCCATTTTGAATATGCAAATAATGCTAGTCCTTTGACTAACCGGGTCTTTTCAAAAATCATACGGTTGAATATTTAGAGAGGGGGATTTCCATAAAAAAAGAGGCCGGGATTGGAAAACTTCCTGCTGACTTGCGAATGTAATTAGCATCCCATTGAGCCGCGCGGCTAGCCCCACCAGCGCACGCTCCACTCTTTACCTCCGCCCGGCTCTCTCTTCCGTCATGCTATCTTTTCGCGGCGCGGCTACACCGCGGCTGCTTTCTATTTGCATGTTGAATCAGTGGCCCTGAGTCTGCCCGTACGCATGCAAAGTCAGACTCCTGACGGCGTCTGCTGGTTTTTTTTTTTAAGAGGCGTTCCAGACCCTCAGAAGGTAAAAACACTGTCCCGACAGTGCCTCCTCGCAAAGAGGTTCCTTTGAGTACCTGGTCACTTCAGGCTTTTTCATAGCCAACACAAATAATCGCTCCGCTATTGCTGTAGTATGCAAACTCCTGAAGCTGTAAAACTGCGCAGAGGGAGGGATAAGGACTGATGTACAATGCAGCAGTTCCCGGAAGACTTTAAATGTTTGTATTCAGTGAAGGAAACACATTGGGGATGGCATTGAATTGCAATTAAAAAGAAGCTTGAACGTACATTTGATGGTTAAATATGTCATCTATTTGACTGCGTCTCAATAACAGAATGCGTGAGTCAACGCACAGATTTTTGCATTTGCACAGCTAACCCAAAGAGTACTCCAATTACACATGGATATGTATAGCCAATGCATCTGCTATGCCTGAGTTGAACTTTTCATCAAGACATTTTGGCTAAGAAGCTCCCCCCATCCCCCCTTGAAAAACAAAAGTAGGGCAAACAATATAGATTAAACAAAAAAAATTTGAAAACCTTAGATAATGCTTATGTAATAGCAGGATATCGTTCACTGATGTACTGTGATGTACTGCCCTTGGATCTGAAATGCAGGGATATGGGTTTCAGTGCATAAAATGTTAACATAAATTTTTATATCTTTGGAACCATCCTTCTAAGGTGCAACAGGAAAGAACATGCAAGCATAAAGTAAGCACAACTTCATTAAATCCCCCAGAATATCTTATCGGAGGCATTCTCGTGCTCATTGTCGAAGTAATATTCTATTTAATGATCTAATCCTTTCAGGTTTTCTTTATTTATTTATTTTTTTAAATCCTTGTCCTTCGTAAGCTTCGCCAGAACTTTCCCCATTTCCCACATATGCTGTCTGGTGATAAGAGGCTCCTTCACTCTTAGGCTGTGCTGTGCCTTTCTGCCTCAAAGGGTTTCCAATTTACTCGCCAATGCCCCCCCCCCCCCCCCAAACACATACACACACACACACACACACACACACACACACTCTGCAGCTTAAATCATTCAGTCAGAACTGGAAGCCTTTGGAACAGGTGACAGACAGACAGGTTATTTTTGCACACAGCCATAACTGAACTGGGAGGGGGGGGTGGTGTGGAAGAGTCTGGGTGGAGAAAGCTAGCTTATAAGTAAAATACCTGGACAGGCTGAAATCCATGCATGAATGAAAGCAGGTCAACAGCCTTTCAAGATGTCTCACTCTTTTGAATATACATTACATGCAGGTAATTGGATTACATCGAACATGTTTACAGTGCTTATATGGTGGCTGTTTGTCCTTTTTTGGTTGTTTTGGAGTCATGGCATCTGCTGGCGGAATGAATTAGACCTCTTTATATGAGCGTCAAGTGATGGCATCGGTGAACAGTTAATATCTGAAGTAAAATTGAAAATCTGGGTTTTACAATTGCTGAGAGTTTATGGTTTCGGCTGAGATCTTATTGTTCCTTATGAAAAAGCCCTGGAGGACGTGGTCTGGGAAGCGTTGCTCTATTTGTGTGAAATGTTTCTAAACCTGTTTTCTTGTAGCAAACTCAGAGAGACCGGGCGCGCTTGGGGACCCCTGCTCTGGCTCAATAACGCGAGCGAACCTGACAATCAGACCAAAAGAAATGAGTCCAGGGCTTTAACCAAGTGCACTGGGGTGTCAGCGGTCTTATCACTCATTCAGAAAGCAGGAAAGAAAACAATATTTATTACCTCTGGAGATAGGGGGTTCCTAGGCACTGGCGGCGCATTGTGGAGTAGCTATGGAAAAAAAAAGAAGGAATTTCGCCTTAATGAGATGTAATTTTTGTACCGGGCAGGGACCACAGAAGAAAGAAGCTGATTTTCAATAAGGTGTAATTTAATTTGCCGCGTATGGAAGGTACTAATGAAGCCGGGCACTGCAGCATTACAGTGATTGTGAGGACTAGGGTGGTCAATCATTTCCCCAGCCCCCCTTACGCTTTCACCTCCACCCCAAGCCGGTGTGATTGTTCCAGCTCTGCATGTGTATCATCAGCAGCCATTAGCCTGGCCAGAGGAAGCTGCTAGGCAAGCTCACTTAAGAACAAAAATGACTTAAAAGTCCATAATGGGTGGTATTTCTTTCAAATCTTGAGTAGAACATAAACAGTACTGGGGTCTCTTTCAAAACAGCTGATGTGGCAATTGTTTTCGTGTACTTCCTCATGAAACCAGGAAGTAAGATAGCAGGTCATTTTCTTGCTTTTCTCAGGAAAAAGTTTAGCTTTAGTGTCTGCTCACTGATTTCTTTGAGACTTCACAACCCCCAAAGCTATTCAGTATCAATATCGTTGGGTGTGTTGGTCTTTGCTTGTGAGAGGACAAAGGTGAATGATTGCCTGGAGTCACTAAAATAACCACAAATAATTGTTTCAAAGCATGCTTTCCATATGTTCACATGACAGTCTGAAGTAAAATTCTCAATTTCTTCACATGAATAATGAGTCTACCACCGATAAACAAATTAAACTGGTTTAAACATAAATTACCACAAACACATCACACATAGGGCAAAAGCTAGGATATACGGTAATGAGTGGTTTTAATTACACACAAATAAGTCAACTTGATAAATAAGCATTGATTTCTTTTATTTGCTAGCCAAATTAAAGCAGTGCTGGTAATTACAATGACTAAACGTGTGATGAGCAAAGCATTATATCAGTGTTGAGTCTTCATTTTGCTTACTGTATGTAATTTGGCCTTGATTTTCAAAACAGTATTTTGACACAATAGGTTAAGATCTATAAGTTCTTGATTCCACACTGTTTTTCACTGGAATTCCTCTCCATGTTACAAGAAATGGACAACTGCTTTGTTTATTTGCCTTAGATACTCAACCTGCCGCCTGTCATTAATTGGAACTCTGGCACAAATTGTTTTTTTAAATGATAATCTTTTTCAGAAATCAGCATTAGCTTCAAACACTCGGCATCACAGAACAACATTTCTGAGTATACATGTATGTATGTATTGTTGATTTATTTATTATCGCTCTGTCAACTTATACTTTCCATTAGTGCAATGGATGTATTAATGTAAGCCTGTCGCAATATGCAGTGCTGAAGGTTGTTCCAAAATATTGGTCAAGTTCCAGGTGCATTATTGTGGTTACTTGAAGCACAATCTGTGAAGTGCAATTTGCCAGAGAGAATATCTAATGACAACAAAAAACTTCAAGACCATCTTTAATATATAAGATCTTCAAAGAAAAGAAAACTGGTGTAGATCTAATTGGTTTAGATTTTTTTCTCAGCTTGAAGTTCAGTGGACTGTGTGTGTGTGTGTGTGTAAAACTGCAAATGATGAAAGTGACTCACTCTCTCTGTCTGGCAGTTCAGATTGGCTGTTTGTCTTTGGTCGAGCATTTGGTTGTCTGAAGAGGCAGAATTTTCACAAGTTAGGTGTTAACTCTACTGATAGAACTTGGTGTGATCGTTTGTCCATGTGCTGAGAGCCCATTGCCACAGCATTGCCCTAGTTTCTGGTTGGCTCGGAAACATCCTCATCTCTAATTATGGCAGATGTGCTTTTGAAGTTGTTGAAATGAGTGGTCAGTCAAATTTCTCCAAATGATGGTCATGCTCAAATCTGTCCATTGTGGACAAGTATTCTTTGTTCAATGTTTTTACTCTTTTTCCTTTAAGAAAAAGCAGACCATAATCCATGAATTGGACACTTTTTTAATAAGCCACAAAGAGTTCCTGATGATGACCATTTCAGGTTAATGGTATTATTTGGCTCTTCCAGTGTACATGTATACTGGAGAGTGACGTGTTACTTCCTTTGAAAGTATGAATTCCAGGATACATTGGCCAACACACTTACTGTATTAATCTTAAAAGCTTTTGATTTAGCTGCATGGATCACTGATTATGTACCGGAGGTCTGTAGTTCGAATTTCCAAGGGGGGGACTGCTGTTGTATCCTTGATCAAGGTACTTCAGTTGCTCCAGTAAAACAAATCAAGCTGATCAAATAGATATTATGGTGCAAGGGCCATAAAACCATATAAACTCTGTAAGCTGCTTATGATGTTTTTCAAATAGATGATTTGGGAGTCATTCATCAGATGTTTTATAGTACCAGAGGAGACCTCGCCTCAGAGTTATTTCACGAAGCTCGATTACTGAGTCAGCCGATAACCGCAATGAGTAAAACTCGGAACAGCTCTTTTTACTTCAGTCCACGTTCCAGATTTGGAAGGGTTTTAGTTCGTGCAGTTAGGCCAGCTAACTCAGTAATCCTGCTTTGTGAAACAGCCCCCTGCTCTCTTTCCCAATCACACAGTGCATCTCAGTGAAATCCTACATTAGCGTAAAACAGTAAAACAGGAATTAGTCTGAATAGTCCTCAGGTGTTTTATTGTGATCAGTGTAATTATGACGTGTATATTGTACTAATTAGCTACATCTCATAGATCCATACTATAATGACGTGTGGTTGTGATATGATTTAGTTATACACTGATGTAATAGTGTTAACTTCACTGTAACGTGCAGTTTGATAGATATCGGTTAGGACCATTCTACAGGAAACCATAAAATGTATCGCCGAAGTAATGGGATATTTTGGTTGTCTCCCAAGATTCTGGAGTCGCTTCAGATCACTCATGGACTGCGATGGTACCCTTTTCCAGGTCAGCTGGGAATATTTATATTCAAATTGGTTTTATTTGTTTAGCTTTTTTAACAGAGATGCTGTCAAAAAGACGCTTTGCAGTGTAGGTAGAAAAGCAAACTTGGCATAATTCTGAACCATAACCCCCAAAAACAAGCAACTGAGGTACAGAAAAGCAACCCCTGTGGGAAGAATTCAAATGTTGGCAAGAAAAAAATCCCCAAGGGGAAAAAATCTAAAAAAAAACTATCTATGGAGGGGGAGCCCATCCCCTGCAGACTGACCCAGTGTAACGGTTAAGCTAGAACGAATGGTAACTGAAATGCAGAGCAAACGATAAAATGGGTTGGTGAGATTACAATCAGAGGTAAAACAGACCATGCAGCGGAATGCACAGTAATATGCAATTCTAAGGAGCGGGGTGGTGCATCTAGACCTCCAGGTTGCATCATGACATGGGCTTGTTCAGTTGAGGGATGAGGCTGGAGAGGTCTATAAATTCAGGGCGGGGGAATGGTCAGAAGCCCCTGGGAAGGAAATAGAGCAGAGAGAAAGGATTAGGCACTACATAAACTATGAGAGCAACTGTTGCATATGTAGAGGCCTGAATGTATTATGGAAAAACCCTAGTGTGCTCTGCCGTGGCAGTATATCTAAAAGATGTGAAGGGGTATACACAATCATGAGAGTGATCCTCAACAGACAGTACCCCAACAAGGCACAGAACAGCCAGCCAACTTGCACATTCACATGCAGTGGCAGGAAAACAGCACATGTCTAAGAAAAGGATTGACTAAAGACGTAAGTTTCGAGCCTACACTTAAAGACAGAGAGTGTGTCTGAAGCCCGAACATGCAAAGGAAGATTATTCCATAAAACAGGAGCTCTGTAAGAGATGACTCTGCCTCCCATTGTAATCTTAGATATATACTTTGAATTTAGAAATAGTCAGCACCTTGTGGGTGAAGAAACCTTGGAGGGAAATAGAGGATGAGAAACTCCAAGATATTCTGGAGCCAAACCATTTAAGGCTTTATACACTAGGAGTAGAATCTTATGGACAATTTAAAATGTTATAGGCAAGCAGTTAATAGATGCAAGCACTGACCTACTGATGTTTATTTGTTTTTGTAAGCATCCAAGCATAGGGCTCGGTCTTGTCACCTCTGATCATGGGATTCCTGGCCCAGATGCAGGAATCCTGGGATCCTGGGATGAGAAAATTAACACAAGAACCTGGAAATTTTTATATTCCTGGAAATGGGAGAAATCTGCGATGCATCTTTAATATGTGATGCACTGTTAAAAAATAAAGGCACAGTATATAAAAATAAAATGGTTGAGAGAAATTTAATCTCATAAGGATTTAAACAGCCATCATTACTTTTCCTACACATAGATTTGGGGATCAAGTAAGATGTTTTTAAAAAAAATTTTTTAATGTTGCTCGCGATCTCATGAAAAAATACAACCATGTCTAAAACCAAAGATTTTGACATAATAAGAGACAGAATAAGCCATTATTACAGGTAGCACAGTTAGCATGCAGCCCGAAGATATTGTCTAACTTTTTTCATTTAATAATAATAAAAAAGGTGTTTTGTGTTTACTCAGGTTCCCTTTGTTCTTCCCATTTTGTCTGAAGATCTGAAACCATTCAATGTGACAAATATGCAACAACGGAGGAAATCTGGAAGGGAGCACATACTTTTTCATGGCACTGTAGGAGAACAATCTAGAAGTAGGCCTACCAGTCCATTCGGAAAGCTTCCCATTTTTGAGCCAAGAAAACATTGAAAAGACAGGTTCTGTTGTAGCTGCCAACGTTTACTGAAATATTTCTTCGAGTCAAGAAAATTGTTTAACGGGTTGTTTTACAAGAGGTAATCTACAGTTTTACAAGCAGTTTGTAAATCGTCTCAAGTGTATGTGCTCAGAATTCTAAATTCCATCAGCCTAAATGTATGGAGGCATGAGCTGTTATCAGAATTCTACTCTCTTAAACAGCACAATAGGAACTCACCTTTATTCTAGTAGTAAAGGTTTGTATATACAAACTGGCAGCCAAAAACAAAATAGTCTTATTGCGCAGAATAACTATAATGTGCTTTACCTAGATCGACTACCAAGTGGCGCTACGCAATAAGAAGTAACGGTACAGATATATTCAGGCACTGACAGGGACATAAATGAGTACTGGGAGCTTAAAATAAGTGCCGGTACTCAAGAAAAAGTCTCAAAGAGCCAAACGGTGAACAGCCCAGGGCTGTATAGAGAAGCTGCGAAGTACCGAGGTCATGAGATCTAGCCCCTGTAGGGGGGTTCAGTGGGATGTGCCCTTGAACAAACCTGATTTCCCAAAAGCAAAAATAGGATGATGATCACAGAATCGGGTTAAAGTTTTGTCTATGCAGCACTGCACTGCTGAGGATTGCATATATGCAATTGGATCAGGCGCAGGTATCTTGCTCTAATCAACATTGAGGTTATTCAAATACAATCACACGACTGGATCTTATTCCATATATACAACACAGGCAAGAGGCACCTTTCTTTTGCAGGCTTGTGAGGTGAATGCATGATCTAAATGTAGTCAGTGCAACATACGTTCTCCTCACCGCCCTGAAAGCTAAGCCAGCTTGCGTTGGCCACTTACATTACATTAGCTCATGCATGCATGTTCTCAGTTACTGAGAGCCACAAACACAGCAATACATTAAAAAAATGGGGGATATGGATTTTATTTTATTTTTGCATTAGAAAATTAACGTTTGATCAAATTATATAGCCATGTTCAAACTTCTTTCACATTTTTCGTGCTCTGAGTGAAGCCAGCGGCACAAATTGAGAGGACGAGCAGAGTGTGTGTAACGGTCAATTTATAGTTGGCTACTATGAATTTATTAATTTATAGTCACAAATAGTCATGCCAAGATTTGGCAGCTGAAGGTGAGACATGGAAGCCATCTAGTTTTAAAGAAAATTTTAAGAATTTATCTCTTCTAGAGTTTCGAGGCCAACCACCAATATGTCAGTCTTATCTGAATTTAACAAGAGGAAACTTAGGGTCATCTGAACCTTTATGTCTCTGAGCCTGGCCTCTAGTTTGGCAGGCTGGGAAACTTCATGGGGCTTAACTAACGTTTTGTGTTGTTTGCATAGCAGTGGTAGTTAACACCATGTCTGCTTATAATGTAATAATAGGGGAATATATATAAATGAAAGAGCAAAGGACATATCCTTGTGGTACTCCAACGTTTACCCTTGAGTACTCAGATGACTCTCACCCTCACCCTTCCCAGAGATATAGGAATTAAATCACAAAAGAGCTAAGAGCTTGTCCAATGAAGCCAACTGATTTCTTCCAACCTGTGGAGGAGAATATGGTAGTCTGCAGTACCAAAGGCAGCACTTAAGTCCAGTAGGACCAATATGAAAATATAGCCACAATGAGAGAAAAATAAATTATTCATTACTAATTCAAGGGCTGTCTCAGTGCTATGGTTCAATTTGCATATTTATGATGTCATCCACACACTCATTTTCATATGAAAATGTTTGTTAACTGAAGGAGGGATGTTTTCTTGAAAAGACGCCTGGAACAGAATTCTTCATATTATATATTACGGTGTATTTTATGTATGTTGCTAGGCTCTTTTTAAAAATAAAGTCACTGAAGAGGTCTGAAAAGTCGCTAAATGTAGTGACAAATAATGGCACACAACAGGGAGAGAGGTTGAAGTGCCTGCAGAAGTGAGCATGATTACTTGAGTACAATGGAGTTTGGAGGAATGGAGAGTTGCTTGTTGTCTTGTTCCTTGATGTGATTAATGCAAAGTACTAGGAATCTGTGAAATAGAAACAATAGAAGTAATTGCATGCAAAGTACTAGTATATTTTTAAAATATTGTGTGAAATTGAGAAAATTGTTATTCTTTGCAAGAAGTAGTGAACAAACGCTGCACAGCAAAGCATGCCTCAATTTGTGTTCAAACAGGAAGTTGTAACCATCAGGAAGCCGATCAATGTTCAGCAGGTCAAATATTTAAAATTAAGCATCATAAACTGACTACATATAGCTGTTTTTATTTTCAGTAGCAATTGTAATTTTTGCAGTGTTCAGTCAGAAAGCTTTTAGTGGGTAGTCCAATGAGATATCACTCCTCCTCACTTTTGGTGTAACAAGCTTTTATCCAGAGATGCGTTTGAGATATTTATGAACAGTTCTGTGTGCGGTGTATTGCTTTTCACTGCCTGCTGTTGCAAATAATTCACAACACATAAGATAAGGGTGATGTGGGACAGCTGGTGGGGGATAAAGTAATTGTAAAGAAAGTTTCAGAGCCAGGTGGAGCATATATTGAGCGTGTCAGGATGCAGCAGGAACAGCCCAGAGAAATGGTGTGTTACTTGACTTAGAGTCAGCCAGTGTGTATAATGAGTGCACTGGAGAAAGGTAGTGTATTACTGTATAACGTGTGGAGACGGCACAGAGGAACTCATTCATTATGACAGCAGGAAACCTCTGACCTTTAGAGCCGAAGGAGAACTCGAGGCGCAATTTCAAAAAGCACGGCAAAGTTGGGGGAAGAGGCGGATAATTCCCTGGTCTCAGTCTAGGCATGGGGTTACCAACACATCACTGAAAATATTGTTATATTCATGAAAATCATTTCTCTATTGATTGATTAACGGGTAATAAAAGGCAATGAGCAACAACACAGACATATGCAGAGAAAACTGTAACATAATGCCATTGCTGGGAATTATTTTTATTGCATTTTTTGTTGTTGTGTGCATTTAAAAAAAAAAATTTGGTAGAAAGTTGTTTCAACTGAAGGACAAAAAGATCTGCTCCCCTACACTGTAGGCAGCTGTGCCGAAAACATCTCCGATGACCTTCAACCTCAAAACGCATTTTTGAGCCACGAGAAGGAACACGGGGTTACCGGTTGATTTCTTGTTTTTAAATGCAATAGAAGTGCTCCTATATTTCAGCAGTTACCACTGGGCAGATGCGGGGAGAACAGCACTGCGTGCATATTGTGTTGCTTCTTACCTCCTTTGTGTTTGTCAGGTCGGCTGAGGGTTCGAGCAGGTTCACAGGGGCTTCGGCCTCGGGCTGGTGTCAGTCCCTGAGAATGATTCTTACAGTAGCCAGCCTGTTTCAATTTAATGGTTTACGAGCACTCGCGATCTGTACACCCACACAGCCCCGGTGCACAGATCATCTCCAAGGCACTTCCTTATATTTCAAGTGATAGTTAATCCCAAGGCTATTCATAACCTACAAAAAATTGAACTTTGTGTGGATTTGCTGAGGAGGCTGTCCATTCCTTGTTTCTCAAATTAAACTTTGACCACTGCCCTCGGGGCCACGCATGGGACGTGCATATTGAGCATGTGCAGAAATTTATTTATGTTGACGCTGACACATGGGTATCTTGTTGACTTCTAATGGTCCAGGCAAACTCGGCTGACATACTTGATTAAGTCAAATCCTGCGTGTTATTAGCCTGGGAATAGACAGAGTTAAAAGAATAAGACATGACAATTTCCATCAATGTAGCCAGTCTGATTATCAAATGGCCTTTTCAAATATTTTGTCCTTGTAACAATCCTGTCTTCTTACACCTGCATTACGATTACCGTAATTAGCAACAGCACAATGAAAAAGCTTTTTATTACCAATTTCACTAAACCCTTGCAATCAGTACAGCAGGTCCAGTTCTAGGCATAGAAGATATAGACGATCACCTAGGGTCCATATGGGGGGGAGGTGACATTTCAAGTGGAAAAGATGGGACAATGGACTGCATTGCGATTGGTAAGTATATCCCCCCCTGGCATGTGATCAGTAACCATAACACCCAATCACCCCCCTGCCCTGCCCTGCCATCTCAACAAGAGTGGCACAAAGGCTGGCCATGCAGTACGGATGCCCATAGATTACAATGAATATGAAAGAATATTAAAAACTGATTATGAAATTATATTTTTATGCCTGCATTATGTGGAAGATAGGAATATTATATTTTTATTGTGCTGACCAAAGATGAGATGAGATTTCATTGAGATGACCAGATTGGACCATACATTTGGGGAAAAAAGCCTATAAGATGTTGATGTATTCATACCAGAATTGGCAGGAAACACTTAAATGCCATTGTGCTTCCTGGATATCTCTTGCCCTATGAGTGTGTAATAAATTATCATATAGATGTAACAGTGTGATTTGTAGTCCTTAAGATGTGGAGCATCAGTGGGACATAAATTGATGAAGCTAGGCAGATGAAAGCGATGGTGGTGTTGGCGAGCCATCATCGATCGCATTGGCTGTCCCAAAGATGAGGCCCGAATCAGCGATTAGTGATCATCACTAGTCACACACACTGCAGCGATAAATAGTGTATCCTGAATAGAAAGCCATCTGCATGTAGCTTTGTCTGAGCGTGTGAAGCTATATGTGTAGATGTGTCTACAGACACTGAAAGTCCATACATTCATCTGACCAGACACTTGTGCTTGCTTATAGGCACTGTTAATATTGGATCCTTTCAGTTATATTTTTGTTTAATGAGAATATGATTTGTGATAATCTCATATTTAAAATGAACAAATTATATATTTTTTAAAGCAGCGTGTTAAACACTGGGCAAGCCAGTAGGCTGTTCTGTTTCCACGGTGATAGCAGGAGTTTGGTAGGAGTTAGGAGTTGCATTCTTATTGGTCCTCATTAGCTCCTCAGTGTTGCATTATGGAAAATTTTTCCTCCATTCTGCCAGTGAATTGCAGGCCACCTTGACAGTTAAAAATGTATCTTCTTCTTATAATTATATTCCCTATGGTGCATATACAGTAAAGAACTAGGTTGGTGCATCAGAATTCATTAATAGCTTGCTTCAGCATTTGTATAGAAAGCGTCTCTCCTCTTAAATTGGTGTAATCTGCTTATCAACAATTCCCTTTTGTTCATAAATAACATGTATTACTGAAAGAATCAGACTAGACCTAAGCCTCGAGTCAATTGACATATTCCCTTAAAGGTGTAATTTTTTAAAGATCACTTTTGTTTATATTTTGTTAAAGCTCCTTCACATTCTGACAGATATCAATACATTTCGAGATTTAAGAAAAAAAACCCAGTCTCTCTTACTACCCCAGGCTCTGAAATCAGCCACTCTAAATTTCACTGCACCAGAATTTTAACAACCAATCAGGGCAGCTCACTGCAAGGAGGCCAATCAGGACAACTCTCAGCCTGTCAATCATGTTGCGCCTTTACAGAGCAGAGATACTGCAGAGATGGTCCTGTAGCTAGCTAGTTGCCTAGACCAGTGGTTCTCAAACTTGGTCCTGGGGACCACTGCGTATGCTGGCTTTCATTCTAACCTCAACTGCATTCCCAGGATTTTAACAAGCTGTTAATTTTTCTTAATTAGTTGCTTTTCATGTTTTAGAGCTAGGGTTCCCAGGAAGGGCCATTGTGGGGGCACACACACCTGATCCTACTAATCAAACACTGGACTCTTTGCTAAGCACCTTAGAATCAGGTGTGTGCACCCACACTGGCCCATTATATCTGCTTAAACTAATTTGTCAAGTCAAGTTTCAAACAGGACCAGCACATTGGGATCCACAATATGGACCGAGACATTTTTAAGACCCAATTTAGGAATGAGACCTCTCACATTAATGTGCAAAAGACCAATACCATTTATCTTAAAATCAGCAGGTGTGGACAAACTACTGAGATCAGTGATCAGTGTAATGGTGAGACATCCTGATCCTGAAGGGCAGAACAGGAAGTGAAAACCACCTGGGTGTCCATGTTCCACTTGATGTTGTCCTGGGAGAGAGACATCCGTTTGACACGATCACACGTGGCTCTTCTACTCCTGCATGGAGTCCCTCTCCCATAATCTCCTGGTGTATCTCTCCTGACAGGACCATTCCTGCTGGAGTCCAGTGGAGACACACAGTAGTCCTGGTAGTCCAGCTGTCCTGCAGGAAGTTGTAAGTCTGTTAACCAAGATTGCACATGACAGGCATGTCTGTCCTTGATGGTATCTAAATTATGAAGGGATTTTGAGTTTTTTTTTCCAGCTCACAGACAGAAAAAAACCCATTAATTGATGCATGTGATGTTTGCTAAAAATGACTTTGATGTAAGTCTACATGGCTGTCTGTGGTGCTGCTTATAAATTCTGTGTGGGATGTGGTGTTTATGAGTCAGTGGTGAGGATTACCTAAATAAATCCAGGTGGTTTCTAGCGTTCAGATATTGTTGCAATTTCAGCATGTATGCTAAATTTTTATATCTCTGTTTATATTGAATGAAGCCACATTAAGTGTTTGGGGAGATTTTTCTAAGTGAATTTACATTACAGATGGGCTTACTCATTCAATGCTTGTACTCCACTTGAGCCAGTTGGTGGTTCTGGTGTAGATTGCACAGTACATTTTGTTAATGGAGACTCAATATTTTTTGTTTATATTTATTGCAGCTGCAGTGGGAATCTTGTCTATGGAAACTTAGCTGGCTACTTTGAAAGGTAAGCATTTGGTTCCATTTGAGTCCTTTCTGATTTGATGTCCTTGACATCAATTGTACTATTTTTGCTCTAATATACTTTGAACTCCTGCCTGACTATTCTCAAGTTAATTACTAATTAGAGTGAGCCCCCCAGTAAAAGCTCTGAAATAATTACAAAAAATGCTATTCCTTTATTTGTTATTATTTTTTCCAGTTTTATCATTTATACCCTGCCATGGTGTCTAATGATCCAGACATATCCTTTCTGGTGTCCTAAAACATGCGCATGAAAAAAAAATGTGGACCAATAAACGTAACATTCAAATGTCTTGTAAGAGCAGAACCCAGAAAAATCACCTTGGGACTGTGTGCAGTTCTTGAGAGGGTGCGCTGGGCTCCTTTGGAATTAATTATGCCTCGGGGGTGGGGTCCGCCTCATTCTGGCTCTGTCAGACTGGCATATTGTGATGGGCTCAGTGCTGCAGAGAACTGACTTTGACGTGCCTGTGGGGGTGACTGAGCACAGCCGGCACTCTGGGAAATAAATGCCGCTAAATTAAATGTCCAAAGTTATTGATCGTAAACCGGAGCGCAGTGTTTTTGTGTGCCATTTTCAAACGTCCTGTGGATCTTTTTTTTTTTTTACATTGCTCACAATTTTCCCGTTCTTGAAAAACGTCTTTATCTGCAGAATAATGACTTCTTAACACTGACTGCTTGTTGTATGCAGTGCCTGTGAAAGGCATTTCCTGTTCTGGTTAAAGTAAATGAACCAAGAAAAAAAAAAACCCAACTGTAACAAAAAAAAAAGGAAATGTAATGCAGACATTATTGATTTCTCAGGTAAAATGTAATGTTTATGTAGGAAGATTAATACTGTAATTATGAGAACCTCTGTGTCAGGAAGATTTCCTGCTTTTAAAGCCTGAAGTCCTGTAACACATTGCCTTCTATTGGTCCTGTATGAATTCTGGGGATTTGCCATCAAGAAATATTGCAGCACAGAACAAGGGAGTCGGTGAACACAGGAGTCCCTGAATATTTCATGAGAAGGATCTTCTGAGACAAATACTGAAAGGAAAAATGTGGCACAAATGTGAGCAGACGGCAGAAGATTTCATCCAGAGAAAACATGAACGCTCTGCACAGGTACAGCTTCTGGAGTCTTCATTTTTCATTAAAAATAGCAAAAAGCTTATTTCCCCCTGTTTTTACCTACATTATTACAAACCATGCCTTGCACTTTTTACACTGAGGCAACCTACATCTGATGGATTTCAATTCTGTTGAATTGATTTTCAGAGAAGAAGGACTAAATAATTTAATTAGCAATTTAGTCCACATGTGTCTTCCTCTTTTGCAGAATGCCGTCAGAATATATGCTAATGACACTTACAATATGCTAAGTGTGGCACTTTAAAACTGTATCAGGCCAACTGCTGGGTAAGGTATGTATTATACTGATCCACGTGGATCAAGGAAGCATTTTGCTTTACTCTCATTAAGAGGAATTGAACACTCTTCACTTGCACCACAGAGAGGTGGAATGGTGAGTTTATATTTACAAACCAGTCCATGCAACAAAGTGAAATACAGATACCAGCCATGGCAATGGTTCTGTCCCAAGGCAGTGGGGTCATCCAAGCCATATAGTGCCAAGGTAATGGTCCTTTGGAATAGCAGCAAAGCTGAAACTCATCCCTCCTGACCCTGAGCCGAAATCAGAAAACAAACAACTGCAACATGTGAAGGTCTTTTTGAAGTCCGATTTTGCGTGTGCTAAAATGTTTAGCACTTGTGCCATCACGGTTCTGTCCATTGCAGAAACCGTGAAACTCAATTGCTCAGCAGTAAGCTCCAGTAAGCCCTGCACCCATCCTGACCAGAGGGATTTCAACCGCCTGCCAAAAAAAGGCTGGCCGGTTGCCCGGTTGGGGCAGGGCAGAGCCTCCGCTCTGTCAGACACCGCTCAGCGGCAGACGCAGGTGAGCCTTCGCGCTCCGCGGAAGATGTGCCCGATCGCCTGCTTCAGACTTTTCTTCAGAAGTAAATGAAGACCCCCGCGGAGCCGATTGGAGGTTGAAATTGCAGTCTCTGTTATTACTGTAGATTGAGCTCTGAAACACCCGCAAAGCACGGGGAGATGAGACGTCGCGAGCAGCTGGGGCGAACAGCACCTTTCACCACAGAGACGTGCTGTGCTGAGAGAGGCTGGATTCCTCATAATAGTTCCTTTTGCCAAACAACCATTGTACAAGAAGAAATTTGGCATTGATCTGTGTTTTGAAGGTTTCTTTGACTCTATTTATTGAAAAGTTTTGTGCAATGACTGTTGCCCCAAGGCACTGTTGCACTGAATACAGACAGACAAAAGTTATTCAAAAGAATTGTAAAACCTGGCTCAAATCAAGGTTTCCTATGCTCATGGTACAGCTATTCAATGGTCACATGCTCCTGAAAACAACACAACAGGAGCTTATTTTATGTTTTTGAGTGCCATATTCCATAACAATCACCTGATACATTTGCCATTGTCGCATATCCTTATTCTGGAAAAGTAGCTGCAATCGAAGGCAGTGTCTCACTTTTTAATGTTTGAGTTCACAAAACTACTTATTAATGGACAAAACGAAGAAACCATCTAGAAATAGTTTTTAAATTGCATATTTCTTTGGAAACCGCATCCTTTCACACAGAAACACAATTTATTTAAGAATAGGTAGTGCTGCTCTGTATGGTGCCAGGAATGGGAGATGAATAGAATTCAGAGCGTTCTCTGTCACTTTTCACCATGGACAAGATCTCTGAAGATAGTGCTGGAAATGATGAGGGTCACTCCCTTTGAAAAACATGTGGCTGTCGCAGTCCTTTGAAATCCGCTCTCGCCTTGACTGCATGCCAGTGCAGTCCTCTTAGGACAGGGTGGAGCGGTAGGAGTTGAACAGGGGCATTTGTGATGAGTTCGACAGCCTTTCACAAATTCTTTGAGAATAAGCTGTGCCGTTGTAGGCCCTGAAAAGAGGCAGCTGCGATAGTTCAGTGGAGGGCTCAGGAGAGTTTTTCTCTGCTCTGAGAAACTATGAGTCAGGTATGGTTTTATGACTTTTTGTTGTGTAGCAGGTGGTAGGATGATCTCACCCCATTAATTTAATGGGTGAGGGAAAGGCTGGGAGCCTGAAAAGAAGCCCAGCTTTCTGGCATTAGTGAAAGGAGTTGCCAAACCACCATCCATTGCAAGAGGTAAAAAAAATCATTGTTCAACTCTTTTTACATTCTTGCAGAGACCGTTAAGGGAAATGTTTTTCTGGATAGATGGAGCTTCTGTCACACCTGAAGTGTGTGTGAATGCAATCAAAGAAGGTCCATTTGGTTTTTAGATGATTTCTCTGGCCAATTTTTTCCATGTAGATAAAGTTTAATAATCAAATTGTGTTCTTCAAACCTAAAGTTAAGTTGTTCATCAAGTACTCTTCTTAAAGCATTCTATTTCTAAATTTTATCATCTATATTTTTGATCTGGATTTCAGAATCATCCAGTCTTCTTGTCTTTTGAAGCACCAGATGAAAATCTTATATTGTAAAGTGACTTTTGGCTAAAACAAGACTTGCCAATGCCTTGGTCTGCTCAACTAAATGTATATTTTAACTGAGAGAAATCCATGCCTGATCATATCAATAGCAGGCAGAATAAGTGTAGATACTGACAGATGAATGGGGAGGTCAACTTCTGCACACCAGATGGCATAATGTCCCAGGGTGTAGACTGATGCAGTAACCAGTCTGCATGCAGATGAGTTATTTAATCTGAGACCTGCTCTTTCACCTTGAACATCAAGGTTATAAATAAGGTACAGATGAGAAAAGGTTGACAGTTTTGTACTGGAAATGTGTTGATAAGATTCTCCTTTTTTACTTGAAGTTTCCCTCTTATTAACGTTGTTGGTTTCTGTTGAGGTTGGTTTTATACACAGGCAACAGTGCTGGTCTGGTACATTGTGTTCTCTACTGGACATGGGTCTAGCTCAAGGAAACATGCTGTAATGATAGCTTTTAAGATTTTAATTCAATTTTTGTATTATTACATTTCAGACTATGCACAATTTCCTGATACTGAGCTTAGCATTGCATCTCCTGGAGCCAATGGTCCTTGGAGAATAAACCAGTGACTCAAGACAGCAGATGAAAACAGAAATCACTTTGATCTCTTTGCTGAAAGACTGTGCAGACTGGACAAAGACATGCAATTGCTTGTTGTGGCATTTCCATGAGAATATTTCAGCAATTTTACCTTGGAGTTGTACAAACACTCCTGCATAACCACCAGTAAAGCAGGTGTTTTGAAATATCTTGCCTGGAAAAATACTGCGTGAGTCTGCTTTTCCCGATACAGGAAACCAGAATGGTCTTAAAGGAAAATCCCTCTAATTATGTTGCCTGATGAATCCAACTAGTGGTACAATCTTCACATTTATCACTCCGTTCCGTCTTCTCTAACGGTTTCTCCTCTCCTTCCTACCTCTCCGCGAGGACACGTTACCGGAAATTTCCCTCCTCTTCTCCTTCTGTCGTCTGTCATGGGATAGTTCCTCCACATCTGTGGGGAAAGCAGGTTCCCTCAGCAGCGGTTTTGCAGTGTAAACAGCTGGGGGTTTGTCCAGTTCGGAGCAGCTGCTACCCTGCTTTTCAGTTTTACAAGACTGCCCGTGAACAGAGCGTGATTTATGGTGGACGTTCGGAGAGTAAAAAGCAGATTTTTTTTTTTGCAGTTGGAAGGGGGCGGGAATGAGTCCCATGCGAGGTGGAGGAGTTTTAACGAGCAGAGGGAATAGTCGCTCACGCCAGTCACTGAGACGTCCGCCGGTCTCTTCAGTCAGAAGTGAGCGCTGACACCCTCCGTGATGATCAGAAGGCTCCGTGTGGTGCGGGGGCAGACGCGGGATTGCTTGTGCTGCTGCGCTGCTGTAGAGATGAGGCCAGTACAATAGGCACAGTCAGGCCTCCACGTCCACACCTGCTGGCTGCCCAGCCCTGGTTTTCCCACGATTCTCATCCTCCCCCAGCTGGGTTTCGATCCTGTTTGCCCTTAAAAAAAAAAAAAAAAAAAGCAGGCCTCTCACCGACTGGATCTACGGACATGTGTACGAACGGAAACCGACATGAGTGATACAAAAGGGAGAAGTTCCGAAATGGGAACCCGCGTAGCGTGGCTGAGCCTGTGCAATCTCCGCGTAAGAGGACATGCTCTGCCTCTGGCTGTTTTGACAGCCTGACCCATGGCGATCCCTTCCATCTCAGGGCTTTTAATGTGTTCCCCATACACGGAAGCAGGGCACTGTACAACATCCAAGGTGAAGCTAGTGTCAACATATGTAACTTGATTAGTGAGACTGCCTTTCAAAATAAACACTGGTGTTTCACCCTCAAACCTTTGCTTAGGCCCCCAAGGCTGAATTTTGCAGGACTCGATTCATTATTATGTTATGTGTAGTTAGCTTTTCCTGTATATGCACCATATTGCCCCAGTGCTTTTTTTTAAGTCTGGAAGGAATTTGCTAGGTATATTGTGAGTGATTATAAATACAAAACCAGACTTCAGACTACTCGCACTGACACTGCAACAAAAGACCCCTGTGAAGTCACCGGACGCCTGGTTTTTTTCTTTCTGTTGGTGGCCGTTTAATGATCAAAGATCAAAACGCACACGAAAGCAACACCTCAGCATGACTATTGAGGGTTTGTTTAGACATCAAACATGCCAATTCCCTTTTCAACTCTGAATTGAGATGAATTAGTTTCCTCTCAACACCACCCTGTGAAAAATGATTCACTCACTTTCCTATTCACACAGATCTTTTTTGGATTAAGTGTTTGGCATGCAGAATGAGCCGGCGTCAGAACTTGAATGACTCATAAAGATATTATAAAACGAGAAGGATGCACACTCTTAGTCCTAGAAGGGCTGAGTTTCTATTTGTTTTTTATTGTTTTTCATGTGAATCATTAAGCATGAGTCTTTCGGCATGATATATCTGAATAGAAGGGTCAAGCTCGGGCCACGTCCTTGTCCTGGATACTTAAGCTGCGGAGTAATTTTGATAAAATGCACACACAGCTGGATTGATTTAGCATTTTGAGTGTAGTTTACGGTGAGTACCATTAAACAGCTGCATGCTGCATACACTGCTCTCACAATAGGACCATACACAATTATGCCCGTTGTCAGTGTTCTGAAATGCTTGCTAATGCGCTATCATGATAGCTGCATGCTCTAATCAATATGCAGGCTGGGGTTTCTATAGTGTATTCCATGCTTTTGAGAGAGGCTGTGTATACATTTTGAACTGATAGAACAGCCACAAGAGAAAATCGCCCCTGAGTCTGTTTTAACTGTTGTTCCTTCTTCTTTCTTAAAGAGGGGTCACGACGTGGGCCTCTGCCATAACAGAAGCAGTGTGTCTGCCAGATGGAGATGGAGGACCGGTCTGGAGTGCCACGGCGAATCAGGGGAGCTCGTCCAAGAACCGGGCCCCACCGGAGACAAGCCCGGGGGACAGGCCCGATGAAGTTCAGTGCCTGGGTGTACGGGTGTTTTGCCATCGCTCGAGCCTCGCTGTGCTGCGGCGACCGGGATGTGAGCAGATGTCCGCTGAGACCAGGTAGAGACCTCTGGATCCCGGGCCCACTCTGCAGGGCCCTGGCCGCTTGGCACATCGCCCTGGAGGTGTTCAGCGAGAGAGAAATGGAGAGACGTCAAGCCCTCACGCATGGCCGCAGTTCCCGCAGGGACCCTAGAGTGCCATTTCGGAAAATGGCAGGATGTAGTAAACACTGGATGTTGACAATGACATCAGTACACCATTCATAATGTATGACTAGGACTGCCCTCCTTCTGTTATCTTACCATCCTTTCTGGAGTGTTCATGGGCTATAACCCACTTAACTTAGTTTAAGGCATTACCTTACATCTTTAAACAATTCAACTAGGTTTCACTACCTTTCTGAACATGCAACAAAAAAACCTACAAATCTTATGAATCCATTTTGAGAGCAAAAGTGTCAAAATTTCAATGTTATGACACAGTGTTATGTAAGCGCTTGGATGATTGACAGATTGAGGTTTTTGCTTTTAGCCAACAACTTCCAAAGACATGTTACCTTTCTTTCGCATGTTTGTATGCCAGCTCTTATCGAATATGACACTCTCACGGGTCCTGCTGACAAATGCTATGTTTTTTGAGAAGGTGGAATGCCCCAAACTTCTGGGAATGGTTCTGTTCATCTTCTCAGAACCTTGCCGCAATGCATGCTGGTAATCTACACCAAGAAATCACCTTGGTGTTGACAGTGAAAAGCAAACTTCCAAATGATCAAATGAAACAATCTAGGCCACACCTGTCATGCAATTCATTGATCTTGACATCCATTACAAGATATTGCTGGAAGAGGTGAAATCAAATACAATTTATTTATTTTTTTGTTGCGAAGGCAACTCCTTTGTATGCTTATAAAAATGTAACCTTTCCAAGTATTTTTCTCATTGCAGTTATTTCAAATTTGCTTTTAGTGATGTTGTTTACATGGATCCCTTCATAATATTGTAGGCATTCTTAAACCTGTGACTTCAGTAAAACATTTAATAGAAAAAAGAGAAAAACAAAACATTTATAGTAAATAAATATGTTCCTAAAATCTCATCACTTTTTCTGTTTAACAATAGTGCATTTCTCAATTTCCAGATTCACAACACTGTCTGGTGAGATGTGTCTGAATCACTAATACAAAAAGGTGTAAAGCATTCCAAATAAAACCACAGTTGTGATTTTAAGTGCCAAACTAGATGCAAAATAGATGCGCTGTTAACATGATGTCAACATTAGGCAGAAACGAATATTTGTGCGGCTTTCATTTTCTGACTGGTGGCCTATGATAAGTCTGTAGCTTTCTATAAATGTGCATTTAAGTGGGCTGGCTGCACGGGTGCAGTCAGAATTCAACTCCTCCACCAGACAGACCGAGATCCAGCGCTTTAGGTGGAATCACTACATGGAAGCCCTGTAGCTTATCCTACTAGTGTCTCTCTGTTGTCTTTGATGCTAATGTCTCGCTGTAATTTCTGATAATGGACACCAATGGTCATATTTAACCTGAAGGCTACTTGATCTGTGGATCTGCTGGTCTACTGATCTTGTCAAAATAATTTGGGGTGCAGGGGGGAACTTACATAAATTACCATTTCTATCCACATTGAACTGTGGTGTAGTGGTCTCAAATAGTGTGAAACAAAATTTGAGGCTGAGAGAGAAACTGCCATGCCATTAAATTTCTTGGTCGACGGGCTTCTCCATGTTGCATCCGACTGCTCCAGTGTGACAGTTTGTCCTGAGTGACTGATGATGCATACATCGCATCACCCATGGAGGGAGGGTTACAGTCAGCTTCACCTACTTCATCTATTGGCTTCATGCAGTTTGGCAAATTGACGAATGAGTTTTCAATAATGAGATGGGCCGATACATAGGCCCATTCAAATGCGCTGCTCCAAACTGATGAGAAAGAAAAATGGTTAATGAAATGTTGCAATGATAGCACAGTGTTAAAAATACTCAGTGAAAACATGAGAACACGTCTGTCCTGTACGTCACCATATTTAAAAGCTGAAACAAGTTCCATGTTCTCTGAACTCATTTTGGCTTAACAAATATGATTACAAATAGAATTCATTGAGTATATTCAGTATTGTGTGTATAAATCCTACAGTACATGTACTCTGTGTGCATAGGTTGTGTATACATATGTGTTTGTGTGTGTGTGTGTGAGGAACAACTAAATGGAAGGAATACTATCAATGTGATGTAGGCATGATATGACCCTTCTATTGATAGGGTACATATAAGAATAAGGTCAAACATTGAATTATTTTCTTTTTATTTTAGAAGGCATTTGTCATCAATAATAACTATCTTTGTTAGAGCTTTTGTTACATCCATTGTCCTGGTACATTGTGCTGCGTAACATTTGCTAAAGGCAGGAAAAAAATAAATAACTTGCCAATCTGTGCTGTCTGGAGCTGCTATCTGCCTTCTATTCTCTGTTTTTTGTGCTTTAACAATCCTATTTCCTGACATTTTGGCAAATATGAACATAGCTTTCATATGTTAAAATGCACAATGCTTCTGTGTACTAGACAGATAAAAAAAACACAGAAAATACAAACAAAACTTGTCCTTTCTCCAGCCTTCAGCAGATTGGTTTTTATTTGTGTCTCTGATTTATCCCCAGGGAGATCGGCGCATCACAAATAGAATTGGTGCCGCGGTGCACCGCTGCGTTCGGCTGGCCACCGAGGGCAGGTGAATGCATTACATCAAATGGAGGCGACCTTTGACCCCTGAGCCAGGTTTTAATGTACTCTCTATCATAGGGCTGGGGACGCGGCGCAGTCCGATCGCGGGTTAAACGGATGCGGCAGAACATCGTGGGTCTGAGACGACACTTTGGCCCCCTCCCGCGGGCTTGGAATCCAGCGTGGCTGTGAATAGAAGCGCCGCCATTTCTTATCCCTGGAGCCAGGCGTCCTCCATCCTGACACGAGGTGTTTGTAAGTTGGCCCCGTTCACTATAACTAATGATTGTTTGGTTAATTGAAGCCTTGTGCTAGTCTGCCTCAATCCGCCCCCCTCCCCCCCACCCCTGCCTGCGCCCCAAATTTCCCCTGCACATGGTGGGGGCATGACATTATTCATCTTGCCTCAGAGGGTGCATCCAATTCTTTTAAATTACATTTAAGAAACAGTTCCAATTGCCAGGAAAGGATCCAATTGCCATTTACTTAGCTTTTTAAAATATAAGCATGCCATTACATTTGATAGATAGCTCCTCTTCTAACACCACAGGACTAATTGATGCAATGTAAAATTCTCCTCTTGTAACCACCACACAGACAAATGTATATTCCAATTCATGAAATGATTCATCAACATTCATCTAGTGTCCAAAAAACATACTCTCACTCTTTAACTCCTTTACACAACACTAATGAGTTGGCAAAATTACTAAAATCTTCCAAAAACCAAAGGAAAACAACAATTACACTTCAGCGTACAGTATGCCTGTATATTACTGCATAATGTCATGATTGTCTGTGTAATGCTGTACTGAAGCAATTCACAGATATTGATAATAGAATGACGTCATATAATTACACCAGAATTCCTCAAATCTTTGCTATTCAGCGAGGAGCATTTTTCACCGCTGTATACCTTTGGGCTATTGTTGGTTTTATGTTGTTGCTATGGCGAAATACAAATTTTTGGTGGTGAAAGAATATTTTTTACAAACTCCCATATAGACACTATTGTCCAGTATGGCATGCTTGGGGGGTATAGTTGCTGATGAGACTGCAGTTTGGGGGTGCTTGTTAAATGGACAAACTATGCACTTAGATACTTTGTATTTGGCATAGCTGTTGTGTATTACCTACTAATCAAGCTAAAACATGGAGTTAGAAGATCAGTTGTCATATACGCTCACTCTGTAATCATTCTTTGCATTCAGAGTTCTAAAATGCTGTATTCATTGGAAATCAAAATATTTGAAAAAACAAAATGACTTCTTTCTTACATAATTCTCCTGAGCTAACTGTGATGTATTCCTGGGTCAGAGCTAATCAGAGTCAATGTAATTACCCCCAAGATGTTTGTAAAGAAACTTTTTCCAAAAGAAAAACAAAATTAAGAAATTTTAAATTAAGTATATTTAAATGAATTGTTTAACATATCACAATTAACAATGCGCACTTGCCAAAAATGAGGTAATGCAATGTTAAATACCCCAGGCATTCAGCAGCCTTGACATGCCAGGAACCTTATTCTGCTCTGTGATTTTAAAGGGGTGTAAACTGTAATGGTTGTTGGCATGCAGTGCTAAGGTTTGGTCGAATATGTACCCTGAGTGTAAGAGGCATTGCCAAGGCCATGAAAAGTTTGCACCCTGGCTAAAGTAACCACAGAAATTCACCACACTTACAGTATATTACCCACACAGGCCTGTGACTGTTGAATCATGATTCTGGTCCCCATAACCACAAGACAGTCCTCTCATAAATATGTTACTTGCAGAAATAACCAAACCTGTCTTCTGGCCTGCTTTTTCTTGCCTGTAGAAGTGATGGATCCTAAACCTGACTCCTGGTCCTGCGGTGCAGTAAGGGTTAACGGCTACAGAACTGGCAGGCCTGTCACTCGCATGCACAGGCGCACAGTGACCTGGAGATATTTTCACCGGAAGGGACGACTGATGGCCATCTGATCCCTCTGCATGTGAACCGCGTCTTATCGCCAGCATCTGTGCCACAGGACCAGAATCCGTCAATCAGTCAATGAAATTTTAACACGGTGCCTGACAAAAGATATCTTGGGATAATGCTTTACAAAGGAACAATGAAAACAAAGAATTCTCCACGGATGGAGAACAACAGGACATAATGTATCAGCAAGTGTGAAGATGTGAAGCACAGTGAGGGGATGGAGGGTCCTAAGAGTCCCAGAGTCAAAATTGGTGTCGTCTTGCTTTTTCCTCTCCACCCTGCTCTTCTCCTCTCCTTGCCTCTAATTTACTGGGTTTAGCACAAGTTATTACTCCTGGTTTGTCAGTGACTTCTATTACAAATATGAGGCATCTGGGGCCTTAGTTCTAACAAACAAGGATCTTGAGATTCACTTTCATGGATGTGAATCCATCTGGTAATATGGAAGGGTTATCTGGGTTGGGATTTGGGATTCATTATGTTTACATTGCATCCCACCCTCCCCCCCCCCCCACCCCCTCATGCCCAAACCCTAGGGGCACCCACCTGGTGACAGGAATCTTCTCCTTTGCCTGTTGTTCCAGCCTGGTGTTGTCATATAAGCCTTGCATTGGCATTTCAGTTCAAATTTTCCACTGCGCTGCAACTCTTACACTCTGGTGAGACAGGGAGCGAATACTCTCACCCCTGCTGTTTGCGTTCTTTTTTCAGACCCTAAAACAGATTGTGAGATTTTTTTCCTTTATTTTCTAACTTCTTTTGAAGGAGAAGCAGAAGTCTCTCAGCTTTCACATTGTCTCTGGTCTTCTCAAACACTGGAAGACCCTTGTGCTCATTGACAGGTTATCAGGTCTGGTCCCAAATCCTTTCATGCTGATTAAGCTCTTGCCCTTTACAGAGAAGAGGGTCAATGTAGGCCAAATGCAGAAGGCAATGGGAATCAAAAAGGAAGAAAAATTTTAAATGAATTGTACTTTCTTTTTGACCTTGGAACAATTATATTAAATAAAGAAAAAGAAATTCAAAGCCACTAAAGTCCATGGGTGTGCCTTTTCTAATATTACCTTAAGGCTGTCATTCTCTTAAAACTATTTTCATCTGGCCCCTTGGCTGCTTGGCAGAGACAGAATGGGGGGGGGGGGGGGGGAGCTGGTGGTTGGAGAACTGCATAATCGTACGTGCACTGCGTCCACACATTCACACCTCAGGATGAGGGTGCCTCAGGGGCTGAGCTTGGTTCATAAAGCCAGGAAGGGCCCCGATCTCCCATTTCTATCATTTTCTTATGCATATGAAAAACACATAATTAGACACCTCCCTCTCCTCTCCACCCCTCCCGGTCCTTGTATATGTTAATGTTTTCAGGCTGTGGAAACTGCCTCTGTGCCCCAATTCTGGTCAATACTGTAACTAATGTTCCCTGCCTTCATGCAGTCTTATGGTTTACAGTGCAGAGTCTACACTGTGGTCTGGCTTGGTTAGCAGTCCTCAGCTCTGTCTTCAGGCAGCAGGCAGAAATGAACTAAAATAATGCAATAAGTAAAATGCACTCCCTCCTTGAAATGCAAACAGTGCTTGGAGCTTGTCCGCGGGATTTCTGAAATACACAAACAGAGCTGAGTTTTTGGTTTGTTTAAATGGTTTTCCAATACCTTCCCTGACCATCTCACCCCCACTTATCTGACAAACACAGGAAGCAGTTCACAGAATTGTTTTGGCTGGTATCCCTCTCTTTTTGTACCTTCTTATAGATACACAAATTCCATCACATTATTACCCTCCAGTCACCCCATTCCCACAAGTAATTTGACCAGCTCTTTGCTGAGAATGTGTTGTTTATGTGAGGACGCACACACAGTAAACACTGAGCTGATTGCATATTGATTTTCACAGCACACAGCAAGCAGTGTTCAGGTCGTTTAAGGCCTTATAAAACTGAATGAGTGATGATGAGTTTACCTTGGTGGTCCAGTGCACCAGGAGAGATATCGGAGGCTTAATATGACATCACTGAGCACGCCAACACTGTAAAGCTAATGCCTCCTGTGCCGTATAGCTTGCACAAATACAGAATAATTATTTTTTTAGTGAGTATACACCATACTTAAACATGCTTGTGGTGAAAATCCGTTGACAGACAAGTATGTCGTAACAAATAACTAGCCAAAGACTGATGTATAAATAATTAAATTATAGGCTTTTTATAAAAGCAAATCTTAAATCAATTTATGACATCCAATTTGAATTGTATATGAGAAAATAAGTATTTTAAAAAAATAAAAGTCTGGCTGTGTCTGCATGTCCTAATCTGTCACTGTTGTGTGGCCTGATGTGGCTCTACGTGTTTCATAATGTGAATTCCATTTCTCTGCTTCCTTGTCTTTTTATAGGCTTTTCCAGTCAGACACCAGTTGCTGATTTTAGGCTTTGATAAAGATGTCCTTGCCAAAAGGCTGCCTGAAATTTCCTCCCTTTGTATTGTTGAGAAAACACATTTATTTTCCTTCAGTTTGGCTCCCCGCATGTAGAACCAATTAACTTGTCATTGCAAATGTCAAACCACTTACATTTAGGGAGAATGCGTGTCCAGACAATGAATTAAGTTGCATTGGACACGTTTCTGAGACTTGGACCATCACAGCAGAATATGTCACGTGATTTCATTGGTTTACCAAATCATACAATTCTAGAAAGAGGGAGAAATAATTGACAAGTGGTCCCAAAATTGTGTCAAGACCCTCTGTTGGGTCACAGGAGAGGATGAGATGGGTTTCAAGATAGCACTTATATGAAATACACTTTCATTTACATTTGGAACACTTGTTACAGTGACCTGTAGTTTCTTGATGCGGTTCATTTGTGTTTGTAAATAAAAACAATTGTTTTGCACATAGTTTTTAAAACGTAAAATACAGTGATGTGAAAAAATATTTGCTCCCTTCCTGATTTCCACTGTTATTGCATATTTATCACACTGATCTTTAGACAAATGCAATGTTAGAGAAACTACTGAGTAAACAGAAAACACAAGGGTGATATGGGTCTTTGATAACTTTTTAAAATTAAATAAATGAAATAATTTCAGAAATTTTCATTTACTCAGGTTTCCTTTTGTCTAATAGTACATTCTGTCTATTCAGTGTGACAAATATTCAATATTAGAGGAAATCAGGAAGAGGGTAAATACTTCTTTGCAGAGCACTGTACATTGCTACATGCTAATATGCATGGAATCTGATGTGAATTTAGATTCGGATATGTACACTGCAGGGGTCTAGCCAAGGCAGCATCTGATACAAGGCAAAGCCACTTGCATTGTGTCTCCCTTCTTTATTAATAAGACGCCATGTAATTGAGGAATCTCAAAATTGAAGTTTTGACAATTATAAACCAAAAGTAATAATAATAATAGGGTGAAGTGTGGCTTTCTCCCTAAATAGATATGTGATAACGCCAGACCTTATGATAGCTCTGATAAATTTAGAGTCATTCAAAGCCATTTCATGTTGCATTCCAGTCATGGCTTTGAAGTGGAGTCGGGGGAAGGGGGTGTCTCTATATCTTGGAACATGATGACTTGAGGCCGGCTGGGATCATGGAAGATGAATGTTGATTCTTTCTTAATTCCAAAAATGGGTATTTTGCTTGTCCTTCCATTTGTATGTGGAATATGGAATATGGAATCGTGTCACAGAAATATTTCAAAGAATTGGTAATAGTTTCAATGAAGACATAATTGCTGTATATTGCTGCTTAGATCTTATAATTATTGATTTATGCACACTCAAAGTCTGGTAATGGTATATAACGCATTAGTTGATTTGCAGTGCATGTCTTCGTGTTTATTTATAAGAGTGAATAATGTCTACTTTTGGACTGGCGCTGCAATTAATGTTTTAAAAATAGCACTGAATATTATGTAGTATATTATCAAACTATTCTGTTTTATATCCTGTTTTTGCATCATACTGACTCTGAATTGGATATGGGCAGTGTTGCTACAATGCAGGCCTGTTTCAGGGCTTGACAGAAAACAGTAGAAATGCAGCTGTTGACTATTACAAGGCTTTCTCTCTTGAGGGACACAGATGCTTCTTCTATCCACTTGCTTCTGTATTGATCTCATTTCACAATATCCCCAATCCTGCTGAAAATATATGTAATTGTTTGATAGCAACAACATGTCAGTATTTGAAAAAAACTCCACAGTGAAGGGAGGGAGTAGAACACCAGCAAACAGCATAAAGGCTTTGGACCTTACTTCTTTTCTTATTGATATTGCTTTTTTAAATTATTCTGCTCAATAGAGAGTTCTTTGAGAACTGTGGTCAGTGTGAATGGAAAAACCTTGTGAAGCAATTTTGCCCATTTATGTTGTAGAAACTGTATTTCCACAGAAGCGTGCTTTCCTTTTGCAAAAAGAAGCACGCCGGGAAGCAGATTGGGTCTTCTGTGAGCCAGCAGTAAGAAACATGTCTTATTTTTTGTCAATTCCAGCGTTGTTTTAGCACTTCTGAAAACTCGGGAGGCACCTGTTGCAGCTCCTGAGATGTGTCTGTGTGATGTCTCACCTGAGCTACTTTTTGTATGTTTTATTTGAAGGTCGCACTGCACATGCAGGGATAGGACAAGGATGATGAAAACAGTGTGTATGCATTTGGTTGGACTTGTAGAGGATCAGGAGGAAATAACTTCCATTAATTCAAGGTGCTGCTTCAGACCTAATCATAAAATATTCATTGCCTCCTGAGAATTCGGTTTGTTTTGCGGATGTCTGTGTGGTGTGATGGCGCCTTTGTCTGAGAATTCCTTGCCTGTCAGGAACTGGACTGGAACTGGAATGCAATTGCTCTTTTGATTGATTCAAGTCGCTAGAATGTTTGGTTTTTCCGCTATTGAGATCATGGCATCAGAATATACGTAACCCATTGGACAGCGTCTAACCCTGGTGCATGGAAAAGGGCACCATCTTAAAATGAAACAGTTGTAGACAGTTTGCTGTTTGCTGAAATACTCATCGTTTCTTTTGGTCATAAGCGCAATGCTTTGTTTGCTGTGTGTTACCTACAAGACTGGATTGACAGTGTTTAAGCACTTTAAACCCAGCAGGAGATGGGCTTGAAAAACCATGTGGGAATCATTTTGTTTCTGCTAAATAAATATATACTTTCAGTAATCCATCTTACTCAATTTTTTAATTTTGACGTAAAAGCACAAAAATGACCACATTTCATAGGTAGAGAACACAACGCTGAAGGAAAATATAGCTTGTTCTTTTTGTTTCCTGTGAGCAACTGTGACATTTGACCTCTGACACCAGCACCTGGACACAGAATGGTGTGGGCCCCCTGAACCTTGGACTCGACCACCTGCAGGACCTCTAATGTGCCTTTGTGTAGCCTGTAGGCTGAGGAGGCAGATTTGGACAGGGATCCATTAGTATTCCTTCTCATGTTCCACCCGGTCAGGTCATCCTTCACTCATTGTTGCATCCCACTGTGGGGTGGCTGCTCGGCTGCAAACCAGACTGGTCCTCTGTTTTTGTTTGGTTTTTCCCTGTGTTTTCACAATCAGCTTTGTTGAATGCTTTTGATAAGAAGGCATCCACACAAGACTGCACACATTTCCTGTTGTGTTCCTATCTCTTGTTCACAAAAGCTGTGATACTGAGTCTCAGAGAGAACAACCCCCCCCCCCGCTTTCATTCCCTATGAACTCTCGGTCCAGGTGCTTCAGTAGTACGTAGCCTTTTCGTATCCTATTTAGCAGAATCCCCCCCAAAATATTTTAATCTGAGGAGTTATAAACCCATTCAAAAATGTATATGCCTTCGCCTTTTCACCATGCCTGGTGCTGTAGGTCACATTTACCTTCAAGCTGGCACCCTTCCCAGTGCAATGCCTTCTGGGAGCCTCTTGTCTGGGTTTCTGTGTCCTCTGTATGCAGTAAGGGGAGCTGGTCACAGCAGGTTTTCTGAGCAGATGGGGGGATGTAAGCATAAAATGATCATTGATGTATGGCACCCAATTTATCACTCTGCTGGCTTCTGGTTGGGTTCATATTTTCCAAGGGTGCGGGAGACTGTGCGGTTGCCGGGGTAATACCAATGAACTTCACTGGTATCCTCCAGTTTTCCTCGTATGCACCCCGGCACCTTGTACCTATGCGACTCGAGCCTCATTCATCATCTTCCGCTGACAGTGGGACTGGAATGATGTTCCGGGGGAAAAGCCTTAAGTGAGCAACGCTTTCTCCTTTGACAAATCTGAGCTCGTCAGTCTCCTGGCAAAAAATATTTTTCCTCCAGGTCACTGGAGAATCCTCTCCCTCATTAACCAGAAATGAAGAGCCCTAGATTGTCATGGTCAATGTATGCTATCTAGCAAGAAGGCTCTGCTTTGAGGGTAAAGAAGAGGTCATTTCATTATGTCTATGCTTTCATTAGGGCCCATATAATGTCTTGTTTACGAGGCTTGATTGGGCGAGCTGTGGGGCTTTGCTTCACGGGATGACCTTACACATTAAATTAGATCCAATTATCCAAATGTTCTGCAGCGCAAACATCAGGCGCTAATCGTCGTTCTGAATGTTGTGTCTACGTGCATGCGTGTTCTGTTTGGGCCCGTTCAGATGTGGAAAGAGAAGTGACAGCTCTCTCCCTATCCACACTCATTCATCACAATCCTCCAGAGGAAAGGGGAGGACCTGTAGGGGATTTATCCCTCTCCTTTTTTGATCTAATACCGTTAATCTGGGAATTTGTAGGACAGAGCCTTGCAAATTACCCCTGGATAATGGGAAGTTAATTGAAGTCTTCTCTCCAAGCAGTGGTTAGAATCAGCAATAAATCAGATGAAAAACACCTTGAGATACAGGTAGAAACTATAATTTTTGAGCCTAATGTACTGTATTAGAGAATTTCACAGACACTGATCTAGGACTCATTCACACGTTTGGCCAAGGTGATGACTGATTTGGTCTGGGATGAAGGATAATCAATGTCAGGTGAAATCATAGCGTATAGTGCTAGTGAATGTCAACCAGTAGACTTATGTAATGCACCTTACAGTCCAAGTGAAATGTGGTCAGTAGTGGCCAATAGCTTCATAAGGTGATTTATAAGCTTGCATTTGCTTATGAATTAACTTTAGCATTGCCCTAGGAGGGAAAGCTTCCATCAGTAAGGGTATTCCCTACCTCATCACTCAATAACCACTATGCTATTTGATTGAGCACCTGCAACCTGCCTGTACCAGCTGCTTCAATTACACAGACCTTTCGTCTGTACACATACAGTAGCACAGTAATTCTCACAGCTCAGCTGGGTGTGCACAGGAGCGCAGCAATAAGACCTATAGTTGCAACTGGGTAATGCAAATTTAGAGTGAAAAATTAGGAATTAAAAAACAATAGTCTGGGTGAATATTCTGACTTCAATGAGCATTTGACATACAGACATATTAATTTTTTTTAAAATCTACAGACATAGCATTAGGGTTGGGCACTGAAACCCCGTACCACAATGTCACCGATTCCCATATGACTGGTACCTACTGGACTGAATCACAATGCAGATTTTGGTGCCTCATGCCACTAACTAACTCGCTCTGTTAACTAAGTCAGTGACAACAGATACCTTTAGCAAGCTAGCAAACTTTAAACTCAGTCAAAATGAAGAAATAAAGCAAAATGGTATAAAATGTAAACATAAAGCATAATTTAGACATAAATTAAAATAAACAATGAATTGAAACAATTAAATTGTTCAAATTCTTTACCTTTGGAATAAAAAAGGTGTTGTTTAGTATCTTCATTTGCTCTTTAATTTAAAGAAGGTATCGGTTCAGACACCGTTTATGTCCCAGCACTGTTTGAAAAGTATTGTTTCAGCATTGGTATCGGCAAGATCTAAACAATACCCATCCTACAAGGTATTAGGTCTGGACATACTTCTTCATCTCTAAGTGATATGTAATTGTACAGTTTACTTCTGGGGTGGAATTCATTTGAGGCGTAAGTCTCAACCCCTTACTCTGGCTTTTGTCAATTTCTGTGCTGTAGACTGGGGTGAGAGTGGAAGGGCATTCATAGCCACCATCATGCATGCAGGTTTTAACAGGTGTCATGCAGACACATTATAGCTCACTCTTACCATTTACTCTATTGTGTTGAAAGTATTACCATGGAAACTAGCTAATGCACTCCTTGTTGAACTATACATGCATGTGATTTTCAAGAAAAGAAAAGCTCCAAGCTAGTACCACCTTCTTGAAGGCAATACAGTAGTTGATATAGTACGGGTAAACACTGAGTCTTTGTGTAATGGTCAACAAAAATCATCGGGTAACTCAAAGCTTTTACCAGCTGTGAGCTGTCATAGTATAAATTTGAAATATCAAGCTTCAGAATTCTAAGTCTCATATTATAACACGTAATTTCAGGTGTTTAATCTGTTGTTAAAAAAGAGAATTCAGATATTAATTCCTAATTTAGGAAAACAAATCAAATTCAATATCTCTCTCTTGATATTGAATGTTAAATAGAAAGACCTTTGGCACATTGGTGTAACTTGACACCAACTTGGAAACCCCCCCCCCCCCCCAACAAACAATGCGGTCAGACTAAACAATGGCTATGTTTACATTCATAGCAATACCCCAATTATTGGGAGCAATCAAATAATGTGATTACTCCAGTCGACGCGTTTACAGGATTCTTTCCATACTCAACATATTCTCAAGGAAACGGTGTACACGACAGTCATGCTTGTTTTCATTCGGGACCTTCCACTTCTACCAGACATGCACAGTTTCCAAATGCTGAAAGAACTCAGAGCAAGATGTGAGCATGCACCAGAAAATGGTGCATGCTCAAATTGGCCAAAAATCCAGGTGTCTTATTGGGTTTTTAATATGCCCATTATGACCATATGCTGATAAAAAATAATCAGAATAAGGTATTTATATGACCGTTTCAATAATCAGAGTATTGCCAGAATTGTGGTAAGATTGTATTGGAGTATTACTGAGCTTGCAAACACACCCACTGTAACCACAAGGCCACTCTCCAGGATAACAGGTTTATTTCTATAATTAAAATTATTTGGGCTTTTTTATATCACTTCTTTTAAGGAAATAAGGAAAGATTACCATCAGTTTATTTTCAAACACAAGGCTGCAATCAGACTCTGTGAAGCTCCCTTGTTGCTTCTGTGATGCTGTGTGCTATCTACTATTTGTTTTGGAAATGAATGAGCATGTCACTCAAACAGTGCTGTGACCAGCAATCAACCCTGACAGCGCCCTGACCTTTTTGACCTTTCTATCTCACCTGTCTTAGGATTTTAGACTCCAGCCTTGACCTTTCACCTCTGCCTGGTTTTCCTCTGTCCCCATTATGCGCGATAGCCTGTGGCGGCTAGGAGGAAGCTGCCTTCTTTGATCCGAAGCCCACAAAGATTAAATAAAGAGTGACAGGGTGCTCCAAACTAAAATACGAAGAAGGTAGGAGGAGGAAGAAGAAGAAGAAGAAGAAGGCATAAATGCCCGCTCTGAATGAGACGTTCAGCTATACAGCATAACGCAACTGGCACCCAAGGTTCAGTGGTCACTTCCAGCAGACACAGGTACTGTGTAAACGCCTGAGGTTGTGGGAGCGTTAGCATAGCTACCATAAGCAGTGCTCTGCCTGTGGGCTGACAGAGGCCTGCTATGCAGTCAGAAAGCTTTCAGAACACACAACTTAATGGACTCAGACAGACTGCAGGAGAAATAGCCCCCATTCTGCTGCCCCCTGCATCCTCCACCGCCCCTCTACCCCCAACACCTCCTCACACCAGACCAAACACAACCTTTTTCTCTTTCCTCTGGTTAACTAGTTTTTCAACATCAGGCTGATTTATGCCCTGAAGGCAGAATGACATTAGTACTGTGGCGATGTCTCAAGTTACTGCATGTGAAGACAAACACACATGCATAAATGCACATACATGCATGCATAAATACACATACATGCATGCATAAACAGCGAACACGTGTATACACAGATAAAAAAAAAAAACAGAAAATATGAATCAAATAAAGAGAACCTTTCATCAGACAACAGATGACTTTTAAATCCTCTAAAGGCAAAGTATTCTTCTCATAGAGACCAGATGGTGGCGGGGGCTTTACGGCAATATCTCAATGTGTCTGGCCAAGGGTCTCTCATGTACAGGCCTGATTACCTCTCACGTTGTTTTTCTGTTTTGATATTGTTTTTTTAAAGCACAGTTTTATACAGCTTCTAGGGATTTTGTTTTAGATTTTCTGCTTTTCATATTTCAAATGTGCTGTCAAGAGCTGTCTTCTCTTTGCCTATCATAACGTACACTGCTGGAACAGCGCCATGGCTGTCTAATGAAGTCCGTAAAAGTGAAATTCACATTACTCATAATAACACTGGAAACACAAATATTGTCTGCCACAACAGATATTTCAAGTAGTAGTTAGATTTAAAGTAGTAATTAGAATATTAATTAAATATACTTATTCTTATACTTATACTCGCCTTCTTTCTCTCTGTCAGTCTCTCAGAAACACACAGGCACAAATATGCATACATTGTTAGGGAAAAAGCTGAAAGCAAGCTGGAGTTTGTGAGTAATTAATAAGAGCCAGAGGGGGGAAATACATTACACAACCGTAATTTCTGTGCACTAATTCACTTCTCTTTGAATGATAATAAACACAGGATGGAAACCTGCTTTGACCTCAAAGATAGAGGCTCAAGTCTGCCTGGCAGCCTTGAATGCTGCTTCCTGCCCCAGCAACTTTTCTCACTCTGGCTATTGGTGGGCTGTCAGGATCACATGACCAGGTGCAGGCCAATCCTATGTAAGTAGCATTTTTTTCAGGTTTTGTTATGCAGAAAGTGTCAAGCAAGGAGACTGTATAATCCCAGATGGCTATGTCTAGGTTTATCCACATCATGCCTTTTTTCCAATTAACTGGAAAGTTGTCTCACTGGTTTAAATCAGTATTAGATAATGCCTGTCTATTTCAGTCTAAGAAAAATCCACCTTTACATTATCTGGTTTGTTAGTATTCAAGGTTATTTTAGTCTGAAATCTTTGTTCCTTTTAAAAAATTTTAACTGAAGCTTTCAGGTTTTAACCCCAAGTGAGGCGTTACTGAATTGCAAGTCACTGTACATTACTCGTAGTGCTTTCGTGAATACGTGGCAGTACATATTCAAAACATTTCACACAAAATAAATGAATAAAAACATAAATAGAGGTTATATGCTAAACAAATAAATCATGTAACACAGCTTTTTTTTTTTTTTTAGAGTTCTTTGGTGAACTTTTTCAAGAGAATTCTATGAGCTTTTTACAGTAGACAGGCGAGGATCATCCCAGACTTCTCTCGGCGTAGTAGAAAGCGGACATACTGTGCTCAGTGAAATGAGATGCGGGAGTAACTACTGGTAAATGATTGAGGTGCAGAACATAGAAATGTTACATAAACACACACACACACACACACACACACACACACACATGTGCATGCACACAGGCAGACACACAGATACAGACACAGACATGCACACACACACTCACACACAATTCATCACTGTCAAGTGTACATAGTCTATGGCTGCATGTAATTTCATCCAGGACACTCTAGCAGGCTTGCACAAAAGCGAAAACGTGACGTGTGTTAAAATCACTCATTTAGGCCCATTCAGGAACCAAATGCCTCCCGTGTCTCTTCCTCGGGTGCCTGTTGTAATGTGCCGTTGAGATAGTGGTGACATCGGGCCTGACATTTGTGGGCTGAGTGGAGAGAGGGCTCTTTGTTTGCGGGTTGAGTGTGTGTCAGTCTGCCTCAGACAGGGACGAGCTTTCAGTCATTCAGCTACCACTTATCAGCTTCTTGCAAAGCTCCTCTTGTCACAAACTATCCTTTACTGGGGAACAACGTCATTAAACCGTAATGGAACATTCTATCATCTCATTTTGTCCATAACTCTCGCTCTTAATTCTATGAGACTTTTTCTGAAATCTTTTTCTCTCTTCTCTTTTTATTAAATTTCTTCTCTTTTTTATCTCAAGAGCAGAGCTTGGCTTTAAACATCACTGGACAACCCAGCTTTGGTTATTGTTGATGAGGTGTGATTATGTTCAGTAGTTTTTTGAGTGGTGCTGCAGTCCTGAATTGTATCTCTACTCCTTTTTGAGGGGTGATTGAAGATGATTTGCCCTGTTTGCAGCACCATGATATATCTAACTAAACTAAAACATGACTAAAATCTGGCTAGTAAAGTTGCAGTTTAAATGCACACACTCGCCTGATCATGTCTTTTATAGTGTTGTCATGTTTGCACATGTTGAAGGATTTGGCTGAAGGGTTTGCTGTGGAGACAGGGACGGTATGTGGCGATCCTGAATGATTTAGTGGAAACAATGACACTGCATGGCACAGATCATGGTCTTTTCTTCAGGGAACCCAGTCCACAATTCACTGCTGACCAGTACTGACGTGAATGCGGTTTGTTGGCATTTAGCTATTTTTAGTTGCGAGTGAATGTGGGTGTTCAAACTCTCTGTGAAGCAATGTTTAACTGTTTGCAGTTCACACACTGTGCATGGTATTTAAAAACAAGCTTTCAAGTTCCAATCTGCATTTAACTTAAAAAATGTTGGTATTATGTCTAAGAATGTTATTCTGACCTAAAATGATAAGAAAATCTAGTTGGAATGTGATGTGAAAAGAAGTTCTGGGTCATTATCTGACACTGTGTTCCATATCTTTATTTTTATCCATCCCTCTTTAAAGAGTTCTATGCAGAACATCAAACAAAACCCAAACAATGCTCAGAGCTGTTTTACATGAGACTGGAAAAATGATGTAGGCATGTCATTAACCGTCTAGAAGATAATTGTAGCCACTGCAGTTATTGTTGCGACTATGTTGTAGAAATGTTGTCAGAATGTAGCATTTTAGCTTGGGGGTCTTCACGAGGAGGAAACCCAGCCTTATCATTTTTTCCCGTTCTTTTTCCCAGAACGCTGATGATGCGCCTGGTTTATTATGCGTCTCTATTGAAGGGATCGGGGGCTGCATGCCAGTGGTCTGCGGGCCCCCTGAAGGTTTCCGGGAACCCTGCTTCTGCTATTGAAGCAAAGGTCAGATTAGCATGTCGCCAATGGGTGATCGCCTTGTGAACTTTACCTTCCGCGACCGCAGGAGTGTACGACGGGCCACGTGGTGATCTTCTTTGCATTGCTCAGTCGAACAATGCCTTCTTTCCTTGCTCAATGCTGTGGCTGTGTATGTTAGGAGTGCCCTCTGCCTATTTCCAAGACTCTTTTACTTGGGGTTTGTTCCTATGAAAATCCTAAACTGTGTCTGTGTGATGTAAACCTAAGTGTTTGGTTAGAAAATAGCATATTCATCTTTTGACCTCAAATGCCTTAAGTATATAGCAAACATAACGAATTGCACTCAACCATTACCATACTTTTGGAGGGCGACTGCATAAAATGCAGTGCATAAGTGTTTGGACAGTGACACAGTTTGTGTTGTTTCATCTCACATTTGGCTCACTGCACATCGGTTTTGAAATGAAACGATGAATATGAGGTTTAAGTGCAGACTATCAGCTTTGATCTGAGGGTGTTTGAATCCATATCTGGTGCTCTGTGTAGGACTGAGCCCTTTTTATACATGGCCCCCATTTACACGATGATATGAGGCTAACACACAACTTGGGCCTTAACTGGTCAGCTCTGGAACTACTATTATTTCTAGTAGTCTGCGCTGCTTGCTACTCTAGGGCTTAGAGGGGAGAATTTTAAGGAAAAATATTCCATGGAAAAGTTTTTGTCCCACTGCAACATATTTATGCAATTGCAGTGCTGGGCAACTACACACAATTAACAAACAAACCCTGAAAACCAGGTCAATTTATTTTTAGCAGTTTACTTCTCTTTAGAGTGTGCAAAGCTCAGTCACAGGAAGACACAAACTGAGCAGCCACTCCCAGGTTTGCCCCTCTGTAAATCAAGCCTACTTAGGCTCTTACCACATGAACCTGGGATTTTATTTTCAGTGTAATGCCACACTGTACAGAAGCTGTATTTACACAGAAACCCTGTATGTTTTAATAAAGCCACAAGGATCAGCCACCCAGACTAGGCCCACTCCAAAAGAAATAAGTCTCCTTGTTCTTTGAATTGATTAAGTGTCAGTTTAATTATTATATACTGGCAGGAGTCTCTTCATATTTTCATCACATAGCTCTTTGAAGCTCAGGTCTGTTCTTGGCAAGGAACACTGAGGCATTGTGCAGTTCAAAGAATTTGTTTTCAGAGGTACATGGTACATGAAAAAAGGTACAAAGTACATGAAAAAAACTTCTTAGAAGCAAAATAATAACATAGAATTAAAGCTGTAACTTTTAAATTCTTGCACGTATGCACAACAAGACAACAAGTAACTGTTTGCTAAACATATACAACATTATTATTATTGCTTTGAGGTCTTTCTAGTTACGCACAGCATTTTCATTTTAAACAAATGCTATTTTAGCAATCCTCCGGTCAGGAATACACTTAAGACTTTGCAGTTTCACAGTGAAGAGGGTCTATATCAGCGTTTCCCAACCGCGGCACTCTGGTGTGCCGTCAGGCGAGGTCAGGTGTGCCGTGTGAAAAATCCTTTAAAAAAATTTTTCATGTTCAAATGAATTAAAAAAACTTAAATGAACAAATCCCCTTCACAAAAGCCAAAATAAACGTCATTAAAATGCATATAGCTTAATTAAAGCCCCAAAAAGAACATTTAGGCCTGCGTGCGTATGTGGAGGGGGGCTGCAGATGTTTATTTTTTATGCTTTTGAGAGTGGTGTGCCATGAGATTCTGTAAATATGGAAAGTGTGCTGCGGAAAGAAAAAGGTTGGGAAACACTATATAGGTCTATATAGGTTCTTCATCAGTACATAACATTATATTTGAGTCCAGCAATAATGTTCTTGCCTTGCTAAACTGAAAGCAAAATAATAAAAAAAAATAATAATGAGAAGAAGAAGAAAAAGAAGTAAAAGAAAAAGATGTGTGTATACAACGTGTATACATGTATATATTTACATTTTACATTTTGGTCTAATATCATTGTTCCACTCCCAGTAATGTCATCCTAAATAACATTTAACTGTGTACAGTGTATAACCTGGATGGCCTATACATTGTCTATTCTTATTCTATTTTCCATAATTTATCTTAATTATTTACCATAGTTATTAGTCAGATAGGTACACATTTACTTGCATGCAAATTCATAGAATCGACCATAAGACCAAACCGTTAGTAATTTTTGTATTGTAGATATGGCACTGAGCTATAATCTTATTTTTATGGTCTCAATAATGTCTGTTTCCCATTTTTTCATCAGTCTTGCCTTGAGTGTCAAATCATTACCATTGCTTCCATTCCTATTTTAAAAACTGATTTAATAATTCTAGAATTGCGTCAATTGCAGTATGACCTGTAAAAAAATGAATGTTCTTCAGCCTCTATGAATTATGGTACATTTTTGTTCAGACACATTTTATTGATGTCTCATCTTTAATTTATGGTGATGAATAAACATGATGGGGCACTCACACCCTGAACTGAAACCTGGAATATTTGTGCAATGAGCCTTAAAATAAGAAGTCACTGGTGCCACTCTTCACCAGGAAAGATTTAGATTCCCTAGATTTGGGACCACTGGGTTTTCCACCAAACACGCACTAAATAAACAGCGAATCGACAAGAGTCCCGTTCCGGTTATGCTCTTTCTCCCGGGAATGTCAAGAATTATCCTGTCTAAAGAAAGTCGGTTTGGAGGGAGACAAATAGCATTTACCACAGGTGCAGTGTGTTTAAGGCAAATACAGGAGACGTGGAGACCTGCAAAGTGAACACATTCAAAGCGGCACTTACACACTTAGCCGAGGACGGCGGAATCCCAAACAGAAATATCCCTGCCCGTTTGCAGGGTTGGGGGATGCTGAGAAGCGGGCAGTGCGATGTGGAGAAAGCCAGACGATGTCAGAAAGAGGACATCCGGCGTAACGAGCCCTCCCTTATCCTTCTCCGCAGTGCCTGGAGCATGGCCCCATTCGGCGCTCGCTCATTATGAATGCTGCTCATAATCTGAAATAGCAGTTGGCATGATTGGAATATTTATTGAGGATGTGCAGTATTGGAAAATTAATCACGTTATCTGGGCAGGACCATGTTGCTAGGAGCAGCCAGCAGAATCCGCCAGTTCTGGCTCCCAGCCATCAGCTGTCACCGGATCCACTTTTCGGGGATTAGATTCTAAATATATTGCGTTTTATTTTCTTTTCCTGAAAAAGATAAACAACTGGGTGGGCATCATTTGGTGCAGGGTCAAGGGATCAGCTGCATCGCTCGTGGTCATAAGCCTGCTTTCTTCTGCTGTTTTTCAAAAAGTACACGTCTGTGATGCGGCTTGCATCATACAATGCTTTTTGACAATTTAATACACCACCTAGAACTGGAGACCACTGACACCCTTTTTTGATACCTCTTTTGAGGCACCACAAGTGTTCTTTTCGATAAAGACCACCATGAGAAAAAAAAAAACCCTAGCAAGAGGAGATATTACAGAGCCTCATTCCTTTTCTGTAAATGAAAAGACAGTGGATGAAAAGTCTGCCATCCTTATGTATTTTTCACTTTGTCCGGACCGGGGAAAAGCAGACGGGTAACAGACAGAGATGCAATCATAGTACAGGAAGTGCTGTGGCAGATGATTGAACAGCCAGCTGCACTGGTAATACCGATATGGGTTGGTTGCCCTTCCGACAGCACACACCGTCTTCCTAGACCGTCATTACCACCTATACACCTCTGTGATTGGTTTATTCTGACAGACAGAAAGGCAGGCAGGTACAGTATTTGGACAGGCTTAATCAAAAACCTGTTGATATGATATAACACTGATGAGGGTAAAAACGAGCTGTATATATTCTGTGGTTTTTCGGTTTGGCGCCATGGATGAGAGCGAAACTTAGAAATCAATTTCTCAAATGTTTCTTATTATACAGCTGTCTCTCAGCATAAAGCAGCAGTATTGGATACAATATGTTTTTGGATTGCGGAAGTACTATTTATTATCTGTGTTCATATCTGAAGCTCTGTGGACTGAACTACTTTTGGGGGCATGAGATACTGAACTTTAGTGGTACACGGTAAACAAAGCTGCCTCTTTCCAGCCCTAGTAAAAGGGCTTTAAAAGGGCTGAAGAATTTGTGAGGTATGCGATTGTTCCAATTGATTTTCCAATAAAGAACCAGAATATTGGATGATAAACAACTTGTGGAAACAAATCTAATGCATTGGAGACAAATTAATCATCCATTCCTCTCATTCTGTCTGTTGAAAGGGGATGATTGAAAGAGACCAGGGTTTTCTTGCAGAGTATCTCGCAGTGGTTAGAAACAGGGAGGCCTTCACGTATACAGTCCTGTTCGATTTTGTGAAGTGACTGGGGTGTGAAATTTGATCAGGGCTTTTTGAAATACAGCCAGATTTTCGCAGAGGTGCTGGGGTGAACGCAGAGCTTCTCGTTAATGAGTGGAGTGGACGCAGCATTTCTGCAGAGATGTGAAAACCAGCCAAGGTCATTCAGTTAGACAGCTTGCTGATAACCAAAATTTCAAGGTACTGACACAGTAACTTCAGAGGCCTGAGCTGACCCAGTTCACTATACGCTGAATATTTTAGCTTTATGAGGATTCTCAAAAGAGAGAGATTTCATTTTTACTTTCAGCTCATCATGGTACAATAAGTATTATCAATCATGCGCATTTGCGCATGCCTCCCTCTACTCTCCAGCCTATGCCTGATAAATATATATTAGTTTCGGCTTGTTTGGTGGGGCAGTTGTTACCAGCAATTGCTTCGCTTGCTTAATTCTGCACCAGCGGTTGTGTCACAGACATAAAAGGCAAGGTTAAACCAAGCGATTACAGCCATTTGCATTCATTTGCAAATCCAATGAAGTCAAAACAATTAGTGTGTTTGGGGCGTGCTGTACATGATTGATGTAGCTGTCTAGCGCAGGCATTGTGGTGGGAACAAGCTGAAGAAGCGGCAGACACAAATCACTCTGTGTGTACCTCCACGCCTTTAGGCTGTCGTTCCCCCCACGGAACATGCCGGAACACCTCCAAGCCTGGTCGACAAGATTAATTTTAAGGTCCATATCTGATCTTTTCTGCCTCTTTTGATTGAATGGGTGTAGATACTGGCAAAGGTTTTAATAGACCAAAAAAAAAGAAAGAAAGAAAAAAGAAGGAAGCTATTTGTCAGGATCAGAGCCACGAATGGATACATTTTAAATTAAAGAATAACTTTCCAGTCTTCTTCCTGACATGTCTCCTCAGATGCTGAGCCAGTGCAGATAACCAACAGATTACACTTAAATTACACAATTTCCGCTTGACACCACTGTCAAATAGGGATGGGAGGGACAGGGTGAGGGTCGGGGGGATAGCTGGCGTGTTTTGGGGTGTGGGTGAAGGTCACAAGGTTATAAGGTGGAGAACTCATGTACTGTATAAGTTTTCATGGGGAAAAACATTCCATAACAAAATTGATGGATGAATACCAATGCCAAGGAATTCTCCGTCCAATGAATGCTGGAGTAAAAATTGCTGCAGATACACAGACCTGTAAATATTCCCATGTTCCATTTAGGTCGGAACAGTTCAAAGTATGAAGCACTTAAAGGGCAAGATGTCTGGCAACCTCTCTTTCAGACATAGTTTATATATTTCTCCCCAGAAAGATACCAGTTTTCTTTTTTTATTCAGTTAAAATTCTTTGTAGCAAGCCTGTCCTTGAATAGGGTTCATTCGATTTATCTCCTGCCACACATGGCTTAACAAAGGAGTTGCCCAGATATACACACAAGCCATCGCCAAATGTAACAAACCAAATCCTTTCTAGGTACCCCTTGTTTGAAAAAGAAGAAAACCTAATATTTGCTGACACTGTACAGCTGTATGACTTATTTCATATGTCTGATGCTTGGTCTGTCAGACCTCTGAATAACTTCCACTACACTTTCAGTCAAAAGGTATACAAACTGCCAATAAATGTACAAATGCTAGTCACTGAGGTGATACCCAGTAGGTGTATAAATGTGTACCACTAGCCAACAATACAGTTTTTTTGTACCTTTTTTGCTTGTAAACAGTGCTTATTTGTGCCCAAATAGAACATTACTGTACTTTCAGAGTACACTTGGGAAATGTGTTCCTTTAAGAACAAAAATGTACCTCCACTACACATTTATTTCTGAGAGTGTATGCATAGAAATTTTTAGAATGGCTCAATCGTTAATCACAAGCTTAAAAAAACAAAAACTTTTAACCTTTAACTGGCACACCACGAAAAAACAAAGTCAAACACTCTGTTTATTTTTTTTTGCTTTCAGAATGTACATTATACTGCTCTACTAATTAATCCAAGTAATTAAAGTGCCATTTTTGTAGTATGAACCTCAGTGAACCAGCTACATTCTTGATTAACAGTTAAAGTAGATGTCCATCATTCTACAAATATCTGAAAATAAGTCAGAATATGGTATACCTACCACTTGGTCGAGCAGGCTGTTAAATGTCAGGGTTATATGTAAAATTATGCCATATGTTTTAAGCACTGTGAAATTCCTAATAAACATGAGATACAACATTCCACAATTTACAGGAAGTTTGTCATTTTTGTTATTTTCTGAAAGGTCAACGGAGTTCTGAATACAGTTACAGACCAGGCTGGGGGAAAGCAGCAGAGACTCAGACGTGGGAGTGAGAGGCACAGCACCCCATTGTGCGTTAATTCTCTGATGCTCACAGATGACAGCTGTGCTTTAGTGAGATAAAACAAGAACTGTTTACAGATTTCTGTAATCCTAATAGCCCGGCTAAGCGCGGCTACAATCGGACACATAATATGATTGAATGCACATTACATATATTAGAAACGTGTTTTAAACATCTGGTTTGTTTTTTCAGTCCTTAGTATGCTTTTTGAGGGCTGAAGCCAGGCACAAATATATGCACAGCATGTTGTTTTGTCTAACAACTTTACTCCTCATGCAGTTTCAGCAGAGGATTAACAAGCTGTACAGCTGGAGATGCATTGGCATGCGTTCTGCTATTGACAACTGAGAGAACAGAGAAGCAGGTCGATTTACAGGAAAACTTTCTTTGCCTTGGTTAGCTTTTCAGGTCCTGCTTTATCTAATGATGAAGATGTTAATTCTTCTGCAGGAGACCAATGTAAAGTCAGCTCTGGCCAGTGGATTGTTTAGTTTGAAATGAATTCAAGTGCACATAAAGGTTCTGTGTCGGTGGACAGTGAACACTGTGAAAAAGGAAACAAAAAGCACTTTATGGTGATACTGGAGATGGAACAGCATGTTGGAGGTGACAGAGACTGGATTGGCGAGCTGCTGGCCTGTCTGTTTGGCCCGCTCTAAACGTCATAAATATGGCCGGCCATTTTGTTTCCTCTCGCTACCGGCGTTTTCACCGCCTCCTTTGTGGCACGCCAGCTCACATGTGCCTTTTCAGGGCTCCTCAGAGGCCTTGCTGGCCAGACCACAAAGAAATTTGGAAATGTTCGGTAATGCCTAGAATCGGTTTTGCACTGTTTTAGAGTTTACAGAGCAGTTCCCAGAAGAAAGCTCCTTCCCTGGGTTGTTAGTGTTGTACGTATTTGCCATTCAAAAATAATCATAACAAGGTCTTTCGTGAGTCAGTGCACCACTTCTTTGACCTTTCGGCTCTTTAAACTTGCAACTTTGAAATATAGGGCCCACTGGTCAGACATTTGGAAAGAGGAAAACACATCTCTTTAAGATAACAAATGGCAAAATTTTCTTCTGTAACAGCTCTCACTTCTTTATTCCAAGAGACCATCTGCATTTAGACTAATATCCTCTCTGTAGGCAAGGCAAATGGTAAGATCACGTCTGACTCTAACATCATGTTTTAGTCTCTGATATATCTGTGTTTTATGGAAATGCACCTTCTTGCTCAACAACTCTTCCTCCTGTACATGTACGAAACAAATAACTAGATTGCTAGCATCGACATGTGTCTGTCTATGTGTATGAACCTAGCCTGAAAAGCTATGATTTGGGGGCCAAGGCACTATGGTGTAAAGCTTGCAGAGGGTGATGAACTGTAACTAATGAGTAATTATCCATAGGCCACATGATTATGAAATCCAGTATTGCAGCCAAACCATAAGGCATAAAGGCTTGCGTCTTCGCACAATAATAAAGCTCACCATAAACACAATTTTCCAAATACATTATTCCCATGGAATGTACAAACATTGAATTTTTGAGAAACAATGTTGCACACACAATTTGGTGGTGTTTTATACAAAGGATATATGACTATGTCTGCTCTACCAACTGAGCCACTAGGACCCTTGTTACCAGAAATTTAAAAAATGACTGTTAGCTAGCATACTAGCAAGATTGATATGTGCAAGTTTTTTCTCCAAGATGGATTTTCATGTTTGGAGAAAATTCATGTACTGTACATCATACGTGTACGATTACTTGTTCTGCAATGGAGAATGTTCTAAGCAATGTCCTGTCTTCGAGAGAGGACAGGATTTGACAGAATTTTCTTTCATGTAACTCAAATTCACTTCACTCAAGACTGCTTTGTAAGGGTTTCCTGACTTGAGAAGATAGCCTTAATGCCTGAAGTCACATGAATCATACTTTCAGACAAGTCAGTGAGAATCCTTATTTATTGATTTTGAGAAGAAGATATGAAAAAGAACATGACATGAATAATGATACTTTGCTGCACTATTACTATACCCTAACAATGTACTGAATGTATTGTTTTTTTTTTCAGAAATGATGAATCACACAAGGGCACCACAATGACACACAGATACGTGGAGGGATACAAATCACTGAGGTTGGTGACAAATCTTTTGCTGAATATAAACAATCCTGCCACATTCAGTGATCCTGTAACCCACGCAATGTAGTGGCAAACACATGAAACTGTGAATAGTATAAGCAAGTGTGTGCTGTATAGGCTACTAATGATGTCCAAAGTGAAAAAACACTGGTTGAACGGCATTCAATAGAAAACTATACTTTTTGTGTTGAAATCAGTTTACTGGTTCAGAACTACATCATTTGACCTTAACCCCTGCTTAAAAGTAATTAGACATGTGATTAATGCACTTGAGCCTCACTGGTAAGCTATTACCATGACAACATTTAGAATGTCCCATTCTGCCTTCGATTTCCCAATTATCCTAAAGAACAAGGCGAAATACAAACAAACCATCTCCTGTAAAAGAAAATCCTTTTGAAGCAACTATGTAAATTGCCGACACATCTCTGACTGGCTGGACCCAGCGGAAAAATGTATCGAGTTCCTCCTTCCTCGGTTCAGCTTGATCAAACGACCTCTGTAATTTGGCATAATTAGAGTGGCAGGAGATGAACTGGCGTTTGAGCTAGTTAAGGCCGTGGTTGCCGAGCGCTGCTAGCCTCAGTAGGATCTGAGCTCCGCTCCTCGGGCAGTTGTGCTCGCTCGCTCGCTCCGTCTCTCAGTTCTGCCGCTGCTCTGCTGTGCATTTTCAGACCCCGCCGTTGAATCATGCCTTTTGTCTCTGACCTAATGAACTCTCTTTTTGTTTTGTCTCTCGTCTCCGGGGCAATAAACAGCAGTTACTGTTCTGCCAGCAGCCCCGCATTTTGACTCTCGCCGTACTGCGTGGAACAAATCGCTGTGCTGTGCAAAAACAGTCCCAGAGAACGTATTGTTGCTCGGTACTCCCAAAATTTCAGTGATGTTGTTTACATGACTACATAGCAGAAATGCTGTGAAAACTCTTTCTGAAATCTATGTCATCTTGGCTGGAATGCCTTTCATTTCACTGGTCTCTAATTACGAGAGTGGATTAAAAAAATAAATAAAAAAGGTAGTGTTCAGATTTTTAACATCAACTTCAAATTTCAGACGCCTGTGGTTTTCATTGCCTGTGGGGTAAGATATCAGACTCCACATTTCCTCTATTATACCCTGTATGGTACTTAAAAACTCATCTCCTCAATAGCTCTGAATTATTGCTAAAACAAAAATAAAAACAAAAATATCTGCGTTAAGTAAAAGGCAACACTTCTGCGTGGGGAATGCACTGAACATTGACTTTAAGTGCGGCTGGCTCCCTGTGAGATCTTCTGAGGCTCCTTTGATGTGGCCACAGTGTATTCAGCTTGCTTCAGCAGGATAAGATATTGGTGTTCCTAGCTGACTCTCCGTCTTGTGTGCTTACACGTTGGGGCTTTCATCAGGCTTTAATTGGCACTTGCGATGCGCCTAATAGTTCCATATATTCAGCTCCCAGTGAATTAAAAGTCACAAGTTCAAGTGCTTATTGCAGACTTGCCATTTCTTCCTCCTACACAAAGGAAGTCAAATCTGATGTAGTTTGCATGGTTATTCTCCTGTTCGTGTGTGTGTGTGTGTGTGTCCATGTGTTCTGGGGGATGGGTGTTTGTGAGGACAATTTCATTTTAGTCCACAATTGCACTCAGGGACCTGATTTAATAAATAGGAGGAGTCAGAAGGCCACATGGGGCCCAGATCCTGTTCTTTTCAAATCTACAGCACTGCTCTGCTGGTGGCAGGGAGACTCAAGCAGTTTTTTAAACAGGGAGCTTCCTGTACCTTGTATAATGTAGAAAAATATTGTCCTCATGAGTCACTCTGAGTAATTAACCACAAGGAGAGATTTCTCAGGCAGCAGGATCTAATGTTTGGCTCATATAATTAAGAAATTAATTAAAAATGATTTACCGCTTGTGTGTTATCAAGTGGCAAAGAGTTCCGTTAGACAGACCCAACAAAAACATTGGCTCTGGTTTCAGTAAGTGATTTTAGGACAGTCTGGTGTTTAATCTACTGACAAAAGTCACCAAAGCTTTAAAATGACATTAGTGGTTGGCTGCATCGCGACAGACGTAAACAAAAATGGCATGCTACATTTAAAAGATACTGTGAGATGCGATTGTCCTGGATTTTCTGGATTAAACTGGACGTGTCTAGTCACAAAAAGCTCCTCTGGTGTTGCAGCAATGTTTTTGTACAATTTCAACTTTTGTGTAAGATTGTTAGAGTGATATGTCTTATCTGGATTGTGCAGAGATTTAGTGTTTTCTAATATATATATATATATATATATGTTCCTATGTATAATTTTAAACAAAGCTATTCAAAGCAATACATTTTGAGGTGTCTGTTGCCCTGGCAAAGAGTTGGAAATGTTTCAGCCCACTTGTGATGGGAATCACTTGAAAAGAAAAAAAGGAGTCTCTCCCAGGAGGAACAAGAGATGAGCTTTCATACCGAGGGCTTTTGAGAGCTTGTCTTTGAAGATTTAGCAGGAGGAGAATAGACGCCTGCCACTGCTGAAGGCAGTGCCACACCGTAACACGGTCTTCCCGTACTGGTGCATCTGTTAATAATTCAAATAGCAAGGCAACAAGACGAAAAATCCCAAATAATGAATCGTCTTGCATATTGTTATCATCTCGAAAGCTGACTGACATTTTCCAGAGGACGGCTCTGGAGCAGAGACGAGGACAATGCCGAGAGGATGAAAGACCAGGAGCATTCCAGACGCTATAGTAGCCTCCATGGGTGTGTGAGGGTAGGGGGAAGGAAATGGGTGCATATAGTGGAAGCTCTCTCACGCACACACACGCACACACGCACATGTGCACATGTACACACACTTTTTGTTAACGCAGTAGGAACAATCTTTTTTGAATTTTGGGAGGGCAGCTAAAAGGGGCCACAAATAAAAGCAATATAAAACAGCAACATCAGCATTTTGTGTGTTTACTGTAAAAGGTACACCACGTTACATATTTGTCTGTAAATTTAATTTAAAGTAATAATCTCGAAGATTTTCATTAAAATAAATGTCTGTTAAGTCACTATCTATCGCTGAATTAGGAAATTGGTGATTGAGCCTATTATTATATTAATTCATATTATTATTATTATTATTATTATTTATGATTAAAGAACTGGGTGTCTGTGGCGACATTCCCAGGAAAAAATCACAAGCGGCGCATAGATAGTGACGCGTTTTCCATCACCCATCAGTGGTTGATCCGCCAGAGAGGGTAGGCGGAGCTAACGCAACTGGCTTGCTCTTCAACTCACTTGTGTGTGAGCGGCGTACTGTTTTTTCCGATGTATGCTAGCGTTAAGGTGGGGGGGTTATGGAACCCTAATAAGTTTTTGTGTAACATGAGAGGTCATATTATTTGTTGATGTAGATTTTGTATTACATTTGATGACAATGTAACGTTACTAAATTACATAGCTATTTGCACGGCTAACGCTAGCTACCGGACCATGTCAATAAAGGCAACATTAGTTTAGACATTGCGCACAGTATCCATCTCTCATATCAGGTAACGTTACGTTAGCTAGCTAGCTAATGTAATTAACACAATCTAATGTCAGCTAACAATTAGAAAAAACGCTAGCTAACGCTACCGACCGGTACCGACATCGCAAACCGTCTCTCGAATGCAATGCTACCTTGTTGCAGCGTTGCAATGTAGCTAACTAAAGGCCAGTTCAGATCAATGATTTGCAACGAGACTGGATGCAACTTGCAAAATTCCAAGACGTCTGATTGTGAACGTTGTAAAACTGCACTTGGCGATTTGACAAGGTGGGTCTTTTGAGACCCCAGGCAACGGCTTCAGACGCTCTGCAACTAACCAGTTCACACTGCTGAAATTTTCTCTGCAACATTCTAAAACCGTTTAGTCTCGTTGCGAATCATTGATCTGAACTGGCCTTAATGTTACCATTATTTACATTGCCATCAAGTTCATCAATATATTGATCGGAATAAAGCCGGGGTATAGGTGGAGCAGAGCAGGGTCTGATTTCTGTGTAAAGATGCCAAGCCGGAGAAAACTAAATAAAAGAATACGGCAGTATGGATTAGCGTTGTTATTATTTTATTACGCTTCCTCATATGTTCCTTCAGCCTTGATTCCCTTTATTGATGAAATCTCCTTTGTTTTTGTTATATTCTACTTATTCTGATTGCTAATTTAACACCCAGCTCAGCTTACACGAACAGTTTAGCTAGCAAAACCAAAAACAACAAGGCAGTTGTTTGAAAAATATCACACAACAATCATTCACGATGATGATGCACGAGATACATAATTGCACGAGCCACAGCGAATCCCGCGAATTCTTCTCTGCAGTGTGAAGATGTTCATACCGAGTAAAAGGTGGGTAAAGAACGTTTGTGGAAATTGATCATCACTAATTCTACCCCAGGTCTGCTACAGCATTTTAACCTGGCTCGGCAGTGTAAAGACAGCTTAAGTTAGCCTAATGTTAGACAATGAATGAGTATGTACATAACGTTACTTGTATAACAACCATTTTTTATTCAGTAAATAAGTGTAATAGTTGGCATGGCCCAGGTGCCAACTGACAGACATCACACAGGCGACACTGGTTGGATCCGGTTGGATCTATGGGAAGTGAGGTCCAAAAACACACCTGCAATTACCGCTTCTCGCCATTGGTACCGCCAAAGAGAACGAAACGGAAATCTTCGAGATTATAACTTTAAGTGAGGGAACCATTAACAAAATCACCGTTTTCAACATTATGGGCCTTTGAGTCTAAATAAACACATGGAAGAGAAAAGTATATTGAATACACTATTGAGAATGGTAACACTTTACAGTACAATAAGGTTTCATTAACTTATCTGAACAACTGATCTATTAACAAGGCATTTGCTAACAAATCATTTATTAGCATTTTATTGAATCATGTACCATTCTCTTCCATGTTAAATCAATGTCATTGTAGTAAGATTAGTTTCATTTTGGTCACCACAAGTAATGTTTCATATGTCGACAGGAAACCCTTAAGGAAGTATTTCCTAACATGCATGAATTGTTCACTAATATAACATTTACCACATTATTTACACCTAAGGAATCTACTGGCTCATCCTCTAGCTCCTAGTCCACCTTTACAGTAGACAACATGAATAAATGTTAATAGGTTCGTTCATTCTTTGTTCAGGTTAGCTGATGCAGTAATTCATGTTAGTTAATGGAACCTGATTGCGAAGTGTTGCCCAAATTTAATATGTAACTTTGATCAGTGGTCACAGGGACAAGTTTTGATAAAGTGTCCAGCTTCGTTTTGATAGTGAAATATTGCTTTCCCTCCACCTGGGATGAGAGGTTGGATCTTCTCTGCTAGCCAGCATTTCTTTCTCCCTGGCTGAAGGTCTGTGAGTGTTTGGTCTGGGTGTATGAGAGCTGCTTTATCTATATTCCTGTGTTCACTCTGGACCCAGGTCACATTATCCTCCTCCATCTTGAATTTCTCTGTGCTCCTGCCATAGCCTATTACCCTGACAATCGTCTCACAAAATATTTTTTTTCCATTTGGATTTTTCGGTTTATTATGCATTATATCCTGTATCAAAGAAGCCTTAATAGATTAAGGTCATGGATCACACCTGAAAGTCTATGTTTAACTCTAGGCTGTATTGATTCTCCAGCAAGAGTTGATCACTCTTGAAAATGGTCTTTAATTCATTCATTTTTGTATTCTGGACCTTATCACACAACATTATGTGCTTGAAAGCCTCTGAAATTAGCAAATATATTGTCTAAGTGTTTTAATTCATCTCTGAATACGAAGGACAAAGGGCATCATGATTAGAGGAGAATAGATATGTACACTGCAGCCCACAGCCATCCATATTCCTAGAAAAAGGCAGTGGATAGGAAAATGGCTTGCTTGACAACAAAGACCTTGGAAACATCAGATGTATTTCTTTGGTTTGTCACCAGCGTGGTGTCGGTTGCCAGGCAAAAAAAGAAAAAGAAAAAAAATCAGTACCAGCTACAACCAATCAGCTTTCTGTCTGCGATTAATCAGCGTGCATTATTGTCCTATCAAGTTACACTGTATCACTTTTTATTGCTGTTTAATGTTATGTGTTTACAAGTATTATTTGTACACTCTGCATATTATTATGGCTTAGCCACATAGGTTGAATGAAATAGAAGTGCAGTTTGTGTAAGAGCATAGCATCTAAGCTGATGAAAGGATGATTTAAAATAATGATTCTGAGCTCCTGGCCCCATTTTAATCTTCTCTCTCCTCAAATCCTTGTTTATGCCAAAGCTGGCTATTGTATATAATATGTCTGCTTGAATACAAAAAGAAGCGCATTCATTGATTTATTTCAGATGCGCAGGGCTTTATTAGATGGGAATAAACACCTTTGTGTATTTGCGTCCTTTATTTGAGCACATGCTGGCTCTTTTGTATTGTGAGATAATCCATTCGAGCACATGCTTGACACAAGCATCTGTCTTACTTACACATGTTCGTGTAACATAAAATATAAAAAAATGTTTCTGTGTGATTTTGAAGCAGGGGCATATTGTATATAAAATATGTAATGTTTCTAACTTCTTTGAGGACATGTTATTTGTTCAATCATGCTTATATTATATTTTTTACGTTTTACTCATAAAAATATTGGTGCTACTTGTAAATAATGTGTATCGGGTTGAATGATCCACGTTTTGTAGCATGAAATTAGGTGCCAGGAACCACTTCTGCTAATTGTTATTTTGTTGTACCTCTCAATGGTGATACTCTTAAATTTTTATTTTTATTTTTAAATAGCTATGTTTTATGGTATCATTACAATAAGGTGCATGCAGCAAGGCCAGAGTTTCCTCTACTTTAATAGACAGGTTAGTCTGTTTTACTCAGCTCTTTCTTTGAAGTCAACCTCCGATGATAAATCAATTTCAGTTTCTGACTCCTGTGCTTAAAGTGATTTATACAATAAGATGCCTCTATAGATTCAATAATGTGAGTCATTTTAGTACCATGTCATTTGGGAGGTCCTCTGTCTAGTTACTACATGTATAACAGGAATACGCATGGCTTCTTCATCATCTTTTGATATAGAATATTTCAATTTGCAAAAACTCATGAACAGCCTTTTCAGTGGCTGTTCATTGAACCAATGAACCAATAATCAGTATTATTGATCCTATTGATATTGCAACACATATCAATATTTCATCACCAATATTAGCAAACATAGCATAGCATAACATAATATAACATAACGATGAGAGCAGGCCATTCATCTGCAACGATGCCATTTTCTTAACTAAATTGTACATAGTCCTCTGATTACCTACAGGCAAGATATTGAATCATTTTACCAATCTTATCAATGTAAGTAATTATTGAAAAACAGAGAAAACTAGTGGGACAAAATAAGTCCAAAACATGAACACTCTCCAGCGTGAATTATTTGCAGGCCTTTGCCAGTGTGTCTGCTCCCACCCGGGCCGCCACCTTAAACCTCATTATAGACAAACACGCGAGAGGAAGCTGGGATGGAAAGCCCTTCGCCATCTGCCATTTGTGTTGGAGTGACATCAGCCAAATTAAAACCTGGACCCTAATCCAGTGCCTTGCTAACAAACACTGGCTTCCCCGTGCCACTCCCAGCTCTGAAATCCATCCTCATCAGGGCTCGGCCCCTCTCGAAACCAGGGGCCAAGACCGCAGCTGTGCCCCGCTGCCTCCTTAGGCAGCTGGCATTGAGATAATGCGAGCTGGCATCTGTAAGGCCAGCCAGTAAAGCAGCACAAATGAAATCACAAGTTAACATTTAGGGATTCTCTTTTGCATCGGCCGCTGCATGGGAAAGTGACACTGCTGCAGTGACCCCCCTCGAGTTAGCTACTCTGATTGAATCAGCACAATCTAACTATACAAATCGGCTCCGGAATTGGATTTGTCGTTTGCTTTTTACCACACTGAGTATCTATTAATCCACGTCATTTTTTTTTTACTGGATTATTACATTTATTCAAACAAATTGACATACATGTGCAATTCCCCATGCTGTAAACGGAGCGTTTTCCAGTAATTTAAATCCTTTACAACAATGCGCAGAAAAATTGCTCATCAACAGGCTTTTTACATGCCTTTTAAAACTGTTGTAAATTCAGTGTTCTGTGGTACGCTCTTGTTGTTCAATACAGTTTCTGAGTGACAGGAATTGGTATTAAATAAATTATTTAATCTAGCTATGGTGGTTTTCTATTCTGTTTATTAATTTTTTCTTTCACTAACAGTAAAACATGTTGCATTTGCTGTATGCTTTCTGTGAGTGGTTACTGGATTTGTGGAAAATTGTTATTTATTACTATCGACAATAAATTTAAATTTATAAATTTATACATTTATTTTTATAGTTTTCCCGAAAAAATGTCTTCACAAGTGCAATACCAAATAATAATAATAATAATAACAATAACAATAACAATAACAATAACAACAACAATAATAATAACAACAACAATAATAATAATAATAATAAAAGCAAGGAAGAGATTTATAACACAATTTCTTCAAGTGAAAAAAGTTAAAAAAAAAAAAAAAAGGCCATCCAACAAAGTGAGAAACTGGCTGGGGGTTCTAGAGGAACAGTATTTCCCCCTTTCCAATCCCCCTACCACCATTCTTTAAGAAATTACAATTACTAAGGAGTCTGGCTTTGAAGTGTGGTGGAAGATTCCGGAGGATTTACAGTATTGTGCCGCGATGCGCAGGGAGGAGGGGCCTGACCGCATAACAACCTGAGGCCTCTTGCTCAAGCCCGTGTTTTCATGTTATTTTTCTTCTGTTGATAATTGGGTTACTGCTCTCCTCAAATGTCAGCCCGTCACCCCGGGGACTGTTTAGTGCTCTTTCAGCAGCCTCTTTGTTTTGTCGGGAAGGCATCCATTTAACTTTTGCGCTTAGTAAGGAGGATACGCTCAGGTTAAAAGGTTGGCTATAATTGCGTTTGCTGTTTGGATATTTGTCCAGTTTTTCCTAGTCGTGAGCAATATATTAATTGGGGAAAGTGCTGTAGAATGTCTGAGGACAATGCCTGATATGTGTCTCTCTACTTTGGAGAGTGTTTGTTTGTATTTTTTCTTGTTTCTTACTTGTGATATCTTTTCTTCCAAAAGACTACTGATGACACTTTATTTTGATAAAATTGTTTCTAGTTTTGCTCAACACCTGCCATGGCAGGCATTTCAGTTCGTATTTCTTTGTTGGTCAAAAAAGGAAAACTGTAACCCTGAGATTTCAGCAAAAAGGTACCTTACCTGGATGGTAAGGACTTGAATGAATCCTCATTAGTAATAAAAAAATCATTGGAATTTGTAATGGTGCCATGGTGCACTGGAAGTTTTGCAGTTCTGGTGTTACTATGGTTTCCATTTCCAATACACATTTAGACTAATATTCTGGGATTTCCTTTATTGCTCTTTAGGTAATATGCTTGACCTTATATGTGTAAGACCAAATCAAACAACTTGGTAACACTTTACAATAAGGTCACATGAATTGGCACAAGGCAGTCCTTTTAATATCATGCCAGATTTTGTAAGTTACACAAAATTGCACATTCACTGCTTAATGCCACTTTAACAATGGAATCATGTCTACATAACTATTGCAATATGACGTAGATGGGCATGGAGAGGAATTTAATGTAGTGTACTCGTGTACGACTTGGGCTATACCTCTATAATCAATTTAAAAAAGAATATTCTCATGCTAATTTAGCTTAATACCTCTGACATTCTAAAGTTGTGTTTTCAAGTACTCAATACGCCATATGGTCCACCATAAGTATACAGGAAGATGTGGCCATCTGTGGGATTTAGATGCCTTTAACTAGCACTCACAAGGAAACATAATTACAAAAATAATAACCCAAAAACATTCCCACTGTGTCAAAATGAACACTTTCGGCGTTTTACAGATGACCGCTGCTGTGCGTGTGTGTGTGTGTGTGTGTGTGTGTGCGTGCGTGCGTGTGTGGGCGTGCGTGTGCATCTGTAGTTTTACCCACTACACCAGGAATAATTGTCTTGTGTTGAGGCTTTCTCCCTCTCTCTATGAGTGTGAGTACTGTATGGATCCATTGATTTTCCTGTAAGTGTTATTGCGGTGACCCCGATAAGTCTCTTAGCATTATACTGCGGTTGCATCGAAGGCTATTGAATTTGGAATATGCGTCAGATGTAGTAATTGCAATTCAATAAGTTCTGTACCCTTCCTTCCTGTTTTTCCTTTGCGAAGTGAAATGGCCGTGTATCACTGGAGAAATGTAACATATAACATGGGAAGGTAATATGTGGTAAATGTGCCTCATAAAAAAAGTAAGCAATGTACATTAAAATTGATTTCAGAGTATATCGAATATAGCTTACTGTGAGGAGTTATGTATTGCTTCTCAAATGCATTTGAAATATATGAGGCCATAAAATACTTTGAAGAAATATAATATACAGTATTTATGTTTAAGTTTTTTTTTTCCATGAGGTCAGTCAGGTCAGGAATCCTGCACTGCAATAACCCACAGAAAGGGACCTCAAAGACTGCACATGGATTACCATTCCCTTTTAAACCATCATTAGCTTGCAAAATTATTCTTTCATGAAGTAACTTCTTTGATTGTATGAAGAATTCACAGCGCTCAAATTTTTTTCCCTCGCTTCTACCATCTGTTTATCTCTGAAATGTTAATAAAAACCCACTTTAATTGCTCTGCAGTGAGGTGCCTATTAGTGTACTTTATTATGGAGAAATTCATATGTATAACTGCTATTGATCTGGAAGAGATCTGGCTGGTCTTTGGTGCGTGAGTTCTACTTTCTTTAATTTTAACATACTGACAGTTCATTAAGACCCCTTTCAAAGACACATCCAGCTCATGTTCAAATTGCACTAACCGGTAAAGAAAAACCACATTTCATAGGATTTTAAATTCATTTTGAAATTTTGTGATCTATAATTTTTATTTTTCTTTGTACGCTATTTTTTTTCTGCTGATATTTTAGGTGATATTTTTTAATCAGATAGTGCTGACTAGGTTCACAGTTCATTTGAAATTGACTGTTGTGTGGCCCATTTGCTTTTGTAGTATATCAATATTGTGGTAAATGTGTATTGATGTTGTAGTAAACTTGATAGTTGCAGGATAGGGCTATGTGTAAGTACTTCTGTGCTTGCTCATGTTTCACATTGAAGAAAACAACAAGCAACTGGTCGTTGCCCAGGAGTCTTGGATTCCAACATTCCCAAGCCTCTGTCTCCATGCATCATTTGTACACTGAAAACACAGTCACAAATCAGACGCACATGGACCCCCAAACACACAGCTATTTACTCACGCATTATCTTAACTCAGCACAAATAGCTGTCATCCAGAATTGCATGTCTACTGGCAAACACTTCCAGATGTGGGAGAGCTTTCCAAAATGGATCTGGGGGAGATTCTGGCCCATAGAAAAATGGTGTCATGTCTGAACTGGGAGGTGGATTGAAATGATTCATTTTAATGATTGAAAAACTCAGAGATGCGGCTGCTCTAACAGCTATGATTTCTCCTCCCCTGAAATTTGGATTTTAGGAATGGCTGAAATCCAACATTTGCATGAATGCCTTCCATATTTTGTATCTCTTGAAGTTCCTTCACCATCTCAGCATTGAAATGATTGTGCATATATGTGTTTTAGTCAGACCTGGGTAAAATACATATTTGTTTTGGATTCAAATACTTTTATGTTTTATATGTTTTTCTGATCTTGTCTGGTGTGTTCAAACCAATGCAATACTCTCAAAAAGTGCAAACCCAACCTTCTGGTCATATTGGCAGGCTCAATTACACCAGGAAATATCAATAGAGCACAGAAAAGTATTTTAATCGAAAACAAATACGTATTTGACCCAGGTCTGGTTTTGGTCAATATGGACTGAGGAGTCTATATGTGTCAGAGACATGTAGTCAGGGTTGCTAAGGTTGATGCAGAAGATTGCTGCCTTCACTATGTCACCGTACATTGCTAGAATGTATATGGCAAAAATAAAATAAATAAATATATACACTATGAACAGTGTATATAGCACAGTCTCTAAGTATTTGGGCAGTGACATAGTGTTTGCCTCCAGTCTTCATCAAGTGAAATGCATGTTCAGTTGGATTCCACTTTTTGGTCCTGCAAAACTCCTTGGTTGCTTCAGCTGTAAGATTGGAGTCACTGTTCTGCTGAAAATTGAAGTGCCATCCTATGAGTTTTGAGGGATTCGGTTGGATCTGAGCAGATAGGATTTCATCCTGCTGCTGCTGCTGTCAGTGGTCATGTCATCAATAAGGAGAAGTGAGCCAGTTCCAGTCACAGTCATACATGCCTAGGCTATAACACTACCTCCACCATGTTTTGGGTCACGAGCCCCGTTCCTTTCTTTCTCCACACTTTTCTCTTTCTAGAACTTTGGTACAGATTAATATTCATTTTTTAAAATTAACCTGGCCATTCTGTTCTTGTGGCTAAACTGTGCTATGTATCTCGCCCTTTGAGATTATGCTGGTGTATTCTTCTCTTTATGGCAGTCTTTGACACATCTATGCCTTCATCCTGGCGAGTGTCCTCAATCTTTTCAACAGTTGAAAAGGGGTTTTTATTCCCAATTGAAAGTATTATTGTGTCATCCATTGCAGTAGTCTTCAATGTTCAACCAGGTTGTTTGCAATTGCTGAGCTTTCTTAACAATGTATCAAACAGTTCATTTTAACACACCCAATGTTTTGGCGGAGGTAGGTGTGAGAGTGATGCTTTCAGCTTCTATTCCAGGATCCCATTTTGAACAGTAGCCTGACCTTTATTCATGTTGTTAGAGACTCAAATTCAATCTACGTGTTAACGATTCATGTTTCTCATGAGAAGTATCAACTATGAAAGCTGTGTTGTACATTTGGGCTGTGGATGAGTGTAATCAACATGATTTTGCATAACCTGCTCGTTTTAAGTTCAGTTTTATTCTTTTGCCATCTCAAGCTTATGGTAGATTTTGAAAGCTGTAATGCTTACAGAAAAAACCCCAAAGTTTGGTGCTGCAAATAGTTTGAAGGTTCCCAGATTATATACCAGTTGTGTTTGGATATTATTGTTACATTGTCACTGGAGCTACATTTCCTCGGTAAGCATTTGAAATCAGCTTTGACCTTTAGAAATAATACTCTGAGGAAATGGTGTACAATTTAAACATAGATGCGTTTTTCTGTGATCTGCTGTTTGCAATCACTTTACAGAGAGACAGAGTGAGAGAGGAAGAGAGAGATAGAGAGATAGAGAGAGAGAGATCATATCCATAGATCCTGTGTGGATTTCATGGAGAAATGTTTGCTTTTGGATTAGTGCTGAATTTCAGCTCTAGGGCTGCTGATCCCTCTCTCCTCCCCTCCCCTTTTGCATGTGATGATGAATTGAATGTGCCACACCATATGGAATATTGACAGCTCCCACAACCGAAGCCCTCCATCCATCACAGCTGAATGAGAGGCCATTGAGCAGAATTTCACGTGGAGTCCTACTCAGTTGCTTTCCAGATATACAGACAGGGTGACCTCTGTGCATGGAGGTTCGACGGTACAGAACAATTAGCCCCGCGTCTCTTGTTGTCCTGAATGATGTGCTTTTATGCTTCCTAAGAGGATAAAAGGCAGATAAGTGTTTTGGTCAGAATATCAGCTCTTCTTTTGAAGAAAAGAGAACCAGAGAGATTTCCTTGAAGGACTGTGTACTAGAACGAGTTTGCAAATCCAAAACAGCTGGAAAACATGCTGGTACAGCTGAAAAAAGCAGCTTGTTCCTTCAGTTCACTCGTAAACTTTTATGTTTGCTGTTGTGTAACTGCAGATAAGTATTCTTTTAAAAGAATGAAAAGAATTGTGTGGCATATAAAAGCAACATTTGGTCAATAATCAAAAGGGCTGTACCATGGCCAAGGCCACGCTCACTGATTTTGCTCCATACTGCTACAAAATGAAAGGCAGCAGTGTACACTTGAAAGAAGAGATATTAAGTTTGGAGGACATTTCCTCTTTGTCATTTCAGGGAGCTCATGACCAAGCACTGGCATATGTATGGATGGGCTGCACTTCTCTCCCAAAAGCCTAATCCAGAATTAATGAGTGTGCTCTGCAGATACAAATGAAAGCCAGTCTGTGCTTGCTGCTGAGCACACACACACACACACACACACACACACACTGTAAAATCATGCCATCGCAGAAAACGGTAAAGTGCATGCTACTGCCAGCTAAGCCCAACACCTATGGATCTCCCTCTCAATAACATACATTGTCATTGGTCAAGGGGAGTATGTTGTCACTGCTCATAAGACCCAATAGGTGCACTCTCCCCCCTGCTCCTTTTCAATAAGCCTGCAAAACAAAAACAGTACAAAAGAAGTTTATTTTCTTTTCACCCATCCAGCTCATGCGCGAGTCAACGGCCAAAGTGTACTGAAACGCAAGGGCCCGTTTGAGTAATTGCACCTTTGCTATATGACACCCTGAGGGAAGGCGTGTGCAGGTGAGGGCCGGGTGTCGCGTGAAACCCCGGGACCATCTGCCGGCTTGGGAACCGTCACTTCAAAATGTTTACGCAGCTCGCGGTTGTCTAAACCGCAAAGTGAATCACAGAGGAATCATGACCGTGATTGGTCTCAGGAATGAGTAGACCAAGTGGCCGCATCAGATGTGATGAACTCACTAATCTTTCTCATTTTACACAAAGACTTTAAACGGTCTTCTGTTCTTAATTTTTTTTCTTAAATTTTTTTGAAGTGGGGCAGTGGTGGGGATCCCACAAGGTTTGCCTCATCAGGCTGTGTTTGTGCTTGCACATAGCATGTAGAATGGATGAAAGCTCGGCCTGGACTGGATCGTTTAAAATGTGACCTGTCATTATAACTGCTAAAAGCTTCTAGGCAATGCTCATGTGTATCGCGGTTTGCATCTTGCCACATTGTAAATGTGCGTATTTGTATTTTTGGGTGTAGTTTTACTGTTAGGTGTGTTTCTATGCATTTATCCAATTTGCTGTTATTATATTATGCCCTTGGGAGTTCTAGCTTCTGTTCTGCTATATAGGACTCAAGTTGGCATGAGATTTTAACTGTTTTTTTTTTTGTTCTTTTTTGAACCGTGCTTAAGGAGGAGTCACACGATCCATGACCGTGGCTCTATGAAAGAAACTATCTCAGAAACACAGGGCTTGTGCGATTCTGGTCACATGGCTGTGCTGCTGTCGCTGCATCAGTTTGCCCTGATGAATCTACATACTGCCAAGCTCTTTAATTTTCATGATGCCAAACAGAGCCACCCCCTAGACTTTTGGGGGCCCTAGACAAAAAATAATTTGGGAGCCCCTCCAAAACATTGGCAGTGGCACCTTCTGATGCTTTTTAAAAAGCGGTCTGGCAGAGGAAGGCTGAGGAGGTGGGGGCCTTGGTGAGAAGGGGGCATCGACGCAGCGCCTGATCTGCCAAATCTGGTGGGAAGGAGGCTCTGATGCCAACGCTCTTTCAGCTCAGGCATCTTCACTGCCATCGGGCTAACGCCAGTGGTTCAGGCCGAAAGCTTTGGCCACTGATTTGACCTAAGAAGGCATTAATTTCCAATTTCAGAGTCAACAACAGTGCTGTAATCACCCCAGGTCTCCAGCTTTGCTGTGAATATTTCAACTGCATAGAAAGTTAATGAGATACTTTACCCAGACAGTGTACCAAAGCTATAGTGTATTTCCCTGGAACCAAGGGGTCCAGCTCTAGTTTCCTGAGGGTGGGTTCATTGAGGAAATTTGTGTCAGGTTTAAGCGTTGAACCTCAGCGTATGTTAAGGGGACATTCTCTTAGGTGAGTGTTTCCCTAGAGGTCACACTGCCAGCAACATTTTCAAAATTTTTAGTTCATATAGTCCCTATTGGACTCATATACACTGGACATTTTACTGTTATCTTACTATTCAATAGGATCTGCCATGGTCCAATGTCAAGACAGAGACTTTGAAAATTTTGAAGTTGGCCACCAACAGATGCTGTGACAACCAATAAGATAAGCGACTGGCAGGTCTTTTGGGCTACGGGCATATGCATGCGTTCCAAACATCAACTATCCTTTCCATTTTTTATGTAGCACATTAATTACATTTTTTTTTACATGACACTTAAATGATTGTGATGTGTGAAAATATATTGCCACATTATGTGAGCCATTTCCCTGTGTTTAAAAAATAACTGCCAAGCTGTGATTAAAAAAAAAAAAAAAAAAAAAAAAAAATGCTTTCACGGTTATTTCTAAATGTCTAAGTAGGCAGGCAGTCCATAGTTGATTTATTAATTGGTCTGGCAGCATTTCAGGCCCAAAAATCCCCAGCAATAAAGAAGCTCACATACTGTATAATATTTAACCAGAGGCACCCATGTGCCAACACAACAGGGAGAGAAAGGGTCATTAAATAGATACAGTAGCTGACACGCTTTGAACCTGTCCACTGCTTCTATCTCTTCAATCAAGGTTGAAGAAGTGTACAAGTCAGAATCCTTGTGAAACAGAATTATAAATACTTGTACAGAAATCCCTATTGCTGTATTCCCGTAACAGCTGTTCTTATTCACATCTGAAAAGTTATACAACGTTATTTTAGGGCATGCTTACATCATGATGAGTGTTTTCATGGAAATAAAGCTTACTGAGTCTGAATGTGTGAATTCCAGTAATGTTAGTATTCATTAGTAACCGGCTGAATGGCTGGCTGGCAAGATGGAGTATTTTTCTTTTTTTTTTTACTTTCCTCTCAGTCAGTGTAAATTCATTTTTGCCCCAGTATGATCAAGTGTTTTTTTTGCCATGTTGACTACAGTATAGAAAGAAAAATATTTAGAGAAAGAAAAATAAAACTATGAATTTAATAAACTTTGTCAGTTGTATGTATTGTGGACTTTCATGTCACACATTTAATTTGCCAAAATAAAAACGCATCAGCTGATCCAGATATTTCATATTTTGCATTTAACATGTCGCTAATGATGCTTAAAATCAGTTCTCCCGATCATAGCTGAGTTTGTAGGCATTCTGGGTCTGCCCTGACTTAAATGAGTCCGAGTCACATAATGATACATGTCCATGGTGCATTGAGACTTCAATCTCACAGAAAGCAGTATCCCATGCTGTGCTCTCAAGATTGTAGTCCTTCACAGCCAATCAGTGACATTAAAGCAAAAAAAAAAAAAAAAAACTGCGGTGAACACTTATGGTACACAGCAATCCAGATTGTGCCGCGTGATGACCTTTCCAATGAAAAAAAAAAAAACAGAAAAAAAAACAATGAAGATTGATATCTGGTGGCCCAGTGTCCATCGTGCGGCACATGTCTGCGTTGCCGGGTGGGGCGATCGAGCTGCGAGGCCCCTCCAGCAGGTGGGGAGGGCAGGTGTGCCGTTAACGCGAAGGTCGGGTCTGTTCTTCGGCACCTGGGCGACGGGAGAGAGTCAGCTGCGAAGGCAAGGCGCAGGCAGAGACGAGAAAGTGTTTACAGCTCGCAAATGGGCTGTGTTTAGCAATAAACAACTGATGTTTGATTACTGTGTTTGGGATCACTCCCGCTCCCCCCCCGCCACCACCCCCCCTTCCCATCTACCCCCATCCCTTCATCCACCCTGTCTTATAGGTTTTCAGCGCCGCTGAGATTCCTTGACTGGAGGTAGTGTTAGATAACATCAGTCGCTAACATTATCAGATATTACCAAGAGTAGGCAGTATTTTTATTGAATTATTTCCTGAAATTGGACAAGACGCTTCTAAAATAATAAAGTTGATTCTATGTGGAGATTATATTTCCATTTTGCAGTCATAATTAGCTACTTCTTTTTGATAAGCCAACAGATTTTTGGACACATTGAACAAACAAGTGATTACCAAATGAAATCTTTATATATATATATATATATGTATATATATATGTATATATGCATGCATATATATATATATATTCTCCCTGAGTGATACTGAATAAATTTGGACTTCTGCAGATATTTTTCAATGGAAACAAACACACGCATCACAAAACAGGACAAAGCAATAGCAATGAAGTCAACAAATACCTGTCATACAAACTCTCATGCTAAAGATACGTGTGAGAAATAATGAGGTAAATAAGTCTTGCATGAAGCTTATTAGTTATAAACCTGTCATCATAATGTCTCATAAATTAGTTTGAATTAAAATAAATAAATAAAAAACAGAGCAAGATGAAATCATTGCTGTGTCTCTTGTAGACAGCTGACTGCTCTGTAAATGGAGTCTGGGTGGGGGAGGGTAAAATGCTTACAGTAACCAGTAGGTGGCAGTGGTGTATTTGAAGTTACTGGTCACATGCTGAGCTAAGCAGTGTCTGGTTTCATAGGTCTGATGTCTGGTAAATTGGTCAGTTCTCCTTTTAACACTAACTGAGCTCCTCAGTGCTTGATAAGGGAATTTCAAACAGAGGGGTCATTTTGCAGACAACTGATTGGCTGAAAGGAATTTCAGCAGGCAGGAGACATAGTAATGTTTTGCCCACAGTTGAGAATATGACTCATGACTTACAACACCAGGCGACAGCTCCCATATAATCAGACCCCCCCCCCCCCCCCACCCACACACACAACACAACAAAGAACAATCAGCATCCATTTTGTAATGTTTCTATCCTTTTTAAACTTATATGAAAAATATGCTAAACATATGGCTATCCGCTAGAAGCTGAAAGAATACATCTTTTGTGGACAGTTAACAATGAACACTGCTTAAGAGAGTTATTATCTGTTCGTGTAGAGAGTTTGATAGAGTGGATAGCGTCTTTGGAGAGGACTGTGTGTGAAAACCAGTGCCAGACGGCTCTGTGCTGGCACACTGCCTCCCCTGCCAACGCTCCCTCAGTACACTACCCTCAGTGACCGGCCCTGCAGTGCAAGTGGGGAGAGATTCTGACAAACGAGCCCTTAGATGTGCGCACACAGCACATTTGAGGATTGTGTGACTCAGGGCTAGGGGAAGTCCCTCTGTAGATTTAGTGTGTGTGTGTGTGTGTGTGTGTGTGTGTCTGTGTGTATATGTGTGGTATGGGTGTGTCGGGGAGAATACGGGCTTCTGGGACTGGGCAGAAAGGAACTGGGTGATGTCAGTGTGTTTCCAGCCCCCCCCCCCGCACCCCTTCCCCCCCACACCCCTCCTCCCACCTCCTCCCCCAGCCATCCCTTCCCCTCCAGGGAAATAGAACCTTCTCTCATTGGTGCAGAGATCTAAGGCCTGTTCAGTATATCAGACTGGGGATACAGAGTCACAGCAAGGCTCATAGATATATAGGGTGCGAGGAGGTGGCACATTTATAATGGAGACAGAGCTGAAAAATACAGCCTCTGAACAGATCAAGTCATTTTTCTTTCCCCTGCTCTCCAAGACGCGAAGAAGAACGTCTGTAGCTTTTTTTCTATTCAGGCTGACAAGGCAATGAAAGGCAACAAAACTTTCTTAAGCTCTGTTGGGGATGAAGATCAGCTGGCAGGGACTAACGCACAGTAAAAGTGTCAAGGAATTGGCTGTGGATTGAGTCTGAGCAAACCGCGTTCAGGAAAAATCAACATCTCCCCTTTACGATACCGCATGTCCTCACCTATCACCATGTCTGCCGTTGGAGTGTTTTACTCCATTATATGTTTACTGATTAAGCTTTAACAGAAGGCTGAGTGGTGTCCTTGGTTGTTTTGGAACAGCGTGGTCTGATGAGCTGAGGTACAGTACACTTCATTGGCTTGTCCCAGCAGCACAATGTCCTACTACACCAGCAGTAGTGGTTTTTGGCAGAGAAGGTGGGCAACAAAAGCCAACCATCACGTGAGCTTGTGCCGGTGAAACTCAAACCAGTAAACACGTACAATGACCTCGGCAGCCCCCGTAAAGGCACGTCACTCACCTGCAAAATCGCTAGAGTTATGCTAATGTTATGTGTTAGCTGTGCTGCTACCTTCAAGCTCAGAGTGACAAAAAAGCTGGTGCTTTGAAATAGGACACTGAGATCGTTAATGATCTTTAGCAAATGTTTTTAAGGTTCAAGCCACTGAAGTGCAAGGCTAGCAGAGATATAAGTGTTCTCACCGCTGTATAGTTATTTTTGTTTTATTGTGCTTTTATCTGCTTTGGGAGAATGAAGATAAAATAATTATTGCTCAGATCAATGCCTCGCATACTGTTTTACAGGACTTTCTAGCCTTTTCTCATTATGGCCCCCAACAAGAGACAGTTTTATTGATATACCAAAAAAAAAAAAAGGTGCATTTCCATTTGAGCTCCCTCTCCCCCACTGTGTTGCTCTAATCCTTTCATCCACATGGAGACCAATTCAAGCGATTTTTTGGCATTGCACCACAAGTGATGCTACCAAGGCAACAGCCTCCCCGAGAACATTATGTACAGTATGTTAGTCCTTGCATACTAATAAAACAGACAGAGTGTGGTTGTATAATGGCAGGGAGTACTGGACTCCTGACCTGAGGGGTATAAGTTTGAATCTTGAGTAGGAGTGAGCTGGAGTTACCCTTGAGCAAAGTCCTCTCAGAACGCAGCCCGAAATGCTCTTCTGAAAACAGCTGTATGAATCCATCAGTGAGTGTGTATGATGTAGCGCTGTCAGTTGTGTGGAGCAAATGAATAATGCAGTTTAATTTATCGTCAAGCACGAGTGTGAGCGTGCGTGTGTATGTGTGTGTGCGTGCTTGTGTGTGTGTTCTTTTGTGTGTATTTGTTCATCCATGGGCATTTGTGTTCTGTGCATTTGTCTGTGTGTTTCTGTGTATGTGTCTGTGTGTGCATTGTATGCATATAGTTATCTGTCTGTATACTGCATAAATATGCTGTGTTTTTGTCAAAGTGTGTTTGTGCATATGGATATTTGTCTTTATATTGTATGTACCTGCGTGTATGTCTGTGTGCTGTGGGAATGTGCCTGTGTGTCTCTGCGTGTGCACATGCGTTCATGTGTGTTTTGTATATGTGCATGCCGCTGTTTTCCTGTATCCTGCATGCATATGTTATGTCCCTCTGTATATTCATGTGGGCCTCACCTTTCTCAGGTGAATGGGAAATGGCTGGAGACTTGCCTCTCGGAGTGAACTGAACCTATCAGAGAGTGGAGCAGAGCGACGCTTAGAGTTGCACTGGAAAACGCAGCTGTTCAGATATTCAGCAAGTATGTGCACAACCTCTCCTCCTGTGCTTCCTCCCGAGTCACGGTCACCGCTGAAACCAAGGTCTGCGTGAAATAAATGTGATGTGATGTATGATAAAGACAAGCTGCTTTTGGATTTTTTGGATTCTGCTACAGATCTATCAGCTACTGGCCATACCTGAGGTTCACTGAGTCAAGACATTAACTTGTACAGCCTTACTTTGACAAGTAAAGTACAGGACATGAACAGGACATCGCTCCACAGACATCATTTATGAAGCACACAGCAGAATTACATTTTTAATCATTTGCAACAACCACTTTAAATTTGACAGAGTTATTTTCATACCCTTGAACGTTATAAAAAAATTGCTGGTGCTTGCACATCACAGCAGTTGGCCAATTAGTTAATTATTAAAATAAAATGAATAAAATCACTCTGTTAAAGGAAGCAGTTTCGTGTTAAAACATTATTTGGGATCAGAATTAGATAGGTGTACAGTACTGTACTTCAAAATATAAATGTGCTGTACAGCATAATTTGGGGTTGGGGCAGGTTGATTAATTTGCAATTTCAAAGCATGCTACTGAGCAAGGTCCTCAACCTCTATTTCAGTAAACATCTTTTATCATTGCATAATGTGCTTTCTGCAGCTTGTAGAGTCATTGACATCAGACAGTCAAAAAATAATGTGATGCAAAACCATGGGGTGACCTGAATTCACAGAATTTTTCAGCGATTGACCTCTCCACAAAGTGAGTGAGTTTCACTTACATTAGGGTCATCTGTGCAAAAGACGGGCAGAAATTGTTTACTCTTTCTAGTACTTTCTAAAATGCAATTTATAAAATATATTCCCCTCTCCCTTGTCCTCATGACTTAAAGTATCAGTAGCAATAAAATGTGTCCAACAATGAATCTGCATTGAATTTTCTGGGTCATCCACCTGTAGCTGTGGATGGGCAGAAGTGTTTTTGTCATCCTGAAATAGTCAGCGTTTACCAGTCAGTTCTTTCCTCTGCTCTCCTTTATTCTTGACATCCATCCATCTTTTTGCTTTAGCGATCGGTGGGCTAAGGATTGACCCCTGACAGAAGGGAGCAGGGGTCTTATATTTAGAGAGCTGGTTTCCATAGCAGCAGTGAGAAAAGGGGGAAAGTAAAAGGTTAAGGGAGGATAGTGGGGTTCCTGGGTCTACTGCATTCACTGAGGGCCAGGAAGGCAGGTGTGTGTGTGTTTGCATGTTCTTACGTGCACTGGGAGGTCGACACCAGGAAATGTAGTTTGCAGCACTTTTGTTTATTGTAGTCTGTGGGCCATTCTCTTTTCTAAAGCTGTCTTTGAACCCTCCCAGCCAGCACAAATCAAACGGGGCCAAAAAGCCACCAGCGTCCAGCCAAATCAGAGAGGAAAATGACAGATGATTGAAAGTTCAGGTAAGGCAACAGCAGCAGAAAAGGGACTGCATCCATTGGCCACAGACAAATAGAAGCACACTTAGTGCTGTTAACCCTGTGCTTCATTTCTCTTAATTATGGGAAGGGTGAGTAAAATGGAGATGGATATTTGGCCTAAGGAATGCCATATGTACCTCTGAATTCCTTTCCTCTGCTGTTGCTGGTAACCTAATGGAAATGTTTTTCATACTTTTTTCCACACAGCCTTGTCATAAAACCTGATGAAAAGTTTTGAACCGTGAGCAGTTTGCAAAAAAATATGAAGGCTATGGTTTATGCATTTAATTACCTAACATTCTTATTTTCTATTGAATATAACTGGAAATAGATGGGTGTCCTGTCAGAATTTGATCAAAATCAATGCCAGAAGCGACTCATATTGATCTGTGTCTTTCAGTGTACCGTATCATGTATGTTTTACTGTTTCATAAACTTTTGGCCTTGCATATTACTGGGCATGATGAGAGTGAGGCAGTTTGTGATTTCTTAGTTAATTCATTGGAATTTCTTGTTCAGATTTTCTTGCGAACAATAAACAGCACAAAAGAAAGATGAATTGAAGGCCATTAATCAAAGCTAAATATCATGCAGCTTATGCACAGAAGCTGTCTACAGCTCCTCCTCCCATCAAAGTGAAGTTATTGTGGAGCAAAGAATTAATTACATATCACAACAGACATGACCTTGTGGGTGAGGTGGTTCAGAAATTTCATTAACAAAAGCATGCAGTTAACTTGACACTCTGAGGTAGATTATATACAGCACATGTTTGCATTAATGAAAAATGTCAGTCAACTAAATTTTTGCAGTGAATCTTTTGTGTCTTTCTCGGCGTTTTATGAAAGTTAAACGGGGTTTATATTGTCTAACTGAGTCATTGGGGAATTTAAGTGAACAGGACCATTACAAATCAACCAGAACTGTTGTGTCATTATTTTGGCTCAATCTTATCAACAACGATCTTTTCCCTTAACCTTGAATACACAGTTTAAGCAAGCGCTGTCTTGTTTCCCAACTATTTTATTAGGTCTGCAGCTCCTCAGATAAATGAGACATGAGTGTTTTAAAAAAAGCACTAACTGATTCTCAACAGTTACTCAGTAGTTGGAGCTGGGTAGAGATCATAATCATTTTGGGGAATGAGACTGAATTCAGCCATCGACAGCCGAATGCTGAGTGCTGTGGGCTTGTAACAGCCGATGGAAGTGGTTGACATTTAATGTTCTGCTTAGTGCCTCTGAAAGTCACTTCAGTCTCAGAAAGCCTGTTATGCCTCTGGATGACCTGCATATCATCTCGTTGGCCAGGCTACAGAAGTGCGATTAGGCATTAGCATGTCCAGCTAAGGCTGAGACGAACCCTGGTAAGCGAAAAAGAGAGTCATTTTGCCCACTGGAGTCTTAGAACATGGTTAAAATCCATTATATGTGTACTTCTATACATTTGAAAATTTGTGGAACTGTTTAGAACATTGGGCCTTTTCCCCAAAGCTTTAATAGTTTCCCTTTGTGTGGCATATAACAATATGGATCAGGGGGCACCGTTTCAGCAGAAATCATGAATATTACACTGCAAGCAGCAATTTACTGGTTTTAATTATGAAGATAATGCATCCCTTTTAATCAGTAAGCCTTCATTAAATATTAAATATTCATGGGTCTCAGAGGGGTACAGTAAGTTGCTTGGCATGTAAGTAGGGGTGGTCTGGACACTGCTGTCTGACTGAAGCCACGGGGGTCCTTCAGGATGCAGGGTGGGCATTTAGTATGGGAGGCGTTACCTCTGCACAAGGTCCCTGGTCCGCAGAGAGATTTCTCCAAGCACAGTGGTTATCCTCCATCTTCACAGTTCAGCACCTTCCATTTGGAATTATTTGCAGGTAGAGTGAGCTTAAAAACATTTTTTTATTCTCACCCCCGAGGGGTAGCCAGCATTTTTCATTAATAATTTAGCGCATTTTGGACCCCTCTCCCGGTTTTGATGTGGTGGTCATGAGTGCAGTGATGCAGACGGTTGATGGGACTGTTGATCTGAATGCTTCACTTGGCAGGTGACCCCAACAAATGCAATTTCAAATCTTCAAATATTCAAATGTGGGATGCCAGTTGTGCTGTGTCCTTCGGTTCTATATTTGCACAAATTAAGTTTTATATTTAAATGGTTAGGTTATGATTAATTCATATTCATATATTTTTATTTTTTACACATGTACACCTTAATTTTAGGCTAAAGAAACTGAGGCTTGTGTAATAATTGTATTGTCTTCCTCACAGTCCCAAGTAAAATATTAATTACATGCACTCAAATGCATATATACACAATGCAGCCAACGTGCACATATGTAATGATGCCTGTAGTATACACACGTTTCTAATTCTCTTCACAGCATTCTCTCAGCATGCTGTTTTTAAGATTTTTTTATTCAGATTCAGCTGCTGTATTAAGGCCCCATCTGCAAAAGACTTAGTAAACCCCTGTGTGCCGTTCACAATGCTGGCCAGATCTGGACTTCTCTCTTGCTCTTTAAGTACTGCTCCTTCACTTCCCTTTGGCTGTTCTTCCCTGCCTCCTTTTTAAATGGTTAGTACTTGGCTCCATTGTTTGCCTGATCAGCAGGCAGCTGCCGCTTTGTGTCCGCACCGCATTCGCCGCTCGCCGCAGACTGAGGCTCCTGCTCCAGGTGGTGAATAGTTAAGCATCGGGGCTAATTTCCACCGCGCACAGTCACGGGGCACCGGCCGGGGGAGAGAACAGAAACGGCTGTTGTGTTCTCCCAGAATGCCCCAGCGAACGGCGGCGTAAACCAGCTGCAGGACGGAACAAAGAGGCGGGCGTGCGCGGCCTGTCGTTATTATCACCCCCTGTCTTCTGCCAGCGAAAGGGGGAGAAAAAAAATGAAATCCTATTAAGGATCTTAATTCTCACCTTTGGTGTGATAGAGAGAGAGAGAGAGATGAGGAGAGAGAAAAGAGCTTTTCACTGGCACCAAAATGAAGGCGGAAGGCTCAAAGATCAAGACGCTATTGAAGGGATCAGGTCCTTCTGTGTCCACTCTGTGGGCGGATTGGATTTCAGAAGCTACAGGTGCCGCATCTGTTGTCGATCTCCAAAGAGAGAAAAGAGGGGGGAAATAAGATGAAAGGTGAACCAGGGTATATTCGAGGGGGTTTTTTCTTCCGAAATTGCTGAAATACAAATGATGTTCAAAATTCAATTAACAGAACATTTCCTTTCCTGGAATGAACGTACCAAATGCCCAGGCAACTGAAAGTCAAATGCACTAGCTTAAGAGCAAGGCACAAAGAGGACGTCTCATGGGAATTGTTATAGCACGCAATTCAGGCCAGCAGATGTGGGACGGTGGCCAGTGTTGTCCCCGCTCATTAAGGCCCGCGCGGTGGTCCTTCTTTTGTGACGGGCGTAGAAAGTAAACACTAACCTGGTGGTCAGTGGTGGGTCACCCCCCATCCTCAGGGGTCGGGGTCAGGACACCTTCAATGGTTTCCACAGCGACTGAGACAGGATCGTAACGCTCGACCCTCTCTGCAGAATGAACGAGACTGACTGCTATTCGTGTTAGTGTGCCCAGGGTTTCAGGTGCCAAACGTCAGGTCAAAAATTTACAAGTGAAAGCCCCATTCCTCTGCTCACTTTGCGCTCCTTTGGAAACCATACCCTATTGTTGTCACCCATGCCGTCTTGCCAGATCTTGTCGCAGGCTTTCGAGGACGGGGACTTTAAGTGAATTAAACATCAATCAGTCTTGTTTATTTATTGTTGCGTACACTCTGTTGCTCCATGGATTAATTGTGCGTGCTTTACACAAGCTTCAACATAATGCCTGCATGTCTGTTTTCAAATCCTCCGCAGTCTTTTATTTCCAAATACTTATTACTAAATAGTGCCAGTATGATATCTATTACCAGGAAATTAATTAACCAAAAATATGTTTGTCACAGACGAGCTCTGTAATAAAAAAAATAATAAAAAGATTTTCTGTTGAAAGGCAGTGCACTGACTGGTCTTAGTGTATTCTGCAACAGTGTATTAGAACCATCCTGCCTTTTCTGAGAGACGGCAAATCAAGCATAAAGAGAAATCAAAGGTGGATATTCCCATGACATATAACTAGCTGTATGCTGCAAATAAGGGTGATGTACAGAGTTTACTACATAAAACGCTTCTTGTTTTATTTTGAATAGGTTCATTTTCAGCATCTTAACTGCTGTTTAAATTACGACCATAATCAGGTCTCATTAGGTGGGGAAAATAATACTGTTCTCTACTGCAGTGACTTGCCGCAAGGCCCAAAGGCGTATACTGCATGCGCCAGTGGAGGCTGTGGCCAGGAGTCCTGCTGGGAAAAGAATGATTGGCCATCGTGTCACTCAGGGAGGGAGAGTCTGAGTCAGCAGGGTAGCCCTCCACCTGACCACACATCCATGGCTCCAGTGGTTGATTCTGTGCCCGCTGTTTACCTTTGCCAGTTGTGCAATCGGTGCCAACCTCTGGTGGACTGGCAGCACCGCCCAGCTGGCAGACTGCAAAGTGAAAATGAGTGGCAGATGGCTGTACACACAGGGCACTAGTGCAAGAGTGAGTCCTTCTGAACTAACAGAAGATGTTACAGTGATGGGGTGGGCTTGCTATATAAAAAAATGGCAGAAATATATGTGACTGTTAGCAATCTAAAAAAGAAAAAAAGGCTTAAAATTGTTTTTTCACTTCCAGACTCAAACTCCAGCCATTATATTTGATAAAAGGATATACAATCCTTTCTACAGATATTATAAAAGTAAAACAGCATGGCTACTGAATGATTTTCCTTGGCCATAAACGATAAATCTCATAAATTCAGCTCTTGCTGAATGACCCCAATTGAATACTCCAAAGGCATACCTGACACAATTCTCTAGATCATATTTACTGTAATGCTGATAGATTATATTCATCACTGTGAACATCAAAGGCTGTCTATCCCCAGTTGACTTTCCAAGTGGCAATAGAAGTCAGACTGCACATGCTAAGTTTGTACAACAGATCTCTCCCACCCAGAGTAAGAAGCAATATCTCTGTGCTGGAAGATGCATGGACTGCCGAAGGGATATGTTCAGTCTAATCACAGCACAGTTTGTCTTGAGCATCAAGTGAAAAATTTACGACACACTAATTTCATGCACAGTATTTAATTCAGAGTGACTTGTAGCAAGACGAGACAGAAGTAACATTTGCTTACAATTGTTTCTCAAAGTTAAGGGCAAAAACACACAGTGCATGGGCTCTTTTATGGACCATAAAGGCGCTGTTTTTTCAGGTGCTGCGAAATGATTTAATGCCTAAGTGAACTCCAATTTAGAACCTTAAACAAGTTTCATTTGTTCCACTCCCTCACTGAGCTCTCCCTTACCGAGTTAATCCAATCAAGCTGCTAATTACTATTTCTTTTTTAATTATTTATTTCTCACTGATGAAGATAAAGAGGTTTACTGTCTCTGCTAGCACAGAGCAGCCATTAACTGTGCTAGATTTAAAATATATCATTCAAATTGTGAAACAATGCAAACAGGTGCCAATATGATAAGATACACAATGTAAGGTTTCTCTTTAGATTCTCTAACTGATAAAGTGAAATTGCTAAACTACCTGAAAACATTCTTGTATATGAAAACATATTCCTGTAATGACATAGTCGGGTTTATTTTTTTTAATGCGCTTCTCTGTATTGTCACCTCCAAGAGGTGTCTGCACTGAACTGTGTATAAATATTCTCACTGGAAATACACCAAATAGAGCTTGACAGATGCTGGAAATGGAGTACTAATTAATGCCTGATGTTTCCAGCATTTCACAATCATAGTAATCACAGTGTTCTTCATGTTACATATTAAAATATTCCTATTTGCAATTTTTTGCACAATTCCATGAAATAATTTCCATTTATCATAACCACTTGTATATATCTGTAACACTGAGTGATGCCATGCAAGTGTCCTTCATTTTCTTAGTGTGAACATTGCTTATGAGTATCATGCCATTTCTACAGCTTAACAACAAAAATTTAAAGAATTAAATATAATTTTAGCAAATAAGAAGCTGGGCTGTGAGTGGGTCAGTCAGGTGTTAAGGGACTCACAGACACATCTTGGTTCTGAATTTGTCGCTGATCTTTAGAAAAAAGCAGCAGGCTCTGGACCAGGACTGAGTATCACTGCAGTAAAAAGAAAAATGCAAATGCATATAAAGTAGAGGTGTCCAGTCTTATCCAAAAAGGGCCGGTATGGGTGCTGGTTTTTGTTTAAGCCCATGCACTAAGACACCTGATTCAACTTAAGATCTTGATTGATGATCATGGCTATGTAATGATGTATAACTATACACAAGAATATTTGTGGCCACTGGCTTCCTGACCACAGGAACGACCCTCTCTCCCGATGAACTTTTTTGATCAACCAAAGCATAATTGTCTGTCCCCTTCCTCTTGTGACCCTACTATAAACTCTCTGCTTGATCAATTAGGCATTAGCTTGGGGCAAGGAAAATATGGGGAGCCCAATTTAATAGGCTTAAACATTAAAGTAGTATTCAATGGTTTATCTATTCATGTTTTATTGACCTGCCCCAAACCAGGTAAACTGTGTAGCATAAGTTACCATGGGGATATACCCCAATTTAAAGTGAGTCAGCTTTGTGATATGGAAAACCCAAGGTTAAAGCTTAACGTAGCTCACTAACCCTGTAATATCACTTTGTAGTGCACCCTGGTCTGGTTAGAGACTGGTATGTTTTAATTTTGCAGCAGGTACAGGAAAACGTTAAAAGAGTTTTAAGCGAAGAGAGAAGAATGAGAAAACTTTTTTTTTCAGCCACCAGGTCCTCTATGTTTGTAAAGAATACTGCATCTTAAATAGAAATAGAGATGAGCAAATATATTAAAATCACAGACTCTGACGATGTTTACCCATGAAGTATAATCCCTTATTTAATATATACAGAGATAGTGCCATCAAGGCGAATAGAAATTCTAATATAGAGGAGACTGTATATATTTTCACCTGGTTTGAACTATGTATTATAAACCAAGCAATTCCACAGAGCATTTTCATGGCTGAATGTTCCAACCTACATGTCTGAATCATAAGTCATAAATATCATAGTACATTAGCTTCTGATAAATATTCTGCCTATTTGCAGATTGTATCAAAGTAGAAACTGAAGGTATATGAGCATATCCTTAGTGCACTCTTCCACTTGTAATGCAAATAATGGGCGCTAAAATGTTGATGCTCTTCGACTGTTTGACAGCCGCACGAGTACACAGCCATTCCGCTTGTTGGATGATGGGAGGTCAAATCCAGGCTGTTAAATGGATGGGCTACGCACAGTTCTCGGTTTAAATGAGGACAGTGTACGGATGAGATTTAGATTAAAACACGCTCTCTGGCTGCTCAATCCAGGCGACGAGAGGACGGCTAAGTGGAGCCGCCTTTATCTGAGCATGAATAAATGTACTAACGGCAGAACGGCTGCCCACGACAAGGACGCGTCGATTATGGAGGCTGTGGAAAACAACGCTAGGGGAGATTACAGGGGTGGTGGTAGGTGTCTGCAAACAGAGAAGATGTGGCGCAAACATCTTATTGAGCCTTTTGTGTCGTCCTAGCAGTGACAGCCATCACAGAAATACAGTTACACACTTTGGATTGAACATGTTGTGTAAGGGCTTAAACGTTTTGAACGAACTGCGATGCAGTTGGACTGAGTTTCAGCCAAATGAGCCTTAGTAACTGAGCTCACCTGCATTTCCCGAGCAGCAAACGCTGTGGATGTTGTTCCTCAGGAGGACGGATGCTCATCTCCGTGGCTTCAGTATTGTCCCCGGTGCTATTCCATTTGAACACACAAACTCAACCTGTTCTGGACTCTCATTAATTTGTTTTCGGTGTACGTGTGTTTGGGGGGTTGGGAGGAGAACGGTTCCCTCCATTTGTAGAGTAGCCTGAGGCTGAGTGGGAATGCATGCTGCATATTGCACAACATAAAATAACGATGATCTGCAGACACAACATAAATTGATTTACCCATCCGTGTCTTTCTCCCGACTAACTAGAGCCAGCCTGAGGGAGGCCCTAGTATCTGTCTGAGAGGGTAAACAATATTTTAGATGGATGAAGGCTAATGAATCATTTACTTGAAGGCTAGAAAGGCCATATGGTAGTCTGTTTTATGTTTCTTAAAAAAGCAAATAGTTTTATGTATTTTTACTTTGGTAAAAACTATGAGTAAAACACTATGGTAAAAACAATGAGTCATTTCCTCTAATTATCTTTTGACATCACTCATTTTCTTTTTTCCACAAGGTTGATTCCAAAAATTCCAAATAAGCTGAACTGATTACACCAGGCATGTGCTTGCCACAATACTTCTAAGCCCTCTTCCTTCTTTGTACTCTCTCTCTTTCTCTCTCTTTCTCACATATTCGTGCACACACACACAAACATACACACACATATATGTGCATGTACACATATATGTTCAACAAGCAACTTACTATTATATTGAAAATATGATTTTATGTTAACAAGCAATAAATTATTTTAAATAACAAACAATAACAATTCATTATAAAAGTTAAGCAAACAAATAGACTGAATATCATTGCTTTTTGTAACAAGTCAATCCAGACATCCTGGTTTCCTTCTAATTACAGTTTGCAAAGTTAAAAACAGCTGTTCCCAGGTCTAATATAATTTTCTAATCCAGTGCTGCCAATCTAAACCCCCTGAAGGTCAGTTCAATTGGTCCCGTAAGTTCACTGAAAATAGAAAATTATGTTTTTCAAAGTTAAGGCCAAAACAGGGTCATATCGCTTTTATGTTTCCCCGTCTGGAGAAGGGCGTGCTGACGCTCGGCCCGTCCCAGACAAACTCCCTGACCCGGCCTCCCCCCTCGCCGTTGCCCCAGACGGCCGTGCCGCAGTTTTGTTTTGGAGAGCATTGTTCTTCAGGAAGCGGCCACTCTCGTGCGCTGGCATGCGCCTCGGCCGGTCCAGCTGTTTCCTCACCCGCCATCACCCGCCCTCCCCCCTCCCCCAGGCCCGCGCGGGCGCAGGCCGATCCCGCTGAGCTCTGACGCTGGCTGCCCTGCCTGTCCAGCTGAGAGACGCAGTTTCCAACGCCTCTCCTCCACTTTCCATCGGCGCACGTAGCTTCCCCTGCCTCACCCCCGCTGCTTCACTTTTTTTTTGGGAAGAAAAACCCCCGCAGTCCACCCAAATGACATCACACTTTGAAAAGACCGGTAATGACAGAAAACTATGCTCGGTTCAAATGAGGCGCATAAACAAAAAATTTTGAAGGATAGCGGGATTGTGAAATGTGTATCCTGTTTTGATTATATGTTTGTTGGAAGTCCCCCACAAACAAGCAGGTTGTTTTCCATTGTGGCCCTGTTTTCATAAAGAAGTCCTGCCACCAATGCTAAGTGAATTATTTAATTATGAAATACAAAATTGCTGAAGAACTGTCAAGTGTGAAGTTTTGAAATGTACAATCCTTGTATGTTTCCTTCTTTACCATTTCTCACTTTTGGAAGGAAACAATATGTATATGTTTGCTTTTAAATAGAGATTTTGTGGATTTTCACAGGTACACCAAGCGCTTGCTCTATATGTGGTTGTGAAAAGACAGCTTTGCCTATATGTGGAAATGGCAGAAACCCCCACTGTTTTTTAAACTGCAAAAGCTAAGTGTATTTTTGAACCAGGTCAAAACTTGCCCATTCTCATTGATGTTATCCTTGTTTCTGTCTGATAGTAGAGGGTTCTCAGCTCCTTGCCTCACCTCGATTTGTTGCTGTTGTAATGTTTTTAGCTTGTAATTATTGTATTCTTCCTGTGGGATTAGAATCATGTGGAAACTAGCATTTATCTTTTCTCTAGATGCTTGAGTTGAACAGAGGTGGATTTCATTGACAATTAATCAATGGTAATAAGGTATGGCTTCTTGTCTGATTGTAAAGCCCGTGGAGAGAGCAAGACCTTGATCTGAAACCACAGGCTCTTATCTGCGGCACACTTGAAGTGAATCCTGATTTGCAATGGCACACTCTGGTACAATAAGTTAGGTCGACTGCTGATTTTTGTTTGTTTGTCTGCAAGGGAATTCCCAAAACAACTAATACAAGTAGGAAAATTAGTCTTTTTTTAATAAAGGGAGATGGGCTTTTGGTAAAAATGGAAAGGATCACCGATATACACATTTAAGATGTAGTAGGAAACTTTCTCAATGGTTGCAATGTTGTGAAAACATCTTGAAAATCATAACATCCGATGGCCCTGCCCACAGACAAAGAGACACACCCCACCTCCTGCTTCTCCACACACCTCATCATGAATGTGCCATAACGTTAGCTACACTAAAATGTCAGCTCCCAGGGTCCAGGTAAACTAATGGAATATTTTTTGTTGTTGCAGAGCTTACTAATAGCACAATAAAACATTTTCCATTTAGTCACTGAGTTCGGTAGCTGATGAAGTGATGGCTTTGCTAAATTCACTTGCTAGTCTAAAGTTAATAATCTACCCGATGGTTCGTAAATAGTAAATAGCAAATAGTAGAACAAGGCTACCATTTGTCCCAGACTGAAAGTTACCTGACACACCTAGCCCAAATTAACATTTCATAGCAAACATTTAATTCTTCCAAGAACAAATGAAGTAACATTATCAAAAATAGCTACCTAGCTACATCGGTGGCTAAATTAAACTTACTTAAAGGAGTACCATGGTGTTTGAACGTGACACTTCCCAGTTGTCTTCAGGCAACAACAAAACAAATGTGCATAATTTTTTAATTCTTCAGTCATTTCAATGTACTTTAAAACGTATTTTTCTAAGCCTAAATTTCCCACTATAAAAATTCACCTGAACCGTCTGGGCGTGGTAATGAGAACCGTCAGTTAGCTATGATTAACAGACCGTGCCCCGTTACCATAGCTACCCCCATGATACGCTCTCTCTTTGGGAGACTGAATTTTCACAAGCTAGCTAGCTTAGCAGTATATCAAGTATCGATAGATAGCTAAGGTAAGGACGTTGACTTATATCCAATTATAATTTTTGCTATCTAGCTAGCCAAGTTAAGATAAAAGCACAACTATAACGTCCTCATAAAAGCAAACTAGCAAGCTAACGTTATCGATAACATTGCCTTATGAAAGCAAACCTCCTAGCTAGCTAACGTTAGCTAGCTAGCTAAATGAATATAACCAGAAATAATCTAAAGGCACTCTAATATAAGTGAACCTAACGTTAGTCAAATATTTGCATTGTCTGAACAGCAGGACGGTGTGTCCTGTCAGATTTCTTTACGGGGCATGGAAATGGGAGTGGTTATATGTACTAGCAAAATGACAACTTTCTCACCGGTTGAAATTGGACGATGAATTTAAATGCATATTTCTCAAAAAATACAGAACGGACATATTTAATACTTTGCTCATTGTGTTTCTTCAATGCCTCTTGTGCAAATAGCACATAAAACCGAGAAAGTGTGAAAATCACCATGGTACTCCTTTAATTGACAGGCAAGCAGAAAGTCCAGGTAAATTAGTGGTGATTTTTAGATTTGGTCCAACAGAAACAATGTGAGCTCGTGTCTTCAACTCCACCCGCTCACAAAGCTTTTGCCACTATCCAAATTGTGCTCAAATATTTATTCTAGTTTTTAAATGAGCTCTGTCAAATTTTATTTTCTTGTTTTTTGCTTTATGTGGCACTGATGCAGGTCGCTGCACCCAAAAGTAATTTATTCCTCTTAAACCAACCTCTCTTTCAACTGTGGTGCCAATGTGATACAGTATCTAGTAAAAAAAAAAAAAAAACACAGAAATTGAGTTTAAAACACCTTAATTTGCCACTGCCTTGAGTTACCACTGGTTTGACAATTGCCCCTTGACTGTGAAAATAGGTCCCAATGTCGAAACAGCATTTTTCAGCTTTCATATAGAATTTTATACACTGTAAGATCTGTTTTATAATATATAGGCATGTATATAAATATTGCATTTTTTTCCTATCACATTTGTCAACTGTGGAATACTTTAGAGAAGACACAACTTAGCATGTATTACCTTTAGCAATTCTGTATTACAAAGTTATCATCAAAGACGATGCGCAATCCTAGTCAAGACCAGAACTGACAATTTGCAAAACACTGGCGGCATGTTTATATTCATCACAAGGGAAAGAGGCTCCTTGTATTTTCTGTCGTCTATGTCATCTTGGAAATTGAAGAAAAAATATACAGTACACCCCTCTGGCCCTAGAGACTGTTTTTTGATTGGTTAATTACCAAACTCATGTCCTGTCTGGCTAGCACTCTTTCTCTCTCATATTGTTCTTAAGCCACCGGGGGTTTCCGGTATGGCTGTGTCTGCGGATTCCAGCGCACATCCAGGTCTTCTAGGGACCTTCTGCAGGATCGGACACTTGAGACGAGGCGCCTGTCTTAAGTGTTCACTGTCTGTCATCTTTGTGTCATGTTGAGACGGCGCAGAGTTTACAGGAACAATATAATTACTCACCGATATGGCAACCGCATGGTTTGTAAACGATTCCTTTATGAGCCCAGGGATTGCCATGGGTTCTCTGCTTGCTGACAATCTTTTTTTTTTTTTTTTCCCTCCCATGCCAACGAACTTGAGAAGCAACAGCAGTATATTTGACACAAGCGCTGCCAAGTGAGAAATCATTGAAAGAAACCATAGTTGTTTGATGGGGGAATGCAAATGTTTTTTTATGGATGCGCTTTACATTAGATCTACATGTGTTTTGATGTTTCATCCACTGTTAATCATGCCGGGTTGGTTCCTTTTAAAGGATCAAAGCTGGCTTGCTTAAATTGTACAACAAAAAGGGACAACGATATCATGTGACACTGATTGGCTCATTTGAAGTTTTTTCAAATATGTTGTATCAGAGCAAAACAGAAAAAACCCCTTCATGCATAACATAACATCAGTTAAAAACATTTGTGTGGATGTAGATGTCTAGATTTTTCCAAAGTACCATATTCAAGATGGATATCATTATGGAGTATGTAAAATTCTTTTTTTTTTGAAGCAGGAATCTGACAACAACCATGAAGACACACTTTTTGATGTCATTAAAAGGATCATTTTTGAATTATTCATACATTGAATGAATATTTAATTAAATTATTCATGGCACATTTAATTAAGTAAATACCTCAGAGATAGACCCAGCACTGCACTGGGAGACTGGCATCTGTCAGTCAATTCCTTAAATCTCAGTGCGATTCCGATAGTTTGAGTGCCCTGATCAGCCTGCCTTGTTGGTCAGATAGCTACTATGGACAGATACAGCTATGGACCCATCGCCTTTTCCCCCCTCACAATGCCCAGTATGAAGGTCTGAGTCAGAATCTTAGAGACAGGGGTTAGAAGTGATGCACGGGAGATGCCGTTCTAATTTGTGTGGGTTAATTGAGGTTGTAAAATTTCCCCCCATATGTATAGGTAAAGTTTATGCACCGTTACATTCAAATTAAAAATTGATGAAGCCTTTTTAAAATGAAAGGAAATAACAATTAAATGCTAATTAGTGTAGGGTAGGCTGTATATGTGCATATGGTGGTTAATGCTCAATGGCATTTTCTATGTTAATTCTATACTCTCAGAAGAAGGGGTTCCAAAAGACTCCTCTGTGTTTCCATAGGGGAGCCTATCAAGTGCAAGGTTTCTTAGTCAGGCAAAATAATGGTTCTGGGAGCTTTTCATGCTTTTACACACCTACAATAGGGGGTTCTACTTTCTGGGTCCCAGAAATGGTTCACCTATTAAGACAGGCCAAAGAACCCTTGTTTCAGAGAGTATATATTTAAGGTATAAGGCACAAGTGGCCATGCTACATTGTGAATGCAGTAATGCCTAAAGGGTGTTGCAATCGATTTAGCTGTGACTATATTCACAATATAGCACGGCCTCAAGTGCCTTATCACTTTTATATTAAGTTAAAAAAAAAAAATGACGGCAATGTTCAAAACATGCAACAACAACAATGCACTGGAAATAATAACTGAATTTAGCAAGCATTCAAGTTAGCATTCACTGTCTAAAACCGTGTGCTTCAGTGGAGCAGTGATTAGAGTAGGTATCCAGTTGGTTACTTTGTAAGACTACGTTAGATGTGAGGACTCTTTTCTACATCATTAACGTTTGTTAACATAAGCTTATTGGAGACATTTTAACTTGAGTTCCTTCTCTGGACATGTAGCCTAATGTTATCTTAAGTTAATGTGGTGAACAAAAGCAGAGAAAAGATAGCATAGGTAGCCTAATGTTAGCTAGCTGAAATGTTTGCTCATTTATTTTAACAAACTAATGTCACCTCTCCTGAATTTTACAGGAGTAACATTGTTACACGTTACAAGTAGCTAAGTTGCGTTTTGATATCATCTGCAACAGCAGCAATAACTGTGTTCTTTTAAAAAGCAATGTTAAAGCTGTAGCTTTCTGTATGAGGCGGGGCTATTGGACGTTTGAGCAAGGTACTCCAGTAACTAAAGGAATCTGAGTAAATTTCCCTTTCCCTGAAGGTGTATACTAAATAAATAAAATGTAACAAACATTTGCAAGGCCAGTTTATATGAGGCATTATGCAATATAATATTTGATAGTGTGTGTGCAGTGGCCGTCTATGAGGACATATTATATGTAAATGCTATGCAGGTCAAATGAAGTAAGCTCTAACTGGAGCTTCTTGAGTTTAGCATAGCTCTACCTCAAATGGCATGAGTTATTCTGAGCTTCTTTGTGAAAGTCAGGAAAAGGGAAGAGGGGCACCATTGTGAAAGTTCAGTTGGAGCGGCAGTGGAAGGTTAAGTTTGAAACGAGGGGGCATGCAGTAAGTGCAGGCCTGGGCCTTCTCTCACAGCTCCTCCACATGGACAATAGGCTCTGCCTTTTCTGCTATCAGCCCAAATTTCACTCTCTCCCCTTATCTTTAAAAAAAGCAGATGTGCCACTCTTAATTCTTTTTTTAAGGGAGGATTTGGGCTAGGGGGTGGGGGGCGCGGGGTGGAATTACAACTCTCTTCATTCGATGCTCTCAGGGAAAGATTAGATTGGGGGGTGCCCTACCGAGCTGCCTGTTTTTTTCCCCCTTTCCAATTTTGCTGCAGTCCCCGTTGTGTCCTTTCTCTGGCCTTTAATCAGGTAGAGTAAGGGGTGTGAGAACACTCCCAGTCCAGTCAATTATACCCCAGGCCCCAGGGAGGGCGGCCAGCGCAATTTGTATCTGGAGCGCCAGCCGCTAATTTTTACACAAAACACAAACCATTTTCATTTTAATGAATGCCCTGGAACTCAGTAGACCAGTTGCTTAACATGCCACTGTGAAGGAGATGGGCAAAATGGATGAAAAGGAAAAGAAAAATCCATTCGATTTGTTACTGAGGTGTAGCCTTGCTGGGGTTTTGACGATATGGAGGCTATTTTAATCCATCACCACGAATAATTACCTAATCAAGGTTTCTTCAGATAAGGCACAGCATATCATTCCCAGGAAAAAAAAGTCTTAATTAGAAAATAACGGTTCATGAGTATTAATAATATGGTCCATTATATGTATACCAAAATCTCTTCTGTATATATTTTTAAATGAGCAAAATGAATTTAGTCCTTTGCAATATATTATATAAACATAAAGGTAATACTTAAAGTTGATGCTAAACTTGATAGGGTAGCCCATTACGGCTAAATGAAAAAGAGGCCTTCACAGAGATGGAAAATGAAATTAAATGTCTGCCAGTACTCTTCATTTCCACTTGCTTTACTTGCTCATTGCTTCTATATTGTTTTCAATGGAAAAAAAACTACTCATTTCTACAGCCATTTTTCTATATGGAATCGAAAGGGAAGAAAACTGATTATAGATACATTTCAGAACATAATATCTTAAGAACATCATCAAGATGCAGTTTCATCAGAACTGACGAAAGTGGTGTAACAGGATAGCAGCCTGGTAATTTTTTGACATGAAAGCCCCCGTGAAGGTGAAAATAGGTAACCTCTCAAGCGCACACTGGTAACTGACATGGGTTCACACTCCGGCTAGCAAATAAACCACTTCTACCTAGTGATAGACTGCGAATGAATTCACATACTTTACATGTCCTAGTGCTAGGTGCACTGATGGAATTACATTTCAATCCAGATGGCATTATCCAAACACATATGAATTATTCCCTTTAATTGGGCTGTCAAATTAGATTTAACACATGATTCTCCTGCTTAAGAGCCGCTGAAAGTCACGTCAGGACGAAGAGTGGAGAGAATGACACGGCTTAGCAATACTCACCAGGCATACTGGCTCCCAAATGAGCAATACGACATAAAATTGAGCTAAACTTATGCACACATTGCTGAAGTGCCTACCTCACAGCTCTATCACAGCCTCCTTCACACATTCCACTGTCAACATCCCCTCCCCCCACTCAATGGTTGGACTGTTGCGTCCCTGACATCTGGGTGAACATACCCCCTGCCCCTTGCCCCCCTCCCATGGGCGCAGACGCCCTGGACAGAGGGGATCGCAAGCGTCTCTCTCTCCCCATACCTGTAAACAGCTTAGCAGCACGCCACCATAAATGGTGTGAATGCCGCTGTTAGGGTTAGGGTTAGGCGCCATGCTGAGAAAAGCCGGCTTCTTGCTCGTGACCCCCATCCTGTCCTGAGCTGCGGGACTCCTCACCTGCGTGGCGTTCGTGACTGCCTCTGCAGCGGCCCGTCCTCCGAGCTCCTCAACATTTCTTTGCTTTTCATTGACTCCAGATGGGAGTTAAATTAATACATCCCAACTTCCCAGCCAAGTGTGTCCGTTATTACGAAGCGAAGCAATGAGAATGAGAAAGTGATAACAACTGGAACCAGATGTTTCTTCTTGCCCCCAGATGTTTGCTCTTAGCCATCTGTTGGCTGTATTTCCATCATGGCTCTTATTGCATTATTTTTATTTTTAATGCTGTTTTGAACTATTCCCCAGAAGCATCGTTACTCAAACTTTTCTCCCATTGGCCATTTCGAAAATAGACCCTAGTATTTTAGCTGATACCCATCTCACCCATAAACTTACATAACCCTTAGTTTAGAGAGAGAGAGAAACTGGCTATTGCTACAGTGCAGCTGATGCTATGTGGGGCATGTTTGTGTGGGTTGCAGGAGGAGAGAGTAATGTGCTTTAGGTCATTTGCTGACCTTCAGGAGAAGCGCTGATTCCGGCCTGATGACCCCCCAGAGGTCTGAGTGTGATTGTCTTAGCAGATGGCCAGGCCTTCTCGTCGGGGGGGACTTTCCCGGTGTTGTCACAGGCCTTGTCCCCTTCCCCAGTGCCCGTTTTCCTGAACAACAAAGTTAGATCATCGCAGAGCGAAAAGGAAGACATTCCGCTTCCAAGTTCTGTTAGCGCCAGCTAATAAGTGGCTCAAACTGTGGCCTACATCTCACATTTATTGGAAGATTTCTTTACATTTCATACTTTATTCCACCCCATTATGCTCTTTATTTTCTCAGCAGGTGGTTTTATTAGCAGGTTGTCTTATTCAGAGGTAACTGATCTGTAATATTATATTTACACTATACTTAGTGAAATTTGGTCAGGTTTATTCAGAACAAATTAAGTTAATCTAATTAGAATTCTGTACGTCTGTTGAGCTCAACTTAATGGAATAATGTAGACTTGACAATGGTTTGGAAAAATTATGTATATAATTGCCAGTGGAAATTCATATATGAATAGGCTAATTGAAAACAATCATTTACATAATATGAAGAATAATATTATACAATTCTTATTCAGAGGAAATGATAATTCTGCATTGGATAAATATAGAAGTTAACAGCACTACCATTTAACAAAGGTTAATTTGTGTTATGGGTTTGTGACAGTGTACCGTTAAGTGCTTAGTCCGTTTCATCAGTCTCATAAAATGAGGTTTTTATGAGGTAAAACAACGACGTCAGGGAATTTGCTATTCCAGACCAACACACGCATAGCAAAAACAAAATGCAACAACAGAAGTTTTTATGCTATCCTATTGATTGATGTCAGTGTTAAATAAAATGCGTTTCAATAGTTTCTGGCATAAAGGGAAGGCCATTCTCAGAGTGTCTCATTATTTTTTTACTCCTAACCTCCTTTCCTCCTCTCCCGACTACCACTCGTCTCCTACCCGGAATTATGTGGAATAAAGGAATGGAGGAGATGAGTCTGATGCCTCTTGGCCCATATAGTTCTGTGCATTTCAGTGACACAATTTTTGTTGTTTTGGTTCTGTACTGCAGCACATTGGATTTGAAATGAATATGAGGCTGAAGTGCAGCTTTAATTTGAGGCTGTCTACGTCCATATCGGTTAATCCACATAGGAATTAAAGCCCTTTTATACATGGTCCCCCCATTTTAGGGGAGCAAAAGTAATTGGACAAATGGACATAATCTTAAATTAAGTCGTCAAACGTTGTGCTTGATTGCAAATCCTGTGCATTCAATGACTGTCTGCCGTCTACAACCCACAGACATCACCATATGCTTGGTATGGCTGGTGATGCTCTGCCAGGCCTGTACTGCAGCCATCTGTAGTTCCGGTTTCCAGGGTGTTTTGACTTCAGTCTTGTTTTCAAGTGAAGCACATACCCAGTTGGACTCAGGCCAGGTGATTGAACATTCTTGGCAGGTCAAGAACATTCACGAACATTCCACGTTTTGGCCCTGAAATACTCCTTGGTTGCTTCAGCAGTATGTTGGGGTCATTGGACTGCTGCAAGGTGAAATGCCGTCAAATTAGTTTTGAGGCATTTGGATGGATCTGCGTGTATAAGATGTTTCTGTGCACTTCAGATTTCATCCTGCTGCTGACATCAGCAGTCACATCATCAGTGAAGACAAGTGACTCAGGTCCAGGTCCAAACCACAAAAAATGTATCACTGTCCCAGTACTGTTTCAGTTAACTGTATATACAAAATTTACATAGCAGGTATTTTGGATCCTTTGGTTCATGGGTCACAGCCGCAGGCCCTTCCCTGGGATCCGAGCCAACACCCTTCTGGTTACACTACAAGCCTTACAATCAGTACTATGCCACAACGGAGAGCTTATTTTGATGTTTACATTTTCCCCAGTATACTAGCACAGTGAGAGATCTGTAGGTACCCAGGGACACAGGTATAAATTATTCAGAATTATCTTCCAGGGTTCTGAACTGATTGACACAACCCCTCATCACTCCACATAGTCTTTGGAGTAGTGTCTGGATTGAATTATCAAAACACAGTGGGTGTGCATATTGCATTTTAAGAGAATATAAGATTGTGAGCCCACAGTAATTATTGAAAAGGGCAATATTCAGAGGGGAGGACAGAGCACTATGAATCTATTATGCATCCGAGTTGGAAAAAGCATGACTGGAATGGAATGGAAGTGATGACACTGCACAGAGCTGCTTATCTATTTGATTTTGCTTCCTGTTTGATTCTGATGACAAAATTGAATGAAATTTGCGTAGACTCATATATCTAAGGGAACAAGAAGACCACATTTTGAATATGTACACTTTCAACTGCTTTCCCCCAGGCAAAGATTCCATCCAATGCAATCCTGTTTATTTTCCCGCTGTGTTCTATCCTAAAGACCCTGGGCAATCACTTTATTTCTCATAATCTGAGTCGTTATTTGGCCACTTTGTAAATGTATGCTTACTTTTTTAAAATTACAAGTAGGAAATAATGTGTGTCCTTGTGATGTATAGTAGCCGATGGTCATTCATAAAAATGGAAGCTTGTGTCCATTCTGGAATGATTTTCGTATCAAGTTCTCTTATGATTGGCAGCCCACTAATGGGTTGGTTAAAATACAATTGACATGTTACTCAAATGCCACATTACCATGTTACTTAGCCTCAAAATCACCTGTACTAAATCCTCCTGTAGTGGGCAGTATAAGCCATCACTGTATTATCTATGTTGCTTTCAGGATAAAAACCTATTTTTAGCTCATATAGTAACTAAATGAAATAGGCTTAGTACCAGTGTTTCTTTGCTCTAGCTTTCATGTATAACTATAAAAAAAATCATTTTGATAGCAGTTTCTTTTTAATAATCAAGGTGGATATTGTAAATTTAGCATCAGGGGGTTTAGCTTTTATTTGCCTTGCTCTGAAGAAACATTAGGAGATATTGAGGATATCTGGTATCCACCCTTGAACTAGGCACTCAACCTGTTTTGCTTTAGTATCAAGATAGTATCCAGCTGCATGTGAGTTGCAATCTACGTTCAGTATGTTTTTCTGGATTTGGATGCTAGCAGACCTGGGTCAAATACGTATTTGTTTCAGATTCAAATACTTTTGTACACTTTACTTTAAGTTTGTCTGGTGTATTGGAACCTATGACATTCTCTCAAAAAGTGCAAATCCCACCTTTTTGTCCTATTGGCAGGCTCATTTGCACTAGGCAAGATCAACAGAGTACAGAAAAGTATTTGAATCCAAAACAAATGCATATTTGACCCAGGTCTGGATGCAAGTCTTCATCATGCATGAAATCCCAGTTGACCCAGAAACCCCAGAAATGGCAGGGAAATGCAGGCAAAGGCATAGAAGTGGCTTGCAGCAAAACTGAATAATGATTTTAACAAATTGTAAAAAAAAATCCAGTGGTTATAAATAATCGTACCATGCATACAAGTGGACAGTCTTGCATTTCTGGTGTGTCCTCCTCTAGTTACAAGTTACACCAAAGTAAGTGGAGCTCAGCCTGCCACCGGCTCGAGGACATACCTCAAGGTTATCGGCACTCTCCTGCTCGGGCAGCAGGGTACGATCTCTCACTGGGGGACACTCGGGATGCCTGAGCGATTTCTCCCCGTTTCAGGTTTTTACCGTTCCCCAACCCAGCCCCATTTACAGGAGACGGCCCAGATCCCCGGCAATCTGTGTTTCGCATGCCTTCCGGCGAGCATCTGTCCGGCCCACCCCCCGTCACGAGGGAGAGGGGCTGCCTGCTGGACTTCAAACGCATCATCAGCTCCTTACAAGACAAGGGAGACTGCGGGAGAAACCGGAGCAACCAGATCCCGCAGAAGGGGTGAGGAATTTAAGATCACGAGCAGAGCTGCAGCGTCTCACACATGCTGATACTTGGGCTTGGCTTTGCGCTTAAGATTGGAGGTATCGGAAAGCTACTAGAGTAGTTTTTGCACAGGCGGTTAACGGGGCCTTAATGCAAAGAAGCCGTTCAGAGCTATTGTCTTGCTCATGTGACCTTACCTCTCTTGTTCCACCTGTCAGGGAAGCTTTGTTCTGTGTCAAACTGCTGCCAACCCACACCATTTCCCCTGATTTATTACCTCAACCCCACATTTCTCACTCACCCTCCATTCCGGCTCTGAGATTTGTAACGTAGAGTCAAGTGATTGGAAGGGTCTCACATTTGTTCACAGTGATACTCCAGTTACCTCTGGTTCCAGGGGATGAAAGGGAATTTTAGTAGAAAAGATTACCTTATATCCCCTGGTAAGGTGATGAAGGGGAGCAGACAGTTGAATCAGATTGATTTGTATTTTAAAGTGTTGTGGGACTTACCTTTGCTGCCCTTTCCTCTGAAATGAACTCAGCTGAGCTACCCACCTCCTCCACAGCAACAACATGAATTGCACTGGGATTGGGTCAGTCCTCACTTTCAGTGGTTAACTTTGCACAGTATTTTCGATCAGTATCATTTGCATTTGATCCTTATAAACAATCAAAAGCACTCCAAAGCCTCTGCTGGCCGGGATTGACGTAGCTTTTCTGGGCAAGATTTGCATGTATTTGTTTCCAAGGTCTTGTCATCACACAAGATAAGCAGTGATACTGGAACTAAAAAACAAATGTTGAATCTGAAAAATGAATAGTTGGCTTGGTATTTCCTGCAAAGGCTACTATTAATGGAAATTAAGTGATTATATTGTCATTGTTGTTTATTAATGCACTGTACTTTGGATAGCGATATGCATCTACATGCATATATGCATCATAGACCTTAAAGTTGCCAGATTTGTTTTGTCTGTTCAGCAGGGTGGTTGGATTTGGGCTCACTGACTGATCTGGTGCGGTGAAGATGTTTCTTCAAGGAAGCCAATTACGGCAATTATGGTTTTACACGGACATGATAATGCATTATGAAACAAAAACAATATGTCTTCAAGCACATGACAGGACTAGTCTTTTATTCTGTAAACAGTAACTAAAAAACTTCTATTGGTCTCGTCTGTGAATTTCCCTAATGTAGCTTTTAGGCTGATTGGAAGCTGTTTACCAACAGCTTTTATGGCTGCATGCAAAGAAACAACACACTGTAGAAAGTCCTGAAACCCTATTTTTATCTTAATAATAGGGAATGTTGCTCTGATATGGTGTCCTTCTTTTCAATCTGTGACCTACCAAAACACAGTCCAATTTCCCATTGGGCATTTTTGCTATGGTGTCAGTGACCAAATACAATCAGGTAATGGCAGACTTTCTTGGCTCTCAGGCACATGGGTATGACTCCTTGCTCCCGACCGGCGGTCCCAGCTGCCTGCTTCGGCGGTGACATCCACGCGGCAACGGACCCTGGCGATAACCGTGGCACATCTGCCCGCCTGACACCTGCGAAGCGAGGCGTGACACAACAGCTTGGCATCGGCCCCAAAACAGCCCGCGCCGCCAGCCCCCGCCCCCTCAAACCCCCGGTGCCCCGGCTCATCGTACCAGAACCCTGGGCCAAGTAAGCGCCACGCCTGTCTCATCTGCATGGCAAGCTGCAGAATCAAGATAGGCCCGTCTGTAGTAATCCGCGCGGCTCGAGGCCAACGGGGGCTGACATCCCATAACGGAGCGTGGCGGCGCGAGGGAATGAGATTCTGGGATTCCTGGAGAGGGGAGCGATGAGAGGCTGCAGATGTCCCAGTGTTTTTTGCAGAGAGGGAGAGAGAGAGAGAGAGAGAGAGAGAGAGAGGGAGAGCGAGGGCTGTGACTGGATAGAGGGTTGGGCTGAGGAGGGGGCGTGTCTAAGAGAAAAAACTGCTGACTCTCTGCTCGAAGGGGCAGTGACGAATCAGAGGAGCTGCTTGTGTAAGATGTTGCAAAATGAATGAGGTGTTTGGTTCATGGGGCCTAGATTAATTGAAAAACCAGACACTGTGAGGAGTTCCCATCCCATGATTGTTCTCAAAATAGTCTTACTTACACTTACTAGTGTTAAACTTTCATGTGGAATTCTTAAGGCCTCAGCATCAAGCATTATTAGTTAACAGTTAAAATAGTGCTTCCTTTTCATTAATTGAATGTGCTCCAAATGGCCAGAATGGGAGAGACCGTGCTATTGGCAGCGATGACCTCATAGGCATGAACTCAGCAGCAGCCCCCTTCCTCCTTGAGGGTTCAGTCCAGTGATGTGGGTTTAATAAATAGAACATGCTGGCAGGAGACTGCTCATAATGGAAAGCTATAACCTTCTGGACACAAGTTCACATTGGTCCTACTGACAGTTGCTGTTTTTATGCGCCCGCTGGTCCCGGGTCCCTGCGTGAGCTGTGTCCCGGAGCACGACTGGGCTCCTGCTCTGTTTTTCTAGCAGAGCAATGTTTTTCTGAACTTGCATGAACTTTCTATATTATTGTCTTCCTCCCAAACCCCCCCTCCTTTCTCTCCCTCCCTCTTTCTCCACCTCCTCCACTCCCTCAGATGACAGAATTGGCAGTCACTTCCAAAACAACAGCTGAAATTGAATTTACCAAGAAGGACAAGAATGGGGTGAGATAGGGTCAGAGAGAGAGAGAGAGAGAGAAAGAAAGAAAGAAAGAAAGGAGAGAGATGTGTGAGGGAGACAGAGGGAGATAGATAAGTTCTTTTCTGTGTGCTTACCCTTGGATTGTAGATTTTGAGTCACAGCTGTGCAAGTTCTCACTGGTGGTCCAAACAACAGGTTGTGCTCCTGTTCTATCTGTGCCAAACTCATTATTCTCAGACAATGGACAATGGAATAGCATTCATATTCTGAGAGCATTCACATTCATTTCCATATTCTGAGTGGCTTTAGTAAACATGTCTTGTAACATACTGTATCTTTAATAAGTCAGTTTAACCTGTTCACTGTTTTTGGTGTGAGAGTGAAGTGTTTCCACAACTAAAGTCTGTGAAACACAAAGAATAGTCAACACACCTGTAGATCTCTCCTGCGGCAGTGGGTCAAAGTCAAACCAACCGGGGTGAAACGAGTTGCCTAACGATGTTGTTCTTTCGAGGCGGTAAATATGATTAGAGATACCAGGCTTTTGTCTGATAGCTCAGGAGAGATTAAGGGAGGTTACAGTAGCTTGCTCACCTGTTCTTCAGAGTCATAAATGCTTCCTTCTCTAGAACATGTTCTCCTTGATTGTTTTATTGCCTGTCTGTTTGTGTACTTATGTTTTCAGCTGAGGTCAGAAAACATTCACACTCAGAGATAAGAGGGAAGTAACTGGAAATTGGTGGCTGTGAATATTTATTTTTCCTGACGCTGACTTTCCTTCCGTGTCCCCGATCCCTCTGCCGTGTCTTGGGCTGCAGACATTGACCCGCTGGCGTCTGAGTGGTTTAAAGCAAAAGTCACTTATGTCTCACCAATACTGAACGTCTTCTGCCAGGGTTGGCTTGAAGCATGAACTCAGACTAAAGCCTTTGCTGTAGAATTCCTGAAGCTAGTAAATCATGGCCTGCTATGCTGACTGCAGACATGGTTGAGTTGATTCGCACTAAGGGCTGTACAGGGAACGTGAACTCCGCAGAGCAGGGTGCAGGTCAGCTGGGTGCAGTATTTTACCCTGCTCTGTCATGGAATTGCTTTTTTTTGGTATTATGTGAGCGATAATTTCTTGAGTTCGTTTTTGCACAACAGCAGTTGAATTTGGATTTGGATTTGGAAATTGGAAGAATGCATCAAAAAATAAAAAATAAAAATAATAACGAAACTACCACAATATAAATAAGGCTGACAGAGTGCCCAGTACCTGACCAAACCTCTGAAGCAGGCCTGTGCAGTTTTGCCGAAGCTTTCCTTGATGCAAGCTTTACATGGTGACTAGCCAACACCACTAGTTTTTCACAATGTAACTTGTGTAATGTAAATGTAAATTGTGAAGTGTTAATCCATCTGTTAGCATGTGGAGGTGAAGCTATATTAAATAGCGCTCTGAGAAACACTTCAGTCATTGGACTGGTAAGCAAAGTAATCTCTGACATTGGCAGGTGTGCTTCAAAGCTGTGAGCCAAATCACTTTTTCCTTTCTTTCACCATCTTGTAACACTCACACACGTATTGTGCAATTTGGTAGCAATGCTTTCATGTTACCGCAGTGTCTCTGCAATGTTAAGCGAAGCCATCATACTGCATAAGTCTGAAATGGTGACCCTGAATTATTCATGGACTCATTTGCCACACTGAATACAAATGGTCCCTTAAACTGAGATAAATCTCGGGCAAAGAGGAGGCAAATACTGTAAGTCGATTTGTTCAGAGAAACCCATTAACCCCCCTGACTATATGTGCAGAACATCAAGAGCCTCTTCCACGCGCCTACCTCAGTAAGAGTTCTCCACTGTTATTCTGCTTTTTACGTGTTTATTTTCAGTTTTTTAAAAGGTCCGCACTGCTCGGGAAGGGAGCCGTTCATTGTTTAGCATCATCATGAGTCAATTTGCAGCATTACAATCCGGCATTGCAATGAGGCTTGTCGGTCCGGACGCAATTAAAACTAAATAGCTACAGTTATGCTCTCCTGCACTGTACTAAAATGATTTACAATCAAATACTCCCATTAGAGGAAGTGACATGCGTCTGTGATGAATGTCCCACTAATGTAGATTAAATGGGCTTTCGGCACCTAAGACTGTGATTCACTTTGCAATCTATACGTTCCTTGGATACTTACATATTGAAGAACTCATGAAAGATGTGACTGAGTGGGGTAATCACTTACAGTACTGCTTCAGCTCAATATTTATTAACTCTACACATTATGTTTCACCCCACGGAAGTATTGCCACATTGAAATGGTTCGTTTGCCAAAATTTGCGAAAATAGACTTATGCAATCAATTAAAATCACATTTTTACTGCACACTTTGTGTAATCAGACATGAGCAAATCAAATCATACCAAGATTAAGGTGATTAATATTCACAGGGGAGGGGATATGGGTGGACAGGGAATGATGGAATGGCAGGATTCTAAATTACCTTTTTTCAACGTTTCAGTATTTTTTTCTGCAAGGCAAAACAGATTTGAGCCAAGCACTACATAGGTTGCATGGAGATGATAAGAATGTGTCAGGATACATCAGGTCATATTTACCAAAAACCTTTTAAGTTGCGCTGACATTTTCTAGGCTTGTCAAAGCAAACACAGCAAAGGTGAATGTGTGGGTTTGCCTCAGAACAATAAAGTGATGGGTGTGAATTTCGTTGTTCTAACTGCACCTGCTGAAAACATGGTGGGGAGGGTTGCCTTAAAAGTAGCGAAATTACAAGATTAGTGGCATGATGACTCCACCTCTGACTCTGGCAACCCCCGTCGAAGTATTCTATGTGCAGACTTGCACTTTTATCTATGCCAGGATGTTCTGCTTGGGCAATCAGGGCAATGGGATTTGGAGAGGTATTACCGGTCAGAAAACCTGATCCACCCTCTAGTTGTGCACTACAGATTTAATCCTAGAGAGAGAGAGAGAGCGTGAGAGCGCGAGAGCGCATTTACAGTATATGTGTCTACCAGGATCTTTAGGCCCACAGATGAATCACCTGCCTCCCGCTGCACTGCAGGATATCCAGGTCACCTGTACCTCCCAGCTGACTTATTGTCAATTATCTATAATTAATCAAATTGACCCCTTAGGGTGAGATTACAGATCAGGTGTAAGATGTGATGGGAGATTTTCCTGGTCACATGGTCCGGTGTCTACTACACACTGTATTGACCACTTTGCCATTAGCAGTGCATTACACTGCAGAGCAGACCAGCATATATTACGTTATCTACTATTTAAGGTAAATGATCAGTGAAATAAATGCTGAACTGACATTGTTGCTGGGTTTTACAGCTGAGAATTTACTGGAGGAATTCACCTGAAGAAAAATACTCAGTGTATCCCATCCAGGGCTCATTCCTTCTAGTGTGCAGAGTTTGCACAGCTTTATTTCTTATTCCAGAATCCCCCTAAGTAATAATTAGGTTTCCTGAGTGCAACATCAAGGCCCCAGCAAAGACATTATTAATATATAAAAATGTTGCCTCTACCAAACTACTGTTGGAATATCAAATTTGTTTCAGCAAGTTGTAAAATTAGCAAAATATATAATTGATATTCTACCTTGCTGTCTCTAAAACTCCCCTGAAAATCTAAGTTCTGGACATTGCAGGAAACAAATATCATGTAATGTAATCCAATACCCAAGAGCCAAATTTCAGGCTGAAATATATTTACAGGTTGAAATGTCATTTTCTTCTCAATATACTGTCGGTTGATTTTGTATGTACAAACTATCATATAAAATTGGAGCTTCATATCATGTCTAATTACAAGTGATATAATGACATTTATCTCATGTTGTTCTTTGATTTGTATTATTGTTCAAATCAAGAAAAGTTCATCATACCTTTATTATACGATTGCCCCACACCCCCAGTCAAATAACCTAAAAAAATAAACACATCCTGCTAGGAGTGGTCTCTTCCAGGATGACAATGCCCCATCCACAGGGCACGAGGGGTCACTGAATGGTTTGATGAGTATGATGATGTGAATCATATGCTATGGCCTTCACAGTCACCAGATCTCAACCCAATTGTACACCTATGGGAGATTTTGGACCGACGTGTTAGACAGTGCCCTTCAGCACCATAATCAAGTCACCAAATGAGGGAATATATTTAGGAAGAATGGTATTCCATCCCTCCTGTAGAGTTCCCAAGACTATGCCAAAGCGCATTGAAGCTGTTCTGGCGGCTTGTAGTGGCTCGATACCTTACTAATATGCTTTATATAGGGTTTTCTTTTAATTTGTCACCTGTCTGTACTATATATATATATATATATATATATATATATATATATGATGGAACAAATGAATGCTGAATGTGTGCTGTGCAAAGTATACTATATGTTTAGTTCTTATGGCAACAATTATTTTAACTGTAAAGGATAAGACTGAGTCAGATTTAGACATTTAATAACAACATTTTTTTTTGAGGTGATTGATAATTGGAGCTGGAATCTTGCCACTGAGTCAAGTGCAATAAGGCATAGCTGGGTGCTCTCCCTGTCTCTGAAGAGCTATTCCTGAGCTGGTCTGTTATTAAATATGAGAGTGTTTAAACAGGCCTCTTTGGCTGTAACATTCCCAGCCTGAGCAGTGCCAGCCTGAGCAGAGCCTGCCTTGTTTCATTTTAATCCAGACATGCTGTATGGGGACTTTTGCCTCACGATTCACCCCAGGGTGGCTCTGTGAGAAAATTAAACCCTGGGATAGCGTTTGTTTGGATGCCTTCCGAAATGAAACTCTATGGATTTGCCTTGTAGGGGCCATTAGCACAGTGTGTGCTGGAAAAGTCCAACTACTTTCCAGGTTTTAAGTTTCAAATACCGATTGGTTTTCTGGGAAACATGAAATGAATTTTCGAGAGCGGCCTTGGGTGCTTTTTAAGAACACATTATTTTGACCTAGTGTGAGAGATTTCTTGCAATATGATTTGCAGATGAAGAGTAATGAGGAATCATCTCCCTTTACTGGCTCTGAAATCATGATATGTGCAGGGATTGTGACATACAAATCATGTTTAAATCAGGCTTGCCAGGTCTTCTGCCTTGCGAATGCATGCTTAGTGTAAACAAATACGTTTTTTTGGGTTTCATTTGCTAATCTTTTCCATATTATCCTAGGGACTCTTAAAACTAATTTAAAGTTCCTTGTAATATATGGCTGTAAAATGATAGCAGTTTCACTGGAGATATTTGTTTCCCTGAGAAATACCCTGGATAAACTGCAAAGGCTCATGGTACTGTATGTAACAGAATCTCGGCTAAAATGAAAATCCCTCGGTGGCTATGAAATCATTCCTCCACTGTGAATATTCTGTAGAGGAAATTAGTGAGTGCCCGTGAGGGAAAACACCTGATTGGTTCACCTGAAGGCAAATGTATCCTAACAGGAAGCAGTTAACACCAGGATAGAGTTCTAATGACCTTTTCTCATTAAGCAGTCAGCTCAAAGACGAGAGTGCTAATGATGTGCTCACAAGCTCCCCTGCTTGAGGATGTATTGAGGTGATCCGGGCTGCATATTAAACACTTACGCTTATCTAACAATTATGATAGGACAGTATGATCTCCACTGCGTCAGGCAGACTGAAAATAGATAACGCCTTATGTTCCTTGCCAATCCGTATCGTAATCTATTGACGGCGAGGGGTTTTCAGGGACACAGGAAGTTACATCTGGAAGCTATAAATAACATTGGGTTCAACAAACTCATACATGTCTTATGTAAACAGGATATGCAAAGGCTGAAAGCTTGGCATATATCACCTGTTTAATGTGATATTTGTCTACAGTCTACTGAGATATACACACTAGGGGGTGTTTAAACCATGTTACCTGATGGATATTTTTATGATCTCTGGAGGCAACTGACTGTGTGAACCAGGCACGGCTGCTCAGCCCAGCTGAGGTGTTGCTGCATGTGCATGAGGTAGCATTGTCAGTGACCCCATTTGGTGTGTATTGGATGAAAGGGTACATCTGTAATTATTATTTAGAAAATTTTGAAATTATTCTGTAGCGCCACCTAGGGTGGTAATGGCATGCAGTTGGCTATACATAACCTACACGGGTCCCTCTTTGTACATATGAAAAATCTGAATAGAGGCTGGATTTAAAGAAGGTGTGGTCAAATATCTTTTCCAGAATTTATGAATATTCATATTTGATTTTCTTTGCACTGAGAGGGACGTGCTTCTCTGGACTGTTACAGAGAAGCTGTCTGAGCAATCCCTTCCACAAAAGGGTTTCTATCATCTCCTGAGGTATCATTGCTTTCAAACTAAATTTGGGGCCATACTCATAATTTGGGGTGGTCAGGCATTTTGGTCAAATTTTAATTATTGTCTTGCAGCTGTCTTTGGACATATCCAAATTTCTTTTGCAATTCAAGACTGCAATTTGCTGTAGATCCTGCGTGCCAAATTTGGTGAAAGTCAGATAAAGATTGTAGATTAGCAAAAAATTCTAAATGGTGGAAATACAATATAGCAGACTTCATAGCTCCTATGCGCAAAGTTGTTGAGGATCAGGAGGTACACGTGATTTGGGATGGGTCATTTTTCTCAATGTTGCAGTGCCACTACTGCAAATTTTGAAGTGGTGCTGTAATGGAACCTAAGGTGGTAGTGGCATGACATTTGATACCCATGACCTACATGGGCCCCTCTTAAATCTTTGCATTTGAAAAATGTTAATAGAGGCTAGATTTAAGGGAGGTGTGGTTGGATATCTTTTTCACAATTTATGAATATTTCATTTTTTCTAAGAATCTTGGACTCAAGAAGATGTGCTTCTCAGGGCTGTTTTAAGGAAAATGTCCAAGGTTTCATGTCAAATTTCATATGATTTCGGCCTCCATACCAGACATACCTGCCAAATTTTGTGAGTTTTTGAAAATGGAAAAGAGGTGAAAAACAATAGGGGTCCTACACACCCTTTGTGCTTAGTCCTCTAATGAAATCGAGCTTCCTGGGTAATGTATTCAGCTTAAAACACTATGGGCTCTATCTTACCCCCGGCGCAAGACGGTGCCAAGCGCAATGCAAGTGTCTTTGCTAGTTTCAGACCGACCCAGTTGTCATTTTCCCGTCCAGTGCCCACATTGTTTAAATAGCAAATGTACTTGCGCCCATGGGCGTGTTGGTCTTAAAATGAGATGTGGTCAGGCGCATTGTTGGCGCATTGCTATCTTGAGGCAGCGGAAAGCGTTTGTGCGATTGACCAACAAAAACCTGGTCTTAAGTCAATGGCACAGTATTTTACTGTCATTTTAAGGGTGCATTATTAAGATAGTAATATGTGCCTATGTAGGCGGGTGCACAACGCGTGATATTTAAAAAAAATACATGTCATAATGGTCCGTTTCCTCTGCAGAGAAGCGTTCTTTCCTACTACTTGGCAAATCCGTCTATAATAGCAATCAGCCAAGGTGCAAGCACACCTGGCTTTTAAAGGGAGTGGGAGATGACACTCTGATTGGTTTATTTCATGTTACGCCCAAAACACACCTATGATTAATTAAGAGAGTAAGTACAACCCTTTTGAACCATGCGCCTTACTTTGCACTCAGGTTATCTGCCGTTAAACTAGCAAAAGTGGATTTGGACACGCCCTAAATGTACTTGCGCCATGCGCTTTAGACCGTGCGCTTAGATCATTAAAATATAGCCCTGGGTCTTGTTACGGAACACACCAAGTTCAGGAATGAATCCAGGCCTTCTAAGTGAATTGTCACAGCTTAGTCAACAGAATTTTCCCATGCAACTTAGTAAAGAGAGTTAAGTGAAATTCAGAAAGTTCTATTTCAAATGGAAGTTGACTTACTGTAACAGAGCTGCAAATTCATGTAGCACACACTTCCAAATGTTACCAACTCTTCAGTACAAAATTTACAAGATTTATCTTCACTTTGTGCAGACAGAGGACACTGGGGCAAAAGTTGGAGGTTATACAGATGGAAATACAACTTATAACACATTTAACCATTTGTACTTTTGAAAATGAAGTCACTGTACTTAAATCATGAGCTGTTTGTGAATATTGTGTGTTATACATTGTAGACAGTATGCCTGTTTTTTGCAACCACATTTTCCTTGAAAAAACAGATTTTGGTCTCATTGGAATGAGATACATAGATCACATATATAGTATGTATCTGAACAAATAGGGACATTAAATTTATTGTAATTAAGATCACCATTTTGAGTCTTTAATCCCAGGTGGTCTCTTCTTAAGAGATTCTCAAAGACAGTGAACCACAGTCTGGGAACAGCCCTTTGAAGAAAAGCATTTTCCATGCCAGAGAATTACTAGTAGATACTGGTCAGAGGGTCTTCTCTTGCTACCCAACCAAAGAGTATTGTTATATGGTACTTTAGTAGCATTTAGCAGATGCTCTTAGTATCAACATAACTTTATCAATGCCCTTTATTTAAACGCCTTGCCTTTCCTCACACTGCCCCTCACCTGGGTGGGCCCCTGGTCTGTCCTTCACACCCTGCCCCATGAAGGCGGTTCTTTCACACCCTTCCATCCCTGCACTCGGCTTGCCCAATGCTGTCCTGTTTCTCTTTCCACTTGGTGTCCTGTGTAGTCACCCTTCATTTCCCTCCTGACTGCACACTATTCCGTCATTATGGGGTGTCACAGCAGGATGTTAGTTTGTTCAATGGGAGGGAGCGATTCAGGCAGTAAGGGGGTAGGTTTTAACCCCTTCTGGTAAAGGGAAGTTCTGTTTATGTGGTTTCTGACTTGCTGCTCTCCCATGAATCCCATTTTTGCCTAGTGTCTTTCTTATTACGGAGTCGTGAACACTGACCTTAGATGAGGTTTGAGAGGCCTGCAGTCCTTTTGATGTTCTTCTGGGATCTTTTGTGACTTCCTGGATGAGTTTTAGCTGTGCCCTTGGAAAAATGTTGGCAGTCTGGCCACTCTTAGGAAGAATCACCGCTATTCCAAGTATTCTCCATTTGGAGATAATGGCTCTCACTGTGGTTCAGTGGAGTCCCAGGGCCTTGGAAATGGCTTTGTAACCATTTTCAGACTGATATTTTTCAACATTTCTTTTCTCATCTCTTCTGGAATTTCCTTTGGTCGTGGCATAATCTGCTTGTAGAAACTTTGTGGTGACTATTTCACTCTGAGGGTAAGGTTCCAATGAGTGAGGTTTAAATTCAACAGGGCTGACTGCTGGTTAAATCAGCTGAATCTAATTATTAATTAAATTTGGTTAATTGGTTGATTGAGTAATTAAGGGGATAATTACTTTTTCACATGGGCAATATGGGTGTTTGATAACTTTTTCATTACATAAATGAAATTATTTATTAATTAATTAATTTATTTAAAAATGTGTTTCTCAGTTTCCCTTTGTTTAATATTACATTTGTGTGGCAAGTATACAATAATAGATGAAATCTGGAACAGGCAAAATACTATTTCACAGCACTATACCTCCTGAAGAATGGCATCACAGACAGAGAAATGAGTGCTTATAATTCTTCACCTCAGTTGCTCTGTTTATGTGTGTCCCAACAAGCCCTGTATGAGGAATTAGCCTGACAAAAACAGGAAGCGGATCAAGACAGGTGGTTATCTTCCCCAACACGCTTCGCTCTGATGGGTTTTGCTCTCTAATCCGGGCCTTTTGAACAGAGCATGTTTGAAAGCACTGTGTTGTATTCTAGTTCTTGAGTCAAAGATAATCACTTGGAAGTGTCATTGCCAAAGCTGGACCGGTCTGCTGTTGGTAATGGGACAGAATACAACTGTTTTATGTTGGCAGCTCTAGCCTCATGCTCTATTGCTGCTCGTGGAACACTAGTTTAATCACTCACTGGCAGAATGATCCTGCCATTAAGCAGCTCTGGCTAATTTCATTAGCAGGTCAAGGCATGTTTCTACACCTGCTTATCTTGCTCTGGATTCTAATCACACCATACATAGCACTAAACGTACAATTATCCCCCGTCTCAACTGCTAATGACCAATGGCCAATGGCAATTTTTTTCTGTGCATGTACTATTTACGGTTACAGTCATGGAGAACATGATAGGAAACCTAGAGAAACATGCTCAGATAAATTTCTCATACAATAAATTGTTTTGGAAGATACAGTAAAGCAAAAAAATAAAATAAAAATAAAATAAAATTATATATATATATATATATATATATATATATATATACTTTTTTCAGGGACTTCATTGTGTAAATTATCTAATGCTTTTTGTTACTGTTAGTAAAGTGTTTACATAGAACATCACAGATCCTCAAATTCATAACACAAATATACCATAGTTGAGGTCAGTTCATTTCCAGTTCAGTCAATTTTGGTAATTCATCCATTGAAAAACCATCTTCACAGGGCATTGTGGCATTTTCAGTTCACAAAATGAAATTGTGAAAGTGGTAGGAAAAAAATTAAATGGAACGAACCATTTAAGAGAGTTACTGTGTCTCAGGCAGACAAGGAATATGGTTTTCTGTTAAGGTCAGACACTTGAATGGTAGTGAAGGTTAGCTGCTGCCTTTAGAATCTGTTCCCCATTTCCCGTAGACTCCACACTCGGTTATCATTGACCCTGGAATAATCAAAAGAAAGTTCATGACTAAGTCATTGCCATGATGTAATATCCATATTCAGGAAGAGTGAGCAAAAGTGCCTTGCTTGTTGCTCAGAGACAATGCGACGTTTTCCATGAAAAAATATGCAGATGGTTCAATTAAAGTAATTTGCCAGTCCTAGCAAATTGCAAATTGCTTCTGTTCCATCAAGTCAAGGAATTAAAATGAGAGGATTTTGTTGTTTTTTTTCTGTAATACTGCATGTTCTATTTTTCTGGTGGACCATTATTGTATGCATAAATATGTATTTCATTTAATTTAGAATTGCGTACTGGAGCCATCTTTTTTAATATGTTTGCAATCTGTCGGTTTATCAAACAAGCCCTGTGAGTGCATTTATATGAAATATAGTATAATGGACACTTGACTTAATTATTTGAAGTTCAGTGCAAAAAACAAAAATCTTATGGGTAAGCTAGCACACATTTGTTTAAATTCCCTCATGTTACTTTTCATAAATGTACTTCTATTCAGTATATGGTTTTATAATAATAATAATAATAATTATTATTATTGGGCACTTATGCATTCACAGTTCATTTTTGGTATGTGATCCTGTTTGAGTGCTGCGATTCTATGCAGTGCAAGTCTGTGAGCAGTGTGAAAAACCAAGCAGTGACTGGCCATGGGGAAGCAATGCCAGTGCTGGTTTGCTGGTTTGCTCTTAGGGCTAGAGGGAAAAACCTCACTGCACTACCTTTTAAAACCACATTATGATTATGATATTCCCTATGTAGCAGTTTGTGATTAATTCTTTTGCCACTACTAGTAAGATAAATTTAAGCTCTTTGATAGGAGTAACACAACCTTGAAAAGACGGTTTAAAGAACTTGTCAAGTGCTGAGTTCAGCCCAAACTGTGCATCGGCAAAGGCGGTCTTAAAAGGACTTCACGGCTTCAACAGTATCATGTGAAAGTCGAACTGAAGCTCTCTTGCTCCAGGCTTCACAAAATGCTGTCATCTATTTGAAGAAGCTCAGCTGCCTGGCGCTGATGTGGTTGACCTTGCGCTCAAAATCTCTGTGTTCGAAAATTCGGGCACATGTAAGGACGGGGGCTGTGAAACTCTATTCCCAAGACCATAAAAGCCCTCAGTGCAGGTGTGTAAACAAGAGAGCTGTTTCCTTGAAACCCCAGAGCCATAACACAGGAGATGGCTTCGCAGCAGGCGTATTAACTCCAAGCTGTGAGCAGAGAATTCACCCGATTTCACACCTTGCTAAGTGTTGAAAGGAGTTTTAACAGCACGCATCAAAGGACAAATTAGCTGGGAATTGGTATGAGCCAGTGCTGGACTTCCAACATCTAGTTCCAGCACTTAGTACAGTGTGTCTGCTTGAATGTATCCTTTGGTTTCACATATTGACCCTTTGTGAATCCAGCCCTTAATCATCTTTCTAATTAGGGGAAAAGTGATAATAATTTGAAACTTTATCTGGGAAGATGCAGATGTGTTTTCTATACACAAGGGATGGATGAATCCTGTTCTTGTGCCCTGGCAGAATTACACTTAATCATAGCCTTCTTGTGAGGTATCAGCTAAACACACTATATATAAATAAGGTTGGCATGTGGTGCAGTGGGTGGCACTGTCACCTCACCGCAAGAAGGTTGTGGGTTTGAATCTCGGTTTGGGCCTTTCTGTGTAGAGTTTGCATGTTCTCCCCGTGTCCGTGTGGGTTTCCTCCGGGTACTCTGGGTACAGTCCAAAAACATGCAGGTGGGCTAATTGGAGACTCCAAATTGCCCATAGGCATGAGTGTGTGAGTGAACGGTGTGTGTGCCCTGTGATAGATTGGTGGCCTGTCCAGGGTGTATTCCTGCCTCACCCAATGCATACTGGGATAGGCTCCAGCACCCCTGTGACCCAGCCCAGAATAAGTGGGTATAGATAATGGATTGGATGTATGGATAAATGGTAAATGGTATGGTAAAACACACTGCTAGGTACCACTACAAGCAGCTATGTGTTGATATATACTGGTAAGCATTGCCGTTTTAATTAGGTCACAGTGTACCTCATTGAAATTTCTGAAAATCTTGCTGCAGATCTTCTGTGTCCTAGTCTGTTGTAGTAGAATACAGTCCACAGAATATTATGCCATATTACGAGCTCTGGTTTGATGGAGAATAATCCTTAATCACTAGCCCCATCACGATTGTATTTTTGATCTGATATTCGTCCTCCTTATATAATCATATAAAAAACAAATCCTTTTTCCCCTCAGCAGGGGTCACTCATCCACATATACTGCACGTCTGGTCTGAATTCACTTTAAGCGCTGCTAGGCATTCTGAAAGAGGACACAGATGACTTAATATGTTATTCGATAGAAGCATATGTGCATGTACATCCATTTGCTAATGCACTGTTGACACACCGGCTTTTCTCCCGATGAAGCCTTAACTCGGGCTGCATACGCTGGGAAGCCTGAAGTGACTCTGGACCCGCTGATCCGCGCTCTAATTGCTTCAAGGTTCAAGAGAGGCGAGCTAGCGCACTCCTGTGCTGCACTCACAGAGGTCGCCCGTGTCCGGTAAGGACATATGCTGGCAGTGCAGACATTGTTACTGCAGGGTGAGTGCAGAACTCATTGCCTCCTGCAATAAGTGAGCTGCGTCCACATGCCCTACCTATGCGCTGCCTTGCGTACAATAACCGAGGCAAATGGGAATGTGGCCATCAGCTGAATCCACCGTCCAAAAGTTCTAAAGGACACCCAGTAGTGTCAACAAAGAAATTGTGTCACTTAATTTGACGAGTCCCATCCCAGATTCCGAACAAGGCCTCTATTTACACAATTATTTTCACTTGCCCTCTCTCCGCATCATATCAAAAGTGATTTCACAACAATGCCCTCTGGGAGAATTCTATACCCAAGTAATTAGATCTATTGGACAAGAAAATATAAACTTCTGTTGGAATTGTAAATATTCATAATATATCATGGAATCATGACTGCACTGCCCATGCACTTCATCGGTCTTGGCTATGCATGATTTAATAGAATTAAAACAGAGGAATTCAAAACAAAAAGTTTATTTGCTTAATGCACTATCATGCCAGAAAAATATCTGCTTATAAAATATCCCCCTTTTTTAGTTTTCTTCCAAGAATTGTGTGCTCTCACTGACTTTGATATCAGTTAAGTGTTCTCAGAATATAATTAAGCCAGTAAACTTTCCCTGCATCTCAGTGTAATTTAAATCCTGCATTTCACCCTTGACTTTGCATGAAAATAAAACCAAGAAGTGTAGCAGTGGGAAACCAAGTATTAAATCCTTTTGTCCTCATAATTCCTTTCCTCTTGTTTATGTTATGTCCCAATAGCCCTTAGTCATGGATGTGTTTTCTGTGTGGCATTGCTGAGCTGATGTACCCTAATATAAATACAATATTATTAATATTCTTGGAATCCATTTTTCTTATGAGAGCTGATGGCTCCTGGAGTGATAGTATGATAGTAAATTTCACTCTAGTTATCTCCTTCAGATGCTCTTCCAATCCTGTCTCTCCACCACGCATACTGGAAAGACATTCTCTGTGCCTCAGTCTCAAATCTTGATAGGGCTGGTGCTGTTTGTCCAGGCTAATACTACTCACCTTCCCTCCAGCAGGTTTTCAAGCTCTGTAACCCTTTCTTGTGCATTTGCGCACGCACTGCAAAGTCAACTTACAAGAAGCAAACGTCAGACGTGATAGAAGCCCACCAGCAGTGAGAAAAAGGCCTCACCTCTAAATGGTGCTAGCTCCGTAGTTTTGTGTTCCCTGCACTGTGAAAAATAGTCCCTGACTCCAGAACAAATGCATCACATGTGTATGCTCTGTGTGCTCCCTGCTCATTGCATGGGTATGGGTGACAGAACAGAACTCATTTGGCACAAGTGTTAATTTCAAATTGGTAGAAGTGGACCAAAAAAACTGGGAAAGTAGCGGATATAGAAATGGACTGTGCTGGATGTCATCTGTTTTCTGTATCAGTCGTCCGTGTTGGGAGGGCTGCCCGAGCCAAGCCGTGCTTCCTGGTAATGAGGAGGTTGAAATCCGTCCTGCTGTCGTGCAGCGCAACGACGGTGTCCTCTGACTGGCTCTCTCAGCGGCGTGGCGGAGGGCAGCCCGCCGGCTGGGGCAGGGACACGCGCGTCCTTCTCCATCCGCCGAGGGTCCCGTCTCTTCCATGTGGCTCGGCAGAGATGCCAGCCCCCCCCCCCCCACCCCAGCTGTCCATTCAGAGCGGGCACCGCTTGCCAACGCGGCGCTGCCAGACGCAGAAGGCCGCACCTCCGTTACCTAAGCTGCGCTAGGGGTACCCCGCCGCCCCGCGTGCCCTGCACCGACCCGCCCATCTGCAGGCCCGACGGTGCCACCCTGCCGCCAGCGCCGGTCCGCTCCTATCGGCCGAGCCGCGCCTGGCAGCGGAACAAGGGCTCTTTCGATGTTTGCTCCGCTGCCAGGTTTTCCCCAGGGAGCGCGCTCGCGGCTCGACCAGCGCGGGGAGACTCAGCGCGCGGCCGGGTCTCTCATCTTTTTGTCTTAAGGGGCGGAAAAATATGACAACCCGGCAACGGGACGCCTCGTAATGCGCAGGGCCTGCTGACGGAGGATTGATGCGGGGTTGGTAAATTGACGCGGTATTACCCCCACGTTGTGCCTTACACAGGTACTCGGGCGCGTCTCCATGCAAAGAGGGGCGATAAAAACGACAGCCGTGCGACGATGATGAAAACAGCGCTGCCTCATTCTGTCTCAGTGCCGTACATTACCGTGGAAACACTCACCAGGGCGCACGAACAGGACACATCATCTAGGCACAGGTTTCTCTGTGGCCCAGCACCATTACATTTGCAATTGATTCATTCTTCTCCCGATCTTTAATTTACACACATTTCGTTTTGAATGTCGCATTACACATTTTAAGCAAGCGCTTTTTATTTTTGCTATTTCTTACTTATTAGTCAGCTGAATTAAATTGCTCGACCATCATCAGCCATCTGAGACATGGCTTGCTGACGTGCTTTTTTCATATCTGTTGTCACTGGGACCAAAGCCATTTCATTTCAGGAAATGCAAACAGGATGGGGAAAGCAAGAACTGCAAAGGTTTGATTGGTTCCTCTCTGCAGGTTAGCTGTCATTGTTGACACATGTACACACACACACACGCACACACTATGCACAAGCACCTTGTATTTGAAAAATGCTTTTAAAAAAGATTTCAGATACAGGCCCGGCTGCTGTCTGAATTTAACAGCTGGTACAGCCTGACACCTTTAGCCTGTGTGTCCTGCCGCTTCTGGGACTGATCCATTGAAAGCAGTAAATGTCCTCAACGCTGTGAAAAATGTGAGCGTCATTTTGTCGGTCAGATTTTGCAATATTCTGTGCGGTTCGGTCTTTAAGATCACCAAATGCTGTTTGGCAAGACGCAGACCTTAACTGAATATTTGAAGTTCAATTACCAGGATGGGTTGAACTAGTACCTGGATTCTTTGTGACATACCCTGTCAAGTTCCTAGGCATTGGTCAAAAGAATTCTTTCAAATAATTGCAGTCAAACATGAATCGGTGTGTGTGTATGTGTATGTGTGTGTGTGTGTGTGTGTAAGTGTGTTGGAGGAATGTCTATGTATGATCACATGTGCAAAGTGAGTAAGTGTGCAAGCATTCTGAGATGTATGTGTATGTATGTTCACTCTTGTATATATAAACACCAGGACTGAGGAAATATAAAATCTCCAACTGGTGTGATCACCTGGTAAATTGTTTTGCTTAATGCTATTTTTTAATTGTTTTGTAGGTGCTACTACTTTATTTCTGGTATATGATGTAGTTCAATTACAACTTGTGGGTGAGGTGCTAATTTTAGCATCTCAGCAATGGCCTAGCTTTTAAATGTAGGCCATAGATTAAAAAAAACATTTGAGAACAAGCATTATGTTTGCTTCTTATGTCAAATTATTTATTTGAACATGAGACAAGAAGACAAGATCACATTTACCCTGACAAGCAATGTAAATCATTCATTGAAAGTGTTTAAGGTACCTTTGATATCTCTGTTTTTGATGTTTGTTGTAGTGACACATATAATACATATATAATACATTTAAGATTGTTGTAGTGACACATATAATACATGTGTAATACATTTAGATATTTACAATACAATACAATGTAACAAATCTGCTAACCCACCTTTTAGCCAAATATAAACAAATACAATCAATTTGCTGATATGCCCCGAGTCGTGTCACATGTAGAATAATTGGACAGTTTTGTAAAATATTAATAAGACTCATCCTTGATTATCTCTGACTGTAACATTTCCTCATCTGGTGAAAGATAAGCGTACGATACGGAGGCAGACCGTGAGGGATTTGTGGACACACAGAGTGTAAACTAGCATTCGGGTGAAACCCTTTGATTTGATTTGATTTTGATTTTATTTAGCACAATTAAAATATAAAACAGAAATAGAAGAGACTTAAAAACAGTGAAATAGTGCAGGGAGAGGCAAGAAACCCAAGGGGCTTATATATGGCCTCACCCTAAATAAAAGGACAACTCAACAAAAACATACAAAAATAGATCCCCTGCTTTCCCACCGCTCAGGTCCGATTCGGCTCCGCTTGCCGACCGAGGGCAGCTGTGACGTCCGGGAGCATCTGCTTCTCCGCTGCGGCTGCCAGTGTTTCGGGTGTTTGTCTGTATCATCTCAATGCTGTGGGGCTGGCCGGGTTCCAGACGCACTGGGAGTATTGTCTGACAAAATTTTCCACCGAAGATGACCTCATTCATCTGATATATGCACAGTACATTACTGGATAGCATGGAGTACTTGGGTAAGAGGCATCAAATGTGTTCCTATGATAAGAAAAACAAATAAACCAAATAACCCCATGGAACTGTTTGGTTGGACAAAGCAAAAGCTTACAATCCAGCTTCGTCAACACTACTGACTTGGCACTGTATGTCCAAGTCAACAAATTTTAATTATTATAAACTAAATACTCCTCAGTTTGGACTTTGTATCCTTTGTGTTCTTAAAGTTTATGATTAAAGGTTGTTAAAATGACAGCTACATCATTTATAGTCAGCTTTATGGTTACAAGCACTGAATGCAACGCTTCTTCGGCAATGCTGGGGCTGTTGGACATTCGACGGCTCAACCCTAACAACTGAAACCTTCCCTGCCGTAATCCCCCACGTACATGTGGTGGAGGAGAAACAGCCAGGAAGATAAGACATTGTTGCGGTTGAAGCACTGAGGCTAGGGAGCCTGTGGGAGGGTAAAGTGATGGAAGGACCCTTTAACCCTTTAAGCCCCGCTTCCACCAGTTGGACTCCCCATCGTAGCAGAGCCCCAGCCGAGCAGGTCCCCTCGCAGCGTTTGATGTGACAAGAAGAGGGAAAACAGAACTGTGCAATGCGGTTAGCGGTTCCTTGGCCATCTCACTGTGAACAGAGGGAAGCAGGTTGGAGCCATCCCCACCAAAACGCGGTGTTCAAAGACAAGTCATTCTGACAGCCCCCGTACTACCTCATTCACCTGCCACCCACCCCCCACCCCAACCCAAGCTGAAAGTCTGGGGAAACAGCACTCGAAACAGGACAAGGTCCATCCGAATGAACTGTAGCCAAGACAAGTGTCGTGAAGCTTTTGCATATTCCTCCCCACCTCCTTTTCTTTTTCTTTTATTTTTTTCCCAGCAGTCGCATGAATATTACATTAGAGGCTTTAGAAGTACTGGCAGGTTTCTAACGGGGGCCTGTCACCTAGGTGCTCGTCATGAGAGAGAGAAAGAGAGAGAAAGAGCCTGGGAGGGGCCTCGCTGCATGTCAAGTCCACACGTTCAGTCAGTGCGCTCGCTCTTTAAAGGCTTTCTTTCTTTTTTTTACAGGCAGCAGAAGCCCTGGAACCTGCCCCAGCGAGTGATGTAAAAGCCACGCTGGTTAAGATGTCAGGAGGGGTCCTCTAATGGTCATAGGCTGTCAGCATTCGCCATTTCCCCCAGGCATCTGCTGCTTTTCTTGCATGCCAAGACATTGTGCTCAATTGCACAAGAAGCTCCTCTGTCCTTGATCGTTGATTTGAGAAAAATGTCAGACTCTGTACTTTAGTACTTTTTGTCTGTCACTCTTTCATATATATATATATTATATATATATATATATATATAATAAAAAAATGCATGTATATATATATATATATATATATATATATATATATATATATACTCATTCATATATATTTTAATTAATTTTGGTTTCGTCATGTAGAAATTGCAGCACTTTTTATACTCATTTATATAGTGAACATAATGTTTGAAATATATTTTTTTCTTCTTGGTATTGTCTTTACTCCATAATTTTAATTGTCCCTAACATTATGGTGCTCACTGTATATATACTAAATGGTTTCTGTTTCTTTTTGCATTACATTACAAGGATTTAGCAGACGCACTCAGAGGGAGTTGCACACATTTTTTAAAAACATTTTTGCATTTACATTGAATCCATTTATACTGCTGGGCATTGTATATACTGAAGAAATGCAGGTTAAGTACCTCGCTCTCTTTCTGTTTTTTCCAAATCCTTCCATGTAATTCTTGTGAATGGCTTTGTTGACAAATATCTTTGCGGCTCTGGTATGCTCCATAAATCCACCTTCCTACCAAGCTGAGGCTTAATGTTCTTCCTGATGCTTCTGGAGGGAGTAGCGAAATTATCGCTTCCCCACAAAATGGCCCCGCCGTGTGATGTGTCAGCTCGGGACCTCTCCAAATCTGCTGTGGATTTGCCTGCTCTCCGATTCCCTTTGAGCGATTTTGGACACAGTCCACGGGACCCCTTTCATCGCGGAGTTTTCTGAATCAGAATGGAAATGCACGCCATTAATTCGGTGGCGGGTCTGCTCGTGGCCTGAAGTGTCCAGGTGGTTCGTATGTAAAAAAAAAAAAAAAAGAAGCCATTAACCACCGGTCTTGCTGCCATATCTGAAGAAAGCGTTTATGCCAAAGTTTTCCATCTTCAAAGTCAGTGTGTAAGTGGGTACTGAGAATGTGAGCAGCATAGTTCCTTACCTCCAGCAACATACTTTTGCTGTTATTAAGCATTTGATGTTCAGGCATTGGTTTTTCTCTGAAGATAACTTTTTTTTTTGACACATATTTTGGGTCACGGTGAAGGAACTGTCGTGCAAATTAAATCAGACAGTGGCCCCTGGTCTGCATTTGAGCCCCATGGGTAGGCTGGGAAATGAGGTTTTCTAATCAGGAGTTTGTGTTCTCGTGGGCCCCCGATCGCAGCATGTGTCAAAATGGACGGCTTTTGTTAGCATTAATGAGAAATAAAATCATTCTATGAAATCTTAAGAGTGTTTCACTCATTGCTTTTAACTCAGTGTGACGGGAGCCTTCAGCCGTTTGGAGCCCCTGTAAGAAAGGGACCCGGCGTGATTAAGATTACAGAAGGGAGCCTCGTTGCTTTTGGCTCTTACTGAGGATGTACATTTGGAACATCTCATCTCAAACTGTTGTGAATGGCTGCCGAGCCTTTTAAAAATAGATCTGATTGCTATTCTGTGACAAAACCCATACTTTTTTTTTTTGTAAATTCTGCAAAATACGGAATGAGACAGGAGATATGCTTTGCTAATGGCAATGGCAATCTGACATGCCATTTAAGGCACTGTGACTGACTGTGATTGAGATTTGTGCCTACTTTAGCCAGACGTGCAGTGCAGTAATGCTGTAATGGCTCCTGTGAAAGGGAACAGAATCATAGGCTTAGGAGGTGACTGCAGCTGTATGCTAAATTCTGCCTTACACTTGCCACAGGCTTCTACACCCCATTTGAATGTCCTTTGACTGTCAAGCATGAGTACCGTCCTGCCAGCCCCCTGACCTGGATGTAGTCTACTTACTGGTTTTTTTTCATTTGTCTGATATTCGATTTAAGGATGAATAACAGAGCATTAAAATGTACAAGTTACAGAATAGCACGCAAGCAACTCCAGGTATAGTCACTCCATAGTGACCTACATATCTTAAGGCACCAGTGGGCAGACGTGTTAAGTACAGAGCAGTAAATGCAGATTTCAAAGAGCCGTGGTTAGCCGCTATTATCCTTTGGACACTTGACTGGAAAGATTGTGGTCTCATTTGTGGCAGCAGTGTAGCATTATGGGAGCTGGATTCAGAACCAGAAGGTTACAATCCTGAACAGGGTGCAGTCGTCCTGCCCTTGAATGAGACATACTGTAATGTTTCTTTTCATATACTCAGCTAGATAGTAGGCCTATGAATTACATGTAAAACTGTAGGCTGTGCAAGAATGAAAGTTTTTGCTGTTATAGAAATGATTTAACTATGTTAATTCCAGACGGATAAAAGATGTGACTTCACACTCTAGTCTGATTAATGAATAACAAAAAGATTGAGAAGGAAGCAAAAACCTTTCAAGTTCACTGAGACCAGATTGCCCTGCTTTTTTTTTATTATAGCATATTAAGAGGAACATCTTACCTAACATGCAACATCCTGACATTTTGTCTGTCTCTGGTTCACATTAGCCCTGCGAACGGCTTGGCTCCCCTTTTTCGCCAGTTAAGACATTGCGAAAGTGCCTGGCGCGCTCAGAGATCAAAAATGAGAACTCATTTGGCCTGCGCGGATTTCATGGAAACAGAACGCGGCTTGACCAGACGACGGCACGTCCCGCCTACTTTCTGTGGTCGCGAGCGTGCCGGACCGAGATAGAGCAGCCCGCCGATGATCGCCGTCGCTCGCCGTCACCTGCCTCGGGGGAGCGGTGGCCGCGAGAGGCGGTGATTGGCCGCGCGCTTCGCCGTCGCCGCGTCCCTCGCCGTCGCCTCGCAAAGAAGCTCCGTCATCTCGCCCTCGCTAGCGCTGGCCCACGAGGCTTCAGTTTGAGAAACTCCAGAGTTTTTACATAAAACTCCCTCTGCTTTCACCACTTAATGATTTCACTGGGAATACTTGCACATGCTGTGGACCTACCCTCTGGGGGGGGGTCCGGGTGGGGGTTGGGGGCTTTGGAAAGTTTGCAATGTTCTGTACTGTGTGTGCTTGGTATTTTGTAGTGGACTGTATGGTCCATTTTTTACCAATGTTATTGGTTGTACACTCCCTTACTTGGAAATGTTGTACACTATGTGGGAGCCCCTAAATAATAATAATGATAATAAAAATAGCAAAAAAATATGCTCACTGGTTTTTCCATTAAAGCTGGTTATGTTTTGTATTTTATGTATCAGCAGGATGATTTAGTGAAAATGTTTTTTCTCAGCTGTGAATCGATAGCACCGCAGGAACACTTTGTGCTGATGGGCTGCTGTGCTCACAGTGGTCAAGCACAGTTTGTCCGAACTGCTTGCAAAGGTACAGCTCATCCAGGATTAACTGCACATCACGGAAAAAGACTTTGTCCCTGCAAACTTTTTTTAAAAGTCCCTGAGTGTCTGAATTGGTGCCAGTTGGTGTGTTGTGTGTGTGACACTGAGGGAGAAAAAGTGGCATCAAACACTTGCAGGGAGATTGAGTCCCAGTTGACCTCCCCCCCCCCTTCACTACTATTGCCAACCCTATATTAATCCCCCCATTGCAAAATATAAGCTCAAACATAAAATTAAATACATTTAAACGAAATCTAGAATAATAAAAAGGTTATTATGCCACATAAGGCACGTGTCTCCCTGGATGGCAGGCAGTGCAGGTCCTCCTCTGAACATTGAAGCTGAATTGTTCTGCTTCCAACTGAAAGGGCTGCTCTGAGGGTGCATGTCACTATCAGTGGGGAGGCGCTGGTCTCCGTGCCCCACTGACACTTGACTTTTCACCCAACAGAGAGTGGGAACAGCGGATCATTAGACGGAGGAACAGCAGAATAAGTCAGTGCGTGTGTGTAAGGGGGGGGGGGGTCACAGCACCCACGCACCTGAGGGACGGCCAACGGAGGGACAGCGCATTCATCAATAGGACTGTTACCTGCCTTCAACCAAAAAAAAAAAAGTGAAACCTTATGATCTTGCTGTTTTTGCTTAATTACCACCCCCCCCTCCCCCCGGCAGACCCGCGGAGAGAGAAACGCTGGCACTTATTCATTAATTCGCGTGGCCTCCGTGCTTTCAGACAACTCTTTGAAATGTTCTGCGCAGATTTGCTAAAGGTTAATGAGGACGGCACAGAACACTGCGCTCCTGAGAAACTTGAAGGTGCTCAGAGAGTTCATCTGTCAGACAATCGCTGTGGAACTGCTGGATGTGGCGTATCACCTCGTGGGCTGCTGAAGTGGCTGGAGTGCTTATTTAGCCCAGCGAGGACCAAATATTTAGTCCAAATCTGGGGATTCCATCTTCTGAACAGCTGCATATGGGGAGCCGTTTAGGAAAAATTGAATGTCGTATAAATGTATTGGATGTCTTGCCATATACATTGGCTTGATATGCATAAATATTGGTTTGTCATTGACACATCTATTAATTTGTCACCGACACATCTGTTGGTTTGTCATTGGTGCATCTATTGGTGACTGTCATGAATATTGGTTTGCTTCAAATATATACTGGCTTGATACAGCCATGTATTGGTGAATCATTCACACATATATTGATTTGTCATTGATGTTTATATATTGGTGTGTTATTTAACCATCTATGACTAACCAATACATGCCTATATCAGTATATATGGGAAGCAAACCGATATACATGACAATCAAACCAATATATACACCAATGACAAACCAATGTATACGTAAATGAGAAACTGGTGGATGCGTCAGTGACAAACTAATATATGGGTCAGTGGCAAACTAATAGATATGTCAATGACAAACAAATACATACAGATATTAAACCAATATATGTCAAGCAATATATAATGTCAAGCAAACCAATACATACATACACTAATGGATTGAACAGCACCCCATAGCTACAGGCTTGGTCCTGTTCAAGGATTTCCCTTTCAGAATGACTCATCGAATCAGACACTTCCTGTGAAGAAAATGTATAGACTCAAAAGTTGCAACTGTAAATCTATATTATATTCCACCACAATCAAAAAAGAGTGCACTGGCCTCTTGTTGAGCTTGCTTTATCAAAGTACACAAATGAAGTCAATAGTCAGTGTGATTGTCAGGATTAACTCACGTCCTCAAGGAATTGCAAAGCGTAGTGTGGTTTACCCCTTCAACCATGAAGGGTCCTCTGCTGAATTTCTGTGGACAGCGTCTAACCCTCTGAGAGGAGGCTCACACAGCCAATTTGGAGTCTCTTTTATCAGAGGGGGGGCAGAGGTCATTGAATGAAGGCTAGATCCTGGTTGGCTAAGACCTGAGAAAGACAAGAGATTTCTCCTGGGCCCGGTCAAAGTGCAGACTGACACCTGGAATTGACTTTGATCTGAAAACTGAACCCTGAAGCTCGCGTTTGACCTCTTCAGATCTCTCTCTGTCTAATGTTAATTAACCAGCTTGGAAATGGAGGCAAGGCCCAGTCTTGCATAGACTTAAGCCTTTATTTATTTATTTATTTATTTATTTCACAGCCTTGGAAAGAACAGAGAAAACTATTTTGATTAAGGTGAGGAACAAGGATAGGAAGAAATGAGGATTACTTGAAAACATCACACCAGAAAGGAACCTTAGCAAATGTCCTCCTGTCATGAACGAATAAATAATAAAAAAATATTAAAAGTGAAAAAAGATTTTCTTTTGTACAGTGAGCTGTGTAAATTATACAGAACTCTTCTCCTGCTGCCTGAGAGTCCAGGTGATGCTATTGTGAGAGTGACACCTGAGTAATAAAGAGAGACAGTCCAATATGTTCTTTCTAATTGGAAAGCCAGTGCTGCCTGCCTGTGAGGCAGATGAGAACAGATTTCTTGTGGCAGAGTCATGTAAGGAGGATGCCTATTTACATACTAGCCTACTGTCCCTGCTTTATAGTGGGATATAGCTCCTGACTTACAGAGGGAAGGAACAGTCCTACGTATACAGATGGTCCCTGTCATTGAGAGAAGGAAGGACCCTACTATCTCTGGCTAACAGAGAAGGAAGGATCCTACTGTTACTGACATACAGAGAAAGAACAGTACTATTGTCTCTGAGGTACAGAGGAGTAGGAGCCATATTTTCTGACCTAAACGAAGTCAGAAAACTACCAGCTGTACTGTCCCAGATTTACAGGAGCAGTCATATTGGCCCTCACAGAGGGTCTGAACAGAGGGCTAGGAGAATGTATGAGACCTGTGCAAGCGTATGTGAGTATACCTATAAATGAGACATTTGTCGGCATGTGGGCATATATGTATAGGTGTTTGTGTGTTTGGCCAGTAGTGGGTGGGGGGTAGGGAGGCGGGGCATGTCTCTTTCAATACTGCCAGTGGACAGCTCCTCAGGCACATATCCCTTGGTCACGCCCCTCCCCTGATCAATGCACACTTTACCTGTAGTGACCTTTCAGATATTGAGCTTTAGTCCTGTGAAGCATCTCTTCCCTTTATTCTGCTCCAACCGCCTGCAAACACCCCCCCCCCACCTCCCCGCCCAGCTCCCCCCAGACCCACACCTCCCCCTGTGCACTCCCACACGCGCTGCACACAGCCCATGCATGTGAACAGAAAGAGAAGTAATTTAAACACATCTGTTCAAATATGCATTTCAGATCAAGCTGTATTTGGTTCCTGTAATGTGTTTCACGGGTATTATGTCCCTAAAATGTGCAGCAGATGGTATTTATTAAGGCAAATGGAGTTCTGAGCTTTTGAGCTTTTTGGCTTGAATATTCAGCAGTTTTTTCCTCTAAAATGTTATTTCTAATTGCAGGACTGGAGGCAATTTAGAGATTTTAAAACAAATAACTTCTAGTATGTTTATAGTTTAGTATTTGGTGTTGCACTGCAGTGCACATTGCATTTCAGATTTAATCAAATGTGGTCTCTGTGGCTTGAATTTGAATTTGGCACCTGTTGAACAGTTTCTCTTTTATTTCTGATAAATCTCTCTGTTGTGACCGTCTATTGGTGTATTGGTGAATGCATTACCTTAAATCATGCATTGTTGGACCCCCACTTATTTTGTCCAAAACATGCATTTATTTTGCCCACTTCTCCACAGAAATGCTTTATAATAATAATAGCAAAAAAATAAATACATTTATTTTCGTATGCATTGCGTTTATGAAACATTAGTGACGAAGACCTCTCCAGATACGAGACCTCGGCGTTTGAAGTGCTCTGCCGTGAACGTTTCGCCAGCGACAGGAGTCTGCGGGAGGCGCTCTGCCCTGGCGATGTGATGTTCGGGGGGGGGGGGGGAGGGAGCGTGTAATTACAGGCCTTGAGCGGGGGGATTGGTGGCCCAGACCTGGCACTCGCTCTCTCTCCTCCCGGGGATTAGCTCGGAAGGCCCTCGAGTGCTCCCATCAGAGCAGGAAGTCAGAGCAGGCGACGTGCTCATTGGCACCTTATTACCGTCTGAAAGCATCGCGCCTTCCTGTATCTGTTACTATAGTGACAGGATCCCTGAGAGAAGTGTGTAAAAATAAGTTGTTGCCATTTTATGACTGGAGGAGACATTTTATGTGTGGTTTTTGGGGGGAGGGGCTCTTACTTTTGCTGTTAACCCTTCAAGCCCTGAGGGTATTTTGCTTGTTTTTTTCATTCCTTTTCATTTTCATACATGTAACTATAATCCAATATCTAACTGCTCACATTTTTTCCCACATTTTTAGAGACTGATAAAATATGATATTACCAATAAAATACTAAATGTACCCTCTAGTTTTTACAGTAGTAGAATAAAATGAAAAATATGAGCTATGTATATTTATACAATAGTAGTGTTCGGAACAGAACTTCATAACAATACAAGATGATGTAATGTCACGAGACATTATTGTTTTAAATATAATCAGGAATGTCTCAAAGGTGTACTGTCCACATGTGCTTAGTTACCTTTGAGTCCATCTACAACAGTACATTCAATTACATTTTGTGCATATGTCTCTATTGAAGATTCACCTACTCTTAGTGTGTGTTTCTTGTGTTTGTGCAGTATTGCATATCTGAACACAATAAAATAAAAATAATGTAGCCTCATGACTCAGTATTTTGGGTAATGTATGTGAGCTGTTATGTTTTTCTAACTTTATGCTAAATACTGCAGTCTGCTTGCACACAGACTAATAGCGAATTCATCCGTTTTCGTTCATTAACTTCATTAATTCGTTCAATCAATCTGTTTCTATTAATTTCATTCAAACTGTCCTTACTTTACAATGCTCATCTTAAAACGAGATTTCGACATTATGACATTATGTTGAAAAATAAAGGTTTTTGGGAAGAACGACCATAGTTTATTTAGAGGTTCTACCTTGGTCATATATTAATTGCAAGTTTTGTAACCTCCTCCATGATCAAGAGTTACATCTTTTGTCTGAAACTTTAACGTCTCGTACCGGTTTGTTGTTTTTCCCTCAGGGGCTGAGGAGGTCCGGATTGACTGTGGAATGTGAACATGTGGGAGCACTGTGTCTCCCTTCATTTCCAGCAGTGGTCAGAAGTCCCACTCTACAGACCCTACAGACCCACTCTACAGTCCCTACAGACCCACTCTACAGACCCACTCTACAGTCCCACAGACTCACTCTACAGACCCACTCTACAGACCCACTCTACACCCTCCAGACCCACTCTACAGTCCCACTCTACAGACCCTACAGTCCCACTCTACAGACCCTACAGCCCACTCTACAGACCCTACAGTCCACCACGACCTTCAACCTACAGACCACTCTACAGACCCACCTAGACCTACAGACCCACTCTACAGTCCACCACGACCATCTACAGTCCCACTCTACAGACCCTAGTCCTCTCAGACCTACAGTCCCACTCTACAGCCACTACAGTCCCATTCTACAGACCACGACCACTCTACAGTCCACTACGCCATACGCCACTCTACCACTCCGACCCACTCTACAGTCCCTACAGACCCACTTACAGTCCCACTACAGACCTACAGTCCCTCACATCTCTCTACAGACCCACTCTACAGACCCTACAGACCCACTCTACAGTCCCACTCTACAGACCCTACAGTCCCACTCTACAGACCCACTCTACAGACCCTACAGACCCACTCTACAGACCCACTCTACAGTCCCACTCTACAGACCCTACAGACCCACTCTACAGTCCCACTCTACAGACCCTACAGTCCCACTCTACAGTCCCACTCTACAGACCCACTCTACAGACCATGCAGCAGATTTCCACGGGAGATGCCATGAGTTTATAGCTGAGATGCAGTTGTGACAGATTGCCACCTTCCCTCCCATATCTTTTTCCTCTTATCGCACCTCCTCTTCCCAGGATGCATCCTCCGGTTTTTACTTCTTCATCATATCTCTCATTATTCTGTGCCTGGATTTTATTCTCTACATCTGTTGTGCAAATACGCACCTCCGGCAGCTGTTCTGAGCAAGGTGAATATTGCATGTTTCCCCAGGCACTGTGGCAAACAAAGCAATGAAGTCGTCCTGCCTAGACAATGCTGAAGCCGCCTGCTTCTTTCACGCACATCTGAACCTTACTGCTGTGTCCGGTAGTGTGTTTCCTATGAGACACGTCCAATGCCTGAGGATTCCTGCATTCCTCAAGCATAGGGAAATATTCATTTTAAATTCTAGTTGCACTGCATGCAAAAGGTAATTTGCTTGGATTACAAAAAAGCCATGACAGCAAAAAACTAAAAACAACAACAACAACAACAAAAACTAGCACGTTCTGTCAGTTGTGAGCCACACCTCGTGTTAAATTTTGTGCGTGTGTGTGTCTGTGTCTTTGTGTGTGGGTGTGTGTGTGTGTGTGTGAGTGTGTCTGCTTCTGGGTTTTAATGAAATTAAGATGATTTTTTTTAATGTGCCAGAGGTTCTGGAATCAGAAGTCCTGCCACTCACTCAGACCTGTCAGGTTTACTCACTTGGTAAGTTAGTAACCGAGGCTGATTTATGTTCTACTGGACTCATTAGAGCGATGCCTTTGCACGAGCTCCGTGAATTACTGACAGTTATTCTAGCAGAATCTCAGCTGTCTGGCAACATGCGTATGTTCGTGAGAGTGTGTTTTTGGGGGCTTGAGTTGAGGGTTATTGTAAAATTTAAAGTGCAATGCATCTGAATGTATTAATTAATTTTTGATATTTAGTTGTCAAATGATTGTTTATTTATTATTGTTTTATATATTATTGTTTATTTATGTATTTATTGCTACCTATGTATTTATTATTAATGCTGTACAGTATCCGTTTTAGATTGTACTCAAACACAACTGTGCTGTACTCAATTATTTTAGTTTTCTCATTTATAGTTCTTTGAGGAAAAAAAGCCTTTCTGATCTTTACTCATTACTCTGATTGTGAATTTGAAGTGGGAGCATGCCTGATTTTTAAACGAAACCTTATCACTTGTCAAACTGCCGGTACCTCACAAAGCCTGCAATGTCAGCAATGCTTTTGATTAAGCGACTAATTTTGGCTCGCACATATTTCTCCCAGCTGGAGTTCATCAGGGGTTTAAATGGAGCTGGCACACTCAGGTCACCCAGGCAACAGGAGATACACTGTGCCTCAGAGCAGTGCTGACTGTTTCAGTGATGGCCACCGGGCCTACGGCACACATTCTATCGGTTGACCTGATTCTACAACACGCTGACCCGTTCCTCAGGACATTCCTATGCAGCGCATCTGTGGGATTAACCCCTCCTGTGTTTATCTTTGGTATTGTCCCCTTGAACCACCTTGAAGGCACCTGGGTAATCTTCCCGCCGATCTACGCTGTCCGGACGAGGAGGGGTTTTTCGAGCGGGGAGGGCGGGAGAGGGCTTGGTGAGCTCCGGGGCTTTGGGACAACTCGCATTCCTGGGACGCGCAACCCGGAACGGCGCAGAGGTCACCTCCTGCTGGAGAACGAGCCGACCGGGCCTCGCCGATCCCGGAGGCTGGCGCGGGGCCCCTCCGCCACCTCACCTCCACCCCCGCGCCTGGGCTGATTCCTCGCGCGTACGGTAAATAGGCTGAGGAGAGGCTGATTGCGGCAGATATAGCGCATTTCCACACGGCCGGAGATCTGACCCACTCGCGACGGGGTCCCTGTAGCCTCCTGAAAATCATTCCACACCCGGACCGCACCTCTTTTCTTCCAATTATCCTCTTTTTTATTCTGTCTTTCTATTTGTTTGTGCAGGCAGCTGCAGAGTCCTGATTCGGTGTAAAAGTCATACAGTCTCCCGAGAAGCAGTCTCATTGGCATGTGCAGTGTCAGTTGTGTGCTAATTGTGCTTCATTTTGTCCATGGTGTCTTTGTAGGCTGAGAGGCACTTCTACCACTCAAGCCCTTTCATGCCCAAGCCTGGTCTCTACAAATTATCTGTAGTTCATCAAAAAAAACACATAACTCTTTAGTAACTCTGTAGTATTGTTGTAACTCTTTAATAAGTGAACAAGTAGGGCTACTGTTTGCAGGCTTGTTTCACCTAATGGTTTTAACACCTTATGAAATATAGAACTGTCATAATATTTTTGCATTTTGTTGCCTATATATAAAAACCTTGTCCAATCATTTGTTGGCCCAACCATTCATTGCAGCATTAGTTTAGGAGCGCACACACTGGTAGTCAGCCAGAGAGAGCCAAGTGGAAGATTTTCAGTTGTATGACGAGGCTGTAAATACCCCAGTGACTAATACCCTCCCTCCATTGTGACCGTACTGAGCATCACTCCGCAGTCAGCACTGGCTCGGTCAGGTTTCCATTCTGGATCACCGTGGTTACAATGGTTTTTAAGTTGTATATGCTCTCCAGATGCTTGGTTTTATGCATTCATGAGGTCACATCCAAATTTCTGAATAATCAACAGGATGATAACCATTCCCTTAAAACTTATCCATGATCACATTTTTTCTTTTTTTTTTTGCATCAACATACACATGTTTTGTTGTGACAGATGGTTTTCTTGTCTTTGAATATTCTCTCCCAATCCAGCACCTGCGAAGCATTTCTCTGATCCAGGTCTTTAAAGTCCTGACGTTGTTGATGCAAGCACTTTTTTCCGAATCGCGCAGTGCCCAGGGTTTTAGAAAGAGCTGGTGAGCGGGGCGGGGGGGGGGGGGGGGGATTCGAGTGCGACATCCCTTGAAATTGCTTCCAAACCCCCTTGTACTGTATGGAATCTGCTCACCAGCTTCACTTAAACGGCCCCAGTCTCTCGGGGGGCCCCGTGCGATATTGCGCGGCGAAATCCAATATTTACACTAAAGCGGCCCCACTTTCATCTGTCTTTACCATTTGTGTTCCCCCCCCCCCCCACACACACACACACACACAAAAAGGACGGGCCCTGGCGCATGGGTGGAGCGCAGCTTCGCTGACAGCCCGTCTCTGAAGCAAGGAGCCGCGCTCAAACCCTAAACTACTTAATTGCACTGGTCCGCGAGGAAGCCAGATGCGCGCGACCTTGGAAAGTGGGCTGGCTACCAGAGAGGGAAGGCTGCTGATTTGTGAGGTGAATCCTTCTTCGCTCCTGCTATAATTTATTTGAATATGAAGATTGTTTTTTTTTTGTTTCTAGTCGGATTGTTATTATTTCTGTTGCTGCGCCTTATTGTTAGTTATCATGATTTAAAAAGATTGTCAGGAAACATAAGGATATGCCTATTGTGGGAAAAAAGACTGCACTTCCTGTTTATTTCCAATTGGTAAATATACTCAGAAAGGCAACTGAAGCAGTGCCAAACATGCATACACAGCTTCAATGTGGAGGTGACAAAGGTTTGAATTTCTATTGTCATCGCACCAAATCTGCTTGTTCAGATGTGATAACCAAAATGTGGGCTTAGTTGCAAGGTTATCTATCAAAGTATTAAATTCAAGCTTGTGAAGAAATGATTCGGCATAACAGGAAATGGGGCATGAGCGAATTCAAAGGAATGTGACCCTCTGTGTCTGACTTAAAAGTCAGTAAATACAGGCTGTTTATGTGACACAAGCAGATCTCCCTTCCTTCTTTTGAAGTATTAGAACAAATTGTTTCCTTTCAAAGTCTGCCTGTTTTTTTGTGTGGTATTTGTTTGTATACTGTGGGTGTAGTGTGCATGTACAGTGCACTTAAGTGGATAATTATGGTATAGAATTCACACATTTTATTTGTGTGTCTAATTTATTTGACCCTGTACAGTACAGAGGCCATCGGCTTGTTTACTGCATGCTGTGTTATGTTAACTCTCCATGGAATGTAAAGGATAGCAAATTATTAACAAGCAAACACCACATTGATTATTTCAAATCAGATCTTTACTTAATTTAGCACCCGTGTCAAAGGATAAATATTCACAGAGCTCTTCACTTACAGTACCTCATTATGGAAAAAGCAATGCAAAGTAATGGCCAACATGAAATGGAACAGAAAAACAGAGAGCAATCACAAAGAGTCAATCACAGTGTGTTCAGCTGGCATATAAAAGTCAGATTTAAACCCCGAGACCATAGAAGTGCATTACAAGTGGAACAGCTATCCAAATCTGTGAAATAAGGATTAGCTGTTCCAGTTGTGATGCAGTCCTATTGTATAGGGGTTTAAACCTGAGGTTTAAAGTCCAGCTGAGCACACTTCAATTGACCCATAATGTTTTAAGTGTTAACATTTTAAACCATATAGTGCATGTACTGTATGTGGACATATGCATTTAAGAATTTAATTGGACAACTTGAGGTTTGCAAAACTGAAATTGAAAATGTTTACCACTGTAACCACAAAATGCCATACCCAACAACATACTGATTACTTAAATAACTTTGTTTACTCTGCATTGTCCATATCTGTATTGTTGTGGTCACTTGTTTCATAAACAAAAAGTCACTGGTTCTGCAAATTGGTACTGTACATTCGTTCAGTCTGAATTTGAAACATGATCATAAATTTGGAACATTCTGTGTGCTTCAATTGCAAAAATTCTGAATATTCATTATGAGAAATCTCTATCTTGTGTAAACATGAAAGACATGTCAGTAATTATGCAGCGTGCCTTGTTTACAGATGCACGCATTGTGTGTAAATTGTATGGCGTGGACATTTACAAATTGTCTTGCTCAATGCAATTGAATTAAAGAGAAGAATAATTAGAGAATAAAGGATTCTTCAGCTTTTCCCCTCTCTTCTTTACCAGGGAACATCTATGTGCACAACATAGGCATGATGTGCGGTAGTTACTTGCTGGTTTTGGGTTGGTAAATGCATGGAAAATCAATAGACCCTTGTCTCTGCAGGGCTTTAATTCAATCAGCAGTGAGGCTAATAATCAATTGCCACTGAGGAGGCTAATCAGGTTCTGCAGCATGGCATTGTCCTGCTGACCAGACGAGCTCAGGATGATATCTGCATGGTAGTATCAAAATAACATAAAGAAATGTAAAGAGTGAGAGAGAGAGAGAAAAAAAAACTTAAATTATAGCACAGACCGAGTGCAGTATATGTCTGTTTTTTTTGTTTGCACTGTACACAGTGGTAATGGAAAAAAAATGCAGCATGTGCATCTGGAAACATATTTGCTTCTGGCTCTGTTGGTTAGGGCTGTCCTTGTTGTAATGACCACCTTGAAAATGTGCATTTGTTTGCATATGTTGTGCATGTGTGTGCGTGTGTTTGCATTTGCGTATGTGTCTGTAAGTGTGCATGCATGGCGAATACATACATGTGCATGCGTGCATTCTTTGTGTGATGTTAAGAGCCTGTCTCAGTGGATATGCAACATCTGCCCTTCTGTCGAGTATCATGTGACATGGACCAGGATAACATGACGAACCCACAGTCCTTGCTTCATATGATCACAGTGTTCATTCAATAACAACATATTGTTCCAATGTTTTACACTTTTTTTGTTTCTTTCATCCTTTTTGATGGTCAAAGAAATACATAAATCAAGCAATAATACTTTACTTACAGATGCCATGAGGCACTCGTCCAATTTGTTGGCACTCTGTAATAGAAACTGTCACGCTGGATAAATATGACTGAAGCTGGCCTGCTAGCAACACCATGGCCGACCTGCTTACGATTTTGGGTTTCCAGAGAGAACAGGGCCTCGCCTTGCCACCTCTCTGCGGTGCGAGGGCGACTCAGCGCATTTCACGCTCCCCCCGATGAAAAGAAAAGAAGAAGAAAAAAAAAGAAGCGGAATCCGAAGGCGAGCGAGACATTTGTGGGTTTTTCGGTCGTGTGCATTGCATCTGCCCGCTGCCCCTGGCCATCTGCAGTGCAGATGTTAATAAATTACCCAAATTGGGTTTCCCAATAGACGGGGAAAAGGGGATTTAAGGCAGAGCAGGAAAAGTTTGGCAACCGCGCGGGCCAACTTCTGACTGTTTATGTGCATCGGGTCTCGCTAAATGGAAACATTTCAGCGGTGTGTGCGCAGCAATTACCTCCATTCAGGCTGCGCCGCGAGACGCACATTAGGGAGGCTTTATGCAGGCAGGGTCCAAGTCACAGGCGGCAGTGATTGCTAACCAGAACACATCAGTAGGGTTCAGGAGGACTCTCTCTCTCTCTCTCTCTCTCTCTCTTTGTGGGCACAGAAACCACATAAATAACTGCAGCTTTGTTATAAAAGATTTGGGGAGCTTCAGAATGTTCGGGGCTCTGTATTAAGCCTTCAAGCCGAGACCCGACAGATCTCTGAACTCCTCCCGCACAGGCTTTTAAGGCTGCGCGTGTAGCGCTGTGGAAAAGGAGACGCGCAGACGGGCAGGCGATTATTCCGATGTCGTTTCACTCGGGAGGAGTTTTTAACGTCTCTGGCCAAAAGGGAAACGCTCCAAAAATAATCCAGAGCACCAGAGGTGGAAAGTGGTGAGGTGTAAAAAAAAAAATAACAGTGAAATAAGCAGATGGCACACAAACAAATGTGTGTCGTTGTGTCGTGGGTTTTTACTTTCTCTCCCAGCTATTTTTTAGCATTTAACTCCAGCTTCACAGATGAATCTAACGCTTCAATCAAATTAATATAATGCTCCAATGCTGTCGATAATAGAAAGTTTAAGAATAGATCGTTTTACTTGTTAATTACATGTGCTCTTTTGCAGCCTAATTAACAGTGAAACAAATTCACCTGTGATCATGCAATGTATAAATGTGATAAATGTATATGATTCTCTGTACTTGTGTCAGTTGTATCCTTGACAGCTGAGAAGAAAAAACTGGATTTGCTTGGAAGATTTTGCCAGTATTGTGCCATACAAAGGATAGATCAATTCATTGTCTGTCAGTGCTCAGCAGGTTTTTCCCACAGGAAACTGAAAATCAAAAAAAAGAATACATTTCACAGGATTTCTTTGACTTACATCAGGTGTCATTTGCTGGCTGTGCATGTGCGTAAGTTCTCACACTTCACACTGCTGGATATTTGTGACTGGTAAAACAATACACAAAACAAAACCTTCTTTGCCCAGCAACAGAAAGCAAAAAACATACATTGGTACAGTGCTCCAGTTATGTCAAAAAAATTGCCCCATGAATATGGCCTCATACAACTTCAGTGCTTTTTAGGAATTAATGCCTTCAAAGACGTCTCACTTCTGCTGAGTATTGGACTGACTTATGGGCAATTAATACACATTTCTGTATTGAATTGTGGATTACCTGGAGCTAGAAAGAATTCATTTAATCTCAGAAGGAAAGGAATCCTTTTATGCTTTTTAAAAACATCATTATTTGTTTGTTAGTATTAAAAGCCCACAATAAATTCAAAGACTTGTCTTTCAACTGAAAAGCGTGTGTGTGTATGTTTGCATTTGTGGTGAGAGACAGACTTCTAAGCTCTCTATTTAACAGTTGTCAAAAGAGCATAGTAATTTCAAAAGGACAAACAAAAACATTAAGTGAAGAAACCAAATACACACAGAGAAAGAGAGAGAGAGAGGGAGAAAGAGAGAGAAGAGAGAGATTGACCATAGCTGTAAATTAACTGTCCTGTGAGAGAGATGTGACAGAAGACAGACAGAAGACAGACAGAATAATTATCAATTTCTCATTACAATATTATTTGGCACCTGTTGTATTCTTTTTAGTAAATAAAAAAACAAATAAATAAATAACATCATACACACTGCCAGTGCAGGCATCACAGTTAGCACCTGAGACATGGTGTAAATAGATGACTAAAGAACAAAAGTTTTATCACCTCATGATGTCCAGATCATGTGGCTGAATTACTCCAGACGTTATAGTCAAGAAATTTAAATTTTTATGTAAAACAGCTGCCACACAGATGTGATGCCATTACTACATTTCAGAGACACGACTGGAACAGTGACATTGACTAATGAAGCTCTCATTACTCAAAGAAGATAAAAAAGGAGGAAAAACCACTCAGTGAAATGTCACTTTCATGTGAAATGAACTTGTCCGAAGGCAAACGGACGACAACAACGAAACCCTTTCATAGTATTACGACAGAAATGAAAGTGTCATATTTTAGTGGCAGAATGGTAGTAAGAAAATATTTCTAAACGGATGTACAAACAAGAAGTGCACAGGTTCCATGTGTAATGGACTGGCGGTGGTAAGGGCTGCCAGCACTGCCATGTATGGGTGCTGTTGCCTCTTTTGTTGTTCAGTGCCTGCTTTCATTCCGCCTGCCACGTTGATCCCCTTGTCTCCCTACGATGGTTATTCCATGAAAGTAAATGCCCTTTAATTTTTCCCCCCTAACTACAAATGATGAGCAAGCTTTTTTCCCCCTCTCGATTTTGACTATTCAAGAAGCAATTCAAGAGGCCTTTTCTGTACTTTCTTTCTTCAGTGAGTACCTTGGGCCCGGTGACTGCGTTGTGTTTTGAGTTAATTTTTTATTGAATTATATTTTTGGTACAACACTCTGGATGTTACGTTTCGCAAATAAGCCTTTGGTCTTTGTGTTGTATGGTTTCACTGAGCATTCAATGGAAACAATGGACATTATTGGTCCATTTATATTTCATTAAATCACAGTTGTAATTATGCTTGCACTTTATAAATAGATGTTATCTTTTGTAATGGCAATGCTTTCATTTCTCTGGGTTAAACAGAAGTGCAAGGTCACTTATGGACCGTTATGTATGTATATTAAATTGCATGTTATCCTTGTAAATGGTGGTGCATCATAGCTTTCTGGTTTATTTAAGTTGAAGGAATACATTTATTGTTTCACAGCTCATTATGTCACTGTTATGGTAAATTTTTTGCTTTGTAATCGGTAATCAGTTTATGGATTTTGTGTGTATGTGTGTCTGTGTGTCTGTGTATGCATTGTGTGTGTGTGTATGTGTGTGTGTGTGCGTCCACTTATGAGTGTGCATTTATGGTGAGGGCTCAGCATGTTAAAGACAGGTGAGACTTCTTAATGCTCTTAGCGCTCATTTCTTGATGCTTGTTTCATAAGCTGCCAGGTTGGGTTTCCATGATATGTAATAAGCCTGAGCACAATGGAGCCCGAATGGCGCTGTGATGAGTTTCCTCCTCCTACTGCAGCCCTGCTACTTGAGTAAAAAGATCGATAAAGTGTACAGGCTACATGCTGTATGATGCATAACTAACTTGTTTAATATTTTTTGAACAGTACCTATAAAAAAAATTCACAATACATTTGACTAACAAATAAATGCCTAACCATGTTTGCGTAGCATGAAATAATCTTGAATTTCTTCGTAATTTAATGTAAAGGACAGATGTTCATTAAATTCAGATTAAAGCTTCATACACATATTGGTGTGCATTTTCACAAAACTGCAATCTCCATTACCCGTAGCGTAGACGTATTGGTGGCCGTGCACAATGCTCTTTTATGGATTTATTACGAATACGTAGGTGCATTTTGCTCAATTTATTATTATTTTTTATGTGAACATATTTTTGTCCTTTTTAAATCTCAAATCGAAATGTCCATTTGTATTCGTAGGCCCACCTCAAAGCTGCAAACCGGAGAGAAAATAAAGTCATGTGACGTCCTCCAAAGCTCATACTGCCAGCTGCCAGCTCAGCCCACACCACAGTCCACCAGCTAAGCCACACAGGCATTGCGTGGGAGGGATACTCTTCATGGGAAGTTAGCGCAGGCAGACTGCAGACACCTGACCCGTGAGAGGTCCAGCGGAAGCCCTGCCGGCTGCAGCCACCCTCCCTTCTCCGGGTGACCCCACAGCCAATCACGGGCCTCCCTGAGAGCGAGGGCTCGCCTCGGCCGCACACCGGAGTGCGTCGCGTGCCGAAACGTCGTTTCAGCGGGATGGGCCACGGGACGGGCCTAAGCGTTTGACGGAAGATGCCAAAAGCGACAGAAAAAACTCGCAGTTTTCGCATTTACGCATGGCTAAACAACAGTATGTACATTTCTGTGGGGTTTAGTGTTGTAATAAACATTTATGCCTCCTCCCCTTTATGTCTGCAGATGCCGTTTTATGCGCCATCGTGCGCCTGTGCCAAAAACACAATTAAATGAACATGTCATGCGCACAATCCGCGCGGGGCCATATGTGTACTGCGTACGCTCGCTCCGTAATAATCGCGTTAGGCCCTGGCGTAGCGCTGTCCCATATGCGGAGAGCCTTTAATTTGAGCCCGCGGGCTATTGTTTCATCATCATCATCATCATCATCGTTCAGGTGCTATGTCCCTAGGACACGGCCTTCCACCATCCTCACCTTCTGCGTCACTCGCTCCGCTAAATAATGCAGCAGCCGATATAGCAGCCTGGTTACCGCTCGATGGCTCTCTGGAGAGCGCCCGGCCCTGTTTCTCAGGGTCCCCGTTGGTTTCTGGGGACCCGGCTGTTCGGCCCCGTGTCTCTTCGTGGGGGACATTGTGTACCCTGCCGCTTCTCCCGCTCAGTGCCGTGGCACGGCTCTCGTGGTTAGCCCCGCTGCCAGTCAGTGCCCATGGGACCTGAATCTACAACGGCCCCATCTGTCAGTCATTAAAGGTCACATGCTGGGGGAGAGGATGACATCAGACGCCGTAACCTTCCTGTCAGCTGTTCACGTGCACCAGGCCTCTGATCGGGAGACGTAATGGTGTGAGACTCACTGTGATTGGTCATTACTCTCATTAGCCTCTTATGAGGTACCCTACTGGTTGCAGAGCTGGACAATCTGACTATAGGCAGACCTGGACTTACTAACATCAAATACAGGCTGTCATGTGATCATAGCTATCTGTGAGGAGCCAAAACTTTTCATGCTATTTTTTATGTTGCCGGAGAGCCAAACAACAACCAGCTGTATCAAGTAGCACAGACCTTGTGAAGCATAAATTGTGAATTGTGACGTTGTTTCGATGTGACCGCGGAATGTGTGTGTGTGTGTGTGTGTGTGCGTGTTTGTGTGTGTATGTGTTTTACAATTGCAGGAAGCAGCAGATGGGCAAATTGCAAGGTGCAATCGCTCATCATCGCCGCGGTGACAGACACATGTGGTGTGGGGATATCGAGAATTGCGTCTCTCTTCACAGGATGAACCCCTCGTGTTGATGACTTTGTCCCTCGTACGCACACCAGCAGACTCACACACACACGTGCCTGAGCGCTGTATGCTCCACTCATTCGGTGTCTTACTCAGCTCCGTTTTCAAGGTAACACTATGTCAGTCTCACAATGTGTTGCACTTGGCAGCAAAGCTGGAATATGCAAATGGGACCCCTGAAAAGACTCGCTCTAGAATTTCTCTTCTCACAGGAAGACAGCAACGGTAAATTACCCCTCGGTTGAGTCAAGCAACTCTTGTCATCTGGGATACAATGTGCTATACAGCTAGACAGAGATATTTTTTTTTCCAAAAAGGAAATTTAACTATATTATATATCATATATTATACATTTTAAACTAAACAATGATTTGCCAGTTACTCTTTTGTACTTACTTACTGCAGTTCTGTGGTCATTTCAGACAAATGAATAATGGAAGTGAATCCTTTCCTTGTGCAAGTGATTTAACGACGAGGAGCTTCCTGAATCCAGAGCAGACAGTCACGGTACAACTATAACAGCCAGCTAATGGCGTTAACCACCACAGGCACCCGCCCAGCACGACTGCTTCTCTCACCCCTGCCAGCCCGGAGATCCCCCCCCCACCCCCTTTCCCCCACAACCCCCCTCCCTCCCTGGCCGTGCCATTTATTATGCAAATGAAGTGCGGAAAAAGGTGAGATTGCCCTTCTCCAATCACACGTCCCGACCCGCCGCCGTTGCGGGGGTGAGAGGCGGGGAGGCGGGTTCAATCAGCGAGCTCTGCCTGGAGACGGTGCCCCGCTGAGCCAATAAATACAGGCCGGGCCCCCGCACGCGGGCCCCCATTGTTTCTGCGCCTCTAATCAGAGGGGCCTTGTTCCGTCTCGGGGGCCGCGAACACACGGGCGAGTAGACGCTCCCACTCCAGCCTGTGGCGAGTGAGCGCTCCACTCAGGCCTGTGTGGGAGTGAGACGCTCCCCACTCCAGCGCCCTGTGTGTGGAGTGAGACGCTCCCCACTCCAGCGCCCTGTGTGCAGAGTGAGACGGCTCCCCCACTCCAGCGCCCTGTGTGCGGAGTGAGACGCTCCCCACTTCCAGCGCCCTGTGTGCGGAGTGAGACGCTCCCCACTCCAGCGCCCTGTGTGCGGAGTGAGACGCTCCCCCACTCCAGCGCCCTGTGTGCGGAGTGAGACGCTCCCCACTCCAGCGCCCTGTGTGCGGAGTGAGACGCTCCCCACTCCAGCGCCCTGTGTGCGGAGTGAGACGCTCCCCACTCCAGCGCCCTGTGTGCGGAGTGAGACGCTCCCCACTCCAGCGCCCTGTGTGCGGAGTGAGACGCTCCCCACTCCAGTGTCCTGTGTGCGGAGTGAGACACTCCCCACTCCAGCGCCCTGTGTGCGGAGTGAGATGGCTCCCCCACTCCAGCGCCCTGTGTGCGGAGTGAGACGCTCCCCACCCCAGCGCCCTGTGTGCGGAGGGAGACGCTCCCCCACTCCAGCGCCCTGTGTGCGGAGTGAGACGCTCCCCACTCCAGCGCCCTGTGTGCGGAGACCGCTCCCCCTTCGCCCCGTGGGCTCCAGCGGAGCTCCCCCCGTGCCCCGTGTGGAGTGAGACGCTCCCCACTCCAGCGCCCTGTGTGCGGAGTGAGACGCTCCCCACTCCAGCGCCCTGTGTGCGGAGTGAGACGCTCCCCACTCCAGCGCCCTGTGTGCGGAGTGAGACGCTCCCCACTCCAGCGCCCTGTGTGCGGAGTGAGACGCTCCCCACTCCAGCGCCCTGTGTGCGGAGTGAGACGCTCCCCACTCCAGCGCCCTGTGTGCAGAGTGAGACGGATCCCCCACTCCAGCACCCTGTGTGCGGAGTGAGACTGCTCCCCACCCCAGCGCCCTGTGTGCGGAGGGAGACGCTCCCCCACTCCAGCGCCCTGTGTGCGGAGTGAGACGCTCCCCACTCCAGCGCCCTGTGTGCGGAGTGAGACGCTCCCCACTCCAGCGCCCTGTGTGCGGAGTGAGACGCTCCCCACTCCAGCGCCCTGTGTGCGGAGTGAGACGCTCCCCACTCCAGCGCCCTGTGTGCGGAGTGAGACGCTCCCCACTCCAGCGCCCTGTGTGCGGAGTGAGACGCTCCCCACTCCAGCGCCCTGTGTGCGGAGTGAGACGCTCCCCACTCCAGCGCCCTGTGTGCGGAGTGAGACGCTCCCCACTCCAGCGCCCTGTGTGCGGACACCGCGGCCGTAAACCCGTGTGCCCCCGGGGCTGCCAAGCGCAGTGCCGGGGACCCCGTGCCCCCGGGGAAGTGTGTGGCGGAGGCAGATTCATACGCTGAAAGCGTCACAGAGAGTCGCGAACGAGCTTTCGCTCGCACGTTAATTGTCGCCGACGCACGGGCTTGGCTGCTGCCTGCTGACGATAGCGCGGTACGGAGCGCGCGATGCAAACGAGCGCGCAGGGTTTCTCCGTCGTGTTCCAGGGACCGCGTCTGCTTTTACTTGACGAATGCGCCCCCGCTGATGCCGTCGCGAGCGAAACCCAAAATAAACCGACACGCAGCCCTCACCAGCTGTATGGCTCTCACGCTGCTCAAATAATACACATTTATTTGCCATCCGATACACTTCATGTTGCATGCCACTGATCAAATGCTACGTTATGTTATTACTGGTCTCAAGGAGGCACAATTCTCAGTGGGTGTCCTTGCAGTGGAACACCGAAACCAACCTATTTTTTATTGAAATTTACATCTAATAAACCTTTTGATTGCCCACAGATCTGAATAATTTTGATAATGTCCTCTTTCTCTTTACTCTCCCAGTGGCCCCCTGTTACCGTGGTAATTACATAAACTAGCATGGGCTGTTCATGGCCATTAGAGCCCACATACCTCCTAATGCGAGCCTACAGGAACTCTGACTATAAATAAGAACTGAGTCGGCTGCTCACTGGGGCAGTGTGATTGCTTATACCTCTTAGGCGCATTCAAAGAAAAAAAATAAAGGAAAGAAAAACATAAAATTACCAACATTATATTACTCTCTTAGCATTTATTGTCAATCTAATATTGCCAATTAGGCATCCTTAAAACATCTCGAATCAATGTGGAAATGATTAAAGAACAATTGTGAATGTGTGGCTTTGTAGACCATATAAATTACCATCATTATCAGAAGTAAAAAGAATTAGAGGGAATTTCTGGGCGATTTTCCCCAGAGCGTTGATATACTTAGCATCGCAGTCCTGCTGGAACACCCCGCCCAGCTTCAAGTCAGGCCACATTTCACTGTTTTTTTTTTTAAATTACTGTTTGTGAAAGCAAATTTAGTACAGTATGAGGGTACAGTGTGAGACTGATTTAAGCAAAGGATGTATGTTATCAGTGAGCGGTGACTTGAATACTACAAACCACAAGAATTTTTTGCTGACTATATTCTCCAAGAATAAAATTTATACCTCCAGTCCCAGTTGGCTATCACTCTACTTTCATTAGACTAGGCACAGTCATTAAGCTGTGTGAAGTTATGTGCACTAAACTGTTCTACCAAACTATCATGAAACATAATAAGAGAGACATGGACAAACATGATTTTAAAGTTTGGTTTGTTTTCAACCTGGTCGCAGCTCTTACCCGAGCACATGAACACACAAAAACATTATAATCATATATTATAGTACAGTATAAGAGATAACAGTATAACAGTATTACAGATAACAGTATTATCGTATGAGAATTTAAAAACAAAGCACCTAGTGTCATTTAATACTATTAGAGAAGGCCTATGTTTGATGAGATGAGGCTGTCTGTGATCACTGTGATCTTTAATCACTGTCTTGAAGTTCTATTCTTCAGAGGAAGCTCTCCAGGTAGGCAAAGGAGGCACTGCCTCTTCAAACAAAAAAAATAAATAAAATTAAATTAAAAACTCCATCAAGAAGTGTAATCAATCAAATTAGGCCTACTTAAAAAAAATACAAATAGCAAAAAATGTTATTTTGCATCTTATTTTAAAAATTGCGGAATAAACAGTGACATCAATCGGCCAAAAAATGAAAATAGCGTAAACTTGCCCCGTGGAGGCAATCTCAAACGTGCCTACGAGGAGCTAGTCACCCATTGTAGCTACGTATGTATCAAAGCTAAGAGGCTCCTGTTTTTTTACTTCAGTAGTCATTTTAATTGTGAACAGTCACATGACGGGAGGCAGTGCTGCAACCCATTCATAGTTTTCTAATAAAAACAGCCATTCCATTGATTGAACAACAGCACTGCCAAGTAAATAGGCCTGTATGAGGCCTTCCCTTTAGAATATGAAGTGGTTCCTACCAAGAAATCAGGAACAGTGCATGAGAGGCCAGTTTTGAATGATGATGAGTAGCAGACTCATCGCATACTTTGCAGTTGGCGTACACAATTTCAGGGCGACTTGTACTAGCGAAAATAAAAGTCATAGGACAAAAGAATTAGAAGTGCGATTATTTTTCTGTTACTCTGTGTGATGGCCTAATGTTTGACTTCAATAAAGCACAGCGATATGACAGTTCTTCTGTTTTGTCAACATTTAATTCAGTTTTTCCTCACTGAATGGTGCAGTTATGAAATCACGGCAGATCAGTTTCTCTGCAATATACTGATAATTATGACAGCTAACGTGATGGACAGGTAATTATGCCAGCTCCCCTGATTACCTTCATGTGTGATCAAATACTAAATTGGCAAGTGTATGTATCAAGGTACGACTAACAGTATTCACTGCCACAGTGACTTTTTGCCATTCCACATATTTCTTTTTGTTTGTTTCTCTTATGTGGTTCTTCATTTAAAGTTCCAGTTTCACAATTAGAGAAATTGTTTCTGACATTTGGCCTGTTGGATATGAATGGAGACATGTGGCTAAATGCTAAACAGGTTGATTTTCAAGTGTTTTCTGACCATTCATGGTGAATGTTGGAGTGGACATTAAGCACATCATGTGAGCAAACATTTGCACAGATTTCATCAGGACACTTGGATTTTCTCACGAGGAACAGATCTTTGTGGTGTCTGAGAAAAAAACTTCCACACAGAGAAAAGCAGAAACATGTGTATGCATATATTTAGCATGGATTCTAAGTAAACTTTGATACTAGCTAGCTGCACCTAGTTGATAGTGTGCTCCATTTCAGATTTATCTTTGTTGTGGCAGAAGTACATTTAGCATGTACATTTATATTTATCATTTACATTAAACATTCAGATTTATATTTAGTATTTACATTTAATATTTACATATAATATATAATTTTTCAATCTTGCTTTAATGCATGACATTACTCTTGGAAAAGCGATTACACAGTTTGAGATTAATTTCTCTCAAAATGTTTAAAAAAGTGACATTTGAAAATCGTAGTGCATTTTTTTTTTTACACTTTTACAAATGTGCAAAAATTGAGCAGGGTTACAGAGTGTGTAAGATTACGATAATAACTGCAAACCTGTGAAGTTGTGTGGCGATGGGACTTTTGTGAGTCTTGTGAGTTCAGTTCTCACAGTAAAGGAACAAGGAATGCCCAAGCTCATACAGTTGTTTTCAATGCGAAAAGTAAATGTCATTATGTAGTATTATTTTCGCGGAAGGCACCAAGATGCGGAGCGACTTTATATTTACTGAAGCAATTCAGGTTAAGCACTTTGCTCAAGGGTACGTTGGTGTACTATCGAAATTCGAAGCAGCGGTTCACAAACCAATACTTCACACCACTGCTCCGGTATTATGTCTGTGATAAAATAAAAAAAAGATACTGTAGTCAGTTATTTTGTCCCCAGAAGCTCCAGTTTATCGGCGGTGGTCTTTTGATATGTAGCCGCGCCAGTGATCTGATAGCCTGGCCGCGTAGCTAATCAGGCTGCGAACAGGAAGCAGCTGAGTGGTGCTAAACCCCAGAAGAGACAGTAAGTCTGGAGGCCCTCTATTGATTACCCGGTAGACAGCATAGATTCTCACACAGGCTCGAACGTTAGCCGGCTCAGTGGCGCATGTCCTCACCAGATTGTGCAATTCATATTCCTTCTGCTCGCCTCGGCTCTTTTTTTTCCAGCCCATTTGAATTAGCCACAGCTTTCAGACGGGGGAAATGTTTTCCGCGTGAGGTTTCATGTACTTGCGTGTCCAGTAAAAGACAGTGATTTAGAAGCCTGCGCTTCATTGGTCGCATTGTTTTTGTCACTATGTTCTGTTACCGGGTAGCAAAGGAGTTCTTGGGATAATGCGATTGCGTGTTGCCGACACGTTTTGCAGGCACAGAGTCGTTCTGCATCCACGACTCACGCGTTTTATCCATCCAGGTGCCTCGGTTTTCATGTGGAACACCCATCCCATCTTTGTCTGTGTGGAGACAACTCAGAAAGTACATTTGTTGTGCTTTGACTTGCTGATTTAAACTTCAGGGTTTATGTATATATGTATGTGTGTGTGTGTGTGGCCATGTATCATTATCTTTGTGAGAACCAAATGTCCCCACAAGGATAGAAAGATGAGGACAATTATGCAAAGTGGGAACCTTTTGCTGGTCCCCACAAGTTCAAGAGGGTGTTTTAGGGTTAGGACTTAGGGTTAGGGTTAGGGCTACAATTAGGTAAAGGTTAGGCATTTAGTGGTTGGGGTTAAGGTTAGGGTTAGGGTGAGAGGTTACGGAATGAATGTAAGTCAATGGGAAGTCCTCACAAGTATAGCAATACAAACATGTGTGTGTGTGTGTGTGTGTGTGTGCATGTGCATGCGTGTCTCCAAAGAATACATGACACATGACATTGTCCCTGCGAGAATGAAGGAACAATAAGTAACCATTTAAAGCACTAAATAGTTTAAACAGTCTACAATTTAAGCTCTTTTCTCTCTTACACCCTTTTTGATCTGTGGTTTTGATTTAACCTCAGCTGGTGGTCATTTAACAGGTGCCCAGTTGATGGATTCATGATGGTTTAATAATTATGTGTTCACAGTTACTCAGCAAAATATCCATATTGCTTCATAAATAAATAGAAAGTAAATAAATTAATACACACTTTTTCCCATTCCCTGGTTTACAAATTGAAGAAGAAAGAGGTGCTGCTTGTTCTGTACGGCACTCAACCATCTTGCCAATGCTTTCTGCCCTGCCTTCTCAGCTGCTGCTCAGTGCATGGAAAAAGAGAGGGGGGGATTTTTTGGGCTTGCTGCTGCACCCCTGGCAACCAGCTGTCCCTCCACCCGCCCCAACCGCGGCAGCCCTGTTTCAAGCGCCCGCGCTGAGCGGTCCGTCGCAGATGGCCGACGTGGAGCCACACCAAAACACACAAAGAAGGGCTGGCACACACCGAGGGGGTCACCGTCTGAAGAGCTGCCAGCTTCAAACTGCGTGTTATTTCTTTGGGACAAATGCACGGAAACCACGGCAACGGGGAGGTCTCACCGGGAAATTTGTAATTCATAGTAAGCGACATCGTTTTTACCCAGCAGATTATCTGCAGATGCATGGAGGCGCACAATGAAAGCTTGCCTGCTCTGAAAGCACAAGACCCTGCAAACTGTGTGACCAACCGGACGCGCATAAATATTTACACTTCTCTCCGAACACAAGAAATACAAGAAAACAATAGCAAATCCATTTCTGAATCTGACCGCACACCTTACCCCTCATCGTCAACCACACGCATGTTCACGCACGCATGCACGCACACACACCCGCACGTACGCCCTCACACACACATACACACGCACACACTGCACCTGTTCACCGCCGCTGGTCTTACTGTAGCTAGAAGAGCAATATCCTTTTAAACTATTATTATTTTTCCCAATTGCTTACACTTTGGGGATCAGTTAAGTTTATTGCAGTAACACAAACCCTGTTCGTAGAATGAATTACACAAGCATTTTGTTTTCTCCTTCTCCTTTGTTGCAGGTATTCTGGAGCTCAAATTAGCATTCCTGGCACTGTTGTCATCCCCTCATGCTGCTACTTTATATTTGAACTCTCTCTCTCTCTCCATCTCACTCTCTTTTTTTCTCTCTTTCTCTCTCTCTCTCTCAGTGTTTCTCCCCTCAGTCTGTCTGATACACATGCTGAATGTTGTGCAGATAGAGATATTATTAATTCACATATCCCTATACAAAAATACTACATGGCTCTATTAGTTATTTGATCCGGTGTACGAACATTTTTAATCCTCTTGACAACATGAATGAATGCCCTTTTCAAAGCTTCCGCTTCTTCTATTCTTTTTTAAAATTCTTCAGAGGCTGTTATTGATTTAGTGTTTGGTTCAACATGTAGCTATGTCTCAAATCTCAAATCCCTTCCCAGCAGCCTGGCTTCTTTGACACCGCTATCTGACACAGAACGATAAACCTTGATGTTTGTTCAAGCTGTGGCGTTAGGACATTTATGTAAAGAAAAGAGGACTGTAAACAGCTCCAGCTTTCAAATATGCTAATGATGAACATACAACAGAACAAGTATTTTTTTTCCTTTTTTTTTTTACAAATAAAATTAAATCTGAAAAAAAAACAGAATTCCTGGAAGGCATAACCCAGACATCTTTCTAAAAGCATATTTTTGAACGTTTTTCAACGCTTGAGCCAAAAGCCATGCAGGTTCTGTACAATGCCTCATGCAAAGAGAATGTCTGAATTGCAAATTAAAAGAACAGACAGAGGTGAAAAAAATAGATTTATGAAAAAGGCTGAGGTGTTTTAGCTTTTCTAACAAGGTCTTCATGCCAGATGCAGCAGAAATAACTCATCTTCACAATAACATAAAGACACGTCGACTGCAGTTACAAATAAATTGCTCTCTCAGCAATGCTAATGTCCTGTGTGCTGAATGAAGTAATTGCACTTCCCCACAATACACAGAGTGGAATAATTACAATTATTCTGGAAAGAGGAGGCCTTTTTCCATTATGGATTTTGAAATGTTAATGTTTCTTTTTTTTGGCTCTTAATTTCAGCAATCAGTAGTTTGTGCATGCACTGTCTAATCAAAAAGGACACTGGCAGGCAAGAGGAGCCCTTGTTCATTGTTTGCCATGCCAGTCTGGCAGTTTGAAATCTTATAGCACCATCACAGTAAAAGCAAAGGGGAGAAAAAAAAAGTAATTACCTCAAATTGAGCCTCTCTGCACAATATAACTACCTCTGATGCAGAGGACCATTTGCATTAGCAGGGTCTGAGCGTGCCCGTGCCCCTCTCCGCTGTCACTTCCTGTGCGGAAGGCGATGGGGTGATGTAATGTTGTATACAGATGCATATTAAGCAGAGAGTCCCCAGGACTCTGATTAATGTGATTTATCCTTGACCAGATGGTGTAGAACAAGACCCATCCATCAAAATGAAAAGACCAATGAGCAGTCCTCGCGACGGTCCGTGTGGAACCGGGGGGGGGTACAGCCAGCGAGCCCAGGTGCACCGTACACCAGGAGCCCCCCAACAGGCAAGCCAATGGCTGCCCTGGATGTTCCAGGTGGCACTGCATGTGTTGCTTGGACGATACTCGCATGTTTGCCTTTATGTTGCTGGTGGATGAAATACACGGTTGTGTTTTTATTGAAATTCAGGCTGTGCCAAGTGTGTTATTTGCTGTTTCCCAGGTTGGAGGCTGCAGTGCATAAGCTGGTCCAGATTTCACATCGTTACAGCCTCCTGCATGAAGAAAGCATGAACAGGCATTGTGTGAACCTCTTGGGTTCACAGCCTATAAAGAATGCATGTTGCGATCGCTCAAGGATTTGGAAGAATAGAATTGGGTTTATGCCCACAGCCCATTATCTTTATTGTAACTCCTCCTCTTATGGTCATTTGTGAATTCACAAAGGGTTGTTACGTGAAAAAACTAAATCCACTGATTTTTACACTGTTACGTGTACATTCTGACTTTATTGCTGCACAGTCTGAACTATGCAATGTTACTGCGACACGAAAGAAATAGAGAAAACTTTACAGTAAACCATTAGGAAATTTTATCAGTTAATTTTACAGTTTGTTTTTTTTTTTTTTTTGCATGAGTATTAATATAAAGTAATGTTGCTATTGAAAAGATAATATGCAATTATTTCTTATTTGTATGCAGTGAAAGCTTCTATCTTCTATCCCTTAAAGCTAAGGCTGTGCTGCATAGTGTTTCACTGTTTTTTCACTTGTTATTACAGAGAACTTGTATTTTTTCTGTTTATTCTTCAGTTACTTCTAAAAATCAAGCTTGGAAAGAACTAGACTTTTTCATGATTTCATTGTTGTGCTGCTGACTGTTTCTTTTTTCTTCTTTTTTTCTGCTTAGCAACAACTGTCTTCAGCTGTTGGAAACGCACGGCAGAGAGTGCCCAGAATCACACTCAACTGAAGCCTCCGTGGCAACCTTTCAGAGACCTTGTGACAAAACATTTCTGGATGGCTGCTGCCAGCCTCTCTCTCCACGCTTGGGTTCAGAACAGACGGGTAACAAGCCCTGCTAGTCATTTGAAGTTGCTCATTTATTATGAATCCTCTGGAATTCAATGACTCGACAAAGGGAGAGAGATCTGACACGGCCGCATCCACAGCTGTTCATTAAAGAAGACTTCTTCCCATAATCTTGGCAACTCAACGATAATGTATTCTAATGAACAAAATGAAGAAAAGGGGTTTGAGGAATTATATGGACGAAAATGAAGATTTCTGCCAGGGAAAGTCTTGGCTGAGGTACTGTTGTTATAAAATGGTTTAATTTTTTAATTCATTTATCATTCATCGGTTAGGACTCCAATGCATGAGCTCTCAGTGAGTATAAAAATCTAATTTAAACAGTTCTCTCAAGGCTCTCTATAATGATTTATATCTGCCTCAGTAGTTCATGTGGATTTCCTTCTCTCACACTTAATCCTGTTAGCAGCTGTGTCCAGAATATTCCCTTGGCAAACTGCAGGATCCCAGACAAAATGCACTACTGAAATTTAAAGCTTTCTTTGCAGGTAGCATGATGGCGACTGCACATGTATCCAGTCTGCAGACAGAATTTGGAAACACTTCATTCTGATTTTTGCTTTTTGACGTTTAGTTATTAATTAACAATTCCATGAACTATTACCAGAGACCAAACGACCTCTTACGCAAGGAGGCTTGAGTTTAACAATGCAATTTGTTCCAAAAAAATGTTGCTATTCAGCAAAAACTGAGAGGCCTGTGCAGGCTTTTCTTTGAAGAAGGCAAATGGAACAAGAAGGCAAATCTTTCTCCAGTGTGAAGTGAAATGTTGGAAGCACATGCATACGTCTTTTGCGTCTATCGGTGACAGCAACTCTTCCGATGACAGAGTTGAACAATGGAGCCTGGATCTGCATTGCATCAGTTTATTGCTGTCACTTTCATCTTTTAGGTGTGTTTCCCCTGTGTTTCACCCACCAAAAAGATGTTTTATTCCAGCTTTAATCAGCTTAAGCTGGTCCAGCTGGTTTACCCTGTGTTTTTGTCACTTTTATCTGGTCAACCAGCTGTTTACCAACTGAGCAGCCAATATAAACAGATAATTCACCAATTTATCACCAAATTACTCCACCAACTTAACCAATTTTGACCAGCTTTGTTTAGCTAGAGACCAGCTTTGAGCGGCCACAGATCAGCTATGACTGATTAGAAGTGTCGAAAACACAGCTTATACCATTTTAAGGCAGCGTTGAATCCCAGCTGGTCTTAGCTGGAATTTTCAGCAGGGTCATTTCCTTGAGAATTTTGAATACCTGATTTGCATACCTTTCCTCTATGCAATAAACCAAAGAAGGTATGCGGAGTATAGCCACAAAAACTACAGTTGAGGCATACATTATCTTTGCAGCATAAATTAGACTGTTTGGGGGGGGGGGGGTTTCCTGTTTTGGATGTAAATGACCATATTTGAGGTGTAAATAATCTCTTTCTGTGGGCAAACTCCATATCTTCAGATGAAATGGCACTCTGCGCTCAAAGACCAGGGGTGTGCCTGTCTTTTTGAGGGGAGCGGGCAGTTGCCACCTGCTCCATCTGCCTCCATCTGGTGCACTTGCCGCCCTGGAGATCCCCAATGGGAAGGTGGGTAGTGCGAAGTAATTGTGTGCACATGTGTAGGAGAGCAAGCTGGGTACAGCAGAGGTAGGCCTCTCTCCGTCAAACACATCAAACTAAGACCGTATTCTGATGGGACCAAAGCCTTCTTCTTTGGACCTCCAGAGACATCCAAGGCTGTGTTAGAAATGCAGTGATATCGGCAGCAGTAAGCATGTAATAGATTAGTCATGTAGAGAACAGTTGTATTATAGTACATAACATGCAATGCAACTTTTTTTTTTTTTTTTTTTACTGTATTTTCCTTAAAAATTTTATTCGAAAGGTCAATGCAAAATAATCAACATTTCCACAAATACATGCATTTGAGTAACAGGAAAGGAAGATTTAGTTGTAATTTAGGGAGCCACAGCTCTGAAGTCAGCCCTGTAAACTATGAATTATTCCCCTTTCACAGGATACCCTAGATAGAAGACCCCTAAATGCTGTTGTTGTATTACAATTTGGGAATTTTTATAATAAATTATTATTAGAAAACAATCATTCCAATCTAACCAACTAACACAAATGGCAAATTTACTACTACTCTTGACAAAAGAAGTGATGTTTGCAAGTAATTATGATTAAGCCCACCCAGTATTGATAGCTCCAGTATCAGAAAGAATATTGCTACTGTGCATGTTGTAAATGATCAACCTCCACTTTTATCTGATGTAAACTATAGAAAGTTTACATTCAAAATCCAAAAAAGGAATAGTGACCTTAGGGTGTGGCATAGCCATGCTGGGCTCAGAATCAGAACACCCCACACTTGTATACATGTCTTTTAGCTGCTCAAGGACTTCCCTCTTATATTTGGGGATGGGCCAGGGTCTTATGACCAGGTCCACCACAGCAGGACATTGTATAGACCATAAAAGAATAACCTATATACAATTATAATGTTCTTCTCTTTCATAGTTCGTAATCTAAAACTATGTATCCACCAAGAGTGCCAGACCTAGGTAAAAAGCTCACTTTCATCTATAGTGACAAACAGGTGTACTTAAGTTGCACATATGTGCACGGTCTCACAACAGTAGCACAGCACGGAGCAGACAAGTATGCAGGCCAGCAGAATGGAGTCCCAGTCCATTCCTGGAATGCAGTGGCCTACAGTAGACATGATCTGGCCTGACGCAGGTTGCCTGACGGAGGGAGGTGCACTGTGGCTGCATCCATTTATTCCCGCACATATTTCTGGGCCAACTGTGATTAGCAGGGCTCAGATGCAGTGCCTGCCAAATTCAGTACACTGTGAAATCTGTTTCTACTTTTTCAGAAGAAAAAAAAAAAAACAGTTGATAATGTTAGATTTAACACATTGCTGTCTGTACTGAATTTGTGTTCGCAGGCTTAGCCCCCTCCAAAAATTATGTACAGTATGTACAGTTCCCATGGACACGTCTCCAAAAATGTTCCCTTTATCTTTCAGGAGGCATAGCGAATCGGTGACTACCCAGGCCAGCGTTGCCGTGACAGGGGGTGTGGCAGTGGGGAAACTCATACAATGTAAGTCTGGTAAGCTGCCTTTGAAGTCCCAGGGTGCACTGGGGTTATTGGCAGTGGAAGTATGAGGGTTTAGCCTGCCTGTTCAAAGCCCCCACTTGACAGAGGCTCCAACCACATGGACGTGACACAGTGTGATGCTATCTATCATCTTACTTTTCCACCACCTCTGGAACCTAACCTCCCTCTTTCTCTTTCCCTCTTTCTTTCTCTTTCTCTCGCCTATCTCTGATAAACTGAAATGATTGAATGTACCAACAGTAATACTTAAAAATGTGTAAAACATGGTCAAACTTTGCACCATCTGAGAAAATCCATAAACTTACTTTTATCTGAATTTATCGGTGGTTATTTTCCATCAATTATATGTGGCCTTCCCTTTAACATTAGATTTATAGATATAAAATCAATTACGCCCATTGTAAACACGTTTAAATATGAAGTATCGAGTGTTGAGAACTGGAATTAATTTTTCTCAGAAGATCAAAAGAATGACCTCATTCATATTTAATGCAAAGGAGCCTGACCTCACCCACTGGACTTCCTGACGGTACCCACATTAAGTTTAGTCTAGTTACTCTGGTATGTCAGTGCAAGACTGCTATTACATAACTCTCCTGTATCAGTCATTAGGAATGGAATCCTTAAATTCTATCATGGTATGTGAGCAGAACACTAAACGATCCCCGGATTAGATACAACTAAAATATTGGAATATTGGAAGTGTTTGGCTTTAAGTTCTAGGATGCATCATCTACAGCTAGGCCCTTCTTCTTTAAAGAGACAGGGAAGGACCTACTATCTGCACTGAATTGCCTCTGTTGACCCTTTGTCATGAATATGAGATATGAGACCAAGAGAGGTCAGGTCATGGATCACTGCCTCTCACTGTTGCACTGCTAGTTACTGCTACTGGAATGGGTGTAACCGTGTTATGGTAACAGAGATGAGAGAGAATTTAGATAAAATAATAACCCTTGTGAGGTCAATGGTTAGGTGACCATGCCAGATTATGCCGTTTGACCTATCTTTGTCCTTTTTTGTCCATTTGTGCTTTATAGCGATCATAGGTGCTGTCCTCAGAAAGTCTACTAAATATGTGGGCACTGGTGTGTATTCCAGCACATGTCTAAGAGAGCAAAGAGTGGGTAGAACAGCAACAGTACAGTACAGTGTGTACATGTAAAATATACCTTGTGGGTTTAAGTTTTTTCTACATGGAGGTTTCCATGGACACAATGGCTAGATATAGGTATCATTGGCTTTCTTATTTGGGGATTCTGCAGATGCTTCCACAAAATAAACAGAATACAGAGGCAAAATAACGGTGACTGCACATCTTTAGACCGTGGGTATAATTACCAAACCAGTTCTGTTTCAGCCTAAAACCACCAACCAGCAGTTGTGAAAATGTGTTTATAATGATCTCTTCTCCCGGCAGAATGTAAATTGGTTGCTACTTTTTTGTGGAGGTGGATGGGAGAGCTGATGTTACATTGGCTGACTTCTGCAAAAGCGCAGCTGAGACCCCCTCCCCAGAGAATATTGAAGGTCTGAACGGCAATGTTGACTTAATACACACACATATGCACACACACACACACACACGCACGCACACACATATATATACACTAGGGGTGTGCAGAGACATCATTATCTGTATCTGTATCTGTTCAATCAAAAAAATAATCTGTCTGTGTATCTGTATTCGGATAGAAGCCCGGAAGTGGGCGTGGTTTTTACCGGAAGTCACGTTAAATTGGGCAAATGTTGTATTTTGTAACCTAATATTCATTGGCAATGCAATTGTTGTGCCTTCAAATCATCAAATTGATTTAATATTGGCATATAATTAATTATTAAATATATTTCCACATCCTCATACTGTACTTTTCATCTCTCTCTCTCTCTCTCTTTATTTTTATTTTTAACTAAACTAAGTTTTATGAACTGTCTGAAGTTGAGATAAATTGAATACCCTATGGGCAATATACTGTTTTGAGAAAATGGCTGTTAAAGGGACTTTTAAACGCTAGTAGCCAATGAACTCGAAGAGGTTTGCTTGTCTTTCGTCCATTCTCACAGTGACAGCAAAGGAAATAGCCACATATGGAATTCTAGCAGTACGCTCCAGGAAACAAGCTTTTTAACAATATATGATTCAACCAGGTCAGTTTTAAAACCGCAGAGGCATTTAATCATAAAAGATGCTATCATAAGCTCATTTTATGCTTTGTGTAGGCTACTTGACGATAGTGTTATATTATCATCTAATGAACTATTTATAACAAGTATGTTATAAATTATTGTTGTTACATCCCCTCCCCTTTTCAATGTCCAATTTCACTACTGATGGCAATGTTAAGTCACATTTCTAGTTACTGTTGCTAGCTTTATTTACGTATCCCGCAAATCAGAATCGTCTCTTATTTGGACAATAGAATAGGCGTTGCGCATTTAACTCATGGCTATGGGACACATTTTCATCCGTATGTTTTGAAGACAACTCAATAGTCAGTCAGCGAGCTAGCTAGCCAGCCGAGACAGCAAGCATGCCTGAGACTTAGCTAAAATCTTTTAATATAGCTAGTACCAGTGAGCCGAACTATTAGCGACACATGCCATCAGGAAGCTGTTGTAGACATACAACTCATGACTATGGGACAAAATTATTCATCTTCAGATTGACTTTGCAAGCAACCAGATAGCTGTCAGCACTGGTTCGCTTAGGGTAACACATATAAAACTAAACTAAAAGCAACAAACACAATTCAGCTAGCACAAGAACACATATTTACACACAATACATTCACTTTTTACACATATTTACAATTTATAGTCCCACACAAACTATTTACAAAAATCTGCGTGCTGTGCATTCTGGGAGCTGCACGGGAAATTTTGGTTGATAGTTCTATTTGGACCGTCGCTATACAAAAACTCTGGTTAGTAGTTCTATTTGCACCGTCGTTAAAACCCTGGTCGTTAATTCTATGAAAACAATGATTCTATCAAGAAAAAAGTTCCTTCTCATTCTATACCATACAATTAGTTTATACTGTGTATACCATACATTTTTTGTTGTTACATTATTTAATAAAACGGCATGAAATCATAAGTCAATCAAATTCATCTCCCTAGCACTGTCTTGCTTTTTAAATGGTGTAGCCACGCAGTGTAGACATAACGTCTTTCTAAGACCCTCTGAAACGGGTTTTGAATGCCAGCTAGCTTTATGATAGATTCACCGTCACGAGTCAGCTGCTATGTGCCGGAGTTCCAGATACTTTCTCTCTCTGCCCGCGTAACGTTAGATAGAGGCTGTGAGAACTCAACATGGAGCGGACTTTTTTTCCCCCGAATCCGAATAATAACGAGCAACTTCGGGTAGTAGGAATATCTGTTTCCATTGCATTATTCGTGCTTTCCCAAATACAGTATTCGGATTTGGATGCATCCCTAATACACACACCGGAAAATAGTCTGCTTGCTCCTCCAAACTGCAAATCTTGTGACTCAATATGCAACTCAATATGTAGATTTGGTGAAAAGGTTTAGTTGTTGTCCGACCAAACTTTAGAATGGGTGATCTAAGCGGCTTTGACCACGGTATGATTGTTGGTGCCAGACGTTGTGATTCCGGCATCTCAGAAATGGCTACCATCCTGGGATTTTCACACACTGCATAGAATACACAGAAAATGGTGCAATAAACAAAAAAACATCCAGTGAGTGGCAGTTCTGTGAGTTCAGAGAACAATGTTCAGGCTCCTTCAAGTTAGCACAAAGGCCACAAATTATGAAATAACAGGTGTTTACAGTGGTGTACAGAAGGGCACCTTGGAAAGCACCACAGGTCAAACCTTAAAGAGGATGGGCTACAGCAGCGGACCACTCCTGTCTGCTAAGAACTGGAAGACGAGGCTATGGTGGGCATGTGATTACCGGAACTTGCAAGCCCCTATATTTAATTTCACTTTCCGCAGTGCTAATCTATTCAGAGTGTCTTGCACAGTAATACACAGTTTGATTCCTTTTAGCTCACTGTGACAAGCTGATGAGGTAGGTTGAGGTGTCAGGAGAGCCTGCATGTAATTTTTTAAGGGGTGGGGGTGTGGGGGTGTGGGGGTAAAGGCATATGTAAGTAATTGTATCATAAGCGAAACAAGCTGTAAACTGTGTGTATATACAGTGAGCTCCATAATGTTTGGGACAAAGACATGTTTTTCTTTATTTGACTCTGTACTCCACAATTTTAGATTGGGATCTCAACAAGGCTTTTCTTTCAAAATCAGATAAAAGAAATTCATAAATATTAGCACTGAAACAGGAAATTAGAATTTTTTCTTCTCCTTTGCTGTGGTAGACTTATTCAAATTGTGATTCAGAATGGCAAAGCTCATGTGTATTCACACTGCCTCTAGACTATGCTTTAGTGTTGTTGCAAAGAAGAGGGACTTTTCATAGCATGGAAGCTTGAAGGAATTGTTCTCAGACCAGAAATTTTGTGGTTTGAAAAGCATGATGTATTGCAGTCAATGCAAAATTACAATGAAGTCATCCTTCAAGCATAGTTTTACAGTGTACCTCAATGCATACAATTAGGAATGCTGAATTATTGTTTATAAAGATGTGACAATCCTGTCACATGCAAAATGAATGTGTCACATATGTTATCTGTTCTCTTTCACCAAGACAACTCCCCTGAGTTATTAAGATTATATGATCGATTTGTGGCGTAAAAATTCTAAGTCATAAAACGTGACAATTATGGATTCAGTAACTTCCCCTCAAGTCACCCCATCTTCAGTTTAAATCTGACTCAGGTTTTAATCCCTCTGCACCAATCTACTTCAAAGGAGGGATTTAAGAGGGAGTGCAGTCACCGATGACTTCATCTGCATCACAAGATTCTTTGGCTTCCAAGTGCTGCAAACATGTACTGGATCCCTGCTGCCCACCTTAGATGCCTTTTTTATTCTCTGCACATGTTTAGGAGGCCTGTGTGTGTGTGTGTGTGTGTGTGTGTGTGTGCATAAGTGTACTTAGCCTGGAGTGTGAGTCACAGAAATGTGTGTGTGTGTGTTTGTGTACTTAGCCTGGTGTATGTAGAACAGAAATCTTGTGTGGTGTATAGTTGGGGTGGACAGAATGTGTGAGCGTGTGTACTTAGCCCGGTGTATGAGGCACAGAAACTTGTGTGTGTGTGTGTGTGTGTGCAGATGTGTATGCACTCCAATATGCGTGCGCGCCTGCATGTTTGTGTATGTATGTGTGCGCCTGCATGTGTGCAGTATGTGCACCCACATGTGAGCGTGTGTGTGCTTGTGCATGTGAGCTGCAGGTAATCTCCTCTGCACTTCACCCAGGATGTGACAGTGTGTCAGAGTGTCTCTCTCTGCTGTCAGTACAGAGGCCTGTAGGGACTGGTCAGGAGAAGATTTTAGGTGGTAGGTGACCTGTGTTCAGGAAGCGGTTCACATGAGGTGGGGGTGCTGAGATTCATGCAGAATCTGTCACTCTCAGGCTGCAGCTTCATTTACTTGACATGAGAAAGGTACTAAGGTGTGTAGGATAATACAGACCACTATTTTTTCGACCTTCTACTTTTCTCTACTTATTATTTCTTAAAGTTCTACTTTTTGTATTTACCCCAGACTATATTTTGCAATAGAAATGTTGATTTTATTTTATTTTACCTACAGTACAATCAGCTTTCTTTCTGTGCCATCATCATCAATCCATTTTAAATAAAGATTTTCTGGAGTGCGACTTGAAATAAAAAAACAAATATGTATATAAACCTTTGCACACTTAGGCCTTCTGCTTTCATCCGTGCATTCAGCAGTCTCCCCCCATGCACGAGTAACTCGGCCCACACATTGACACCTCCTCCCGCAATGTCACAGAGACTGCGCATCCAGCCCTGAGACTGAGGACGGAGGTGTGCTGTCCTCCACAAAGCCTGCTACCACAGGGGAAACGCTCGTGTGACAACCGGGGCTCCTCAAAGTCAAACTGGAAAAAGGAAAAAGGGAGAGAAAAAAAATCTCACTCGAGCTGAACTCATTTAATGTGCTAACACTGAATAGGATGTGCCGAGTTGCAGACAAGCTGTCCTTGGAACTGTATTTCAGTCAGAATAATGCTTTTTTTTTTACTATGATTGTAGTATTTGTGAGGTTAAGATGAGAGGGGGTCATTTCTGAGCAAATGCAATGCTTCACGAGTTGGGAACGGGAAGCGAAGAACCTTTCGCGTTTGTCATTATTTTTGAAAAGCCCCTATGAAACAATGGCAATGTCCTGCGACCTTCAAATGATAAAAGGGGTTGGGGGGGTAAGAAAACAAAGTCTTCCATTCAAACGCTTTGCCACAAGTGTATATCTTCTCTTCTGCGTCGTGTTTTCATTTTTCAATGTGGTTTGTATAGATTAGTCTATTAGGATGTTTTCTTGAAGTGTACTTAATTGCAAGCTTTGCAGCTCATAAAGAGCTGTAATTAAATGGGATTTGGGCTACCGCGCCTCAGTCTCCTTGCCCTGTAATCAAGGGAGTCTGAAAGCTTTCGTGAATGGCACAACGATGCACGATGGCTTATCGGGAAAAAAGCACGCACAAAGCCCATCTCGACTAAATTATCGTGCAGGTCTCTGAAAGAAGAAGGCATTGCATTTTGATATTAAACAATGAGCAGTGAAGTATGTGTGGGGCTTTTTGAGATTTAGTTCACTGGGGCGAGCTGTGGGATCCTGGAAAAAATGCAGGAGACAAACATGACTGGCCACATCTCCGCGGAGGAGTGTGCTGCAGATGCAGGAGGTGCGCAATCAAAAGGCTGTTCAATCAGCAGAGATAAGCCATGACGGCAGCCTCCGGGAGGGCAGCTTGACCCATAGAGGTATGAGGTGGCCCCTCCCGGTCTGCTCGCCTCTACCCCTTTCATCCCTTCTCCCGAGACCAAAATTGTTTTATTTAAAAGTCAAGGCATGGAACAGTTTTCAGCACTTTTTTTGGACCGTTTATTTTTAACAACATTTACAATTTGCATACCCAGGGTGTCCAATTCGAAAAATGGTGGGGGTGCAGGTTTTTGTTTTAACTTAGCACAAGGACACCTGATTCAACTGTTTAAGTAATCACAGTCTTCAATCAAGACCTTGATAAGTAGAATCAGGTTTCGCAGTGCTGGGATGAAACAGAAATCTGCACCCACACCGGCCGTTCTTGGATAAGGCTGGACACCCCTTCTGTGGCCAACACACAGCACTTCTTTCTGGCATGGACACCTTATGCTGCTTTGATGTTAATGCAAAATGATTTCTGAGAGCAAGAAGAGACCTCACTTAAAAAAAGCCTTAGCAGCAGCAACACCACAGCTACTGTAGATACAAATTCCAAAGACAACTGCATACTAGGGGTGGGTAGTATGGTGGTATGAACATAAACACCAGTATGACACAGAGACCCGGTAGAGATTTTGCCATGGACATTGTGGCAAAGTAATCTGTTCAAAAATTAGGTTGTGGTACTTTTGTGGTAGTACATACTTAAAACTCTGGGAATTTGTGTGTTGTTAGGAACTGTATTATCGTGACAGGCAAGCAAGATGTGTTCCTATTTCAACGAGCAATAGCTAGATAACATTTTAACTAGCTAACTGGGACTAACGATAAAAAGTAATCTATAATGTTAACCTAGAACAGGTAATGATAGCTGATAGTGATCTTATACATACACCAAGCAAGCATATACTGTTTTGAAATGCTGCATTATGTTAATAACATGCAGCACTTCAAAATACTATATGTGTTAATTTGATCAAATAACAATCTATCTGAAGCACATCATCCAGACAGCATGCAGACAGAGTGTCCATAGCAATATATAGCACAAGACCAAGAATTGCAAGCTAACACAGCTACCTTTTATCGATTAAAGGGGAATTCCACGGCAACACAACATTTAGCTCATTTAACAGATCAAGACGAACTGTAACTGATTGTCTCTGTGTGGCTGGCCAAAGCAATCTCTGTACAGAAATATTGGCAGCAAATTTTGGCAGAGGTTTATGTCATAATGACACTACTGATACTACTGTATCTGAAATATGTGCTATGAGTCAACAGCATAAATCACAGTTATTCAAATCATAGTTTCATTAAAACCATGCAATTTGTCCCACTGAAGCCTTATCTTCTTTCTAGTAGAACTTGAGCAGTGAGGTAAACTGAACTCTGAACATAAACTTAGATGTTCTTTATTTAGTGGCTAACCTAGTGAGTAGGCTAATATTACCATTTGCAGGCCCAGACCCCCCCCCCCCCCCCTTTTTTTTAGTAGGAGTGGCAACCGGTGACTGGCACTGTCTGACACTTCCCCACGGACTGTAAGGTCCCGCCCATTGTAGCCTTTAGTAAAGCAGTTACCGGGAGCATGCACAGTAGTTTGGGGCTACAGTATATCTCTGCACTCACTACGGATAGAGAGCTGGCTGAGAGCTCATGTCAATCAGGAGGACAACTACTCTTCTACAAGTAAAAGTTTATTCTATCGTGGATTTCCCCTCTAAATAAAATTTAAATTATACCGTTTGGCCATGTCGTAGGCCTGTGTGCTATAACAATATAACTTTATGTTGTTGCTTTGTGTAAAATGTCAGGTAAACAGGACTGCTACCACTGCCACATGTAAGCTGTCTGGCCAAGAAATACTTGTGCATCCCCACCACAAGTTCTCCATCAGAGAGGGCTTTCAGAGATAGTGGCAACGTGGTGACATGCCATTGGATCGTACTCAGACCTGCAGCTGTGAACACACTGGTGTTCCATAACCTTTGAAGCATGAGAGTGAACTATATACATTCACACTGGATGTTTTATACACTTAAAAATGACATTTTTAAGTGTATAAAGGTTCACACTTACCTTCATAAGACTGCTTTTAAATGTTTATTTTTTATTTATTTTCAAGTATTCAAGCTTTTGCTCTTCATTTCACAGCCGTAGACAGGATGAAGCAGAACAAGGTACTTTGATTAAAGTGTAATAGAGTAAGGAGCGAATGTTGGATAAATCTATTTTGTAGACATTCAAGATAATGTTTCCAGAACGTACCATTCTTTTTCATAAACAACACAAATATGACTTCTTTGTTCACGTAATCTTTCCTTCTACTGCATATTACAACGTTTCAGACACGATCCCGAGGGGATCGTCCTTTTTTTCTCATTTTGTTCATTTTCTGGTCCTCCGTGGTGTACCCATCTCCCGGGCGTTCGGAAGCACTCAAACGGCCCGATCTTTGTTATCGGGGAGATGAGCAGCCGTGTGCTAATGAAGTTTCCCCCCTGCCCCTACAAGCGCTCTCTCTCTCTCTCTCTGTGTCTCTCTCTCTCTCTCTCTCTCTCTCTCTCTCTCTGTCCCTCTCTGTCTCTCTCTCTCTCTCTCTCTCTCTCTTCTCCCTCTCTCTCTCTCTTCTGTCCTCTCTCTCTCTCTCTCTCTCTCTCTCTTCTCTCTCTCTTCTCTCTCTCTCTCTCTCTCTCTCTCTCTCTCTCTGTGGCACTCCGGGGCTGTCTGCAAATTAGCAGCAGAACACACCTCCCCCGTCACCTCTGGGGAGTGGAACCACGCTCGGGCCCCAGGGCCCACACCTCGGCGTCCGCGATGGGAAATTACCGCCGGCAGACGCAGACAAAGAGCGCCGAGGACCGCCGAGCCGCTTTTGCTGCAGCGGCGCCGCCCGCGAATTTGGGCCCGCTAATGGCGCTAATTGCGCTCGCGTCGGGGGAGAGGGGCGAGGCTCAGGCGAGAGAGCCGGCTGCTTTGTTGCGCTCCGTAAGGCCGCACAAGGTAAAGAAGGCTTAAAAGCCACTCTCAGGCAACAAAACACGGCGTGCGTCGCGGCTGAATGGTGCCGCGCGCGCTTTCCTCCATGCAGGGTGCTTCGCTTGTTTCATCCAACTCCATTTCTCCGTTTTTTTTTTCATAATCCGAGGAAACCACGGAAATTTCTTTCAGATCACGACAGAAGCTCCCACTGTTCTCTTTGTGTAATGCGCCTAGTGTGGTGTTATTTTTCTTTGTTTTTGTCCTTTTGCATCGTTGTCAAGCCAAAAAAATCCCTGTCAAACGCTGTTATGGTCTTGATCAGAGCGCGGTTTCAGCGAATGAGAATCATCTTCACAAATGACATCAAAATAGATTTGCGCCATTGTTATCTTCAGAGCTGCGTCTCTCTGTGGCGCAAACTGAAGAAAGGGAATCAAAGCGGGGCAGATTCTCCAAAGTTACTTCCTCTCCAGTATCAACAAACAGGCGCAAAAAAACACCTAAAAAGAGGAGGACTGAAAGCCGTTGTTTTAAATGAGCTGTGCAGTTCACGCTTTGGAAGCCTTGAGATTAACGGGGGAACTGCCAGAGACCTTGGCCAAACGCGTCGGTCAGCCAGATCCCCACCGCACCGCCTCTGCTACCTCAGATTTAGCCCCGCTGCCAGCGCAGTTATGTCCTGTGCAAATTAACATACAGCTGCGGACATCAGGGACGAGACCACAGAATAAACGGTGCGACCGAGAGCGCTGGGATACACCGGGGAGGGCGGCAGGGTTCTGCCGCTTGACCCGAAGAGCAGCGAGGGGCGGCTCTGCGATGTTTCTTCCTGGCCAGGCCTGCGGTGGAGGCCTCAGCAGATAACGCTGGCCAGGGTCACAGGCCCCTCTTTGTTCTCCGCACTGCTCCCGGACGGGGCCTCCACCCCTTTGGGCTCTGATAGCTTTTAATGTTTCCATTCCGCGTTGCCTTTATTTGTTTTTTCTGATGGGCGATCGCGGCGCTGTGATGCCTGCTTCTCCACACCGGAGGGGGCGGGGGGGGGGGACTGCAGCATGCACAGCCTGAGCCAGTGAAGGCCAGAGGGGACTGGGGATGGGTGAGGTGAGGCCGAACATCGAGGAAAAAGCATTCACAATACTTTCCAGATGCTCTCACCCATATAACAATATAGTACATACAAAAAGTTTAGGTGAACGCCAATACAATTATAAGAACTGCAACTATGGTACAATAAAGTAGCATTGTAAAAAAAGATATTTTTGGATGCATATGTGCCACATTCTTCCTGTATTCTCAGGGATACGTACCTGAAGGATTACATTTTGGCACCATTTATAGAGCAAGTCCATGCATGACTCCTACATCCTTTTTATAACCTCTGCGTTTAGACAGGAAGGAGAAAATGACTCCCTCTTTCAATCCCACTGAAGGATCAAAGCAAAGAGGAAAAAAAGACTTTCACTGTTGAAGAAAGAAAGCGGAAGCAAGGCTGAAAAAGTCCGGTTGCCGTTTTTTTTAAAAAAAGGCCTTTGTTAAATGGAAGTCATCTGCTGACGAGCTGGAGAGGGCTGGACTCCGCGCATGTCTGGGTCACATTCAGCGCTGCCCTCAGCCTGACAGCCAAGCGATGAGTCATCCTGGGGAGTGTGAGAACTGCGAGTCTGGAGAGACAGCTGGGGGCAGAGGCTGCGCGGGGCCACGCCAAGCCGCACTGGAACCGGGAGCCGGGGACGTCGGGCTGGAAACGGCTGGGAGTGGGAAGAGGAAAGGAGAGGATAGAAGAGGACACAGAGAGTCAGAAACAGACACTTTCCCAACTGGCACTGTGAGGCCCGCACATGCCCGCTGTTCCGTTTTTGCGTGAGAGAGGTGAATTTTAACGGCTGAGCGTTTGCTCCAGCGCTGCCTCTCCCACCCTGTGGCCGTGTTTGGTCCGGGGTCCTGCTCGCTCCCCATGGGGCTGCCGTCGCCCGAGAGGCAATTCCGCTCACGAAATTGCTGAAAGCACAAAAACGTGAAGCGAGAAAATGCATTTTTTTCTCATCTCCCCGCGACGATTTCAGACGGGGGTGTGGATGTCGAGAGGAATATTCGGCGGGGGTTGTTCGCGCTGGAGTGCCGAGCTGTGAAACCGTAGCCGCGCCGCCGCTGAAGTGGAGAGAATCGCAAACGTCACTGTAGCCCCCCCCCCCCGTCAGACCGGTCTCTGCATCGGGACCATATTGTCGAATGGTGGTGACATGGAAAATCCTCTCATCAACACTCAGACAGTGTCAGGGGCTGAATGTGCTTTTGAATGAACGGGTCGCTTTCTCCGGTCATCGCTGGTTCATGTGCGATATCCCAGAATGCACCACGCAGGGCACAGTCCTTGACTCGCATCTGAAGGCCACTTACTGGCTAACATGGTGATTTAATTATTGGTTGTAAGTCATGTCCCAGTGTGGTGTAGATTCTATACCAGAGGAGACAAAAAACACATGATTTTCTTTCTACACAGGCTTTTGCACCTTTTACTTCAACAGTCTGTCAGTAGTTGTGAATTTGACTGTGTTATCAGATAATTAAAGATTCTCAAAACAGACTTAGTCATGTCATGATTACATTTAATGAGAAACGGAAAAGGTGGGTTTATGATATCACGAACCTGCTACATATAAATTTTGGAAGGCTTTGAATAACTCCCCCTGCATTTTGAATTTGTGTTATTCATTCACCCCAAATAGGATGCATTCAAACATAGTACAGCAAATGTTATCGTTTTATTAAAGGTGTAGAAACCAGCTAATGTTTTATTCTGAAAGCATGCAATTCCATCAGTGCTATCTTTTTGATAATTATTGTCATTGTATTAGAAAAGTGGTAGATTTAATTACGCCAACTTCTGAATAAAACTCAAACTGAGGAAATAAAACATCTATACTTTGAAATACCTGTTGTAAACATGAAATCGATGCTGTAAAATCTGCCAAGTAAAAAAAAGAGAGAGAGGATCAAACAGCAAATTATAACCTTTGGGAAGAGGTCCTTCGGCATATTCTTCTTGGCACATCAATAACTAATAAAAAAAAAAAATGAAAGGCTTGTCCACTGGGGGGAGGATTCTTGACCCCTTAAGTTATCTGGCTCGAGCTGCACCCGTCCTGTCTCTATGACAGCATCTATGATGAAAAAGAGGAAGCTCCTCGCCCCCCCTCCCTCCCTCCCTCCCACCTCCTGTCCCCAGGAGGCCCACTGCTCTGTTCGCCCGATAGGCCCTCGAGGTTCTGGCAAGTTCTCCTGCTGTCTGCAGATTAGAGCACTTTATAGCAAACATTTGAAGAGAGATGGCTACCAGTTTGAGCCTATTATTAAAGAATGCTGGCCTATGGTACAGTACCAGGAAGACTGGCTCTCCTCAGACTTGATAAGGCTCCATCTGTTTTAATGGAATTACTCTGGCCCGAGGTGGTTTTAGCATAGAATGTGCATCAGGCAGCAAAATGTCAGTTTCATATTCGCCAATTATAGGAGGATTGGGGGATTAATTTAACGAGTTTAGACACCAGTCTTATCGTTGCCACTCTAATCTTCTTACCTCAGTCACAGCAGCTGACTTGGGTATTAGGAAAAGAGAAGGAGAGAAAAAGGGAAAAAGAGGGAGAGGGAGGGAAAAAAATTGATCAATCCTTGCTCGGAATGACATCATCTCCCGATAATGCGCGGGGGTCAGGAGCCCCCTCATATTGTGCTCGCAGTGTGCTGCTCGAGAGAGCTGGGCTTCGGGTTCCTTCGGAGAATTTCAACAAGGCTGGAACGACAAACAAAATATATGCCCTTTCTCCCTGATGAATTTCGAGCTTCTCTTTCATTCCGCATACGGGGCTGCGAGGCAGTAAATCCTTTTATCAGTATTGTTTCCACTGCGCTGCGCTCGTCTTCCCTTTCTCTTCCCAGATGTTTTTCCTCCTCTCTCTCTCTCCTCGCTGCGTCCCACGCGCGGGTTTGATGTGATCAGCGACGAGCGGCGGGAGGTGGGGATTGATGGGGTCAGCTCGTATGTGGGACAGGGCTGTCGCGAGCTCGCAGGGCCGCGGCCCCAGACGTGTGCCGCCGGCCACCCGCCGCTCCCGCTGCTTCTCTCCGGATTCCCCCCCCTCCCCCCGCCCCCGCCTCCTGCTTCACACTCCCCGTCCCCTCTCCCCAGACATTCATGCGAAAGTGCAGCGGTCAGCCCTCCGCTCTGCAGCTCCTCCAGGGATCCCTGGTGGCCAGTTTTGTGTGTGGTTTAGTTTTTTTTTTTTTTTTAATGCTTATTGCGAAACAGCCAGAGTGCCGCACGAAGGACGTCTGAAGCCATGCCAACGAGTCTCCAAGGAAGTCTCGTACGGGTTCGACTCGCCTCTCCCCTTCACGAGGGCATTGTCCTCCCTCGCTGTTGCGTGATGTGTTTGTCAAAGGGTTTACCTTTTAATAGAATAGAATTGAATCAGTTGATATCTTCTGGGGTTTGATGAGCAGTGGGAAAAGCCAACTGAGATCCTGCAAGAGCTGACGAGGCTGAACAAGCTTGCCCTTGACCATCTAAAAAAATCTCCCGGCTAGTTAGCTAGTCAATAAACCTACAAGTAAATGTAAAGAATGGACACTATATTCTATCCAGACAATTTGGAATATTAACATTAAACATTGACATTGGTCTGTTAATTCATTGTCTGTAAAATTATTGATACCATATTGTTTAGTGAAACATACAGATAGCTAACTATCAGTTTGAGGGTACTGCCTGATTTAAAGTAAGTCAGCTGACTCGCTTGAACAGCACTCTTAAACTGAGATTAAGATTTTTATGATAATATAAAATTACAAGATTAAGTAATCAGTCATCACTAATTTCATGTCCCACTATAATATCTACAATGTAGTGAGCAGTTTTCCAACCAAATTTTCTGTTGTGTAGCGATATGAACACTAGCAATATCATGATTTTGTCATTATGGTATGAAAAAAAATGTTGTGTTATGGGCCAAATTTCAGTTTAAATGCTTGCATATTTTTATGTTTGAGTCTTAGTGGTCAAAGCTGGCAGTGCCACCAGTCATGTAATATCAGAGGGAAAACACTACACAAAGACTTTGCTGATTTAGCAGTTCACGCTTTGTATTAAAAATATTACTTCAAAGTCACATGCGACTTAATGTTTGGAAAAATAAAACACCTCGAAGCCCTGGTTTACTGCTTTCTGGTCATTGTCCAGGGCATTTTCCGAGCTTGCATAATGCATCATGCATTTCACGCTCGTATGAAATCACGCTCCTATGAAATCCTTGCGCTAGCGACACCTGCTAACAGCAGCAGAGATTAGTCGCTTAGTGGGTCTCACTGGAAATGATCCACCCTGTGACAGCTGCTGACTTTGACCGAATGGGAAGGCTGGACCCGCAGTGACCTTGAGGAGCTGGAAGTGCTTTGAGTAGACTGGCCTTCCTCTGCTCTGGCCCGCTTCCACAGTTACACTAGCTTGTATTAAAAAAATATGCCTCTCAGTGTCGGTTCTGTCTATGCCAAAGCGATGATGCAAAGCAGATACCAAAGTGCATGTTTTGCTGACTATTTTTCTTCAGTGATAGTGAACAAAATGAGAAGAAAAAATGGACTCCGGTGGTTTATTATTTGTCCGGAGAAACGTGGTCTGAAAAATACGAGATGACATGTAATAGTCTCTAATCGTAATTTATTCAGAAAATATGTTTATCCTGGGGTTTATTCTTGAAATACTACATGAGTATATTTAATCAAAGTCACCCCTTGGCTTCAGCATGCAACCTACTTTCGATTTCCACCCTCTGCCCACCCCCCTCCACCCAGAGCAAGAGTGCTCTTAAGTTGTCAGCCCGATGCCAAGAGCTACACTTTAAATGCAGTGGTTTGGCTATTTCATGTGATGCTGCCATCACTGTTATCATTGCTACACTTGTCAGAAATGCTTTTACCTTCCAGCCAATTTGACTGACTTCCTGGTGCATATAGAAAAATGATAGAACAAGGTGCGTACATCCATGTGAGAACTTTCACAGGCTACCCAGGAGATAAATTGCTTTTAGCAATTCATAGTTTATTAAATATTTGACAGGTAATCTAACCTTTGTGAAAATGCTACAGTAACCAGCTATATAATTCTATCCTATATAATGCTGGTTAATGTATTTTTACCTGTAGCTTATGTGATGAAGATCTAAGGTGAGCCACCAATTTCTCTGCAGCAACAAAATGGGGGAGTGAAAGCAGTTATGTTGTTACAAAAATGGATATCACATCTTACACTTGCACTTTACATATTTAATTCCCAGGATAAGTCAATTTTCACAGACGGTGGCGGACTGTATAGTGTATACAAGCTTTAAAATTGAGCTCTGAATGTAAATGGAGCGCAAAAGCAAGTTAGGCTTGCATAACTGCTTGCTTTCTTTTCAAAATCACCCCCATACATTGAGGCCGTGTGTAAATGCAGGTTTCTTATAAATCACATGGCTTGCTAGTTTGTGGACTTCATATGACAGCCCTTCAGCTTTTCTGTAAGAGCTTGTGTGCTTAGCCACAAACTAGCTGTAGCTTCCACAGCGATGGATACCCCTCTTTGTTCATGCCATCTTGGGCATTTTTAAACCAGGTTTCAGAGATTCTGTGGTGTACGCCATGTCTGTCTCCAGCACTCACTCCAAAAGTCTGCTCCTGGCTTCTTTGTTTTAAAATGTGTTACTGTAATAGTCTCCAACCAAGTTGCACAAATACCTGATAGACAGACATGAAGCTAGATGCTACTGACTTGAAATGAGACAATTCCATTCATTTATGTTTTTGTTTGCTGAGCTAGACCTAGGTGTTGAGATTTCCTCCCCAGCACATATATATGTTGTTTTTAAGTGTATGCACTGATGTATCTATAATTCCTTTGATGTAATTCAGCAAACTGCAGACTGTGGGCCCTTCTATAAAGGCTCCGTATATCTTTCTGAATGCCAAATGAAATCTGTAATAATGGTGACTGAGTGTTGTTTCAGTTATGTTCTCCTGCTAAAGCGACGATATTCTGCAAGGGTAGTTTTTCATGGAGCGGGCTGCTTACTCATACTGACACAGACTAGAACAGCACAGACTGTACAATCACTGAGGATACAGGCACGGGTTGCCTCATGAGTCACTGCTGTGCCATTTACTGTTTGAAGGGTATGTTCCAGACAGCAAGGCTGGTACAGTGTGAGTGGGCATTAATTTATTTCATTTTGTGGCTGCTTAAAAGAATTTTATATCCTGATGAACTTGAACAACTTTTTTCCCCTAAGTCAAAATTATCCGAACAGTACAAACTGTCTTCATTTCCGCCTTCATAAGTTATGGAAAAGGTACACCTCATTTCAATTCCTTTGATTTTTGAATCGTATATATAACTGTGCCTCACCACATGCCGCCAAACCCGTCATTCCACTACAGGCACTATTTGACCCTATCTGTCTGCCCATTCTACGCAGAGCACCATTTAAAAACATGATCTCCTTTTAAAGCTTAAACATTTAACTGTGAAATCAAGATGACTTAACTTTGATTTTATGATTACATTAATCTTAAGGTTAATTCTTCTCCATGCCCCTCCTCACAATCATAATAGTTCTACATAATACCAGACTAATCTATAACTCCAGTAATTTTGAACAGGAAATAATTGCCAATATACACATATACAGTACATGCATACATATGTACATACACACTACATTTCCAATGGTATGTGGACACCTGAATATCACATCCATTTGTATTTGTTGAATATTTCATTCCAAAACCATGGGCATTAATATGGAATTGGATCCCCCTATGCTGCTGTAACAGCCACAACTGTTCTGGGAAGGCTTTCCAGTAGATTTTGGAACATGGCTGCAGGGATTTGTTTCCATTCAGCCACAAGAGCATTAGTGAGGTTCGGCATTGATGTTAGGCATAAAGCCTGGCTTGCAGTCGGCATTCCAATTCATCCCAAAGGTATTTAGTGGGATAGAGGTCAGGGCTCTGTGCAGGCCAGTCAAGTTCCTCCCCAGCAAACCATTTCTTTATGGACCTTGCTTTGTGCACTGCGACATTGTCATGCTGAAACAGGAAAGGGCTTTCCCCAAACTGTTGCCACAACGTTGGAAGTGGACAATTCTTTGGAATGTCATTGTATGCTGTAGCATTAAGATTTCCCTTCACTGGAACTAAGGGGCAAAATCCAAACCATGAAAAAATGCCCCAGACCATTTTTTCTCTTCCCCCAAACTATACTATTGGCACTATTTGGGCCAGTACAGTTCACACTATGTGTTCTGCCAAACCCATATTCGTCCGTTAGACAGCCAAATAGTGAGGCGTGATTGATTCATCACTCCAGAGAACGCGTTTTCACTGCTCTAGAGTCCAATGGCGGTGTGCTTTACACCACTCCTGCCGACGCTTGGCATTGAGCATGGTGATCTTAGGCTTGTATACAGCTGCTCAGCCATGGAAACCCGTTTCATGAAGAGGAACTTGATGAACAGTTTGTGTGCTGAAGTTGTTTCCGGAAGTAGTCTGGAACTCTTTAGTGAGTTTTGCAATTGAGGACAGATGATTTTTACACACTTGGCGATCCCGTTCTCTAACCTTGTGTGGCTCACCGCTTCACGGCTGAGCTGTTGTTGCTCCATTTCACAATAACAGAAGTTACAGTACAATTGACAGGGACAGCTCTAGCTGGGCAGATATTCGACAAACTGACTCGTCGGAAAGGTGGCATCCTATGACAGTGCCACGTTGAAAGTCACTGAGCTTTTCGGTACGACCCATTCTACTACGAATGTCTGTCAACAGAGATTGCATGACCGTACACATGATTTTATGCACCTGTTAGCAACGGGTGTGGCTGGAAATGCAGAAACCACTCATTAGAAGGGGTGTCCAAATACTTTTGGAAGTGTAGTATGTATACATAAGCTCCATAATGTTTGGGACAAAAACATATTGGACTTGGCTCTGTAATCACATGTGGTTAAAGTGCAGATTCTCAGCCTTTATCAAATTTCATTGCATTTTCATACATTTTGGTTTCACCATGCAGAAATTACAGCACTTTCTATACATATTTCAGGGCACCTTAATGTTTGGGACATATTAATGTTATGTAAATGAAAGTAGTTTATGTTCAGTTCTTTGTTGCATATCCTTTGCATGCAATGACTGCTAGAAGACTGTGGCCCATAGACATCACCAGCTGTTGAGTATGTTTCAGTCTGTTAGATACTTCTTAGCAAACTGTAACCTGGCCATCCTGTTTTTGTGGTTTGCATCTTGCAGTATAGCCTCTGTAGTCAGTTTGTGAAGTCTTCTGTGGACAGTAACTACTAACACATTCACACCTACCTCCTAAGAGTGATTCTGATTTGTCAGACAGGTGTTTTTTCATTATGGTGAGAAATCCCCGGTCATCAGCTGCAGAGGTCTTCCTTGGCCTACCATGTCCTTTGCTATTATTGAACTCACTAGTGCTCTCTTTGGTCTTAATGATGTTCCACACAGTTGAGTTTGAGAGAACAATTGCGACATCAAATATACATATTTAACAAATTAATTTACAATTGCTATTTTGTTGACCAATCTGAAAAGGGCAACTCATCCTTTGTTTACGCTAGAATAAATGTAATCATTTTTATGTTCTTCACACCATAATTAATGTTAATTATTTTTATACTCTGTGAATACTATTATTATAATCATTATACTGTTGTGGTGTGGGTCATATTTGTTGCATCTATTTTTCCTCGTTTTTGTGAATTATATGTGTTGTTTTGGTTATATATAGTTTTTGAGAAAGAGATACAGAGAGACAGATTCCCCCAAGCATTTCTTACTTTCTCTTGGAGGGAAAGAAAGCAGTTGTACTAACTGTGGCAAACAAACATTATGGGTCAGGAACACAATGCCCAATCAGTTTTTTCATTTAATCTCAAATTGTTTTCCATTACATCAAATTATTATATTGAGATGATTGTATGCAATAATGTGTATTCAACATTACTAGACACTTAATTCCACAGTGGAAAATTCATTTTCATGAGATAAAGTACCAGTTTCCATGTTCAGAAATGAGTTTGGACTGTTTCAGAGGACTGCTTGAAGTACTGTGTGAGTGGGCATTTATTTATTTATTTTTGGTAGATGCTGAAAGGAATGTTCTATTCTGTTGCTTTTGAATAACTTTCATCCCTGATGTCTAATATGTCCTCAAAGTACAAATTGTCTGCTCATGTCTATCTGTATTTTACCATCCAGGATGAAGCAGTTTCTTCTGTGTTCTGCCATTCGTACACACAATCAGGTAATTTGTTTACACAGCTATATAATTGCAACTAAAAATATGAAATTTGCAGCTAAAATTATGAACAAAATACGTCCCACACTTTTAATCAATTTCTTTATTGAATCATTATATAGTAGTCATACATAGGCTACTGTACAACAATACATAAGGTTTCTGCACTGCACTGACAAACATGGCATATCTGCGATAAGCCTGTATCTAAACTGGCCTATTGTTATTTTTAAAGCCATACTATGCAGGATTTCTTTATTTGCTTCGGCTCTGTGTTTGCAATCAAAAACATTTCCTCTAAACCCTGCCTACATCCTCAAGATGACAAAGCTCACACACCAACAACTAGCTAGCAATGTCGATAGTTTTGTAAATTCGTATTGCAGATTGGTGGAATCATGTCCTTTTAAAAGATACATTGGCTGCATTCATACCAGTCAGGCAGTCACAAAGTATGACAAAATGCTCGACTGACATATCAATAGCAAAAACTCCTACTTTGTTATCATATGCAGCAAAGTTACAGGGTAGTGATCTCTGGCGTAGTGGCAATGGAACCAACCTACGCTAGCTATTGCTAACATAGCACAAGTGGGTTTCCGTCTTGTCCAGCCAGCCTGGAAGCATGGCAAAATTCTGTAACATAAGCACGCATATTCACAAACACATAATTTCATTGTTTCTTTTATTTTGATTTTTTTTTTTTGGTCTCCAGCTTCTCGGCAGCCTTAACTTCCCAGTTTCTGCTATCATTCCCATCTTATTCGAAGGGTTTGTCACAGCATGTCTGTGATGATGCAAGGCTGTAAGAACACTGTGTTTTGGATTTAGTAGTGAATGTTAGTTCCTTGTAGAGAACCTTGAATGTTTATGAACAACCAACAGTTGTTTATACCCTAGGTTATACCATAAACTACAGCTCTCACTTTATAAACTGCATACACCTGAGGTGTGTAGCTAATGCTGTACTAAAGTTATAATAACACAGTGGTGACAGAGATCATTTACTGAATCAATCAACATGGGAATATGAGGATGCATGACACAAATGTTAATTTTGAATGTGGAATGTGCCCTGACTGGCCAGGATTGCCACAAATGTATTTCCTGTCCAATAAAATACTAAAATGTATTGCTGGGTGTCTGCTGCCCGCATCTGTTTAATTAAAATGGGGTACTATGAATAAAAAAGCCTACGGGATGTTGGTTTCCTATGGGTTTTTAAAGTATGCCCTGGGAATCCACAGACTTCAGTACTACAGTAAATTAATTAATGTGGAAATCACACTATCCGTTCTCATTGTGTAGAGAAATCAAGTAGATAACAGGGCTAATGGGTTCTGATTCAGAACCTAAGCAAAAGTACATTTAATGTGTTATTCCTTTACATACACAAGTATTATTATATTGTTTCCATAGACACTGAGATGAATTTGGAAGGATCAGCTGTGTCCCTGTTTGTATCACTAACAACGGTAAATATGCCATCTCCATCTGTGGCTACAAACAACTCAAGCACCCCTGACGCATTTACCCTTTAAAGAGAGGCACAATAACTCATCTGGTCTCCTCTGCCCTCTGTGCTTCTACATAATAGGGCGGCACAGTTCATCTTTTATGAACTGCAGTTGCACTTGTACGTATAATTTGACTCACTGCGCGGTGGTTGGGGGCCGTATGCTATTGGAGATAAATTCTGCCTGACCAAAGCAAATGAACCACTATCACACATTTCCAAAGCAGCAGGCGCAGCAATGATGCCATTTGTACACAATGCCCGGTGCGTTGGGGAGTTTTTGGGTCAATAAACAGCAAGGAGTCCCACCTGAGACACAGAAAGTAATTTTGGAAACACAGAAATTGCCAAATAGCAATATGGTAGTTGATTACAATACATGACCAGTGTTGGCTAGAGGGGAAGACATACATTTTAATTTTATGAACGACCTCCCTATTGTACTCTCTCTCTCTTTTGCTCTCTCTCTCTCTCTCTCTCTCTCTCTCTCTCTTTTGCTCTCACTTTCTCTCTCACGCTCAAGAATGAGACACATCAAGCACTCTTTAGAAAGAAAAATAAGAAAAAGTAGAATAAATAAATGATATTATGCTATAATTCTTAATAATCAACACGGGAATGGTTGAAGACATACATATCCTGTATATGATGGAAAGGTAAAATATATACTATATAGACACTTCTTTTATTTCCTTTAATGAAACATGAGGATCTGCTCTGTAACCACATGTGAATGTTTTTTTTTTTTTACAAATCTAAAATTGTAGAGGACTGGAACATTTAATGACCTATTTTCAATACTTAGTTATCACACTTTGTCTGCATTTTATCTATCTCCAATATCATAACCCCACACAAAGTCAACAGTTTGTTGACGTTTGGGGGTTGGGGCACTCTCCTTGTTCTAAACACAGAAACAGATACAGATCATTTGGAAGTTTGAACCTCTACAGATAGAGATAAAATTATACCTGCACCCCCTAGCATCCAGTGAAGAAAGCGTATAGCCCTAGCAGTACGTTTTCACAAATGTCACTGGTATGAACTATCACGTTGTAGTACTATTTATCAACTCACATTGTCAGGTACTATTTTAACCAGTCATACGTTTTAAATGGAGAATGTCCATGGTAAGGGTTGCTGAATGAAATAGAACTTAATTGCTATTGAGCTAGTACCAGAAGACTGAGTTAAGCATATGACAAAATGCTGCTGCCTACATAACTACTTTTCTTTTGTTCTACTTTCTAAGCCTAGAGAAATAACAGTCTTACTGCCTTCCTTCTCTATGCGAAAGCTATTTGGTAATGGATGTTTAATGATTCTTTACAGCAGTTTCTAACAGGGATTAATGCCACTGAAGCCAACAGGACGATTCTGAATTTAAATTAGATGAGAAATTAGACTCCACATGCGAACAGCACTCAAAAGCCGTTACTCGCAAGATCATATTAGCGCCTTAAGTTCCATTACAGATTTGTTAGCATAATGTGGCTCCCTCTTCTCATCGAAGAACACAAAGCCAAACCCTGCTTCGCAACAAAAACACGATAAACGGCAAGCAACATTATGGCAGAATGATGCGGACAGAACCTGAGCTACTGTGGCTGTGAGCTCAGATTCGATCGGAGAGGTGCTGATTTCGCGAGATGCACGGTGGACAGGATCCGTGGACAGTGATGCAGGGTGGCATTCCGGGGAGCAGGGTGGCATTCCGGGGAGCAGCCTGATCATGACCTCCTTGCCTTTCTCCTATCTCTCACATCTTTGCTGGAGGTCTTTTTTTTTGCCACAGAAAAATCTACCTGACTCTACGTCTTGTCGGACTGCTTCATGGTGGAGGGGGCACGGGCTCACAACATCTAAACTGCCCCACGGGGTGAAATTACATCAACTCTCCACTAATCACAAATTACGGGCCCCACTGCTGATGGGGCGTTAGCCCATCCCCCCTGGGCGGGAGAGCGCCAGTGCACAGAACAAAATAGGCTTTGTCAGTACCAGTGTTTGTGAGCTAAAATTAATGTGTGCTGACAATTTCTGGGAGAAAGGTGCACTTACTCGTACGACCATATAAAAAAATTCTCGGCAATCACCAGATCTTTCAGGAACTGCTTTTTGCACTTGTCTCAAGTGGAGAAAGGCCAGAGAACAGCATTCCCTGAAAAACACAAGGTGCTCATCAAGCCCCAGCCACAGTGAATTCATAGAGCTGCTTCCTTATCCATTAACATGTAGTTTAACTTTCAATTGGGAAAATCACTATTTCAACAACGCAAAACAACAAATTTCCATGAACAGCTTTACCGTGTCATGAATAATTAAATGAAAATTGATAAAGTGCACTATTAAAATGGTTTGCTATATGAACATACCATCAAACAGCAGATGAGAATAAAGAACGTGAGCGGCTGCTGCTGCTGAAACAAGTGTTACATTGTACTCTCTACGTCGAACAACTGCAAACCATACATTTTACATTATGCTGTTGTCATGATTTCCTCATACTGCAGCCTTTCTTCAGTGCTGTTTGGTACAAGCACATTTCCATTTTAGCACTGCTTTCAGACAATTCTTGTGCCAGTGTTTTGTTTTGCTAATTGGTATTTTGCTGTGGAAAGTAGACCTACTTGTTCTAATACATTTCTAATATGTGACTGTGTTTTGTTTTGTTTGTTAATATTTTTTAATGTATTCTTCTTTTTCTGTTTCTTTTTAGTTTCCTAATTGCTTTATTTCCTTAGTTTACCAGGATATGAGTGTTGGAAATTAGCCTTTGGCTACGAACATTTACTGTAAAGTATCTGTAGCAGTGCTTTTACCATGTCCCTAACAATTAAACAAACAAGAAATAAAATAAATACAGTTTTCACTTCATATAATGCATTATATAATGAGTTATGTCTTGTGTTTGCTGGTGAATGTTTGCAAGAATGTCAGATTCTGTTTTATTTTTCATAACTTTGATTGTGTTCACATATTTGCATTCAGTGTCTAACATTACTGCATCATGCAATCAGAAAGTGCCACAGGTAATCAGAACACACCAGCCAGATTCATGGAGCAATCAAAAGGCACAAAGAACCTCATTACCATTTGACACACTGTTGCTAACAAGCAATCACGAATACATATGGGTTAATGAAGTTATGCATTTTGAAGGTTTGGCTTTGAAGAGTGCTAGTTGTCACAAAGTTATCCAAAATTAATTATACTGGCCACTTCATTAGGTACACCTGTCGAGGGTAGGATCCACCTTTGTCTTCAGAACAGCCTGGATACTTCACGGCATGGATTCAACAAGGTACCGGAAACATTCCTTAGGGGTTTTGTTATCGATGATGACTTGATAGCATCACAGTTTCCGCAGATTTTTCGGCCACACAATCATTCTACAAACTTCCTGTTCCACCTCTTCCCAAAAGTTCTCTACTGCATCGAGATCTTGGGACTGTGCAGGCCATTGGTGTAAACTTTGATTTTGTGATCACGTGCCCACTGTGGCCTCATATAACTGTTCTTAACAGACAGGAGTGGAACCCAGCATAGTCTTCTGCTGCTCTAGCCCATCTGCTTCAAGGTTCGATGCATTGTGCATTCAGATATGCGCTTGGGTACACCATCATTGTAAACTGTTTTAATTGAGCATTTGTTGCCTTTCTGTTAACCTTTTCCAAGTTCATACCATTTTCTATAAACTCTAGAGACTGTAAACTCTAGGACCGAGGACACTACCAATAATGGATTGTTGTCATTATTTATTAAGGGCTAATACGATTATCATAGTCTGTTCATACTTCTTATTCAAGAATGCATCATTTTTAAATAATATAAGTTAAAAAGTGTATTTTTTATTGAAGGTCAACTGTTAATACTTAGTCTGTCCACCTTTTGGCTTGATTACTGCCTTCACACTGCTTGGCATTGATTCCACCAGCTTATACAACACCTCACCTTCCATTTCATCCCAGCACTTTCTCAACACTTCCCATAGATGATCTGTTGATGTTATATGACGTTTGGCCTTTTCCCTCTTCAACAGCTGCCATAGATGTTTGGTGACTGTGGTGGTAATGCCATCATAATAAGCTCCCCTTGTTGGATATATATTCCACTTTGTATTTGTGTGTGGCAAGCTCTCATTTTAATGAAGTGTCTCATTCTCGTGTTCCAATTCATGTTAGTAGTTGAACAAATCAATGTCTCCTCTTAAGTAATCATAATCTGCTCTCTTCCTGATAGTGATTTTTCCCCTCATTTAAATGTTTTAAAAGCAGCTCTACAATGAAGTCACTTTATTGGATTTTTCAATGTGACAATTTCATGAACTTCTTCATACAATATTTCATTTGATGTTAGGCAGCTATACGTACAAAGGTTCAGAAGTGGATGGCATGCTAATAATTTGGCAGATTTTATCATTGTGTAGACAGCTGCATGTTACGTGAAGTGTCATGGCATTCATCTTTAATGATAATACTCTGACTTCTTCTTGCCCATCCTCTCATTTGCATCCCTGCATGTGGGGACTCTTACCAGCGATAGTAAATAATTAAAGCGATTGTATTTCGACAGCCTGGGGGCACCCAAAGGGAGGAGGGTGTGTGTGTGAGTGGGAACACACCAGACACAGGTGCACAGTATCACGGATGGGAAAAAATAAAAGAAAAACACAAAACAAGAACTTTTCATCCAACCAACCCACCTCCCTGGCTCACGTGTAAGAGAAAGGAAAGTGAAAAAAAACAAAAAAAAAAACCACACAGTGCATTAGCGAACCGGGAGGGTCCGAGGCTTGGTGCACGCACTGGCCTGCCAAGTGCTATTTCCAGGATGGACGTGATAATTGTGATCCGGCTCGTCTTTAATGAGATGCGCTGCCCAGCGGTGAGTGACCGAAGCCCTCCTCCTCTTTTGTTATGCTAATGAGGCACCATTAAAGCCCGGCTGTGCGTCTGCTCCGTCTAATCTTGGCCTACCTTTCCCCCCTCAGAGTGCAGCGTAGACGGAGAAAGGCGTGGCGAACAGCTCACCGGGGTGCCCGGGGTCTCCCGTCTAGCCCCATTCCTGCCCCGTGAACTTTAAACTCCCTTTGGGAAATACCCGAGCCAGACGCAAACCGCCAGAGTCGGTCTCACACAAACATATCCTGGAAATTGATGCAGGGCTGGTTTTTATAATTGCAGTGGGTTGCTTAAGCGAGACTCACAATGTTCTGCCAAAGTCAACTTGACCCAGCGTGTTGTGGACCCAGTCAACCAGGGGAACGGGAGAGAGGGCTGGCTTTAACCCATTGAAGAAATCTCTCAAAAAACACTGGCTTGTGTAATGAGAAATAGCTGCTGTTGATTTTTTTTTTCTTCCTTACAAGGGTGCTTAGCTGCCTGTTTTGTATTTCGCCTGGGAAATGTGTGTGTGTGTGTGTGTGTGTGTGTGTGGTTCAAAAAAAAACTTAGGTAGAGAAGAATACAGTTAATATATGCACATTTATTTAATTACAAAGTATAAACAGTTTTTTTCTCATTCCTACCATCTATAACACAAACAGATGACTTTTACTTGAACATAATCTTAGACATGACTTTCCTCAAAATAGCCTCCTTTGGCTTTAATTACAATTCAATTATTGGAAGTAAATCCAGTCATTTTACAAATTGGAGGGAGGTGAAGGGGTTGATAAATTGACTGAAATCTTATCTACGTTCATTTTTTTTTTTTTAAACCAAGGGTAAGCTAATACCATAGTGTAAGTGAAATAGGCACTGAAACCTGAATAAATGAGTGGAGAAACATAACAAATGCAGATGATTCCACACAGGTTTAGATACAGTTAAGCAATGAACATCATATCATGCTCTGTAGTATGTACAAAAATGCTTGTGTATCAGTGTGATATGTAAGGAAAAACAGAAGAGCAACTCTTCCTCAGGAAACTGAGAATGTCAATGTAGGACGTGATCAGACTGTGTCAGCAAGAACAGTCCGTCGACAACTATGTAGAGAGGGATATTATAGTAGGGTTTCAGTGCATAAACCCCTCATTACAAAGACAAATGCATATTTGAGTTCAGAGGGGGAAAACCATAGGCACTGATGTGCAGAGATGTGGAAAAAGGGATACAGTCAGATGAGTCATCCTTCAACTTATTCTCAACAAGTGGGCGAGTGCATGTGTGGTGTACACCAATAGAATGGTACAGGCCTAAATGCTTGACCCCTACAGTGAGGGGGTCCAGTGGCTCTGTTATGCTACAGGCGGAATTTTCCTGTCATCATTTGGGTCTGCTTGTTTCCTTAGAGAAAAGGCCACTGCAAATCAATACAAAGTTATTTGTGATTACCTTTATCCTGTGATGAAGCATTCCTATCCTGATGGAAGTGGTGTCTTCCGGGATGACAATGCTCTCATCTAAAGGGCATGGGGGTCACTGAATGGTTCGATGGGTATGAAAATGATGTGAATCATATGCTATGGTCTTTGCTGTCACCAGATCTCAACTCAATTGAACACATATGGGAGATTTTGGACCAATGCGTTAGACAGCGCTCTCCACCACCATCGTCAAAACACCAAATGAGACATTATCTTTTGGAAGAATAGTGTTCCATCCCTCCAGGAGTTCCAGAGACTTGGTAGAATAAATGCCAAGGTGCACTGAAGCTTTTCTGGCCGCTCGTGGTAGCTGTGGTGGAAATTCTCTAGATCTCCAAGTTCGGTGAGAAGAGTCAAATAGACTGTCACACAATATTCAGTTCAAACATTTATTTGGCCAAATAGGAGAGTTCACACAGAGAAAAAAAACAGTTTCTGCATGAAGGCTCTCTGAACACTAGACAGCATTCTCTTTTATAAGCTCACACTTCATAGACGTGTCTCGCATAAAGTATAATCTTCTCCCCCTTCTCCCCTTCTTCCCATCCTTCGGTTCAGAACAACACATCTTTTAAGGGAGGGGTGAGAGGTACATTTGTAATTTTCCGTTTACTGTTTCTTATTGCTGTGGCTAAGCATAATCGTTCTACCACATGGCCCAAACACCATACTAAGACACTTTATGTTGTTTTTCCTTTAATTTGTCACCTGTCTACATACATATATATGTAGACAGAGAGAGAGAGAGACAAAGACTCTAAAATGTGAAGTATGTCTGGAGGTATACGTACAACTTGTTACTTATTTCATGTATTTATTAATACACACCTGAAAAATATGAATTTGCATTGTATACAAAAAAAATCTATTCGTATCTAAATCTGCAGGCATAGCCAAGACAAAGCACTTATAAAACCCCAACTCCGGGACTTCAAATCATTCTTGAGGAGATTACTATTCAATCATAATTTGCCCAGAATTTTTAAAAGATTTTTTTTTTCTTGACAAACACAGTTCATGAGTACAGCAATCATTAAAAAGGACTCACCAAGCTGAGTTTGAGAACAAAAAGTTTAATGCTTAAAGTTACTTTTAAGGCAATGTTAAGAAAAAAAAGATGTTGATTGAAATCCTGCACTACTGTAAAACAGAACTTTGACTACAGGTGAACACGGTGCTAAAATGTATTTTCAATGTAATTTTGGTGTCACTTTCCATGTTTGTCATTGACAAACCTTCATGGTTTCAATACATTTCTATGACTCTGTCATTTTAACAAGCACATGTTGTTTTTTGCACATTAAATTGGTCGAAGAATTGTAATTAGTTTGAGTAGAACACCATCTCTGCATTTCCCTTAATGATGCAGAGATCTGTAAATAACTGCTTGAAACAGTCTCAGTATTAATATTTGTTTTCCCTTTTGTTGGAATTAGATACCTCTAATTGGTTGAAAAATTACAGTGCTGTAATTGCAATGTGAATCATCGTTTTAATTTAATCTAAGCATCTGTTAATTGTAAGGTGTTGCTGTAGTCTAATTTAAATTATTTGAGGCTTGGTGATAACAGTCAGACAGCCTGCTCAAACTTCAGATGATGTGTTTAATAAAACTCACTTGATAAACAAACACTCGGTCACATTGTCATCAGTGCTGTTAGAAAGGAGCTTGAAAACTAAGAACTTCCTGGAGATTCTGCACCAACGAGTTCTATGCATGCAAATGCTTATCTCTGGGGAAACATCCCTAGATTCCACCAAATACAATCAACAAGCAATTCAATCAAACCAGATCTTGATTGAAGTTTTTATTTTATTTTATCGGATTCAATAAAGCAAACTTTAAGGGTGATTAAGACTGAAAAAGTGAACCAAAGCCAGAGAAACATGTGTGGCCTAAACATTATAGTGCCTGAGTTGGAGGCTGGAGTTTCTTTTTAAAGATGACCTTTACCTTTGAACAGCATCTGTTCAGCTGAATCCAGCTTTACATACCTTACTGTTTTAATAATATAATATAATATAATATAATATAATATAATATAATATAATATGTCAAAGAAAAAACATACAAGCTGGCACACTAGTGCAAATTACTTCATTCTAGCTCAAGATTTCTTTTTTGCTCAGGAATTGTTATGCCTAAATTTTTGGCTCACCAGCCACCATGGCAAGTGGTTTTCCAAAGTCATTAGCCACATTTTCAACAAATTAACTGAATTATTTTAGATGCCTTTTGTAAACTACAATGCTTTTATTTATTTTTATTTTGTTATTAGCAAATAGGGTCGACGGTGGTTCCGAGGAGGTCCTCCCTGGTCGTACGATAGTTCTGATGGGATCCCCACTGCTCTAACGGTGGTTCTGATGGGGATACCCCACTGGTCCGACAGTTGTATTGCTCACTAGCTTGGTAGCTAGGTAACCTGAACATTACGGGGGACAAGTGAAAACTGCTAGCAGCTAGCTGGTTAACTGTACTGAACTTCTAACTGCAGTTAATTCCACTAGCTAGCTAGCTATTGTTCAGTATTTTTAGTTTTAATTATAAGCTAACAGCACAGAAGGTTACAACATATTGTAATGTTGTAATGAAACATCTGAAGAATAACTAGGTAGCTACTAGTTAACTTCCTGCGCCTCTGCCATGTTCTGCCTCATCATGACGGTGTATTGGTCCAGCTTTTCCCTCATTTGCAGCACATAGGAGATGACATTCGCAGCTTCCTCTGGAGCTTTGTCCTCCCAGACCTCTTTGATGACATCCAGAGGTCCTCTAACTGCCCGACCATAAAGGAGCTCGAAAGGAGCAAAGCCTGTGGGTACCTGAAGTACTTCACGGTAGGCGAACAGCAGGTAAGGCGGCCAGACGTCCCAGTCCCGGCCCGTCTGACCGACAAATCTTCGCAGCATAGCCTTAAGGGTTTGATTAAACTGGTCGACTAACCCATCTGTTTGAGGGCTCTCCTCTCCTCTCCTACCGAAACCATCAGTGGCTTTTCTTGCCGCAAGGTAGGACTCAGTCAGCGAAGCAGCCTCAGCAGCGCTTGCGGGACCCCTCTCCAAGACGAACACATGGATGTCTGGCCTCAGGATCTCCGGTCTTGCCTCTCCTCTCTCGCTCTGTTCCCTTCCAGCATCACTTTCATCACCCCCTCCAGCTCCTGGTCCGGTTGGTCCCGATGCTCCCTCACAGGTGCCGGGGTAGAAAAAGGCGGTGTCTCTACCGCCAGGTCCGCGTCGTCTTCCCCCACAAATTGCCGTGTCTTAAGACGCGCACCGGGTTGCCCACCTGCACCCTTCATTGCGTCATAGGTCCGATCAGCATCCACTGACCGTAAATCCCAGTTCTGACACCAAAATGTCATGGGCTGCTCCAGTAACATAAGTGCATAGGGAGACCAACTGTAATTTGCACTTCACTTAATTAGAAAAAGATGCGGTGCATTAAAACCGTTAGCAACTGGCCCTCGCAAGAGCCAACTAGCCACCTTGATCATTGGCCCCTCCTCTACTCCATCAGACAAACCTACATTTAAACTGACCAGGACCAATCACACAAGGACACCTACACACACTGAACACAGACACCTGACAATGGAGGATGGGTTTAACAGGATAAGATGAGGTGCCAATCACTGATGCACTGGCATGACCAATAGCTGTTTATTGCATGAGGGCGATGAATGAATGAATGAATGAACATAAGGGTACCTTTAAAACCTCCTCCAATACAGCTGACACTTATTCCAAACACATACAATAACCCATTAATAAACAACATAAAAATACCATACACATGACACCCATTCAGACTTGGCCACGCCCTCCCCTAAGGACTTAACCCCGCCCCCCCTCTCTCCAGCCCACACTAGCCAGTAACGTCAGAGAGCCTGGGGGGATCTACCATGACAGTTTCCCTGAACCATCTAACAGGATGCATTGCACAGGCATATGAGCTTTAATCAAGGATGAGAAAGTCTGTAGTGCCGATATTGTCAGTGTAGTGCAGTGTGCAGCCTTGTGCTTGTAACCATGCTCCCACAAATTAATCCAGACTTTACCCTGTCGGTCAACTTCTGAAGCTTACCCCTGTTTGAGACTCATCTGTGCTGTGTGCCTGTCTGACATTATTCCAATAAAAATGAATTAGTGTCCCTGTGTGACACCATTGCTTAGATTAGATTACTGTATTGCCCTTGAGTGTGCATTTCTCCACAGCTTGCAGTAAGACAGTAAAACTAAAGACTGCACAGGCCATCACTGCAGGATCAAGATGAAAATCTGTTTTAAAATGTTTTAACCAAATATTCGAACATCAGCAACCAAGTACTTATATTTAAACACAGTTGTTCATTCTCAATCAAATTGTAAATTACAGCTGGAATTAAACTCCAACAGAAGTGCATCTAGCAGAACAAGCAGCAGTATTTAGAACTTGAAGGCACTTGCTCAAATCAGAGTTGCTCCCACACAGGCTTTAGACCATACAGTGTGCCCATTATGCACAGAAATGTTCCATGCTGAGAGTCTCATGATTTGCAACTGGATGGGTTTCTTTAAAAAAAAAAAAAAAAAACCTCTTCTGAACATTTCTGATCACTGCTTTCACTTTGTTTTCATTTTAGCTCATGACACATCAACAAGATCTCCTTTAAGCCTGATTTGCATGTCATATCTTACTGGTATTGCTCTCTCTAAATCATTGTTCTGCAACACAGACGACTGCATGTCCATGTGCTTATGGCTGGATACATTAGTGCATTTAACATGTTTGAGTGTGACCTATCTTCAACACTAGTTGGCTAACAGGGAAAAAATGTATCTTGCCTTATAATTGGTGCTGACCTTCTGCATGCAAGATCTCAAGCATCTTTCACTATCCACCACAATGTTTCCACTCTGTCTGAAGGGCAGAGTCTCAGTTTATCAGGAAGAAGGTTAATATTATATTAGCCTGAAGACACAATAAAAGCTCCCTTTAGTTATGCATTGGAATAAGAAGGGGTGGCGTTCACTGCTTGTCATATAATTAATGACTCCTAAGGCTAGTTAGGCTGAGCAGCAAAAAACATAGAAATAGCACCCCAAATTCATGACCTGCTGTGGAGAGAGGCACATTTATCTTTCAAATGTGTTAACAATTAAAATCATAGAGGCATGTTCTGCAGTTTGATAGTTGTCATGAGAATCTCATAGTATGGAAACACAATATTTTATGTACACCTTGGTTACATAATATTGTTTGTTACTTACACAGACACTGATAAGCCCTCTGGACAAGGAAGGGCATTTAAATAAAGTGTTTATCCTTTATCATGTTATTTATTGTTATGTTAGTCATCCTTCATTTAGTCAGGGAGTCTCTTTGAGACCTACCCCACTTTTCCAAGATCCGGGAAGTTAAAAAAACAAGAGTATGTAGAATAATTAACACTTTTATTTGTTTTATTTTCTATTATCAGGCTATTTATCACTGTTGTCCAAAAATTATTTCAAATGTACTGAAGACTTTACAGTTCTGTACTGAGTAGGTATAACAACAGCTCCCCAACTGGGATTAAAACGTGCATCCCTCATCACTTTTCAGCACCACCCCCAGTGTTTTCTTGAAGTTTAACGGCAGATGAACTCATCAAAAATAGATTTTTGAAGAGATTTCTTGAACATCTCTAAAGTTAGAGAACATGTCATATCAGGTCAGTGTCATTAGTAAAATAAACCCAGACAGGTAAACTATCAGCTATAAACCTGTTTTACAGTCTTAAGGTGTCTCCTGTTAAGATAAAAATTCCACCTGCAGCTTATTTGCTGATAAAGCAAGAGCTTTTGAGGTCTTCTTCTGTGCTCTGTGCCAGTAATCATTTAGCAGTGTTAACACAATTGCAAATTTAATTTTGACCACAACACCAGCTGAATGCTATGTTATTCCCATGACATAATGTCCAGAGGATGAACTGCACCGTGTAACTGTTGACCTAATATCATTTCAAGCACCCAAGTTCAGTTTTAATATTGCTGGCTGCAGTGTTGTAAAACCGAACTCCAGTAACAATGCTGTCAAAGATCCTCAGCATGCTGAAATGTCAGTAACCTGCAGAGGGAGCTCATTTTTGGAAGAAAAAGTGGGTTAAAGAGCATATCTTCTCACTCTTCTCAGTCTCTATCTCCATGCAGCAAGGTAACATGTACTTGAGGTGTTTAGCACCTCTTGAGAGACAGGTTGTTGTTTTGCCTTTTACGTGTGATTAGAGGTGTAGTTTTCCTCTCGCCTGAAGGCTGTCATTGGCATGTTTGCAACTGACTTGGTTGCCACACATTGTCTGTAGTAAACAGGATGCACATGAAGTAATTAGTTTTTATGATGCATATACTGTAGAGTAGTCCTCTATGTCAGACATAAAGGGCCTGTGGGTTGTTTTCAAAGAGCAGCTGAAGGTTGTGGTGGGAGAGGTTTTGGAGGGTGGGGGCTACATTGCAAGGAGATGCTGTTGAGACTCAGAACCACATGACTCCTATTTGCTTACTCCACTTTCTTATCTTACTGAACAGACGATGGGGTTAAAAAAAGCATCCCATTTCACCAAGGCGAGTGCCATGGCAATGCACATTCAGTTGGTAGCCATTTCAATAGGCCAGATGGGGGCTTTTTTGTCTTCTTCTGAGGATGAGTTCTTCACTTTCAATTAGGAGTGCTGCACTGAAGCCCTTGTTAAAAATGTACACAGGCATTGAAGGCCTCTGTTGCAAGCTAGGAATGGCGTTTCAGGCTCCCCCTGTGCTCTTTGTCAGGCCCCCATCATTCCCCATCAAGTATTTGAGAGCAATTTGAAAGAACATGACACAAAAGGGACCGCCAGCCAGAGACTTCAGGCACCAGCTACAAGACAATTATGTGGATTGTCTATACAATAGGAAAAAAATGGTGGATGACCAATGTCACTGCATTTGTATGTACACTATAAGGATGCAGTGGCAGATGGTTTCTATGTTAAATGTGTTCTAAATTTTGAAGGGCATGTTTCTGCAGCTATGCTTGGGTAAAATGAGTTGATATTTTGGATGGCTTGTTTGGCAGAATTCTTTCCTAAGTTTGAAGAATACATGTTAGCCAGTTTTAAAATGACAACTTGAAAAATCAAATACAATTAAGCGGTTAAATTTTTGCACAAATTTATCAAAGAAGTTAGAAGAAAACAACACCATTTTAGAGCCAGCGTAAATCTAGCTATGACGGCTAATTTTCTGTTTTCTGATCTAGGTGAAGTTAGCTAGCTAGCTATGACTGTATGGATTTGACGGACCCTGATTAGTTAAAACTGAGATAGCAGGTATGTCATCTCGCCAAGTTGTGGCTTGTTGGGGTGGCATGCCCCATACCTATACAGCACTGAGAGTTTGGCACTTCTCAGGGTTTCCCACAGAAATAACCACAAAGACCACAGATTCTCAGCCCTTGAGGACATTAAATTCTGTGCCTTCCGACCTTGTGTAAACACACAGAATCTATAAACAATGGCTAAAAGTCAGCTGCTTTAGGTGATGAGTTACAGTATGCTTAATGGTCATTTTCTTTACTGATAGATGTGCTGTGAAGCTCATCTTTTGTTCTGAGAAGTTGACCGTTATCCTCAATATAACGATTGCACACAACCGCAAACTGTCACAAATACCCGATTCCCTGCAATGGATAAACTCCAACCACTACAGTCAAGGGATTTTGGGGAAAGGGAGGAGAGTTTTCGACATGGGGCAAGTGAAAATATGCATGCAACCCGTGTTGAGTGTTGACCGAATAAGGGCATACCCACACATGTAGTTTTAATAATAAAGAGTGGGGGGGGGGGGGGGGGGAGCAAGTTCCATAGTGATATTTTAATGGATAATTCTGTCATATACGCTCATGTGTGCAGAGGTGAGTCACTCATATTGAATTGTGTTTTATAGGAACAAATGAACTGGAGATTTAGTGAAAATTTCATTTTTGAAAATTTTGTGGTAGGTAGGTAGGTCTACATTAGGTGCATATAAAATGCCTAACAAGGTGATAATTATTATTTTTTTAAATAATAATTTAATATGATCTTTAAAATGGTGTGCACCTGATGAATGGTGGAGGGAAATTAACTCTTTGTCTTGTGCTTGGGCCTGGCAGGCTATTTGATTAGCTAAATAATCAGCAGCCATTATGGCTCTAACAGTCTACCCATGTATACATCTGCTACTATTTCCTTTGGCTTCTCCACCCAAGCCATCTCATACTAAACATTGAAAGCCAGGAGAGGCAGGGTGTATGGGCAGCAGCAGGTATTCTGATTAAATTAGCAACCTGCTGTGGTAAAAAGGAAAAAAAACCTAAAAATAATTATCAGCTTAATCTATTATGCCCTACATTGAGTTTTTGATTGAAGCTGTATCTACAGTAAATATATGCAAGGTAACAGTATCTATGGAATTCAAACATTACACAGCAGTGTACTTTAAAGACTGTCAGCACATACATATACTGTATAGGCTATATATTATTGGATGAGTAAAACTTAACAGTACATTATTGACGGTTAGCAAATATTCAGAAATTAGGCCTGTTTCTGCATTCCTGCTTTGTCAGTGTGTAACACCAAACTCACCCAGTCAGTCAGTTCAATTAAACTAACGCAAATTCCGCATGTATTCCGCATGTACTAATTTTCTGCCCCCTTGTGAAAACATTCCATCCAAATGTAAGTTCTCTGAAATTGATACAGCACAATTGTATGTGCGTAAAAATGGACACATTTATGAAATACCTGAATAAACAAATTAAAAGAAAACTGACAGTGAAATAAAGAACACTAACCATTGTCTCATTAATAATTGCCTCCTTATGAGGATAATGGGAAGTAGTGAATGCAGAAATGTCTGGAAACCCTGGACATTGACACTTCTACCTTTATCGTCGTTATGGCTATATTCCATTTACCTTACTCCAATTATGGCATTCACATTTAAGACACAATGACAGCATGGTTTACAAGATTTAAGATGTCCATGGACAAAGATACATACATAAATAATGGTTTTATGCCTGGAAAAGGTATACTTTGTCCTCGGAAGCCTGACGAGTAATAAACACTTTACTGCACATTCCTTTGCTTTGAATCCCCTATAAATCCATTACAGCACTGTTTAATCCAATTCAGTGTTTACTTTGAGTTGAATCCATTTCGCCAAAGAATGTTACATTGCGAATAGGCCTGGGTGAGTCAGTAATCTCCAGGAGCAGCCAGGAATGTTTGAGACAGGCAGGCTATCAGTGTCCTGGGAATACCTCAGCGAGCATCAGGCTTGGAATGCAAAGACAAGCCTTACATCTGTGGGCACCGAGCAGGGCTGCACAGTCTGTGGCCTTCAGTAAATATCACTGTGAGTCATGACTAGAGGACCTTAAAATGCTTATTAGCAGGAAGCTCATTCCCTGGCAGTCTATACTTTCCTGAAGTATTTTAACTGCCCAAGCCATTTGAATGTAGCTTCAAGTGACACAAATCATACAGTAACATCTTTTAAAAAGTGCAGTGTTGTCTGGGAAGTCCTTGTCAAGTGTCAGTGATTTTGTCAAAGTCTTACTGTTACCCAAGGTTCCAAGTTCTGTTTTCTAGGTGCCAACAGCGTAAAATTTTCTTTTCTGGCAAGATAAATCATATTTAAATGTGAGTGAAATTTGGGAGTGTAATGAATGGTAAAATTGGAACTTCATATTTAAATATGATTTATTATATGTTGTCGATTTTTATCCTCACCAATGAACCGTAAATGAAGCTGGCTGGCAGTGTTTGTTTTTTTCCCCCACAGAAATTACACTCTCTGCTATTGACCCCTGCTGACTTAAGAGCTGCACCCTGTGGAGCAACTGGAAATTGATGTTTTTCATAATTCATGGTCCATTTTTCCTCAGTGCCCTTCTCCTTGATTTTATATATTCAGCAAGCTTTATCAGTTGTTTATCAGTTATCAGATGGAATATTTTTGGGATTTTTCTTTTTTTTTTGTATTTATTTGATCTATTCCAAGATTATTTTTATTGGCTTTGTTTTCAGTAACATTTAGAACCCACATAACATCAAAATGATGATTTCCAATTTACAAATATTACTATAGCATATTTATACAAAACATTATATATTAGTCTAGATGTTTTAAATGACAGCAGGCCTAATAGTCCATCAAACGTCATCTGATACGTATTAGTATGTGATTGCTAATTTTGAATGTCCTGTCAATTTGTCTATTGCCAACGTTTGCAAATATTGACTAGAAAGTAATGAAATGAATTACTTTGCAAATGTGGTCTAAATGGCTGCTTAAAGCACAATATTCTGTAGATTTTATTATATTTGAATTAATTCAAGATCCATGTGTCCATTCCTGCTACTTTCTCATAATTTAAATAATCCTTTCTTTGGCATATATGTATAAACAGTAGCAGCTGCTGATTCCACTGAGCAAAAAAAAAAAAAAAGCATACTGTGAATCATGGTATCAGTCATATTGTTAGCTGAGTAGCTCATCAATTCATTTTTTATCAGGAATGATTTCACAGATAATCTTCTATTTTGGGTGATTATTCTTTGTCTTTTAATTTCTCAATTGCACTATAATTTAACCCATGTACAAAGGCAAAATAATTTAATGGTATATTGCCAAAATCAGAAATGATTTATATTGCATGTTATGTTACATGCATGTTCAGTTACATCCTGCATGTCTAAAATCACAGAACACAGCATGTTTATTTCCACATCCCATCCTCACTGATTAAATGGGCACTGTAAGGGAAAACAACAGGTTGACTAAAGATTTGATAACATTAGACAGCCAAGTGATTCAGAGAAGGTGAAAGAGCACACTGTCAGACAAGTATGATGCGATGAACATAGTAAATCACAGCCCTTTACCAGAGGAGGTCAGAGAGAAGAGGAGGGGAAACACTCAAAAAAACAAAAAAAACGTTGCGTCATCTGGAGACCTCTCTGTTTTGTGAGGCAAAGAACATGGCGGCGAGCAGCCAGGGTCTTTTTAATGTCTCGCTGAAGCTGGGCTGTAAAACCTGATGGAGTGTGAAATTAAAATGTGTATCACATTTCCAAGCATCATTTGATGTCCTCTCCCCCAGTACAAATGGTCCAAGGTGCTCTCCCGACGAAGTGAGAGCAAAAATCGGGATTTCAGATTAAGACAAAAGGGGGAAAAAAAACAAAACATGATTGGTGGTGCAGATTTAATTTTCAAATGGTTGGATTTGTTTTCTTAAAATACAACACATGGTCGTATAGATATGGAGTATGGGAAACAATAATTATGCTGTTTATCTTAGTTTTTCTTGCCATATTCTGCTACTATGGAGTATAGCATTACTTAATATAATCAAGTGTAACACTGGCATACCTCCACACCTTTGGAGCACTGGTCAATGTGGGAATGCACAGTTTATTTTCTGGTATGAACTGATGAGTAGCATAAAATTGCATGAATACCCTTTTGTCCCAGCTCCTCCCCCCAGATCCCTTTTTTTTGGGCTAGGAGCTTAGCCATTAAGTAATCTGTGCACATAACGCTGATGTAATTTTAGCAGAGAGAAATTCAAGCCAGGAGAACAGTAGATATATGCCAGTGTGACATCATGCTTCTGTTTGGCTAATAAACTGGAATCTAGCTGTAATGAGAATATAATAACCCTCTGAAATGTATGATGGACGAGAAAAATCTCTAATCCAAATATAAATCCACATATTGTAAATAATAATAATAATAATATGCTAATAGAACACCAGTGAAATAGTTGATTCTGGTGTGGAATTTGTCTCTCAACATGAGGACTAAATAAGTGTTAATTCCAGTAAAGCAAGCCATCATGAAAATGAATTGATCAGAGATATAGCCAAAATAATGGGTGTGTCAAAGTCAACTGTTTGATATATTGTTAGGAAGCAAGAATGCATTGGTGAGCTCAGCAATAGCAAATGATCTACTAGACCACGGAAGACCACTGTAGTGGATCACCGATGAATACTTTCAATTATAAAGAAAAACCCCTTTTCAACTGTCGACCTGATCAAGATGTCAAAAACTACCAAAAAGAGAAGACTACACCAGCATAACCCCAGCAGATTCACTGCGAGAAGCAAACCACTCAAGACCAGAACAGGTTACAGTTAAACAGTACATTGAAATATACATGACATAACCAAAATATCTGGACACATCTTGGTCTGGGGCTGTTTTTCATGGTTTGGCCTAGGCTCCTTAGATCCAGTGAAGGCATTCATCCATCCATAATTCTACAGCGTACAATCACATTATAGATGATTCTGCGCTTCTCCAACAGTTTGTGGAAGGCTCTTTCCTGTTTCATCATGCCGATGCCCCTGGGCACACAGCGAGGTCCATATAGAAATGGTTTTGTCCAGAACGGTGTAGAAGAACTTCATTGGCCTACTCAAAGCCCTGACCTCAACTCCATCCAACACCTTTGGGATCAATTGGAAAGCCAAATGCGAGCCCGGGCTAATTGCCCAATCAGTGCCCAACCTCACTAATGCTCTTCTAGCTGAATGAAAGCAAATACCTGCAGAAATGCTCCAATATCTAGTATAAAGCCTTCCAAGAAGAGTGGAGGTTGTTATAGCTGCAAAGGGTGGACTGAGTGCATATTAATACCAATAATTTTGACTGAGATGTTGGATGTCAGGTATATATATATATGCTTTTGCTCATGTAGTGTATATATAAAACTGTATAGTTCTGGAACAATGTTTTAGGAACGGACGAGACAAGTATTAACCTCTTCCAAATGGATGGAAAAAGAAAAGTGTGGTGAAAGAAAGGAAATGTTCATGATCCAAAACTCCTCCAACCCCCTGTCCACCATGTGAAACATGTGTAGTTGTCATTAGAACTGAACTTACTCAGTTGTCTTCATTGATGATGTGACTGCTCATTGCAGCAGCAGGATGAATTCTTAAGTGTATAAAAACATTTGCTCAGATCCAACTAGTTCATTCACTGGACAGCCCTTCACCTTGCAACAGGACAATGACCGCAAACACTCTGCTAAAGCAACCAACTCTATTTCAGATTATATCCAATTACTTTTGCGCCCCTAAAATGGGAGACTACATATGGAAAGGGCTGTAATTCCTACACGGATCACCCTATATGGATGTAAATACCCAAATTAAAGGTGACAGTCTGTGCTTCAACTTCATATTCATTGTTTATTATTAGTATTATTATTAATAATAATAGTATTATTATTATTATTATTATTATTATTATTAATAATAATAATAATAATAATAATAATAATAATAATAATAATAATAATAATAATAATAATAATGAAGAAGCACTGCTGTTGTGCTGTGGCTTGCCACGTCTCTTCAGAAAATCCCAAAAGAATGAACGTTTCAGCCTGGTGATTCGATTTTTTAATGTGTGATGGATGAGGTAAAAATGATGATAAAAATAAAACGCTATATGTCAGCCAAGAACCTCTCACCGTAACGGACATATCCAGCGGTGCTCTCGCTAAGCCACGTAGTTATTCATTGTCCTAGCTTTCTATTCAGGGCTACTTCATTTTCTCTGCCTAGCAGTCAAGGCTTTTTTCCCCTCTCTATTATAAAATATTGGATTAAATTCAAGCAGTGCCCCGCCATTGAAAAGAACAGGACACTCGTTGGGGAGAGAGGCTGATGTACTTCTTTTCAAGATCATCCCATTTTTTCCCCTCTTTTCTCTCCATAGCCATGGCCTCGTCAGTAACGCTAATAGAAAGTACCTTTTTCACATTGTGTTAAAAACGAAGAACTCATTAGTGCAGTCGGCGTGGGCCCCAATAGGAGCTCTGGAAAAGCAGAACAAAGATTCTGTACACATGCTAACAAAGGTAAACACCCAGCTGCCTGCCCCCCCAATTGAAAAAGCATGCTGTAATCTTGGCTCCACTTCTGTATATTGCTCTCTGCTATTCATCCAAATATCTGTTTATTCCTTTCAAGGCCTTTGCTTGAGGGGTGGGGGAGCCAGGAGATGCCACATCACAACCTCAGACATTGTCCAGCTACCACAAAACACACATTTCATGTCTGTAGCAGGCGAGAAAAACGTTGAATTTAAATTCATTAAATTCTTTATGCAATGTACCTCCAACGGCCTGTATTATTTATTCTATATATTCTATTCATTATTTTGTTTGAAAAAAATGGGAAAATGTTGGAGGTTAGGACTGCCGTTACGTTTCTTTCCCCAGTTCCACTTTGGAAACTCTAAAGCTATCTTTATATCCAAAACATTGCATTCCAAGTCTTAGATGGGTTTTTTTTTTCTATGTGACTCATCATACGAAGCTGAAGACACTTCCTCTGCTTCAGAGGTCACCCTTCACTTCACCGTAATTACAGCTGCTGTTGAGTCATACTTTTCAATTCACTGAATCTTTCATTGCTGTCTGCCTGACGACACAAGAACACATTAGATGTACACCCTCTGGGAATAGGGGAGGGTAAAAAAAAAAAGTTATATGAATGTGTGACAGCATCACGTATTGCATGACAGCCCTAATGTGTTCCCCTCATGACACGACATCACACAGCATTGTGCATGGATGCTTGTGCTTGGAAGATGTGGGAAGTTTCTTGTGTGTAACTCGGCTGAACTGTTCCTCCTAATTGCATGCAAGCAAAGCATGAGGAGTTCCTTGTTATGACCCGAGATTGTTTCACGATGCTCTGAAGAGAGAAAAATACATAACATAAGTTGGACATTAGAAACATGAAAAAAACAAGAAAAAATGTTTTATATTAATATATATCCAATGCTATAGGTTATTAGATTTGTTTATAATTTTTAATAGCAAGTAGTAGTAAGTAAGTAGTGAAAGTAATAGGAAGGTTTATTTAACTTGATTATATTATTATTATATTGTTGTAATTATTTCAAGGAGGAATAATATTTTTCATCTCTTGTGTAAATTTTAAAAGAGAAACTTACATACTGGTTTCAGAGAAAAACAACAGAACAATTCTTAGCTGTTTTTTTTTTTTTTAATATAATGGCCATGTTTTGACTTTAATCATTGAACTACTCAGTCAAAAGCTATAAATACATGAATACAGAGATTGAGTTTTCTGTTTTACATGTTAAGTTAAATGCCTGCATTAACTGAAATAATGTCTGTATTTATGTGTCAGTAAACGGGAGCTGCACTCATAATGGCGAAAACAAAAATACCTCAGTTTGAAAAATCACTAAATCTTTACCATTTCCACTTGAAACACACAAATTGTGTCATATTCCATAAAGTGACCGAATACCCTTGAGTTCAGTAGGAGACCATATGCGCTCTGCAACAGCAGATTTAAAATTGAACATTTTACTGTGTAGCTGTTTGAATGGATAATATGTAAAATTCATTCTAGGTAAGGGCACCTGCTTAGAGAATACTCTCTGGATTGGAGCACCTGCTGAGAAAATAATGTAATGGAACCAATGCCTTGCAGTACAATGGCTTGGTATTTGTGAGACACACAATAGCCATTGTGTTATCTGCTTTTTCCCCCCCACTGTTCTATTCCCTGGATATTCTGATATGAATAGGAATTTTGATCCCTATCTGTAACAGAAGGGCTGTTGTCTGAAATACAGTAATTTGCAGTATCATTGTCAAACTTACATGTTCCATTGGCTTCAGTATGCTCTATAATTGCAACTTCAAACCCAGGAAAGGCATTTTGATGTTCCCAGGACAGACTAGATGAGATGTTGGTTTGTGAAAGATTTTTCCTGGAGATGAATTATTCCCCTCAGTACCAGCATAGGCACTTCTTAAATGCTTAAGTGTGACCTTGCAGAGTGATTCCACAATTGACTCTCAGCTTCTCTCTCACACATTCCAAGCACAGTGAGACCGACTATGCAGAGATTCCTTTGATATGAGTGATCAAGACAAGTGATCCCATACAGACAGGTTTCTCCAACACGTCAGACTGGGAGAAACAGGCTATCTCACTTATGCCAGACACTGATGGGGAGGAGGATGAGGGAGGAGATGGGGGGGGGGGGGGGGGGGGTTAGTAGGATAAAAGGCAGACGAATGAAAGGGAAGTCTTGGATAGGAAGATTGAAACTGAAAAAAAAAGTTTAAAAAAGAAAAAGTATGATGATGGAGATCTGGAAAGAGAAGGAACTGCAAAGTGCTTGAAAGTCTGTCATATCTGGAGATGTATTATGAACAGCAGGTTTGCTTGGATTGCACATTTGAGGCGCTCAAGTAGAAAATCCCCCTGGGAAATCAGAGGAGACCTATCCCGATACCGTACACAGTTGGTCAACAATGATTGTTCTAATCTCCTGGTGCATGGCTCGGAATCGTTAACATTTCAAGGTAAGGTTTAAAAAGCTGAGAGTCATTTCATTTTTGCCCTTTGCTGAAAGTACAACCGCACTGACTGGAGAAATGTAAAAATGTATTGATCTGGATCAGACTCAAATTAACAGTTTATATTATGCATTGACGTGTGACTTCTGAAAGGAAATTTACCATTATCGCAGTGTTGAAATACTGCCCTCATAAAATGGTCCTTTGCATTGATCTTTTATGGTTAACACTGAAGGATGCCCATGTGAAGGCATTATTGGGCTTACGGGCTGCTCACTATCCCAATGACAGGCATCACTCCTTTACTGTGTCCATTATGAAGGTTGTTGATATGTGCTGACACATTGGGATGCACACATTATGTTGGTTTTATAGACTGCTATATAATCCCTGGCCATTCCAAACTTTAAAGGTTGCGCATAATGTACATGTCAGCGAGGCGATGATGGATGAGCTCTTGCCCTTTAGGTCTTCTTAGGCTCATTGAGGACAAAAAGAAAAAACTGTGCATGTTTCCTGTATTTTCTGTGACTTTATCTAAAAATAAATCTCACGCAAATGTCGATCAAACACCCTCTGCAAGGTTAAAAGGCATAGTGTCACCCCTACAGACAGCTTTCCTCTCTGACAACCAAAAATCCTGGAGAAAATTGGCCTAATCCTACAGAAAATTGATCTAATCCGCTAATAGATTAGCCTGTCCTATAGGGCATTTTTACACGGCAAGAAGGGCTTCTAATTTAATGGAAGACAGTATGAGCTGCCCGCTTTTGCATTCCAATTAGAATCTCAATTTCAGTTTCTTCTGCACTCCCCACTGGCTGGTATTGCCACAGCAGGTGGTCCTCTCACTCCCTTGATTGGACATGGTTTTGTAGCGCATTAGCACTGGTGGGTGGTTGATCCTGTTCACAAAAAAAGCTTTGAGCATGATTTTTTTTTCTTTTTCTCCTTTCCTCCAAATATCCCACTACTGAATACTGTGGGCACATGGTCATTTGGACCAGCTCGAGCCACTCTGCAACCTAATGCAGTAATTATCCACTGACATTTCTTATCACGCTGATCTAATCAAGTAATCAAGGGCCCAGATGAAGGGAAGTCATGGTTTGTAGAAAAAGCCTTGAAGACACCCCAACAAATGAGCCCCCGTTTTGAGGGCTGCTGTTCACATTTAGTAATTTACTACCACTGATCACTTTTATTTATTTTCACGGTTCTCTCTAGAAGTGTGCAAAAATAGACACGGAGCATCATTGTGACGTGTCTTGTCTCATAACCAATTTGTAGCTATCCTACCAATTTTCTGGAGTTCAAAATGCGTCACAGGTTCAGTTATTAGTTCTTGGATGAAAGCTTATCATCGCAACAAGGACCTCAGTTCACAGCAGTAATTTGTGGAATGCAGCCCTCAACCCAATACGTACTAGACATACGGTATAAATAAATTAAGAAATAAATGGGATTTGTCTAAATGCTTTTAGACTCTTAGCAATAGCACTATATGTACAATGCAGAAATCTGGAGAGCCTTTTAACTACTTATGTAGTTTAACCTGACAAGACAAACAACAGTGGATTGCGTCCATTCTAAATTATATATAGCTGCAGTCCATTCTAATTTATATGTAGCAGCTTTACAAAAGTTGGAATTCAAAAAGGAGCCCTTCAGTCATAAAATAAGAGAAAGAACTGGCTAGGAAATTAAGTAATGGGTACTGGACTTGCGACCAGTGGTGCCACCAGTCCAATGAAAATGTCTCACATTGGGTCTTAACACCCCATGTTCAGATATTTTTCTGGGGCCTCTGTCAGTCAGGACCCTTGGAATCCTTCTTTCTCGACCTATAGCCCCCCCCCCCCCCCCCCCCCCCCCCACCATAGTTGTGTTAGAAGAATTAAGGTACTGTTCCAGAAGAAACATGACTAATACGTCGCCTTTAGGCAAGAAGCCCTACATGGATTGATTTAGAGACTGTGCAAAATGGTACCTCACACAAATGAACGCAGCTTACATGCAAGCTGTAGTGTGTCTTCTAAGCACAAGGAATAACAACTTGTGAACACATTTAAATGGAAAATATATCTGTTAAGCTGTCCAAAAATGTACAAAGAGAGGCCAATGGGAACAGAAGAGGGTGAAAAGGGGCTTCTTGGGGCAATACATACATGAGTCAGCTGCAAAACAGGCACAGCTGTACTGTGCAGCGGTTTGGTGAGAGTGTGGCCCTGCAGGAGACAAAACAGCAGATCAATATGACTTTGTTGAAACAAAAAGAAAGACTTGACTGAAAATATGAAGACATGATCACGTAAGTGAAAGAAGGAAAGAGAGAGATGAAAGTGATATTTGTTCAGTCTGTAGGTATGCATTTTCTCCAAATGTATATGAAATGTATACGTGCTTTGTTGTTAAATTCACGCTATTTCTCAACCACTCCTGGATTCCATCCAATTTTTTTTTTTTTTTTATCCTTACAGTGTTTCAATTTCCAAATAGGAGCCTCATTTTCTGGTCGACACACTGAGTGCATTTTTCTTCATCTTGTTCACAGCATAAAAAAAACCATAATAAGCCAGACTCATACAATCTCTGTTGTCTCCTGGGTAATATTTGTGATATGTTCTGCTTGCATTCTGTAGATTTGTTGTGGATAGGTACCTGGGAGGGAAGGCAGTAGTGCATTTTCCATTTCAATCTTCTCATAGTTATATGTGCTATCTGGGAGCTTGTATACAGAGTGGATAATGTATGTTCCAATCTTATGTTATATTTTGCCAGTGTATGTCTTTCTGTCACCCAATATGAGTATATATGGACTTCTGGGTATATGTACTGAAGTGGTTAATTTTGAGGAAATACAATATCTGGGTAGGTGAAATGCATCATTCCTGTAGACATCCTATTTTTGCCATTCCCAGAAACATAAGAAATGACAGAAGCAGTAACATTGTTTTTGAATCAATTTCATTTTTACCTTCCAGTTTATGGTTATCATATGAATTTGTGTGAAAATCCATGCCCTATTATCTACAGTGTTGTACAATATATTTTGCAATTTCTTTGTGTTTTATGGACATGCTTCATTGGCTTCTATTCTTTATGAACCTCCATATTACAGCTGGGTATAGCAATGTGTTTCAGTGGTCACACGTGTGTGAGAAGGATATTAAACGCTTTGAATTTATTCAATGCAGCCCCATAGCATATCACATCTTAAACTTTATTGCCTGCATGCGACTTTGCGGTAAATTAAAGTCAAGGAGCCACAACTTTGCATACAAAACAGGTTGTGTGACTAAAAAAAAACAAAACAATGGCAGATTGTCTAATGCAAGAGACACATTACGCTATATTGCCTTGCTTCCTTCAGCTGAACCGATGAACCGCATTTCGTTTAACATAAATAAATAATTGCTGAAGGTGCAGTACAGGCTGAATGGTTTTTTTATTTTTGTTTTTTTTGCCACCTGTAGTTTCTTTTTATTTTTTTTACTTTAGATAGACAAATTCAGTTAATATATGCATATTTATTGAACAACAAACCAACGTACAACATTGTTTTTTTTTTTTGTTTTGTTTTTTACATAAAAGTAATCTTAGACTCAACTTTCGTCAAAATAGCCTCCTTTGGCTTTAATTACAATTCAATTCTATCCAATCATTTTGCAAAGTGGGAGGTAGAGGGGTGGGAGGGAGTGGGTAATTAAATTGAATGAAATTTCATCTAAAATAGGTTTGTTTAAATCCTCAGTTAGCCAAATACCTTTTTGCCTGCAGTATGTGAAAAATAGGCCCTAAAGTTGCAAGAAAGGAGGAGTTAGTCATAGATGCACGGGGCCAAGTAAACATATTGTGGCAAGAAGGTTATTCCCAGTGAGAAATTGCAAAGACGCTTAAGATTTCCAGGTGCAGTGTTCCGTACACACTCAGAACGTTCCAGCTGATGTGCAGTAATGTTATCAGGAGAAGATCCAGGAAGGCAGATCAAGACAAATATCTTGTGTTGTCCAGCAAGAGAGACCGTATTAAAACTGCACCTCAACTACAGGAAAAACTGAATGCAACTGGAAAGAAACCAGTTTCCCTGACTACACTGAAACGGCAACTATGATTTGCCGGTCTAGAAGGATGTGCATCTGCCTTTTGACCTGCGCTGTATGTGAAATGAAGAAATACAGTCCCTTACCACTCTCTTGAAACTTGAAATATTATTTGTGGAAAAGGATCTATGTTACACTTTATTTCTACACCATTGCCACACAGATTATTTTAAAGTGCTTGACATTTGCCAGTTGTGTGTGAACAGCTGCAGACTTGAAGATTGATTCATAGAACTTCAACTTGCTCTGAAGATGCATAAAACATATTTCCCCAGGACATGGTTAGGCCACACCAGGGCATTTATTTAATCAATACTTGAAATTGTTTTCTGACCTGCAATTACATGCAAGTGCAGTTTTGTCTCTTCACAGTTTGACGAGATCAGCAATCACCAAAATGAACTCCCGAAACTCACAGAAGATGTAGGGACTTTTTGAGAACATCATAGACAGTGTGCATAACACCAAGAGACAGATTTAAAAAAACAGATAAACATCTGCAAGCAGTATGTGGTTGGCTTTAAGATTTTCTCCCCATTAATTCAGCCTGTAAGCAGAAGTAATAAACAAAGTAAGCTTCACGTGCCCTTTTTTGGCAACCATTAACCTCTTTTTAAGTGGACACCTTCACAAATTCCTCTGTAGTAGGTCTGAGGTAGTCAATGCACACTGAATCTGACTCATCTCCAAGGAGACGGCATGTACCCGCCATACTGGTGAAGAAAAGAAACAATAATTAGCCAGGTGTTTGCTTGAACAAGGACTCCTTCCCTCTCAACTAGCACAACGAATCATCAGACTGTGCATATGTGCAAGAACTCTGTGGGTGTAGGACATGGCATGTGTCAGATGGTTCACAGACAGCTGCTAGAACAAGCTGCAGTTTATATGGCAAGGTGTCTATACATAAACAACTATCAGTGTCATTACAGAAATATATCTCCCGGTGTTCTTCAGTTTTTTTTGTTATTTTTTCTCCTGAAAACAAAATGTTCACAACATTAATGCTCACAGTTCATTGGCTTTGTTAATGGCATGAAAGGCTCTTCTTGGCAAGCAGTAATCATCTTGCTTTTTTCATATCATTTGATATCTGGATTGGGGCTACCATTGTGGCATATTCCTTACACTGTTTACAGTGATGTTCTTGTCTCTCACATGCTTCTGTTCTTTATTGAAACCATTTTGTCTTACCTTTTCTCTCATGATAATTATACATCGGTTTGGTAGTTATGCCTAGTTCTAACAGGAAGTAAATATGGTCACTTTGAAAACATACTGGGCTGCATATATTATGTATTTTTCCTGGCGCAGTATGTCATACTTTGAGTAGTATGAGTTTTGTATCCTTACAAGACCCAAAATGTTTCAGGGGGTTCTTTGGGTACAGCTTGCGTATGAAGCATCTTCGGAATGGAATGTGGGACGAGCTTTACTGGAACTGAGACAAATCCCCATGGATACAGTCTGCGTGCTCGCCAGTTCCTCTGCAAGGGAGAGGGGGCGTGTGATATGAGGAATTCCTCAGGGACAAAGCCACCTCTTTTGTAGGACGAAATGGCCAGAATCACAAAGCCATTTTTCCAAGTGAGATCCCCTGCGGTTGACGCGAATGCGGCCTTCTCTGGTGAAAGGACACCCTGACTTCCCTCATCCCCTATTCAAACTAAATGCGTGCCTCAGGACAGTGATTCATCTGTCCCGACTGCTGACCATCGTTAAAGTCGTCCAACACTGCCCATGTGGCCAAAAATATTTATGGGTGTTCACAACTGCGCTTGGTTTGCCCAGATGCCATTGCTGGGAGCTAATGGTTGAATTATTAAATGCCTATGAGTTACACTACATTGCATGTGTTCTGATCTTTTACTTAGTTTGCGCAACCCTCACCCAAAATGTTTTCTTTGGTGTCACCAGCTGCGTTTTATAGATCATTTATAATATTTGTTGAAAAAATGGATAATCAACATTTAAAATGTTCACAAATCCATTTGAATGGAAATGTAGCTACAATTTCATAATGAGGCCTAATGTCTGTTTTCACTTAGTATGTACCAATTTTGTGAATGGGTTCCTGGAATGTGTCATAAATGAAATCACATAAATAAACATTTTTAGAGGAAGTAATTATTATTTTACTCTTCTTGATACTTCCATTTTTTATCATTTCAGTATTTAATAGCAGTAAAAGGTTGTATTTTAAGTGGTAATAAAAATTATCTCGATCCAAGTTTATATTTTTGAACACCTGGTTAAAGTCACCACATGTGTTGTGCTTGTGTGATTGGTTATATCAGTTAAATACATAAACTGGTAATATGACAGCAGAGATGGAGGCTTTAGGATGAACGACAGCAAATTATAACTCAAGGCCCCGGACTGACACAATATCAATAGTTTTGAATAAGCCTGTTTTGCAATGTGTCAGCATGACGGACTGGGTCTGAACGAATTCTCTCGCAGTCCTCTGTGCGCGTGCAAATACGCGGTCTTAATTGTCAGAGATTTCATTACACCTTGTGCGCAAGGTCCCCACAGGCAGGTTAACATCATTGCCCAAATAAAAATCACAATCTCTTGTTTGTTCTCTGTAAACACCAACCTAAGAGAATATAGTAGGTACAGTAGGTATTGGTTAAATATAGTAATAGCATTACATATGAATGAATACTCTATGTTTACTGTAAAGCTGTGCATGTCTGAGTTGTGGGGTGTGAGGAGCAGTGGAGGGAGGTATTGGTCACGCGTGACCCACTCCTTTTGTGTGTATCCTGCCAGCTCCACAGATCACTGTATGTGTTAAAAGTTTAATGCCTTGAATAACATTGCACTTGACTGTCTTTCAGCGGTATCTTGTTAATTGTGTTCCTGGGGCTTGTATGTTTCATAAAGAGCATATTTCAGTATTGAGATTGAGATTTTTTGGCATTGTGATCACGTTTAGCAGCATTCACTTTTATACAAAAATAAATAAATAAATAAATAAAAGAAGTAAGTCTGGTAAATATATTACAATTATTTGGCCCATTTATTACATATTCCCCTTTTGCCTGCTGTAAATGATATCTATTTTTTAAAAGATGTTGTTGACTATGAAAAGAAATATGAGTAAGACTGATTTTATGTCAAAATATTTACAATGTTGTTTATACATTGTTTCACAATATAGGCAATTGTGAAATAGACAGTTTCCATAATTATGTGCTTATCCTTCAATTGTACATTTAAGAATACATTACAAAACAAAACACATAACACTTTACCATATGTTGTATTCCAAAGATACTATACTGTCCTGCAAACTAGATTGATTTTATGCATAAATTTACTTTTATTTTTAGATCAAACGTTTCTTCACACTATCCTTTATTCAGTGGTATCGTGCACAGAAACATTGTACGAATGTATTTGCGGTTTTTGAGACTGACGTCTATAGAAATGGCCCCGTTGTGGAATCGCACACTGTCTTGGATATGAGAACGGTCCTCCTTGTCCCAGCGGAACTTGCATCCACGGTAAAATACATATGTAGTTTTTATGGTTCGCACTGTATGTGCAAAGCACATGTTAGCAAAAGAGTCAACCACAGCCTGACACACACTGTCTTCAGAAAAGAGCGAACCCAGTTCACTCAGCTTGACAAGTTCCAGGCGATTTGTGCACTTTGTTTCTGGCACCGTCATTCACCCACTCCCCCTTTCAACTGCACTCCTTTTAGCCACAACACAATGTGTCATAGACACACGATGACTGTTTCCACAACACGGTGATGTCATTTCTCAGCTGCTGTTTTATTTTGAGACCTAGGAAGAAATTGAACTGCAATTTGCGTCACTGAATTCAGGAAAGTGTTATCATATGTACACAACATTACACAAAATCATTTATCTTCAGGGATTTGAAACAAAATAAAGTTTGCAAAATACGATGTGAAGAAAGGACAACAAAGCACACAATTCTACTTGTGTCGGCACTAGGATTTATTTTTTTTCAGTGCCACAAAATTTTGTTTCTGTGGCAATGACAGCAAGTCTTACATGGGCATGTGTGCGATGCAAGGTACTGGTGCCACGCCCACCTGCCCCCACAGGTGGTGAGTGGAACTGACAGAGGGGCCCCCCATTAATTCACACCTGCCCTCCGCCTGGAGCTCCTCCGGTCTGACGCAGGGATAATCTCAGCCAGCCCCCGTGCTCCCTTCCCTGACAGTCAGACAGTCTCCCTCCTCAGCCATTTTTTGATCAGGTTAGTCACGGGGTAGGCTGCTCCTGGCTTTCCGTTTGATTTTTTGCCAGAACATTCTCGGAGAGACTTGATGGACACAGCCAGGCTCCGGCTCATTTCGGTTGGGATTCAAATCCTCTTTTTATCAGCACACCCCATGGGTATCGGGGATTTTTGGAAGCTGTGTTTATCAGCATGGATTGAACCGAACCCCTCCCGCCCCCTCCCCCTCCCCCGCCCCCTCCCCTTCCCCTCTGCTGTGCATCCAGGACTGCAATCTGCCAGGTCCCCAAGTACACCAGAATGCAGACTGCACCTGCTGATTCAGACTACATTTAACATGAAGGACGCGATCTGATCATAACATTATGTGGTAATAAAATAAAAGAGTGAAGTGTAACATTCCTGTTACAAGCACATGTGGGATTCTTCAAATACCAATGTGGCTCTTAAAAGAACTTTAAACCTGAAGATTGATTTAGTTGCTGCATTTAACCTAGTATTTAAGCTAACAATAATAATACTACTACTACTAATAATAATAATAATAATAATGACAACAACAACAACAATAATAATAGTTTTTTTTTTTAGTAAATACAAAAAAAAAAAAATTTGGGACAGTGACACAATTTTTATTGTTTTGTTATTGTACTCCAGCACATCGGATTAGGTTTTTTTTTTTTTCAAAGAAAAAAAAAGGAAAACAATGAACATAAGGTCAAAGGGCAGACCTCTAATTTGAGGGTATTTACATCCATATTTGGTGATCCAAGTAAGAATTTTTAGTAATCAGCTGTGCTTCTAAAATAGGTGCTCTATGCATGTTTTATTTATCCAGTGTGACTGATTTAACATGTTGGTTCAAATCCATAATGCCTGTGTACAAGTGTCCACCGCAAACAGCCACATTGCTTTAATGATTATCTCATTTGCAGGATCGTGGGTGTGGCCAAATCTCTGACACACCAGCGTAAGGTACAGCTTTCCAGCAGCTGAGCCTGGCTGCACAGAAAGCCCCTTACTGCTTCAAAAGAACTGGAGGCTTCACAGTGCCAGTTACCCGCCTGTTACCCACTCTCATCACAAACATATCGCCGTAAGCATCGCAACGCAATCTACCTCTTAGCTGGCCACACTGCCATCGACATCAGCTCCACAGAGATGGCTTTGAAAGAATGACAGGACACAAATGCCCGAGCTTGTTCATCTCATGGCATGATCAATAAATTACATGAATATAATTAAAAACAGAGTAAATGACCCGATGCACTGTGATTCCTTAAATCAGTATGCTCAACAACCTGAATAGATAAACATCCTTGTAAGAGTACCTTGGGGTTTTTGATTTGCCAAGATTAGCTTTCTGATTTTTTTGTAGCCCTTGTAACCAAAGGGCATCTTAATCTATTGGCTTACTTGACCTTTTTCAAGCATGCCAATTCCTTATATGTAAGACCTTTAATAGACTGTTGATGTTAGACTCTGATATGTAAGACTGATGTCAATTAGTTTAGCTAAGTTGCTGCAGGTGTTTGGAGGGGAATAATGTTGGCATAAGTTTTTTCTGACTTCATGCAATGACATCACCCCTTGGAGTCACTATAACAGCTTGTGAATGGCCCTTGAGAGGCTGGGACCTTGTTGGTTGCATTGTGAGCTAATAGTGTATATTCAGGAGAGCTCTGATATGTGTCAGTAGGTCAGAGGTTCAATCTCCACTCTCCCCACACTGCGCTGAATTGTCATTTTGTGAATACATTTATATGACATGCTAGGCTCTCTATACGTGCATTACAGACAAGTCCTGAAAGCCCTGACACTCAAATAATGGGCACTGAAGTTTTCAGTGTCAGGATTGTGTAGGTTTTCTTTTTCCGTCTACTGAAAGACTCTCAAGACTCAACCTTCGGGAATCCAATCTAACTCCTATGCATGTCAAGTGAATATATCAGACTGTGGGAGCCTTTAATATCATTGTTATGTAGACAGGTAAGACACCTAAGATCAGATTAAGACTGAATTCTTTCACATGATGGCTGGTGGCTGTAAAGCTGTTCCTTGAGTGATTTTCACCGATCAACAACAGCAGTGCAGCCTGAAGCGGACGCGCGTGGACGCACAGCAGCCATGTAGCATTTTGTTGCTCATTCTTCCCCCCCTGCCTTCCTCCCAGCCTTTATGGTTTTTTTGGATTGATGGATGCAGTCTCCCCCTGTACGTGTGATAGCAAATGATCACCTTGTAGATGGGACAGTAACACAAGAGGCTCGGGGAAGCAATATATTGGGTTCCGCTCTCATTAAAACTACACAAAAGGGCAAAAATGTGTGGTGGCTGGGCCTCGTCCTCCCGATGCCCCTCATATTTGATTAGCGACAGAATGGCTGTCAGGCTAAAAGTCCCCTTCCCTCCCTCCTACTTCAGCAGCATGAAGAGAGATAGAGCTAGAGTAAGAGAGAGAGAGAGGGGAGGGGGGAGAGAGAGCGAGAGAGGCATTGCATTCCTATTGCATCAGTTCACAATAACAAGACTGGGAGATGTCAGGCTCAGACAGACTAATGGGTTTTGCACGCTGTCATGGAGGACGTAAATGCTTTTTCACGTTGACATTATAAAGCCTTGTCCCTGCTCGGCAACCCCACAGCATTACCATGTTAACAGCACCCCCCATTCAGTCCATGCCAATGTTATTAAAACATTGTTGTGTGTGCGTGTGTGTATGTGTGTATATATATATATATATATATATATATGTGTGTGTGTGTGTGTGTGTGTGTGTGTGCCTGTGTGTTTTCAGACACACTTTGGCACATTTGTCTGAATTTCCAGGTCTCCAAATAATTCCAATTAATGGAGAGAGATGCTTGGAGAGAGGAGGAGAAGAAAGCGTCTTTTTCCTCCTCTTTTTTCTTGTCCAATATAAAGGGGAAAAGAGAAATGTCGCAGCTCACACAAATATGACTGCTGCACAAAGGAAGTGGAAAGAGCCATAATGCTTCTGATAAATAGAACTATTACCGAAAGAGAACTTGAGAGGGGCAAGGGCGCTCTGTATAAAATCTTTATTTTCTTTTACTGCTGAATGGTTTGTCTTTATTTGACAATAATAACAGCTCTATATTTTACAGCGGCTTATCTAAAATTTTGCAGGCAGACGAGTGTTTTCCCTTTTTTGTTGTTGTTTTTGTATAGGTTGATATGTGTTTTGAGATATTTTTTTTTTGCAGAGCATGCTGTCTTACACATTTTACAGTCTCCCTCGGTGACAGACTATTGTTGCTAGGCATTGCAGCATCCATGAGGTTTCCAAGCAGTGAAGGCAGAAGCGTGTCAGTTTTTTGATAATGTACCGTGATTACTGAAACAGCGCACATTTACAGAATAGACAAAATGTTAATTAAAAAATGCTAATTTTTTTTTTCTCATATGGACAAATCTGACAGTCTAAAGGCATATTGTGATTTAAAAGCATGTGCATTTTTTATACACTGAAATGTATATTTATTCCTGAATTTATAAAAATGGAGACTGAATCAGGTGTTAGAAAACATCAATTTAAAAAAAAATCTCAATCAAAAATAACAAACTGGAAAACAATTGCTCTGCACCACAGACTACCATATAAACTGGGAATAAAACAAAAGATAAGACTGAGATAAAAGTACAGCATGTTTCTGTTTTGGATTTGGTGTAGCGTCCCTTGAGATAAATTCCTCTTGGTTCAAACAGTATTGGCTTTTGTAACTGGCCAGGGAAAAGAACAGTTTTTTTTCCTCCTAGGACCACAGTCATGTTGGGGTACAAAATCACCTAAACTGGTGAACTCTAGTGCTACTCTTTAGCCTGAAGGTGATGTAGAATCCATAATTTCTACACCTTTGAACATCAACACAGGATTCAGTGGCCATCGCTGGCTATCATTTTTGTTTTTTTGGTAAAAAAAAAAAAAAAATGAACCTGGGAAACAACATAATGGACTTTTCTCAGGTGAAATAAAACTGACTGAACTATCAAACTTTCTCCGTGCCATCAGGTCACAACAACTAAGAATGCTGCAGGCAACTATATTGTTTACGTGTCTGAATTCACACATGCAATGCCAATTTTGAATAGCTATAGCAGGCTTCTGTGGTTCCCCAAATTCAATTCAAAATGCTCGCACTGACATATCAAGCTGTGAACGGTGCAGCCCCTTCCTATCTTCATCCAATGATTACACATTCACTCCAACCAGACCTCTCTGTTCAGAATCCTTTGGCTGGGCTGTTCCATCTATTCAAGCACCTGGCAACGTCTTTGTGCTGATCCCCAATCATGGTATGACCTTCCCCAATCAGGCAGGAAGGCAGCTTCACCAGATCCACAAACCTACCTCTTCAGACCACACCTCAATATTTCTATTAAATAAGAAAATCCATCTCTGCCTTTGTCTCATAGGTCTTGAGGGTCTTGAGGTATGGACCTTGAAAGTGGCACATTCAGTGAGCTCCATATTGTTTGAGACAAGAACATTTTTTTTTGATTTGACTCCGTACTCCACAATTTTCTGATTTGTAATCACACAATTCACATGTGGTTAATGTGCATTTTCTCTGTTTTTATTGAAGGGCATTTTTATATACATTATGTTTCCCCCCCATTTCAGGGAACCATAATGTTCGGGACATATCAATGTTATGTAAATGAAAGTAGTCATGTCTGATACTTTGTGGCACATCCATTGCATGCAACGTCTGCTTGAAGTCTGTAACCCACAGACATCACCAGGTGCTGAGTAACTTCTCTGGTGATGCTCTGCCAGGCCTGTACTGCATATTCTTGCATATGTCTTGGGCTAGTTGCCTTAAGTTTTCTCTTCACCATATGAAGTGCATGTTCAGTTGGATTCAGACCAGGTTAATGACTTCAAGAATTTTCCTGTCTTTGGCCTTTGTTGCTTTAGCAGTATGTTGGGGATCATTGTCTCGCTGGAGAGTGAATTGCTGGTCAATAACTTTCCAAGAAATTTCCTTGATGCATTTAGCAGACATGATGATTCTGTCCACTTTAGAATTCATTCTGCTGCTGCTACCAGGATATGTATAAAAAATACCCTTTAACAAAAGCTGGGAATATGCACTTTAACCACATGCACATTGCTTGTTTACAAAGAGTACAGAGCAAAATCAAGAAGAAAAAAAAAGTCTTTGTTCTAAACATTATATTAACATATGGAGCTCACTATATACAATTCTTACTTTGCTTATCAGTAGCTGTACTGGTCATTCTTTACTCTGTGACTTGCATTTTTGTAAGTTTCTTTGGCTAAAAACATCTGTCATGTGACTAAACTATGGGGGTTGAAAGTTGAATGTCTCCTAGCGTAAATACTAGATCTTTTTGTGAGAAAATATTTTTTTTCTACACCAGCATTACAAAAGACACATAATAATACATAGCCGACAACTGACAGCAACTGACTCATGACGGTAGAAACAACCCTTACCTCCACAGCCTCAACCTCAAGACCAGATGTCTTCTCCTCACCCACAAACAGACCCACCAGGTCAGGCAGTATGACAAACAGTGCCTGGAAGTCATGTTTCAATGCAGCGTGCAGGAAATGTCAATCAGCAGACATGAAGCTTCAAGTGTATGACTGTGAACCATAGATCAATATGGGCCCAGGTGTGAGAAAGAAGCCTGTGGGGACTGCTCTAGGTAAAGGTATGTCTCAGTGTGATTTTGAGTTTGCCTTGTAGCTGAAACAGCCAGATGTGCCTGCCTTCGACTTAAACGCAGAGTTCCCAGCAGGATGTTGTAATCGTGACAGGAATGACCAGGAAGACATAATGACTGGCTTTCCCTTGGTGCCTTAGGATGAATTTGCTCCCTGCATTCAGAAACTCTTCATTTGTGTTATTAGCATTAGACAGCTCTTCACTGTCACTGGGCTAAAAAATGTTTCCTATTCTATAACCAATGAAGTTTTAAAACTTTTCTTACTAAGGAATCTATCAGAGAAAATAATCCACTGGGGTTCAGGTTGAAGTTGAGGTATAAGTAGTTAAAGTATACATTACAATTGAAGGGATGCATAATATGCAGTTTATGGGAGTGATGTGATGCATCTGGAGCTCCAGGTTGTATCAAGGTGTGGACTTGAATCAGGGGAGGAACAAGCCTGGAGTGCTCCGCAAACTCAGGGCGAGGGACAGGGCTTCAGTGGTCCACAACTCAGGGCATGGGAAAGGCAGAGGCCCCAGGGAAAAAGAATGAGAAGGAGAAATTTAGGCACTGTATACATTAGGAGAGTACAAATCTGGAGGCCAGAATGCACTATGGAAAGCCCCATGACACTATGCTATGGCTGCATATCTAAAGAGAGATAGAGGAGAGTTAAGAGAGGGATGCACTCAACCATGAGAGTGATTCAGGACTGACTGTACCTGGCACCCAGCAGCAAACCTGAGCAGTCACATGCAGTGGCATGTTTAGGTGCATGTTTAAAATGGCAGTGAATAGAACACATGCAATTAAGAGTCATAGATACTGGCCTGACAGGACTCCAGGAGGAACATGCTCCACTCCACCAATACCGAGAGGTGTGTACAGTCCACAACAATCAGCAGGTACTATACAATTCAAAAGTTATCAGAAATGATAAACATCTGTCTGGAGTTGACTATAGGACTGGCTAAAGAGTTCAGCCTACGCTTAAAGACAAAGAATGTGTCTGAAGCCCAAACATGCATTGGGAGGCAAGAATAATTTAACAAATGTATTATTTGGACTTTTAAAGTCAATGTATATCCCTAACACTTTCTTTTCTAAATGTTTTCTAAATTCTTTTCTATCAAACCATTTTGCAAACAAATCTCTCCCACAGTACTGTACACTCTGTCGGCCACCAGTTTTTTTTTTCACCGTCACTTTCCTCCCTCAGACGAGCTCTTGGGAGTTGCTGGCACAGGCAGACTACAGGCCTCCAGGCCGATTGCGTAAAAGTTGATCGTATGACCAGCCCTCGCCTTTTTTGGTGTCAGAGGCGCAAATGTTAACTGTTGCTGTCTATCCTTATACAGTAACCTTTCAAGCATGTCTGTCTAAATTTTCTTATTGGGAGTCCTTACTTGTTTTTTGCATTGAAGGTGGCAACCCTAGTAATTACAACAGCTGCCAATGTTGCACTTGGCTTACGCCAATCCCCTCCCTCCCTGGGCAACAGGATACAACCAGTTGTATGCCACCCTATAGGGCTGCTGAACACAGTTAGGACTGGCACGTAGGGATTCGATACCAGACCATGGGGCTTCTCTGAAAACAAGCATTTTAACAGGATTCACATGTAGAAATTAATTTTCTGAATTAAAAAGAAATAATTAAATCACTGGCATTTGGCCATTTGCAATTTTGTGTTTCAACTGAACTTCTCAGTGAATATTGACTGAAAAAATCCCCAAAATGCTGTCATTGTGTAGAAATCTTAGCATTGTCACCACCTGCTGCGTTGGAAATGTATGATAGTGGTTCATTTACTTGGTTATGCAGAATTTAATTCCAATGCCACACCCCCCAATCACCACACAGTGAGTCAAATCACATGTAGCAGTGAAACTGCAGTTCATGAGGAGTCCTGCTATGTCATTGTGCATCATTGTAAAGGGTAAATGAAGCAGGGGGGCTTGTTATTTGTTTTTGCAGATGCAACCATGTTTTATCACTGTTGTTAGTAGTGCTAAAAAGGGAAATGCAGGTGAACACTTTCAATGAAATTTCCCCTGTTTATGTGCAATTTCTGTCAGTTTTGTTGTTCTATCGAATTGATGTCAATTACCAAATACTATTTACATTTTAAAGTCTGTAGTAATACCTGCCATTACCAAAAGTAGTTTCAAATGGAGAACAAAAGCTCAGTTCAGTAAGCTAGATAGCAACATTGTTAAATTAATCCTTGTGGTCAAAAGTATTGTAGTATTTAGTATTTTGTCTTGTAAAATTATATATACATTTACAATTACACAGTATATTATTGTACGAAAGCTGTTAAAATAAAATAAAGATGTGCAACTTTAAATACATTTATTTAAAATTTAATGCCACCTCCAGGATTCAGAAGACCATCTGAAAAGAAGGATAGGTCTGACATATTATGAATGACCTTCACATTTTCTGTGTAATTGTGATGGAATTCCCCAGAAGGGAACCGGCCTAATTATGAGTACACATAAACACCATCACATCTCAGAGCGATGTTAGGCGTTTATGCAAAATATTTGGTAATGGGCAAATAAACACATTATGATCTGTTTTGCAGCTGTTATCATCGCGGTTTATATGGTAACCGTACACTCTCATGGTTAAAAATAATTTTCACAGAAAGATTTCACAACTGTATTCATACAATTCTGACAACCTGTGGTAATTTCCAGGTGGTTAATAAAGGCAATTTATCTATAATTTACATCTCTGGTGGTGTGCACCTTAATACAGAATCATACAGCGCCGTGAAAAAGTATTTGCCCCTTCCTGATTTCCTCTATTATTAAATTTTGCCACAATGAATGGTTTCAGATCTTTAGACAAAATGTAATATTAGACAAAGGGAAACAGAACAAACAAAAAAAAAAAAAACATTTTTAAAATTATTATTTCATTTATTTAATGAAAAAAGTTATTACCCATATCGCCTCTGTGAAAAGACCCCTTAGTTCCTTAATCAACAAATTAACCAAAGTTTGTTAATCGTTAATTACGTTTAGCTTATTAAACACAGCCCGGCTTGATTGTACCCAGCCCTGTTGAATCTCAACCTCACTCATATTGAACCTTACCATCAGAATGAAGTTATCACCACATAGTTTCTACAAGCACACTATGCCACAATCAAAGGAAATTCCCGAACAGGTGAGAAAAAAGTTACAAAGCCATTTCAAAGGCACTGGGACTCCACTAAACCACAGTGAGAGCCATTATCTCCAAATGGAGAACATTTGGAACAGTGGTGAACCTTCACAGGAGTTGCTGGCCTGTCAAAACTTCTCCAAGGGTGCAGAGACACCTCATTCGGGAAGTCACTAAAGATCCCAGAAGAACATCTGAAGAACTGCAGGCCCCTCTAGCCTCAGCTGAGGTCAGTGTTCATGACTCCACAATACGAAAGACTGGGCAAAAATAGGATTCATGGTGAAAGCACGTTGGAAACCACTGCTACCCATCAGAAACATCAACGCTTGTCTCACATTTTCAAAAAGGCACCTGGATGATCCCCAAGCTTTTTTGGGATACAATATTCTATGGACAGATAAATCAAAAGTGAAACTTGTTAGATGACACGGTCCCATTATGTCAGGCGAAAAGCAAATACAGCATTTCACAGCAAATACAGAAAATACAACATCATACCAACAATCTGACATGATCGTGGTAGTGTGATGGCGTGGGGATGCTTTGTTACCTCAGGACCAGGATGACTTCTCATTGCTGAAAGAACCATGGAACCATGAAACCCGAAATTTCTTAAGGAGAATATCTGGTCATATGTCGGAGAGCTGAAGCTGAAGCATAATTGGGTAATGCAGCAAAACAATAATCCGAAAGACAAAAGCAAGTCCACATCTGAATGGCTGAAAAGAAGAAACATTTTAGTTTTGAAGTGGCCTAGTAAAAGCCCAGACTTGAACCAAATAGAGATGCTGTGGCAGGACCCGAAATGAGCAGCTCATGCCAAAAACACTCCCAATTTGTCAATATTAAAACAGTTCTGCAAAGAAGAGTGGGCTAAAATTCCTCCACAGTGCTGTGACAGACTGATATAAAATTATAGGAAGTGTGCAACCAGTTATTAACTTTAAGGGGGCAATTACTTTTTCAGATGGGTGATATGGGTGTTTAATAATACTTTTCATTAAATAACTGAAATAATTTTGTCCAAAGATCTGAAACCAAATATGCAATAATAGAGGAAATCAGGAAGGGGAAATACTATTTCATAGCACTGTAGAATAGGATGGGAATAGATACGTAAGTAAAGAGGTCCTGAAAAAATGGACACGTGAGGCATGGAGGCTCTCGCTGATCCGCTGCTTATCTTTGATCACGGATTTAGACATTGATTCTCTGTGAAATGTTGACATAAAATAAGTCAAATGTATTGCTGACCTTTCAAAATTTCTGAGGGCAAAGGGGAAGTATGGCCTGGGAATTACCATGCAAATATTTCCACCTTGACATTTGAGCTCTGCAGTCAGTTTAGCATTCTTATCCGGGGATGGAGAGAAAATGTCACCTTTTTGCATTTACTTGGGGAATATGGTCAAATTAGACTTTAAGGGCGTAGATATTATCCATGTGTACTTCTCTCACTGGAGCAAATCCTTTGTTCTGCTCTATTTTTGCAGTCACCTTTACTGTCCTCCTCAGTGATTTGGGTACCTCCTTCCAGAGAACTTCACCCATGGCAAACTCAGCAAGCCTCTTGGGTCATTTAGTCAATTAGTTTCTAACACTGATGTTTCAAATTCATGCTGTAACCAACAGGGACATCCAATCTTATGTGCTTTAATTTGTCCATAACTTTGAGCAACTAGTTAAAGCCAGTTTTCTTGTATTCTTCCTCAATTTATATTTCAGATTTCAGAGACTGTCAGTGGAAATGATGGGTAAGTCATGGATAGAATAAACTATACAAACGCTAAGTTTGTTATTCAAATATAACAGCAATGCACAACAGTGGTTAAGTCACTCAAACTTAATGCAAAAGTACAGCAATGAAAAGATCCTTGGCCCCTTTAGCCATTATCTTGAAACCTATCCATATGCCTCAGAGGCTTTTACAAGCATGAGTATTTGTACCTAAAATGATTTTTATTGCGGATTAGAAATCTATTCCAAGTGAGTGAAAGGTGCACAATGTTGAAGCTGAGTCAAAACTGTTTCCTACAAATGGGTGCAAGCTTAGCTAGTGTTCTAATACAAAAACCTGTGTTTTGGATAGGTTCCATTTGTTACCTTTCCCTGGGGCATATAATGGCAGTGAAGGCCTTTGATGAAATTGTCTCACTGGCAGTATCAATACTTTCTGTTCTTTTCAGTTCTTCATTGCACTCATAAACTGAGCTACTGCGGTTTACCATAGTGAACGTTTATATGTGGTCAAAGTCTCATTTTCTGAAAGAGCAAAGAGGAAGGAAGGCAGTACATGTGTCCCAACTTCAGACACGCAGGAGTTTATTTACTAAAAGCCTTGTCATTTGACTTGCTGCCTTAGTCAGGCACAAACTGAAACATTGTAAATTGTTACGAGAGAAGGAGGCAAATAACTCACCCTAATGTGCAGTCAGTTGTAAAATGAATGAAATGTAGAAATACAATGTGTAAAGCAAGCTTGTGGTCCGTGCTGAAACATATCCTGCTTACCAAAGTTTGTTAATAACTGTCATAATATAGGGTGATATTAAAGCAGCGAGAGTGATTATGAGTCAGTTTTTCCAACTAAATGCTGCTCCATGGAAAAGTCACAGATGACTTACATCATTGCGTCTAATTAGCAGAGACTGAGACCCTCCCCTATCCTCACTTGGTAATTGCTTGACAGTAATGTTGTAGCATTGACAGTGACAGGGTGAGTCAAGCAAATTAACGGAAAGATAAACGCATCAGAAGTCTGAGGAATAAATAAGCAGAGGCCCTGTCAGGTTCACTTTCCCTTCCTGGTGGCCTTGTTCTCCTCGCGCGTGCATGAAGCTCTGATTCTGGCTACCGCGCTAATGAGTCTTACAGCACTTAAAAAATAAAAAAAAATTAGCTCAATTAGTTTAATCAGATTAGTAAATCAGTATGCAAATGGAGGATTATTAAATTAGTGGCCATGCAAACTGTCTGCTTACTATGCAATGCCTATGCATTTAAAACTAAAGACCAATGTTGCATTTTGGCTGTATATCAGACAGATAAAATGACCCAAAGTCCCTATCACTGTAACTGTCTCTGATAAATCATACCTGAAGTATGTGCATGTCTGTTTTCTATTTGTCAAAACTATGGTGGTTGAGACATCCAAAGCAACACAACATTACCACAGCAATGCAAATCAGAAAACACATTAACAAATAACAAAACACAAATACAACAACAAAAAATGAATGCAAATACGAAACAAAAGTGTGAAACAATAAAATAAATCTCTGAAGCACAATGATGAGAAAAAACACAATAACAAATTGAAAATGCAACAACATTACAGAAAAATGCTGTATTACAGAAAAACTACAACAGTTTGTTTGCGACCAAAATACCGGTTTTACAAGACGGATACTAGACATGAATGATAAAATGTAGAAACAGCCGTCTGTAAAATGAAAAACCACACACACTAATATACCCTCCATTTGTTCTATATGAAGAATTGTTCATATGCACACACGTGCACATGCAGTATCAATAGGAAGACTATGCTCATACTTATTCTGTCTATATAATAATACACCTGAATGAGCTGTCACTGTACTATCACCTACGCTACGCTAAGGGGCACAGCCCGGTTTGAATACATTTCCATCGAGCTATATTTAATCCCAGCTCGGGGCTGGAGAGGATGCTTTTGAGAGTCCGTGTTGCAGTACGTTCGAGTCCTCCGTGTGCGGGGGGGGGTTGTAAATTGGGAATGAGGTGACGCGGGCTCCAAGGCTTGTGTCAGCTACGCGGGGATCCTTTAAGTAAAAAGGAACACAAGACACAGCCGCGGCGTAGCTCTCAATTTATGGGCTAAATAAATCTTTCTTTTTCTGAGCGCGGCCCCTCTACGCCTGTGAAAAGGATAGACAACCTTGTTTCGGCAGCCCGGCGCACCTAAATGAAAGTTGAAGGCGAGGAAATGGCTTTGTGAGAATATATTGAGGCTGAGTAAATCAGGACACCCTGAGATGTGTTTTGTGCTCTTTGACGGGGTTAGGGGAGGGCACTATCTCTATAAAAAAAAAATACAATGCGGCTGGCTGGAATTCATGTGTGGAAGTCTCACTCTTGTACGTTCATTAAATCTCGCTCCCGATGCAGGTGCAACCTGCCAAACCGTGATGAGTGGCGAAGACTTTGCCGGCTTTTGTTCGTAATTGCATAATTGGATCGATTATCGCCGTAAACGAATGCATGTGACCACAAGCTCAGAGTCTGAACGGTGAAATACTGAGGGACATGTTCGTCCCGTGTTAATTCAGGTTTAAAAAATGGATCCTGTTGTTCAAAAGCCAGAACCATCTCCTCAGCCGACACAACCCCTGACGTATTGCATGTATAAAGACTGTCATGGATGCATTTGCGCAACTGTGGATGGAAGATTTCATCTTGTACTTGCAGCTTCGGTTGGTCTTTTTCGGTTAGGCTGCAGTAGCTGCCCAGCTTTTGATTTTTTGTGTATACAGCAGGGATTCATTCTCTCCGTGTCACAGAAGTGCATTTATTTTCAGTAAAGAACAAAATGGGACATAAAGAGGTTGTCACTGTATGTGGTAAAAAGGGTGCCATGCCTCTTTTTGCCCAATTTGTCAAAGAGGATCTCATTAGTAATGACATGTCATGAGGTAATTGACTTTCTATGGTCAGTTAAGCATTGTACACCCTCTGTCAATCAAAACTGCCTGAATGCAATTTAGTTCAAGCAGGCTATCCATCCTGCATTCTACCGTCATGCTGAATACTAAATCTCATTTGGTGCCAGATGAAAACATCTATGAGGGGAAGAGGCGAAACACGTCTATGGTATATATGCACTGTAGTCACTTCGTTTAACAAAAAATATATGCATGCATAAAAAACGTACACATGATTGCTTAAATTATTAAGAAGGACCATGGCAATGCGCCCTGAAGCCTGTAATGTATAACATCTGTTCTCCAACTTCAATTTAAACTCATTCCCATTATTTATTCAACATTCATTCCTAATTTTTGCTAAACAATTACATTTGTGTATGCCACACTTGCTTCCATACATTATTTAAAATTATTTAAAAGTCACACACCGAGTTACCCTGAATAGAATCTGGGCATAAATTCCTTGTGTATTTTTATTGTATCTGGGAGAAATACATTTTATTCCTAACCACGACAGACAAAGCTCCATAAGCAAATTTGGCCTCTGAGGTATTTTTGATTATGGCCATGCATGAATATGCCCTATATAAACATGGAAAAAACATAGAAACATGGAAAACCTTATAGACAGTCATGTATACTATATGATACTACAATTGTCTGAATGGCCAAAAAAAAAAAAAAAAATTAATAAATAAAACATTTAAAACAACACAGGGACCCTTGAGTACATGTTCACCAGTAATAATGCTTGTAATACTTGATCAAGTCTTGGAATAATGACTGAATGGAAAAATGAAGAGAGGCATTTTTCAGTCGAGGGACACCAGCCTACTGCTGCAGCCCCATGTCACTCTCCATATTATTGACTCTGAAAACCTCATACAGGTTCTGTCAGAGCAGGGTTCCTCCATCATCCTGACAGCAATGTCAGCACTTCAGGAGAGTTTCAGAAAAAAAAAAAAAAAAACACCAGCCTCAATAGGCAGGAGAAGTAAATACTGATCATGACCCATGCTGGTGTTGATGGGAGATTGAGTCCAGAACTAGAGATCATTGGTCTGTCCAAAGGATCATTCCATTGCCTGGATTCAAACAATATCTGACAGACACTTAAATACAGGTGTTCATCTCCATCTTAAGAATAAAAATTTGTTATTTCAGCAATAAAAAACAAACAAACAAACAAACAAACAAACAAAACACCTGCCAAACTGTGAAGGACAAAATAAAATTTTCACGTAATTGTACATCAGGGAACTTGGGAAAAGTGACACCATGAAAAAAAAACCAAACAAACAAAAAAGTTTCTACCAGATATTGCGTTTTAATACGAGTGGCTGTGTTTATTCCCCAACCCTTCAGACCACTGTGCAGTGTTTTATGCCCACGATTATGAGTTTCATCAGACATGTCAACAATGCTCCGCAGTTCCATCATCTCACAGACAGATCTGCTCCAGTCTTAGTTACAGCATGCACTGGTGACAGATGGAGGAGCGGGGGGGGAACAATTTCTGTTTAAATTTGTAGTAAATCATTTTTTTTACACGCCATATGTTAACCTGCAGGAACATTTACCATATGGTTATAAATAATGCTAATTGCTGCTCAGTATCTTGTCAGCATTATAGAACGTGTTAATACTTTTTGTCCACACTTTTAGAGGTAAATGTTACAATTTTGGGTCTATAAACTATATAAAAGTTCCAGAAAAGCCATATTTAGACATCTCATAATAGTTAGGTTATACACAGTACCTGTGCATCTGGAGTAAATAGATGAATATTTTGTGATGACTCCCATAAGGTCAAGCAGGCTTGAGTGAGAATGTCTCCTATAAGCTAATGCAAGTGCAGCCTGCAGCAGATGCCTCAAGCTAACAGCAGTTTGCTTAGTTCTTACAATACTGAGTTATGCATTCAAACCAATTTTCCATTTTTCCAGTTATTTCAATAGCAATGTGGGAAATTAAGACATTAAATATTACTATGATAATCATTTTTATTTGGAAATGTTGGAGGTTCACTTGGCTCAAAAATATAGTTAACAGTGCTTGAATGTTTGTGCCACTTCATTGATCAAGGGTGTGAGTAAATGCATGCTTGCGTGTGCGTGCCGTTCCCTGGGACAGAGGAACCCTGAGGCTAATGATGCAGCTTCCAGTTCAGTTACAGTGATCGCAAGACCTTCATACATGATGCTCATGTGCCTGTCTACATGACCCCTTGACCCTTTTGTGACCCTTAGTATGAGTGGCATCATAACTTTCAGCATAAAAGCTGGGTGACAAAGTGCCAAAATGTGTTAACGCGTCTTCTTTTTTTGCTTCGAATTTACACATCAAGGTTAAAATCAAACATGCTAAAATTCAAAGCAACACGTTTACCTGCATATGCAGAACAGAAAACACAATGCATGTATAAAAAGGGCATATATGAACCTGTGAACAGTACAGTAAAATTTGGACAAATATAAATATTTGCTTAGACAACATGGCTTCTCGGGCTAGCTATACAAATGCGCTGTTTTCCCTTGTAATTGCAAAGCCAGCAAAAAAAAAAAAAAAAAAAATGCTGCTGACAAGATAGTGACACTTCAGTAACCTAGATCCTGACAAATGGAACTGAAAATTAAGATTGTTAACTGCTCCCAAGGGGCTCAGTCAGTGAAAGTATCTTGACCCTATGGCCAGGACTTGCAGATTTGTTCCCAGGATATGACCAGGGTTGGTTTACGTCTGCTTAAAATTCCTCCTTGGAGTTACTTCATGAGCACTCACAGACTACCAGCTCTCTTCAGTAAGCACTTTGTTTAAACTGCAGTGTTATGCTTCTTGCACAAGGTGAAGCTGGCACAGTGATTGGTCATTCCAGGGGCACAAATGTTGATTCCACATTACGGAGAATAAATTGTCTGTAAAAAAAAGAAAGCAATTAACAGTATAGTAGCTGTCTCTGCTACACTGGTTAGCCTCTTTCATACACGCCCTTGTTATGGCATGGACAATCTCCCATTACCAGAGCTAGGAGCTGTGAGGACACATTTTACAGTCTGAGTGTGCCTAAATGAAAGATAAAAAATAGCTTATTCAAACCTTTAAACTGAAACGCCACTGTTCACTTTCCTGATGTGACCCTTGCACTGCTGACAGCTCTAGCTGTCTCCAATAAACTCATTAGGCATAACAGTAGCATTTCATCAAGCTAGCATGCATCTCTCCATGACAGGCCGCCTCCACACACCAATACACAGTGGATATAAGACGGATACCGACCAGTAACAGGAAAATTGGTATACAGTGAGATCTCTCCAAATTAAAGGCATACTATGCAGGATTTTTACCTATATTCTGATATAACCATGCTCAGTCTATGATGCACTGGCAATCTCTGTCTTTGTGCACATGTGCTACATCCATGCTCCTCAGCCTGTATTCTTCTAAGATGCATTTGGGATGTTTCATGGTCTGTGTGGGGGGTGGGTGTGGCTACAGAGCCTGTGCGGTGGGATCTGGTTTCAGTGGAGCATTTGAAGCTAGCTACCAACTGCAATGGTAGTGGTGAAAACGTAGAAGTAAAGCGAAAAGAAACAAGAAGTCGTCTCTGACTGAGCCGTTGTGGGTGCAGTCAGAATGTATCATAGAGGGATGGTCTTCAAGGGATGGCCAATGGGTTTCGCAAATAAATTTAATTCTAAGTGGAGCAGCTCGTGTCTATGGAACGAAAGATGTTTGACTGACAATGGTGCCTTTTTCAATATTTGGGGAGTTGAGATTTGGCAGCTGGTCCAAAGGTAGCTTATATTCCATTATATTTCATATATGATCTCAGTGATCTGTCTTGCCATCATACTACAGTTTAGACAACATGATGCAACAAGATGACAGACACAGGTTACCCTGTGATCAATGCATTACTTATTTCACCTGAAAGAGAGAAGTCATATTGAGAGTGCAATGGCTGTAACTATGCTGTACTTGAAATTATCCTGAATTTGTTAAAGTACACAAGCATCCTGTAGTGATGCTTTCTTGCTCTATGATGAAGCTCAGCGCAAGATTTGCAGATGACTAACAGCCAGGGCATTCAATAAGACTGCTGAACTCAGTAGCAGCTCTGGCTCCCCCCTCATATTCTGGCATGTCTAAAATGATAACCGATATCTAAAATTCATTTTGTGCCTTATAGAATTATCATCAATCTTTTAGAATGTCACGCATGGTTTTACTAGCCCCGTTTGCTGACGTTAATGTGTGGAATAATAGACCTCCATTCCACGGGGTCCCCTGTAATTGCCCTGCTTCACTCACCGCACATGGCATTTGCACATACAAAGTGTCACGTTTGGTCTTTATTGACATCTCCTTTGGAGAGCCCGGGCCAAGAAGCTCGGGGCACGCGCAGCGCCCCTCGTTAATATCCGTCAGGGGCGTGCGCATGCCTAGGATGTCGCCCAGGCTGCCGCTAACGAAGGAAGTCGCCTGTCGCCGCGGTCCTCAGCGGCCATACGGATGCTTTAAAAGGCCCCATTCGTCGTGCGGAGGTATTGGGTCAGTGGTTCTAGGGTGAGTCTCTGCATTTCCTCACAGTGTGGAGTCTTTTGTGATTCTACTTCCTCCCGATAATAAGCCTTTGCTGGTTGCAACCCATGACCCTAAAGGCAGATTTCTTCAGTGGTCAACGGAAAAATACCGGATGTTACCAATGGGGATGCCACATTGCTGATCACAATGCACCACTGAAATGCACTAAATCTTTGGTCAGAAGTGAGACATCTGACCAAAGTGACCACTTTATAAAAACATGTTAAGTAAAAAAGTACAGTATGTGTATATATAATACACACACAATACAAGGCCTAAATTACGAATATTTTATTCAAAATTATGGGCATGTGTTGGTCCACCCTTTGCTGCTATAACAACCTCCACTGTTCTGGGAAGGCTTTATCCTAGATGTTGGAGCACTGCTGCAGGGATTTGCTTCCATTCAGCCAGAAGAGCATTAGTGAAGTTGGGCACTGATTGGGTGATTAGGCCTGGCTCGCAGTTGGCTTTCCAACTCTTACCAAAGTTGTTCGATGAGGTTGAGGTAAAGACTCTGTGCGGGGCTCTATCCATACCATTGGCGACAAAACAAATTTCTATATGGACCTCACTGTGTGCCCGGGGGCATTGTCATGCTCAAACAGAAAAGAGCCTTCCCCAAGCCTAAATCATGAAAAAGAGACCCAGACCAGCTCCAGATACTTTTGGTCATATAGTGTGTGTGTGTGTGCACACATATTTTAGATCTTACAGAAGGAAACTGAACGTTTATTAAACACCCCCATATGTAGTAAGTAACAGTGAATTTGTTTCCAACACATTAAAACCAATTTAGTTCATTACTGTAAATGAACAGGTTTTATTATTCTGTCTTAAAGCTGGGATTGTGTCCTAATTAGAAAACAAAACATTTGGTACATATCCAAATGCATATTTACGTGTTCCAAAAATGATAGTACACATTTTCAATTTAGCAAGCGTGTTTTTTCATTCAAATTATTGTTGCCAATATGGTAGACAGGTCTTTCACCAACAGTGTATGAATTGTGACCATTGTAAGTGCAACACTGTCTAGCACTGACTGCTATACCTTAAAAGGGAAAGTGAACTGTCGCCCAGACTACCAGGAGTGAGAGGCCAAACAGATTGTATATTTGCCCTCAAATGTACACTTTTTCAATGAAGTGATGCTGGCACACCTTTCAAAAGTTCTGGGATGTGGCCGTGCCCCATATATTGAGACCTGGACAAAGAAACATACATGAAATGTGCAGTTCATTAAATAAGATGCTAACTTCATGAAATATTTTTGTGTATATTTTAAAATGGTACTGCTTGAGAAAATGTTAGTGCCAATTATTTTACATTTTCTGTACCCCCTTCAGTAAGGATCATTTTTTTGTTTGTGTCTCAGTCCCCAATGGTTTTCATCCCTGTTTCTTCTGTATTTGCAGCATAGGACTAGATCTTTTTTGTCCTCGAGGTTTTGGCTTGTCATGTAAATGGAGCCCGACAGTGTCACAGAGGTCATCTCCACAGCGTGTGTTGTCATCCACCCTTCTGCATAAGCCCTGCTGTGAAGAGGGAGAGAGTAATTGAAATAGAAATGATCTGTTTCGATCCAGCAGGATGGTGAGCTGCAGTTGATGGATGAACAACCTCTACTTGTACGTGTGTGTGCGTGTGTGTGTGTGAGTGAATATGTGCATGCAGTTCGAGATGTGTGAAAAGTCGGGTCTGGCTAAGGTTCATTTCAATCCAGTGAAGGTCCATTGACCTTTTCAACACAAATAATTCTGGAGGAAGTGGTTCCTGGTGCAATGCGTGTGGTTGAGATGCTGGGGGGGGGGCGAGGTACTTGTGGGCCCCTGCCTCAGTCCGCAGCTGTGGGTAACCAAGTGATCGAGTCAGGCGGTCTCATTAAATTAACACCGGCTAATGAACAAGGCAGTGTGGTTTGATCTTCTCAGCAGTATTCCTGAGATCTAAACAAGCGTCCCATCATCCTCTCATGTGCGAATGATCAAATGCTCTGTCTGGGACAAAATGCTTGCACTGGGAAAAACTGGAATATCACACTAGGCTGGATTATAACAGTTCTATATTAACTTAGGTCCATGTGAACTCTTTTCATGGATATACAGATAGCATACATACATTCACATACATATACATGCATAAGTAAGATGCATAATTAGCTTAATTCTAAGTGAATAAAATTTATGGTCTTCTACTTTTTATGTCTATTTTATATTTCATATTCATGAAATTTTTTAATGTTAAGATTTATGGTTGTTAACTTGCATGTTTGCTGAAATTACATATACATTTTTTTTTCCCCCAGTTGGGTCTGCTAACTTATAACTTAAAGGACCATACCAGTATTAGGATATTACAGCCCGGTTATATACATATTTTGTGACGGGGAGAGTTGCTATGAATGTAACAAGTTTTTGGATTTTTCTCAGAAAATATTTAGCCTAGCACTATTAAACTTTGATGGCATGGTGGTGCAATGAGTAGCACTGTCACCCCACAGCTAAATGGTCCTGGGTTGGAATCCCAGCCTGGGCCTTTCTGTGTGGAGTGTGCATGTTCTCCCCATGAGTTTCCTCTGGGTACTCCAGTTTCCTCCTACAGTCCAAAGACATGCAGGTTAGCCTAACTGGAGACTCTAAATTGCCCCAAGGTATGAGTGTGTGAGTGAATGGTTTGTGTGCCCTGTGTTATATTAACAATCTGTCCAGGGTGTATTCATGCCTCTTGCCCAATGCTCTAGCACCCACTATGACCCTGACTAGGAAAATGGATGGATGGACTATGAAACTTTAAACAACACTCGGTGGAGTAGGCTCGTGAGTCCAAGGTAGTGATTTCTGCCCTTCCAACCTCTTGAGGGCTGACTGCTAGACTCTGCTCTGTTATTTCTTATTGGATTCAGACAATGAGTGACAATGGATCGGCCAATCAAATCTAGATCTGTAGTGATTAGAACATTCCCAGGTCACCTACTTCATTTCAGCAACCCCTATTTGATGTCATTAGGTTTGTGCCAGTAACAGTTGTTTAGACAGGTAGCTACATAGCTACAGTGTTCAAAGACTGTAAAGCTCTGTTTCATAGAGTTCTTTGTTCTGCCTACATAATGTTTGGGACAAACAAATTTTTTTATTTGGCTCTGTAACTCACATGTGGTTAAAGTGCAGGTTTTATAACAGGATATTTTATTAATTATGTTTTACCATGTAGAAATGACATTACTTTTTATACATATTCCCCCATTGCAGGGTGCCATAATGTATAAAAAGAAAGAAAGCACTGGTGTGCTCAGTAATCGCAAAGGGCCTGATTGGCTAATGGAAGACCTGCGGTTGATCACCAAAGAATTCCCAGCATAATGAAGAAAAACTTCAAAACACCTGTTAACCTGATCGGACACACTCTTCAGGAGGTAAGCGTGGATGTGTCAGTGACTACTGTCCACAGAAGACTGCAGGAACAAAACTGCAGGGGCTACACTGCAAGATACAATCCAATAGGTAGCCACAAAATCAGGATGGCCTGGTTACAGTTTGTTAAAAAGTACCTACATGAGGCTGCAGAGTTCTGGAAAATGGTTGTGGACACATGAGAACAAGATTCACTTGTATCAGAGTGATGGCAAGAGCAAAATGTGCCTCCAACAGCGTGTAGAGAAACACCTCATCTGCTCAAGTTCAACCAAATGTTTTCAAACTCATTGGACGGTGCTACATCCTACAGCAAGACGATGATCCCAAACATGCTGCTAAAGCAACAAAGGAGTTTTTCAAATCCCAAAACTGGAAAATTCTTTACTGGTTAAGTCATTCATCCAATCTAAATCCAATTGAACATGCGTTTCATATACTGAAGAGAATACCTAAGGCAACTAGCCCCCAAAACACATTTTTGTGGTTAGGGGTGTGGTATTTATTAAGTTAACGTACTGTAGTTGTGTAGGCTAGATTCTAATGACACATCCAACTGGATTCACAATACTGGTCCCTAAATGCAGTTTTCATGCAACAGCATGTCAATTTGCAATTGAAAATCTAGATTTATAAATGTATGATGCCTGTCTGTTATGATATTATTGTTACATAACCATATTATAAATATTTGGTTGTGAATAAGCTTATATAAGCAATATTGCTCTGATTACAGTTGCTGATTGGATGTCTCCTGTGGCATCATGGAATGTCCCTCAATGGGAGGTGCTAAGTACAATCTTCTAAGTGTAATAACCATATCCTGGTTCAAGTAGATAAGTCAAGAAATAATGGCCTTTATGAAAAGTAGTGAGACAGGCTATTTGAACATACTTTACACTGTGCAGTGCCCATTATTTTAGCTGGATTAAAAATAAAATAAAAAATCTGTTCGTTGCAATTTAAGCACCATCAGTGCTATTGGCCTATTAGTTGCTGTAGTAGAACCTAATTGTGATTGAGTAGCAGTAACCTGATTTACAAACATAAAACAAGTTACATATATGCGTCTCTGTCATTTGCTCGGTGTCTTCCTCAGGGGTAAACATGAAATGATTAACACCAATGGCCTGGTCTGACATGCCGTAAATTGTTTTAATGCTTTATTTGTTCATAAACACATTGATGTTAAATGCCGGTGAGCTGTGGCCCAATGGACATGCTCCATTAAACGTTTAAAGCCCTGGACAGCAAATCTGGCAGTATATGTGTGCCAGCAGCATGTCAATTCATTATATAGAGAGATTATGTGTGTGTGTGTGTGTGTGTGTGTGTGAGAGAGAGAGAGAGAGAGAGAGAGCTGCCCATTGCCTTCTTCCTGTAAGCCTCCAGATAGAAGATTGAAATCAGCTCATAATTACATAACCACTATAATCTACCTGTCGTTGGCAATATATTACAATATATTTGACGTATGGTCAAATATATTGATATGGTGTGTACATGTATGTATAAACATAATAATAATAACAATAATAATAATAATAATAATAATAATAATAATATGGCAAGCCCTATTGTGAAATTTGAATTTGAATTGTCCGTCTCAGTTGTCCATGAATTCACAGATCAACCCTTGTTATGGATTGGGGGTTGTTCACAGGTAAGGTGTACACATCAAATAAATACATTATTTATAGCCTGGTAATAGTCAGCTTTTAATAAATGTCAATGTATGCAACTTACACCTTTAAAGGGACACGACTTGATAACCTTTGAAGGGCATTGGGGATTGTGGTGGTGATGATGTCAAAAGGAAAATTGATATGAGAATCCATAGATTTGGGGGGAGGTTCCAAGAAAATGTTCTGTTGTTACTGACAGCTTAAGTCAATGCTCTCAGCAAATTACAACCTTTGTTGCTTGCAATTAGTCTTTAGATTACTGGCACATATCTGTCCCTCCTATGTTGAACATTCAGTTGAGAAGCACAACTAAGCATACCATGGGATGTGCTTCTTACACTGTTGTTTAAATAACATTCCCGACACCCTGATGGAAAGCAGTCAAATAAGCTACATATATGAATAGAGAATGGGTCCATGAAAATTACATCAGTGTTGCATATATATACTCATATACAGTGAGCTCCATATTGTTTGGAACAAAGACATATGTCTGTGACCCACAGACATTACCAGGTGCTGTGTATATTCTCTGGTGATACTCTGCCAGGCCTGTACTGCAGCCATCATCTGCTTCTGCTTGTTTTGGGGGCTAGTTGCCTTATGCTTTCTTATCAGCACATGAAATGCATGTTCAATTGGATTCAGATTGGGTGACTGACTTGGCCAGTCATGAATTTTGCTTTGAAAAAGTCATTTAACGTCCATTACTTGCTGTAGGATGATGCGCTGTCCAATGTGTTTGGAAGCATTTGGTTGAACTGGTACAGATGAGATGCTTCTGTACACTTCATAACTCATTCAGCAGCTATCACCAGCTACATCACCAGTGAAGACAAGTGAGCCAGTACCTGTGGCAGCTGTACATGCCCAAACAATAACACCTCCCACCACTGTGTTGCACAGAGGCATACTGCTTTCCCTAATCTATGACTGTAACAGAAGGCGAAAATGAGGATATAATAATCAGATTTCTCAGATTTCTCCCAAGATGTTATTTTGTGGGATGTACAGAGTTGGTTTCACTATTTTCTAAAATCTTGTTCGAATGAACCTCATAAATAAGACAAATCTTCTGAATTTTCTTGTCAGAATTGTAATAAGCCATTGCTTAAACATTTATTATGAGCCAGTTAAAATTTTCCATTAAACTTGTAGGTAAACAGATTAAACCTATAACTAGGAAATAATGACAACAGTATCTTGAAGTTTTATTCAACAAAATAAAACCAGGGAAGATCATAACAATGCCAGTGATCCCATTCACAGCAGTATAATGACTTGGTCTGAAGTGTTGCTTAAACACAATTAAAAAATAAAAAAGGCATTATTCCATCATTAATTCATACCTTACTTAACTAAACTGAACTGAGCAATTTCCTTTAGAGGGGGAAAAACAGGCAGTTGTCACTTGCACACATTGCTGGCGACTTTCACCTTGGCTATTGTTTTGTCTCTGGAGATAACATGACCCACATATTTGAACTTTATTTTTAGGCTACCTAACGATATGCACTCCAGACAAAACAATAACATGGCTTGTTGTTTATCTGTCTCTTTGATATTGAGCACTACCAGACGATGTTAAATTAGCTTGGGAGGAGATACCTAATGCAATTAATGCATGTAGCTTGCAAATACAGTACTGAGACAAATTATGGAAACATTATGTAGTTTAGTTCCCTAAACCTTTCTTGCTGTGCCCTTACTTCTGATGTTGTTTCTCAGAGCGAATTCCTTCTGTAAAATGTATTCAAAGCAGTGATCATCAGTCATTTTAAAATGAAGGGTACAAAAAAAAAATGTTTTCTATGCGTGAATATTTTCATTTTATATAGAAAAATACAGGGGGAAAAAATGCATGTTCAAGTTGATTATAAAATCTCAAACAGTAAGACACATGAGACTGCTCAGTTATGTTGATATGAACTAGTATGTATACAGTACAGACCAAAAGTATTACGCCACCTGTAATTAAAAAAAAAATTAAAAAAAAATAGGTAGAGAAGAATTCAGTTAATATATGCACACTTATTGAATAATAACCCAAGGTACAAATATTTGTTTGTTATATTCCAGGTTGAAATGGGAAAAACAAAAGTTTAAACTTTATTATTTGGTTTGTCATTCAATAAATTCACATATATTAACTGAAGTCTTCTCCACCAATGGTAAAAAAAAATGGTTTTCACCCTTTTTGAAAGAAAAAAAAGGGAATACACTGAGACACAGCAACAGAACAAAAACAGTCTTTAAGGTTGTATTACAAAATTCAGGAGACTGGCAGGCATAAAAGGGCTTCATTGTTGGTTGTTTTTAACCTTCTGTGTCTTACTATGATATGAGACAAAAAAAAAAACTGCAAAATATTAAATATTTAACAAAAACTTTGACAAACTGACTTGAAAAACATGGCAAGTGACCCCACATTTAACTCAGTTAACTTTTGTTAAGAAACTGTTAATTTCACATTGATATTTACACCAAACACACTTTGTAGTACTGATTACTCTGTTTACTGGGGAAATGTATGAACACTGATTGTTCAGATATGTTCTTTAATTGTATACTTTTTCTTGCTAGCATACTAGACATAATTTGTGCACATAATCATCAGTTGTAAAATGGCCATTCCCACCATTATGGGAAGATGTTCCCATTTTATAGATCATTCTTTCTAACAGTACTTGGCTATTGGATAGCTGTGGGAGCTATGAAAGGATGTTACTCGCATGTAAATAATTTAAATGTGCCATTACTATGATGTTCCATATGATATACAAGAACTTAAACACAGCTGAATAACACACACCTTTAAAAGAAAGGCCTAGTATAAAAATGTATTTTCTCTTTAATGTTTTGCATGGACAGTATCTGACCAATGCCACTACCCCATTATCAAAACCACTGTAGGAGGTTTTTGAAATAAATAACTAACCCTGGCCCAAAATAAAATAATATGTACATTGTTTTATATTATGTATAAATTTAAATGTATAATGGACAATAGTCAGAGTTAGGATTGTGGGTAAGGGTTGTCCATGAGTTAGTTGTAAAAATTTATAACTGCATTAACTCGTGCTTAACTGCATGAGAGAGAAAGAGAGAGAGAGAGATAGAGAGAGAGAGAGCTAGAGAGAGTTAAAAATAGGAGTAGGCAGGAAGCTAGGCCCTGAAGGATGATGTGCGAACCACGTCTGCACTGCACTAGAGAAGCTTTCACTCCAACAGTGCAAATCAGCATCTGAAGACAAATAGTCTATCTCATAAATTAACCACCGCCTTCAGTTTGTAACGGTCTGTTGCACCACAGCAGAATCGCTTCCTCTTCACATGACAAGCAGATATTAAAAATAAACACAGCGGGGAAAAAAATCCCTTGAGTAGAGCGGAGAACATTACACTAGGGAAAGAAGCTGCTTTAAAAATGTAATAACAATGACATGAACCCTTTTAAGGTAATGCAGACAATAGACCGGCGAAGAATTTTGGTAGTCAACTTTGTAGTGGTTGTGACGTGTTCCAAAAAGTTCCAAAAAGCATGACAAGAAAACGGGCTCATTGCTCATCACTTGACATTGCAGATTATATCTCCCTTGATTATTGCCCTTGACATCTTTTAGAACTCTGTGAACATGTAACCATTTCACAGTACTGATAAACAATAGATTTAGGGTGAAATTATTAAACCATCAACTGTCAGTTGGTGAGTTTGTAGGCCACTCAGAAGCCTCTAGTGAAAAACCTAAAACAAAACTTGTGTATGGTTGTTATCATTCATGGTCACTTGCTGCAGCTAACTGTCACATCATTCATCATTTATCAGCTATGACTACTTTACTAGTTGACTACTTTACTAACAAGTAGTGTATTTTTGATAATCTGACATGAGCCGTTTCTAAACTCAGGGACTATAAGGAGTCCAAAGTACAACTGAGTAGAGGTGACTAATTGTAGAAGTTGTGCATGACTTGTGGCTGGTGGGCTAATGCTATACTTCTAATAGCTTCTCTGTTTCATGGCGTGCCCTTTAATTACTCCAACAAAGTCAATGATTTCCTTTTCTCTGTGATCCATTCTTGTCTTCAAATTTTGGTTGCTAGGTTCACTTGGGATTGGATGACATTGCGACCAAAAAAAAAAAACTACTAATAAAAAATAACTAAACAAAAGAAGGTTTGTCATAATTTGCTTGTAAGCCGCAATGTGTCAGCGTCTGTTTGGAGTACAGGGAGGGGTAAAAGGACTGGATGGCAGGTTTGCAGAGAAAATAAGGACACAAGTCGTTTTATTCTTTTTTAAACAATTTAATCCGCAGATGTACATATAAGAAGACAGAAGAGGCTCACAGCTTCAGGAGAAATGATTTATGAGGGGATGCTGGTTGTTTGTTTACAAGACACTTTCCCTCTGAAACATAAAGAGCAGTTCTGTCTCCTAAATTATCACATTTTATTTATTCACAGACCACCTTATCTAGGCCAACAAACAATGCTTACATAACCATCTATTTACACTGACATTTTCTTTTCTTTTTTTTAAGAGGAGCAGCTGAGGTAAAGTGACATGTTCAAGAATAGAATAGCCTTTTAATGGAGAGATATACGAGCACTTAATGCATTTAATCCATCTGTCCTATGTTGAAAACAAATGTGAAAAATAAGAAGCAGTCTTGATAACATGCTGGATATACCTATAGGACAGGTTCAGTGCAGTTTCCAAAAATCAAAGCAATAGATGAGGAACTGTGTTGATTTATTAATATTCCTGTGGTTTACTGTTTAAAAAAAATATGCATAGAAGTGAATAAGCCTTTGGATAAACTTTTGATACATGTAACCAATATACAGCACAGCATATGTTAAAAAGATCATGAATAAATAAGTGAACACATAAACAAACATGGATTAAAAAATAGAAAAATAGCCAACTGAATTAGCACAAATAAACTAGCTAACATGAATATATATATATATATACTGACACCTGATTTTTTATTTGCTGCAGTAAATTAGGTTTTTTTTTCTCAATATGGCCCATCAAAGCATGTGATGTGCTACTTTCTTCATTCCCAGAAGTCTGCATATAATTTGCATTTAATCCAAACAGCAAATTAAAATAGCTATTGATTGAAGCATTCAAGTGCTCATTCCTTCTCACAGTTTGACACACGTCTTCCGTCCAGACTACGAGAGGGAAAAGCCATGTTTCCGAGGTCCAGCTGCAGTGCCGCAGTCAGAGATGGAGGCCTAATTTGTAATATTGGGCACACTGAGAGGTGCTCACATACTGTGGGGAACTGCTGGATCTGGAGGTGCAGTTGCATAGCAACTGGAGGGTAGTGATAATCAAAAGAAACATGCACATTTGGGTTTGAGAACCGGATGTCTAGAGAGCAGACCATTTTGGAGCACTGCCAGGAATTCTATATATTATTTATTATTGTTTTTGTATTATTTTCTTCTTGGAGACGAGAGAGAAAGCTGCTGTGTCTGTTTGCACAAAGACCATTGTTAGGCATATGTTCATCTGAAGACTTAGATTCTCATTATCTTGAAAAAGTAGATGAATATCAGGAATCAAAATGAATGGGTTATTATTACCAAGGAACATGGACAGATCTTTCCCGCATGTAATCAAACCTTAAAGGATTTCATGCCCATTTGAGACATGGTGGTCGCATGTTATTAAACAGATCACAATACAATAGAAATTAGCATTTGAAATACCAGCCGTGTTTACATAAGGCAATAATAATGCATTTGCGGCAACAGAATCAAGTACGCTGTGCAGATAAGCATTTCTTCTGAAATTAAAAGAGTGCAATTTTTCTACTGAATCTATTAACATTTTATGAGCAAAATCAGACAGAAGCGATCTCCTCTGCATAAAAGATAGCTGGGTTTAATAACATTGCGTGACAGGAAGTCCCTCTCGCCCTCAGAATATGAACCGGGCAGTGTGGAAGCTGCATGAGTTTAATGTAATGGTGCTCTGTAGAGACTCCTGGTCTGCTGTTCCCCCTTGCGCCACCTTTCTGAGGTCACAATGCTCCCATAAATAATATAGGAACAACAGTAATAAACCACAGATGGTATGATGCATTTTTGAATATGTTGATTATCATCTGCACCAAAAATGCTACGGTATTGCGAATGATTTTATGAATTCATCACAAATGGATGCAATATAATATAATAGTGACATAACAGGTCACTTGTGACACTGGTAAAATTGCAATTTCAAAAAGCTGGGCCTCTGGCATATAGAACAGTTCAAATGTGTTCTCTTCTGCCATATATTGTTTGGTGATTCATAATCGTTTGATAGTTAAAAATTCTTGGGGTCTGTATTTTTTCTTTTTTTCTTTGTGCGCTAAAAAACTAACATTTCTTGCTGTGAGTATTTATTTTTTAATACATGGTTCCTTGTTGTTCTGTAAAATGTTTGATCAACTCGAGGGTATAATTACCCATTGCTCAATGAGTTCTTAGAGAGCTTTAAGCTGCTTATGAGAATTGGATTTCATTCAATCTTGAGACTGAAGAAGACTGCCATCTTGATGGTCAACCAGGGCAAAGATGCACTTACAACAGCATTTGCATATGGTGGCTGTTTAGTGACATCCCAACCCACAATCATTCCTTGAGACAAATTTTCAGCAAAGGAAAAGATTCAGCAAAGGCAAAGCCAAGGCAAAGCTTAAAGCTTGCTTATAACTCATAGGACAACAGGCACTTGTACCCTAGAGTTCTGGTTCTTTATTAGCTTTGCTTTAAGCTGCATATGTGAACCCAATCCCCCACACCCTGTCATCAGCATCGGCCCCCTGATGCAGAAAAACAAACAGTGCAAGTTATGGCCAATCAAGTTGGGCTCCCCTCTTTTTCCGGCAGACCAGACAAACCGAAGAGCCATAACCACCCCCAGAGCTTGGGTCATGTGAAGCAGCTATAGTGAATACCCATGCCATGAGATGGTCAATATATCATTGCGCTTCAAAACTTCTTATGCGACCGATGGTGTCATCGCATCTAGCAGATAAAACTGTACAATGGCGCACAGTGAACTCCAGTACACCGCTGTACAAATGTTGTTCACACTTACCCCCAGAAAAGGTGCCTGAGATGCTGCTAAGCCTCGATTTAGAGTGGCTGGGACCTCCACCGGAGCGGACAAGCCCATACTCTCGTATGCCGAGTTAATCGCACCAGTGAGCCAGGGGAAACCATAACAGTGTGATGTAACAACTTTCCTTTAGGCAGCAACAGGATAACACACAAAACAGCTGATCTGACTGTTAGTGTTGAGCGACTGTTAGTCTTTTTCGAGTTCAGTTCGATATCGACAGTTTCCAATTTAGGTTTTACTTTTTTTTTTTAATTTTTTTTTTTTATATGAATGTACCATCAAGTAATGACAATTTAAATTATTTTTGAAGTTTTAAAATTGAAACGTTAACCCTTTAAGTCACACCAGCCCCTGGGTTTCATTTTCAACAATGACATTTTCAGTCAATCTGGTCATACCAGACACTGTTTGAAAGTGTTACAACTCACGGTTCTAAAATTATAAACTATTTTATGATGCCAATGTTTCAGTGACAACGGTTCCTTATTTTGTAACATGTGGGGTGGCAAAACAAACTTGGGGGTCCTCACCTTCTTCGCATTTTGGAAATCTACAGATGACACACATCATGAAAAAGGAGCTCTGCTTGTCACTGCAAGAATCCAGCAAACTTCATAGTCATTTTTAATCCCAGAAACTCAAAGAAACGTTGATAGTCTATTGTTTACTTAAAATTATCATTGTTGTCCATTTCACTGTTGCATGCACGCCAAAATTATCTTATCTCTGGTTTGTACAGTGGTGGTAAAAGTACTCAAATATCATACTTTAGTTAAAGTAAAGTTACAACTATTAAATAATAAAACAGCATTGTCATGAGGAGGGGGCTTAAATGCCACCAGGTCCGAAACACATAAGCAAAAGGACATGTAATAATCTTAGGGTTAAACACAGGATATGGTCGCAGCACAACTGTCAGATGGTAAATGGACTGCATTTATCTAGAGCTTTTATCCAAAGCTCTTTACAATTGATGCCACTCATTCACCCATTCACACACACACAACAACGGTGAAAGGCTGCCATGCAAGGTACCAATCAGCTCATTGGGAGCAATTAGTGGTTAAGTGTCTTGCTCAGGGACACTTTGACACGCCCAGGGTGGGGGATCGAACTGGAAACTCTCCGACTGCCCGACAACCGCTCTTACCTCCTAGCTATGTCACCCCAGATAAGGGATGCTCTCCAGTGGTTTGCAAGTTACAAAGTTTTCAATACCACCTTTATGAGGAATGTGAATTTCATTCACCTGAGCCAAAGTTGGCTGAGCAGTCTCATGTGAAACAATCCCAATGGGACTACAGCGATTGCTGCTACCATTAGTCCCAACGGGCACATAATCGTGATCCAACTGATGCAGTAACCTGGGAGAAACTGCTAGCGCAGGCTCGCAGGGAAGCAGTTCTCTCCTGATGCTTAGGCATTGAACAGGCTGGCTCAGGGTGAGAAGACGTTTGTTGTGATAGATGGTGAACTGCAGTTCTTTGATGTGGGATGCCAGCATCTTGATGTGTTTGACAGCTAACCCCTGAGAAGGTGCTAAAATGAGCCAGTCATTTAGATATGTTAAAACATACATGTCTTTCTGAAGTAATAGGGCACGTACCACCATCTTAAACGTGCTGGGAACTAGGGACAGCCTGAACAGGAGTTCGAGGAGAAACGAAGGTGGTGCCAATGGCACTGTACAATGTTCAAATGGGAGTAAGCATCTTTTTCGATTGACAAGCATTAACTAGTCCCCACTAGTGGCTGATTATGCTCAATCCACATTTGTGTCTTAGCATCTGAAAACATTGTTTCACTAAATAATGAGTCACTGCCCTCAGATGTGATATTAAACTCATGCCACCATCTTTTGTCGGGATAAGGAAATTGAGGGAATAAAAACGTATCATTTCATCAGGTTTGGGAGGCCACTGAGTGCTGATGCCAGATTTGTGGTAGAGGGCAAGGAGAATGCTTGTTCAACATTGTTAAGAGTGTGCTTTGTGATAGGGGGGCCGATTTTACTCTTGAGCAGCCACCAACAATGTTTGTGATACAACCACACAGGACTCTTGTTCACTCACTCAGGATGCTGCATCTGCACTCCTCTGACACAAGTCAGGAATGCTTCTGAGCATTGCGTTGGGGAAAATGAGCTCTGGGTGTAGCAGCGTTGAACGGCCTCGCCCAAGCCTTCCCACTAGCAATGGTAACATCTCCTTGACTCCTGTGCTGCTCTTCAAATGAGCGCCGGGATGACATCATCAGAGGGCGAGGACTTTTAGCCCTAGCACGATGATCCTGGTGTCTTGCCTCTGTGGCGAGAGGCAGGTGCTTCAGCAGGGTGGGCCACACCAAATCCAGTCATTAAAACCTCACCATCACCAGCTGGACTGAAAAGACTATCAAGGGAAACTGGAGTATCTTGGAGGGGGACCTTGCCCGTTTCAGGAAGCGTGGAGCTGCTGGGCCTTAAGTACCTGCAAGATGCCACACTCCAGCCCACAGTGTGTCCAAAGTCCTGTGCTGTCACCTGAGTGAGTTACAGGACAGTGCCCGTGTTCTTCCTAATCTCCATGGACACGTCACCTGGGAGGGAGGGAACGAGGGATCATTGAAATGCCTCTGCTCTGTTGCCAGATAGCCAGGTTGTTCGTTGCATCAGCCCCTTGGGACCCACATCAAGGCATTTGGTATCTGTCGGGCCAAGTGGGAAGAATTGGTTTCCTGGCTGTAGGGGCAAGGAGATAAGTAATCAGAGTCCTCGAGCTATGGAACCCCTTCAGTGAAATGCACATAAGAAACCACCAGCACCTTAGTTGAAAAACAAGCACTTTTTCCCTGCAGTCTCATCTACATAACCTGCAACTATACCCCCCCAATCTGGTAGTTCATAAAAATGTTCTTTCACCAGCAAAATGTGTATTGCATCATAGCAACTAGATAAAACCAATAATAGCCCAAAGGTATGCCAATACAGTGCTGAAAAACACTGCTCCCCGAATAAAGCAAGAAGAATTTCAGTTGAATTATACTATGTCTTTCTACTATCAATATTTGCAACTAAATATGGAATAGATGTACAATCTTACCATTGGTTTTACACTTAAAGATGTCTCTTTCAGTGGTCCTTTTTTGTCTTGAACAAGTCACTTGAAAAATAAATATGCACATGTGGTATGTAGTTACAACAGCCATGCGCAAAACCCCACTTTCATTTTATGCCAGTGCAACTCCTTTCACTTTGTTCTGATCTGATTGATAAATCAGCTTCCAACAGTGCATGGTATGTTTCACTTGAATTTTATTGCAAAGAGCGAGAGCCTCACGTATCTGCATGAGAGGTTGCTTCAGTGTTGTGCATTCAACTGTTACATTACCTATCACTCAGACACCAAGCAAATGTTTCATGTCAAATTAAAAAAGTTTAGTCATACAGTTTTGACCTGTGTAAATAAAATATACTGTAAAGCCCATTCAAACTTTTAGCCTATAACAATTCTATATACAGTATGTGGGTTGATTTTATTCCTTCTACACAGATTCATGTTTAACTCTGACCTACTATTGGACTTTATTTGGTACACTAACAAGTCAAAACTACTTCTTCATCTCATGCACAATTTCATTTAAATTTAATTCATAAATTAAGTCAATAAATGGAGCATATACAACTCATGTATTGAGAGAGGTTTCCCATAAGATGCCCTTCACCTGATGAAATCCTAAATCTGAGAATTTTCTGCTGGAGGAAAAACCAGAACAGGTATCCTGGAATGAGAAACAAGGAAACCAGATTTAGCAGACCTCTCCAAAACAAAATTCCAACATGTTTTCAGCACTGAAATTGCTGTAGTCTCTGGTTTGCTTTCTGAGGCTTTCCAGTTTCCCCCTGATTAGGTAGTGCTTGTCACCTCATGGGATGACATGGGGGGGCATTCAGATCTGCCCTGTTTCTCAACATCCCTGAAAGGCATTTCAGAGAGCATCCATGTTTGATAGGTGTGAGATAATTTATGAGGTCATTAAATTGCGATTGCATCCTGCTTGTCTGCCAGCAGTCTGCTAGTCGTTCGTCAATCCGTTCCCCTGTTTGCTGATCTCATGATGAAGCCTTATACTGATGACTCTCTCAGGCACGCGTGATGAGCCAGACAGGGCGCTCTGTCAGTGGGGATACATATTTAATGATCTTTCCTGATATATCGCCATGAGAGGACTGTCTAATTGACAGTTTATTGCACAAGCCGGTGTGAAGGGTATTGGTCTCCTTAGCTCCCTTGTGTCTCACAGTCCACAGTCCACCTTACTGCAGGGAGACTAGTGTAATGAAAATGTCAATATATTATCAAATCTGTGTCAAAAAAATACTATATATATATATATATATATATATATATACATACACAGTATATATATGTTTTATCTTGTTGTATTCATAGTTTTTCCTGATGTCATTCTGGTACTAAATCATCAGATTGGAAAATCTTATTGTTGAGGCTGGTTTCTCATCCTTGAAGTAAAAATAGCCCAACTCACAACCAAGGCTACAGAGAAGAAAGTTGAATAATGGACACACTAAAGGAAGCAGTGTACAGCTTCCAAGCCAGTCGCTGATTGACATGGCTGAAAAGGGCAGTGGGGCTGAAGCCAATTTCATGCTAATGTCTCAGTGCTGCCTTCCCTCCACAAAGGCTAATGGTACTTTCTCATCCATTAATAGACGACGGATGAAAAAATAATAATAACAGCACCCCCTACACACACACGCACATACGGACACATACACATAACAGTCTGAACATACTGGAGCATTTGTCATGTGGACAATGTCTTCATAGGGAAAAAAAAAAAAACTTCTCATGTGTCTTAAAGTTCATTTTCAGATGGAATAATATTCCTTGATTTTGAACAGTAAGTAATAAATAATAAGAAATGTATTTCATTTAATTAAAAGATTTACGTATGCATGCACCCAACCATGTCATGGTGGTTAAAGTAGCGCCTGAACAGCCGATGCACAACAAGACGTGTTCCACAGACTGTGGAGTGGCCAACTCTGGAGCCATATATGAGGCTTCTCTCCCCTTTCATAGCACTTTCTGAGCAGTGATCCCCTTTTCTCTGTCTGATATAACATATTAACTTATAATACAATTACATCTCAATTCAGTAAGATCAGTACTGTAGTGTCCAAAATCAGTCTGCGCCACTGATGCTGACCAATCACCTTGACAGCAGTGGTGGACATGAGGCAGACCACATCGATCGATCTTTTGACTCTCGCAAGCACACTGTGTCTTTAGCCAGGGCACCAGTTTGTTCACAGTCTGCTCTCTGCAGCGTATAGCTTTAGTGCACTAAACGTGCGTCTTTTAGCTATTGATTCAAATTCTGAGCGCCTATTTGGTTTTCAGTGACAGCATTATATGAATTGTGTGAAATGGTCCATACTTCGCATTTCACATCAATTTCATTGACTGAAGAGGACACATAGGATGTTCAAGGAATGTTGTATACACTCAGCTGGAGGTAGTTACTGGAATTATTTCAAACAATGTTCTGACTGGTCAACAAGCAAACAAATGCATTGTATAAAAGGCTTTGGACATATTGAGCTACACGTTGCTTGCTCGTTGCTTTTCCTGCACCCACGTTCTTGTTCTTGCAGCTTTTCAATTTTCACGGATGCACGATGGCCCTGTGAAACAGAATGAAATAATCCACAGATTGAATACACAGCAACCAAGAAAATTAAGCTGTGGCATAGTGCAAAGTGGTATGTCCAAATGTGAGATGTCACGACCCTCTACTAAAAAGCATCCATCGTATGAATGGTGCAAGAGACATCAGGCTGGGTGGCAAAAACAAGTACCTCAATCAAGTGGTCAAAGGGCTGCAATTTCTACCTCCCAATTAAATTAAACTCGATGCAAGTAAACTGTTTTCACAAGCACATTATTATTACTGGTGATAGCTTTGCGGTTTCCCTTATTCAAGGTGACTGGCACTGAATGCATTTTTTATGTGTTTCATACTTATTTATTCAGTGGTTACTGTAGTTTCTAAAGGATTTCGCATTAAGTACTTTGCTCAAGTACCACAACTGACAGGAGAGTTTTCAAAAGTTAAAATAATAATTATGGTAATGATAATAATATGCCGATAAGTTCTGCGAAAGTTCAGATCTTGATAGAGTATTTTTATTTTAATTTATTTTATTTTTTTAACCCCTGTCCCTTTAGGGGCTCCGTAATGTGTCACCTCTTACGGAAAAAAACAACAACAAAAAACAAAAAAAAACAAAACTGTACAACACGTTCTTGCAAATAGGTAGCACAACACCAATGCATGAAGTATGTGTAGTATGGAGCAGAATTTTTATATTTGACCTTATCTTCTGTGTTATTAAGCCTAAATCGCAAATGCACTTCATATTTCTTACATGGCTTCATTAAACGTGTTGCTAAGTAACTGGCGGTGAGATTGTTCCACATAATGTCAACTTTGGCAATTCTGTGTGCAGGTTTCTGTGAAAGTGTGTGTGTGTTTGTGTGTGTGTGCGTGTGTTTCGTGTGTGTGCGTATGTGTGTGTGTGCAGGGGGGCGGCAATGCTCCAGAATAAAAGATTGCACAGTTTTGTTTTAGACAGGCACAGAACAGAACTCAGTTTCAGGGTCCCTGAAGGAATCATACCTGTAAACAGGTCTCGGCCTCGGTGGTAGCCCCTTTCAGTAAGGCTGAGGTGGGGATTACGAAACCTCCAGAGGGGCTCCACGGGGATGTAATCCAAAGTATTATTTTTTTCCCTCTCTTTTTCTGCATGTGGGTACAGTATATCAGAAAGAGATCTTTGAACAGGTTTGACTATGGTCTTTTTGTTTTTATTTGTATTTATTTTTTTTATTTTGATTTGAATAGTCGCCTTAAAATTGAAGGGACTGTGGTGGAAAAGTTTTTGATTTTATGAATATCCTATTTTCACTTTTATACTTGAAATACTGCATTCCCAACTGAAGCATCTTAGCAAACACATCCCTATTTAGAATGGCAAGGGTATCTTGAAGTTAAAGTATTTTGGTACATGGTATTGGTAATGGTAGAGAAGCTAACATCAGTCTTTCTTTGGTGATGTCAGCATTCACAGATTCACCATGGCATTCTTGAATTTTTTTTTCTAAGGTAATATTTATTGGCTTTTAAGCTGGGTCAGTAGGTGTTTGTTCAGCTAAATACACATTTAGCTAGATAAATACAAATTGTTAATTTACTTTAAAAGCTCTCAATTCCCAGCTAATTCCCAGACTCAAACATTGGAACAATTAACAATAGAACATATCGGTTGGATTTAGGCATCAAAGACAAAACAGTGAGAGGATAAGGCTTGAAGTGTGTCAAAATGTTTGAAGGATGAAGGATGTTATCATCATTGTGCATTTTGTCATTGGGCATCAATTTTTAACAAACACATCAAGTGGGTGAGAATAATGATTGAGATGGCTGACTAGAGAGGGGCACTCTGTACAAACAGTTTTTCCCCCATCTCTCCATCTCTGTGAATGGATTTGTCTCCCTTATTCTGTGTTTAAGGGGTGTCCGTTTTTCAATACAGACCACAATTAAATGAAATTCTGTTTAAATGCATGTTTTTTGGCGTGTTAACACCAGGTAGTGTTTTGCTTTTCACTTGCTCAAGTCACATACAAAATTCCTCAAGTAAAAGCTGAACGTTAGTTATTAAAGGGGTCCACCAGACATTGTATTTGTTCATTTATCTTTTATTTTTGTACCTTCATATTAGTGTGCAGTGAATATTTACAGGAAGTGTCAGTCATTGTGAGGTCACCAGGGAAGCGTATAATTGTTTTCATCATCAGCAGGGACCATTCCTGAGCGGTCTCACTGACAAAATTCAGTTTGTGTGAATCCTTCTGAGAGGTGTTAGAGGATACATCATCGGTACATTGTCCAATCATTTAAGCTGTTTCCAGCTTTGCTCGCCTGAATTTTTCAAAGATGAAAAAGGAGAGTTTTGGCAGCCTGTGTTGGAATAGACAAGTGTGCCGAGCATGATAAAAGTAGCGAGTGAGACCGTCGGTCACCTTGAGGAGTCGGGTGCGACGTCGGAGCTTGGCGAGTCACTTTTCACAGACGCTGTTGTGGGAACAAAAGGCAGAAGACCAATTAAAACTGAAACGCTCCAAGGGCGATTGACACGTCGCGCAATTCCAGCCGGACTCTTCCCTCCCCGCCTGATATGGTTTGGTCTAAAACTCTGCAACTCCATTAAAGCACCTTAAAGTTCTTTCCCCCCTTTATACCAGTGTATTAGAGTGAAAGAGGTCAGGGAGAGTTCAGATGTAAATGTAGCTTTGGAGAACTTTTCTCCCTTTTCCCCCCGGTAGAGTTAAAAAGCAGCAGTTCTTTGAAATGCTTATGCTCCTCCAGGACAGTACGGTGTTTTGTTAGGGCTCAGTTAATATTGCACAAGCGTACGCGTGCACAAAGCTGGGAACTGTAAACCTCTACCCTCTGTACACATAGAGGACAGCTGTGTGTGTATGTGTGTATGTGTGTGTCAAAGCAAAGCAGTGCTTCCTAAGAAATGCACTGCAAGGTTACCAAATGTGGTGGAATGAACAGGCATTACATTATTCATTGGCTCAGAAGGTGCCCTTATCCCAGGCAATTTATGACGCTTAAATTATTACGTCTTGCGTCTGTTGTAACCCATTCATCTGAACTTTTACTGTACCTTGCTTAGGGATGTGGCAGCAGCAGACTCCCACCTGGATTTCAGCTCTTGCTGAGTCTCAGGTCCAGAGGTAATATCTTCAAACCCTACTCCACGTGGGTCCACAGTAGTGATTGGTGGGGAAAAAACAGTTGCAGTGTTGTCACATTTCTTGAGCCAGTGCACTTGCTGCGTGTACAAGTCAAACGGTGGCATATCTACTAGAGTATTTTGTCACTGTTTCATTGTAATGCTAATGTGCTCCATGCTTGCAGGTTCATAGCTTGTGTAAATATTACCTTGGCCTTCACTGAGACTTTCCCTAAGCACTAGAAGAGATTGACAATATGAATAATTAGAAGTGTATGAATTAAAATAAAAACAAAAAAGTTCACAGCAGTAGCATCACACCAATAAATAATAATAATAATAATAATAATAATAATAATAATAACAAAACACTCTGAAAACAGTATTTCATTCTTATAAACCAGTACACAGATTTTTTATAAAGCTACCAGTGTGAAGCTTTTGCATGAATTATCTCCATTTGGCATGTGTTGTGTTAGTCAGTCATGCCACTCCAACAGAAGCCCCCAATGATATCACCCCTCTCTATTACACCAGTGCACCAAGCATGCCTCTGTCTGAAGTTCTTCCAGCAAGCCTTCAGGGCTCAGGTAATAATGACAACAGTTTTATAATAAGACCATCTGGGACGAAATGGCTGTGACGCTGTCAGGACACTTGATGCATGATAAGTGTAAACTGAGAAGTGTGAAAGAATCCAGACTAGTTCTCAAAGTGTGTGCGTCTCTCTCTCTCTCTCTCTCTCTCTCCCCCTCCCTCTCTCTCCCTCTCTCTCACACATTCTCTCTCTTCCCTGAGGAGTCAACCTGTTGTTGTATTCTACAAGATAATTTTGTGCAGTCCATCAGCGGCACAGGCGCTTGTCGTGTTTATCATTTGGCAGCCAGGGAAGTGAGAGGGAAGTGTGATTCATACAGAGAGAGAGAGATTACAGAACTATGTTGTGCAACTTCAGTACTGGAGTGAGAGCGCAGCGTTAATGCCTGCACTGTTTGAGAACTAATTCTGTTGTCAGCATGTCCAACCGTGGAATATTTGTATTTATATCAACAATTTTTTTCCATATTGGTAATTCCAAAACTCACAAATACAATGGCCTGGTAAGACAGAAAATTGGCTGCTTCACATAAAATAATCCATCTACACACTAGGTTTAGAAATGTTCCCAACAGGTACACCCAGCACTTTCAAGTGACAAAATGTGTAATGAGAGTTGAACAAAATCCATTTTTTAAGCCTCTTGAGAATTGGCTTCTGTATTAGCTGTTGCTATGGGCTTTATACCGTTTGGGGCTGTGAGCCAAGGCAATCATTAAACAAGTTCTGCATTTTAAACAGGATCAGGGGATGCTTTTTTTCTCTCTTTTTGGTGAGTACATATATGCATATAAACACCCACCACACACAGCAGTATCACTCCTGTGCAGATTGAGACTGTCTGGAACAATCACAATCAGATTTAATTTCATCCTGTTATTTACATACGCATAACAGAAGAAATGACTGAGAGTTCAGAGCAGGCTTTTTAGACCCATTTCTGTCTCGGGATTTTAAAACATGGTGCAAGCTAGGGAAGTACATCGATATCCAGTGAAGAGAAAATGTTACAGTTTTTGTGCCATACTTTCAGGTAGTTTGTGCTATACAGAGTATTCATTTTTTTTAAAGACAATACGGTTTTATTAAGATTTAAAGGAGTGAGTATATTTTATGAAAATACCATATTTACACATGGGCAGTGTAGTATAATGGGCAAGGAGCTGGTCTTATAAACTAAAGGTCACAGGTTCAATTCCCAGGTAGGACACTGCCGTTGTACCCTTGAGCAATGTACATAACCTGCATTGCTTGATTATCCAGCTGTATAAATGGATGCAAAGTAAATGCTATGTAAATGTTGTGTAAGTCGCTCGGCATGAATAGTATAGCCTGTTTACATGGTAACACAGAAGCCTTAACACTGTGATTATGTGCATTGGAAACTACATGTTATTGCCACTAGTCCATAAAAAAAGATTCTTTTTGCTATTGAAGAACATGACCTTGTAGTAAATAAGCTTGTCATGTACCAGTTCATATGTACAGTGTAAGGTAGAAATCTTATGAATGAATTTGTATGAGGAGTAACATAAAACTACACAATGAACTGAGAAAGAAGTGGTTTAATGCGCTTAGATGTACAGTACATTACTAGAAACAGCAAAAATAAATATAATTTGAATGAAGACATGCTTTGTGTCATTGTCATTTCATTCCAGGTGAAACTGAGGCAAATTAACTTCACTAGGATTTGAAATGAATCACCCAGGGGAAATAAGAAGGAGATTAGCTGCTGTAGAAATTAGCTGCTGTGCTTCATCTCAGGCACATGATGTAAATATGTTATTAGAAATAAGAAATAAGATGTACAGATATGTACACGATATGTTGGAGCAACATATCGTGCTGCACATACATAGCCGGAGAGAATAATAAAGGAACGACAATATTATTAATTAGCTGTGAGTGAATTCATCAAGACTTGGGACATTTTTTTAATATGAACATTATTACCAAAAGCCCTTGGAAATTCTTTTTAGTTTTAACCTGCCTGCTCAATGTGAATGGAGCACACACAAAAAAACAACTTTCCTTGTTATCTTTCTGTTTTCATGACAGATCTTTCATGAATGTGTTGAACAAGCTACCGTCAGCTGATCATAGACACACAGCTAGGCTGTTGCTAATTTCATGGTGCATTATTTTAGTTAATGTCAGATTGCTGAATAGGTAAGTAGCCTTGTTTGTTCTGTAGCTTGATTTTGCAAGGTAGATAGCTTTTAATTTAGAAATAGCTCAGTGAAAGTAAACATTTAAAAAATAATAATAATAATAATAAAATATGATCAAGTTCAAATGGAGACATCTATGGTCCACTGGCCTGCAGTAAAGTCATTATGAATGATCGGATTGAAGCAATTGAGACACTTAAAAAAAGTTAAAATGTTAAAATGTAAAACTTTTTTCTCTTTTCATTTTGGATCGGTCCCAATGCAAGAAATCTATGGAAAGGAGCTTGTTCAAAAATAAATTAATTAATTTAAATAAAAAAAATGAAATTCTGTCAAATTCCAATCCTGGTATTTGGCCCTCAATGCCAGCAACATTCAAGGGATTGATATTTGCCATGGCAGGGCAACTGTTTGCATGGTCTTGGGGGTTTGGGTTGCTCCTACTGTACATTTGAAGTTATTTCAGAATAATTGAGAACAGAAGGATTTTTACAAACGAGGCTTTGGAGGAATGCCACCCACATCTCTTTTTGAAATGTATTCAAGAAGAGACAAAGTAGCCACTGTATACAAAAATGGAAGATCTGACAGAGAACTCTATGTTTCTGAAACATATGGGAAGGATTGTTTAGCTTGGCTCCTCTTGTCCAAGTTGAAGTAGCTGTCTCAGACTGGTTGACTAGAGGGTTTAGTTTCAGTAAATATTTGGCAATAAAATAATTATCCAAGTTAAACAAAATATTAGAAGCATGGCAAAATGTATGGAGATAGAAGCTTTAGTGTAAGATCACCTCTAAATGGAAAACAATTAATGTAAAAATGTTAATATACAAAATAGTCTGGTCCTAAATATGAAACAAACAGAAGAATATGGTCTATGCTGTTATTACACTATATCCACGCAGATGTTGCTTAAACATTAATTATTGTTTGGCCAGTTACTATACATACATGTCCAAAGCTTTGTGTGACCTGAGAAGCAAACACAGCTTATTAGATTAATAGATAGAGATAGCAGAGTGAGGTCATATGTTACTTACCATGACTTTTGAGAACTGCATCTGAGTCAATGATTGGTCCAGCTTCACCCATAATACAATTCATGATCCCTCACTACCAGCACTAAACAGAAGCAGTTTTATATAGATAGTTGGCTGACTCTCAGCAAATACACACATTTCTCAATCTTAGTCACAAGATAGCATCTCTCATTCAGGGAATGCTGACTGTATAATCAGATGAGACCCAGTGAGAGGGGGATGGGTACCTGGGCAGCAAAATAGAGGGATGGGGGAGGAACAGAGGATATTTGATTGTATTTCTCATTCCATATTTGAAAATCATGTGAGTGCTTGGATAATATAGATAATATGTCTGGGTTTTAGGCACACAAGAATTACCAAATCCTTATAATAATAATAATAATAATAATAATAATAATAATAATTATTATTATTATCCATCCATCCATTATCTATACCCGCTTATCCTGAGCATGGTCGCAGGGGGTGCTGGAGCCTATCCCAGCATACATTGGGCGAGAGGCAGGAATACACCCTGGACAGGCCACTGGTCTATCACAGGGCACACACACCATTCACTCACACACTCATACCTATGGGCAATTTAGAGTCTCCAATCAGCCTACCTGCATGTCTTTGGACTGTGGGAGGAAACCGGAGTATCCGGAGGAAACCCACGCAGACACGGGGAGAACATGCAAACTCCACACAGAAAGGCCCCAAACCGAGATTTGAACCCACAACCTTCTTGCTGTGAGGTGACAGTGCTACCCACTGCACCACCATGCTGCCCTTATTATTATTATTGTTATTGTTATTATGACTATTAGAAGAAGAAGAAGAAGACAAAGAAGAAGAAATTGATTCTTGAAAGGATCACACTGAGACTAAGGTGACAGAGACACCTTTGACGTCGGCTCAGTTCACTAATTCCAACCTTTGGAGGCTTGATTCATATAAGGTTTTTCTACAGCAAGTTTACATTTTCCCATGGCAGATCTGGGATGCAGGCACATATGAGATGGTTAGACTTTCACTGATTTCATACTCTGCATTAGCCAAATCAATGAAAATCAATTATGACATCATCAGTTTATAGCAGATTCTTTGACACAATAAAAACAGATGCATTTTACGAAGGGAAACAAGTTGCATCATAAACCAGTGCAATTAGCAACTGTATCGCTTGTACAAAGCACAATGATATAAAAATAGCATCATAGCATCACTCTCAATAGCTCACAATACCTATAATCATAAAAATAAAAAGTGATTGAGCTTAGCACCTGCATTATATTATATTATAACATTTATTTATTTATTGGTTTATGTCTTTTTGAGAAAAGCATAGTGCTTTGTTTATACCCAATAACTGCAATGCCTCACTCCTGACCCACTAAGGTGGTCCCTCTGTGTGTAACAGACCTGGTGTGGAAGCACACTCCTGCTACTCAACTGCAGTGAAACCTCCCTACTTCCTGCACGGTGATATTTCACTCCTGTGTTGACAGGTTTTCTGTAATACTGTGACATGTCTTCTCATCTCCCTTCAGAGAGACTCAAAAGAAATACGTGTAAAACAATGTCTGGTTTTTTTAGATGTTATTATGATTTAACATTCCTCTACCCATCCTGAATTCTGTCAAGTGATCTGTTATTTCTCTCATATTTTTTTCCTTTATTTAATTTTACATCTTGTTCTTGCTTTTATACATTTTGCTCTGTGCATTCTGTAATTTAACATATATGTTTCCATCAAATTTTACATTTTGCATTTTGAAAATTTATGGTTGAGGAATGAATATATATAAATATATGAATTGAATATACATATATGGAAACCAGCAGGGATGGTCGAAATATAAAATTTGATAACCAATTCTTATTGGGTAGGATGCAGAAAATAAACAACTCATAATATGCAGAACATTGTAGGAAGGCTACGGCCCGGGTTATGATCAGCATTTATTTATGCGTGCTGCATTTGAAATAGAACCCTGAGATCTGATTCTTTATGTGGGGGAAGAGACGTCTGAATTCAGCTCTCTGTGCACTGATCTATTGCTCGGTGCGCACTCTTGCAGTTTGTCATGTTCCTGGCATTGCCCCCCCACCCCCCCACCTCACAATCTCACAGATAGAGTTTTTCAAAAAGGCTTTTCTTCACAACTGTCATTGCGCCCAGAGCCACCACCTCACGCAGAGATGCATAGCAACACGAGCGTGTTGCGCGTGCTCCACACTGTATGTTGAGACGGTGCCACAGGTGAGAAAGCGAGCAGCCATAGTTAATGTAACCATGATAAAACACCCCATTGCCGCCGCCCCCCCCCCCCCTTTCCCCTTCCGCTCCACGCGCACAAAATATTTTTGGCTGAGAACTTCAGTGACACGTTACCCCTTTGCTGGATACAATCTGCAACACAGCCTTGCAGTTCTCTGTAGCTGAGAGAATCATGCTGAACTCTTGGACTGCAGAGGGGAGAAGAAGGTCCCCAGAGTGCCAGAGGAGGGAGATGGTAATCCAGCAGCACGCTTCCTGCAATACCTCGGTCCGGCAAAAAAAAAAAAACAACAACATATACATCCATTTCTTTATATATATATATATATATATATATATATATATTTTTCATCCTAATAGTTACCACTACTGCTCTGCACCTTCCGTATTACTTTTTAAAAATTATTATTCTGTCGATTTGAGACTTATTTCAAGTTCCAGTCGCTTGTCCCTAAAGGGACCCAGCTTTACTGTCCATGATTGGCAGGAATTGCAATGACATGACTGCCGCATCGCACCTGATTCTCAGGCCCGCCCTCCCCCCTGAAAGATAAAGAGAAAGGGGAAAGGAGGGTGGAGGGGTGGGGGGGTGGGGGAGGGTGTTCACGAGATGCATGGCAGACAGTCCACGCTTCTCTGTGCGCAGCAGCCCCAGAAACAGGAGAGAAGCGGTGCTCTTACCATAATCCAGCAGGAAGACGAGACGCGCGCGCTTTGTGCTGCTCCCTTTGTTGTGTGCGGTTTTCCAGCCCTCGCCTGCACAGCTTTGAGCAGACAGCGCCGGCTAAGCCCTGCTGATAGAGAGAGCGCCTCACACTTTCCCCAGTGCAGAGAGATAAGAGCAGTGTCGCAGACGGGCTAATCCACAATGAAAATGCAATACAGCCGGCGTGATTGATAACCGCTGCACAGGGTGGTGTTGGAAGGCTGGGGGGTGGGGGTGGGGTGGGGGGGGGGGGAAATAAGGCAACTGGAGATCTGGACTCTAGAGGCGGTCAGAGACCACGAACGAAGGCAAATGGCAAATTATTGCGCCCCGTTGCAGACGGACAGGAGCCTGCTGTCCTGAGGACTCTGCGCAGGATGACTACGGGTGAGTGAGTGAGGGGCACTGCCAGTCGGCTGCTCTCTCCACTTCCAGACAGGACTGCGGCTGATGTAGGTCAGCCAGTCTGTGTGCGCAGCCTGTGCTAATTCACCTCCGCTGGAAGCCATGTTGGGTCTGCAGAAGCGCCCAGGCTGCCTCTGACCCAGGCATGGCAAACACGGCTAGCGGTGCCAGGCGGGAGGGAGAGCTGGGACAGGCCACAGTCACCTAGCGCCTGCGGGGAGGAGAGACCTTCTGGCTGTGAGCAGAACAGGTACTGCTCCATTTCTTGCTTCGCTGTGCAGTATAAGCCCTGAAACACTGGCAAAGTAGTTTCCTCGTAAGTCAGAAAGGACATTCGGAACGCCCCGCCATAATATGCACCGCATTCGTTTTATTCCAAAGAGTAAATCCAAATTTTTTGTTCTCTTCTTTTTTTTTGTTAGGCTGGTATTTTCCACACAGGAATAATTTCCGTCATTGGCAAGCAGCTCAGACCGAATATACATTCGAAGTAAAAAAGAAGGGCACTTTATTCCGATGGCGGACTCCCCCCAAAAAAATGTCCGCGCAGCTCTGTGTCTTCCTCTCCCCACGTCGGTCTTGCTGCAATGCGACTGGAAAGCGGCAGCCGGCAGAACTCTGCCAGTTGCAAACTGTGGAAGGCAGCAGCTCCGTGACACAGCAGTCTGCCGTAGCACAGTGCTATCACTCTCTGTCCTCAGCCGACTGCAGCAGAGACGCGCTTCCAGGGAAAACTTCACCTTCCGGCGAGAGGAGAAAGCCCCGCACGACCACTTCACTGACCGCCGAGCATCGACGTCGATTTATCATCCGAAACAGAGGGACGAGACAGAGTGAGAGGACCCAGAAGTCTTTCTATCTGGCTCTCGCTCTCCCTTTATCTCTCTCCCTCTCTCTCCATCCTCTCACTTGCTTTGTCTCTTTCCCTGCCTCTCTCTCTCTCCCTCTCTCCTCGCTCTCACTTTCACTCTGTCTCTCTCCTTTGCTTTTCTTCTCTGTTCTCTTTCCCCCTTCTCTCTCTCTCTCTTGATCTTCCTCTCTCTCAGTGTATCTCTCCCCTGTTCTCTCTCCTGCTCCCTCTTTTTCTCCAAATTTCTACCAGTCTGGAACATTATGTCTCAAAAGTGAGGACTGGTTGTATTCTTCCTCGGAAAGGTCATTCCAGTTCGAACAACTTGCGCAGCTATCTTTCAATTGCTGCTTACCCTTAAGTCATCCAGCACACTCAAACCTGAATCGCTTCCCATTTTTCCAACACTCCACTTCTCTTTCTTCTCGTTCTTGCAGTAATTGCAGGGCAACTCTCCAAGAGGACATTTGGCTCACCTTCTTATAGGGAGATTCATTTCACAAGTGATGCATGCACATGTGCAAAACAAAAAAAGGCTTGACCCAGAAACAGCGAAGCCCATACTACTCAACACTCCCACCAATGGTGCAATATATTAACCACAGAAAACCATGGACCATGTACCTCAAGTTGCATTCTCCTTGAGCTCAGTATTATCACAAAACTCAAAATGCTAAATTTGAATACATTTTGGTACTGGTAGCTACTAATATTTTTGCATTCTCACGCCATCACTCAAACCAAGGAAAGTTTCTGGGAGGGGCTCAGTGAGATCCAATAATGAGGCAATGAGAGAGCTCTGGAGGCACATTATTGTGCCCCATTGTGGTCCGCCAGGAGCCTGCTGTCCTGGAGACGCTCTGCAGGATGGCTAGGGGTGAGTGCGTGAGTGAGGGGCTCTGTCAGTCGGCTGCTCTCTCCACTTCCAGACAGGACTGCGGCTGATGTAGGTCAGCCAGTCTGGGTGCATTGCCTGTGCTAATTCACCTCTGCTGGAAGCCATGTTGGGTCTACAGAAGCGCCCAGGCTGCCTCTGACCCAGGCAACACAAAGATCACAGTCACAGTCACCTAGCACCTGAGGAGAGACCTTCCGGCTATGAGCAGACATGTACTTCTCTGTTCCCCGAGTCAAAATAGTAATAGGGGGTCCACAGAGGATCCAAAGCTTCCCTCAGGCTGATAATATTAGCACCCGGGAGAAAAGGCTTCTTTGTGTACCTTTGGCCATTGAGATTAACTTTTATCCACGCTAAAAATAGGTTTTCACATTGCCACACATAAGTGTTTGCTGTACGTGTTTTTTTTTTTAAGCTAATTTTTAGCATCATTTTTGTATAGTACAGGCTAATCAAAGCCAAATAAAGATGCTGAAATGTATGTAGGCCTAGGTGTGTGTGTGTGTGTGTGTGTGTATGTGTGCATGTGTGCATGGTTTGCACAGTCACTAATGATTGTGACTACAAAACAAGTGGGCCAATGGGGAACTCATTTGAAATGGCCTGTTTTTATGCTCTCCCAGAGAAGAGAGCTCTCTGAGTGATAAGCAATTACTCAGCTCCAAGGTCGGCCCTGAGCACACCCATGCGTCCCGATTAGGAGCAGGCGTTAATGGGCCATATGTCCCTGTAATTGACCCGGAAAGCTTGTCTCACCTTGCCAACACCACCTGCTTTATAGTGCTGTGATCTCTCCAGTAGTGCCACTGAGTTATGTATTGTCCTGTAGATATGGGGAAAGGATATAATTTCCAGGATGGTCAAATTTTTCACGACCAGTAAACTTTATCAGATTTATTGTAGAACTCTAAAATTTGTAATACTAATAACTAAATATATTTCGTTCAGTTGTGATGAAGAGATTAATATGAGGCCACACAAACTGTCATTGTGGTTGTATTGGTGTAAATGGTCTTTGTAAATCCTGAAGAATGGGTTTGGGAGACGTTTCCTTATTTTTGACATTTTTGATCTGCATCAGCAAAACTCATATGACCCATGTCTGTAGCACTCATATGACCCATGTCTGTAGCAGACTAGGGCTTTCCAGCACATATGCATAAAGGTTTTAAGCACAATAGTTGCCCTGCATTGCTACTTTCTCAATTTATTAAGCTTTTCTTTTCTCTTGCCCATTTGAACACATTTTACATGCCAAGTGTGAGTCTTTGAGATTAATTGCAGCATGTTCAATTACATTGTAACCTTTTACAACGTAGTAATGGCTTAGGTCATGTGCTGAATCACATACAGCAAACTCCATAATGTATTGGACAAAAACATATTGTTTTCCTTGATTTGGCTCTGTACTCCACAGTTTTAGATTTGTAATAAAGTGGGGCTTTCCTATAGCAAATTGCATTAAGGAACACATACATTAATGAATTGGCTTATTTCCCAGTTTATTAGCTTTGAAGCTTCATACATACCTAAACATTAATGTTTTCATGCAGTCATTAGAAAGTCTGAAAGGTATAAGTAACAGTTAGTGCCATAAGCTGTCTTGAAGAATACTTGATTAGTGCTGTTGTCTACTACTATCATAAACACAATAATTTCACGATGTGGCTGCTTATAAACATTTAATGCCCATAACAATGAGTATATCACTGTAATTAGTCAGATATATAGGAAGGAAACTTTCTATGTCTTCATGAAAAGTGGTTGTTGCTACATTTTACTGCAAAATGATTTCAGACTTGTGGTGAAGTGGTTAACACATTGGTCTGGTGCTCAGCAACAGGAGCAAATCCCAGGTTGGGTAGTACTGTTATAATACTAAGCGAGGCTCTTTACCTGAAGAAAGTAAGGGCTAGATTTACTAAGAAAATAGTCGCAGTGCAAAACATTTGCTATAGTGTGGCTCTGTCATAGATGCCGACACTTTAACAATGGATATATCTTGAGGTCATATGCCCATTAATGACCAATTTACAAAGACTGGTTCTATTCACGCAAAGAAATGCATTCAATGCCCTCATTTGCAATTTTGCAGTAGGAGACACCAATAAAAATGGTCAGAAACAACATGGGATGCTTACACATCCCGATTACAATGTGCTAAAAAATGGACAGGGAAAAACCAGGGGGAAAAAAGCACAGCAACCACAAGAAAAAGAAAACATAAATTTACAGATCAGGAAATATACAGTGAGCTCGTTAATGTTTAGATTTGTGATAAAACCGTTCACATGTGGTTAGAGTTGTAATTCTCAGCTTTTATTAAAGGTTATTTTTATACACGTTGGTTTCACAGTGTAGAAATTACAGCACTTTGTATACATTTCTGGGCACCATAATGTTTGGAATGTATTACTGTTATGCAAATGAAAGTAGTCATGTTTGTAGTGTATCCTTTGCATGTAATGACTGCTTGAAATCGTTGCATGTCTTTGTGACCCAAAACATCACCAGGTGCTGAGTATCTTCTCTGGTGATGCTCTGACAGGCCTGTACTGCAGCCATCTTCAGCTCCTGCTTGTTTCGAGGGCTAGTTGCCTTAAGTTTTTTCTTCACCATATGAAACGCATGTTCAATTGAATTCAGATAGAGTGAATGACTTGGTCAGTCAAGAATGTTCCTGTTTTTGGCTTTGAAAAATTCCTTTGTTGCTTTAGCAGTATGTTTTGGAGCATTGTCTTTCTGTACGATGAAATGCTGTCCATTGAGTTTGGAGCCATTCTTCTGAACTTGAGCAGATAAGATAAGATGCTTTTGTTCACTTTAGAATCCATTCTGCTGCTGCCATCAGTAGTTACATTATCAATGAAGACAAGTGAGCAAGTACCTGAGACAGCCATGCATGCACAAACCATAACAACCCCCACCATCATGTTTCACCGATGAGGCGGGGTGATATGGACCTTTTGGCCTCCACACTGCGCTCTTATCATCACTTTGATACAAGTCAATTTTGGTCTCATCTGTCCACAAGCTTGGCCGTCCTGTTTTTGCCGCTAACTAGTGATTTGCATCTTGCAATGTAGCCTCTGTTTTTTGGTTCTTGAAGTCTTCCATTAGTCGATGACACATCCATGCCTGTCTCCTGAAGAGTCTTTCTGACCTGTCAGATTGTTGTTTGAGGGGTTTTTTCCATTATGGTTAAAATTCTTTGGTCATCTATAGCAGCTGTAGAGGTCTTCCTTGGCCTACCAGGCCCTTTGCTATTACTGATGTCTTTGTTTCTCTTTTTCTTCTTAATGGTGCACAAAACAGCTTAAGGTTTGGCCTATGTCTCTAACTGTATTTTTCTTCTTATTTTTCAGCCTCATTATGGCTTACTTGACTTTCAATGGCACAACTCTGGTCCTCATGTTGACTAACGCAAACAGAGACCAAAGGCAATCAAAAGCCTACAACCAAGACTTGATACTGAAAGCTCTCTTATACCTTATACCAATAAGGAAGCAATTAAACCCACCTGACTAAACACCAATGGTTCCCTGAAATGGGTGGATTATGAATAAAATGTACTATAATTTTTACTTAGTGAAAATAAAATGAATAAAAATACCCTTTAATGAAAGTTTAACCACATGTGAACTATTTTATCACCAATCTAAAATGGTTGAGTACAGAGCCAAATCAAGAAAAACAATATGTCTTTGAATTTAATGATTGTAAATTGTTTTAGCAGAGTGTGTTGTAATTGATGCCGTGTGTAATTAACCTAAACAAGAAATTTGAAAAAGTTTGTTAGTTTTTTCTCCACCCACACTCCCTCTGGCATTTTCCATATAAATCTGAAAAAAATCGAACACAAACCTCACATGATCCTCTTACACTACCTCAATTTACCAGCACTGTCATTCAAGTGCTGTATAGACATTATCTTGTCGAAGAAAGGCACTGTTTTGTGGGATGTTCTGCCATTATTTTGGATGGTACTATGAAGGTAAAGATCTCATGCTTGGGACACATTGCACAATTTTCAAGCCCGATTTCACAGCAGTTTGAGATTGGGCTGAGTCTGTGGCAGTCAAGGATAATCGTGCTGTTTTGTCACAGTTGTAATTGTTATGTGTGTGGGAGTGAAAGACTCAAATCTGTCTCATACGATTCCAGTCGGCACGATTAAGTCAAACATGTTTGATTTTATCGGGTCTGGTTTTGCATAATCCTGTGGTTTGTGCTTGTCAAAGACTCAAATCACAACAGAAATTTTCAACGGCCAATGAAAAGTCAATTTGCAACAGAGGAAGAAGGTGGGAATATACAGAAATAAATGTAAAAAATCTAACATCAGTTGAGCTAAATACACGTTTTCTGGAGTGCTAAAAATAAGGAGCGACCTGTGCATTTGTAGCAGACTCATGCGTGCCTGTAAAATGTCAACTAAAGTTTTTTTTTGTTTTTAATGTGCTAATCACAACACAAAGTTGCCAGCTGTATTGGCTCCAGGTTTACTTTTCAGGTGCATGTGTGCAGGTGTACCATGAAAAATCATGTTCCTCAAAGACAGCTGTCGTTATGTGTGTGCAACAAGACCAACAGAAAATCTGCAAATGTCAGTTGTTAAATGTGCGCTGCGTAATCTTTTCATAGCCACTTGCTATTGGTAAAATATGTTATTTGTGTCCACAGCTTTAGTAGGACAGTTAGTAGAAGACAGGATTCAGAAGAACTTCAGAGATCTCAGAGTTCAAGGTCATCCAGCAGAGCCATGATTCCTGACCTATAGCCCAGTCCCCAAAGAGGTGTGGCCTATTCCTCATACAGGATAGGGGAAAGGTAGTTGATAGTCACTTAGAGAAGCAAACTGGCGTACTTGTTGCATTGTGGCAGGGAAAGGCCTAAACATTTTAATTTGTGTTTCATGTTTCTGACCTGCCTTCTGGGCCTTGTGTCAGGAATATTGATTTGACATAGACACCTGCTCCCTTCTGAGGGCCTTATCTGAGTGCTCTGTGATTGCAGGTTGCATGTAAACACCAGCACCTGGCTGTGACTGAAGCAGTAGTGATTAGGTTTGTGGAAAGGAAAGTAGGATTGGGGGAAGGGGGGGGGGGTGTTGAGGCAGACTTACATGGGTGGTGCCCTCCCTCCACCCCACTGTGAAATGCTATGGGACCATGAAAGCCACTACATTAATGCAATCCATTATTATTGTTTTGTTGTTCTTTATTCTAAAATTATTTTTGTTGTTATCATCCCATGATTTTTTGGATAATTTATTTGTGTGCCATGCATTTTCACAGGACTCATTATAGCATTTATTTTTATAGCATTTAGTGTCGTTTGATTCTTGAAGCATTTTAGAAAGATTTGTTCCCTGTCTTAGTGGGATAACTCTTTCATTACTTATATGAGAATAAATCATACTGATTTTATGGTCAAGCCAATAACATTCCAAGGAAGAAAAATGCTCAGTGGTGTTTTCCCAGACTACCATGTGCCCTCTATTTTCCAAGGGCATTTGCTTAGTTAAGTACACATTACCTAACTCCTGTAAAATCTGGGTGCTGCACATGCAATAGAGACTGCTCAGTTCAGACCCCGCTGAATGTTTTCATAAGGTTGAGGGAACACCAGTTGGGTTCAGTTATAAGTTTGAATTTCTGGAGTCTCTCCAGGTCAGTTTTACAATTAAGCTGGAAATTAGCCATCTCACAGACCCACACAAGAGGCCCATTGTACATGGCCGTTACTGCCTGAGAGCCAGTGAAATTAGCAGTTTAACGAAGGGTGCAAGTTCGGCAGGTGGTGGGGGAAGGGGGGGGGGGCAATTTGGGGGAAAGAAACCTGCTTTATTGAGTAAATTTCAAATATGCTGGGTAGTTTGATTCACAGAGTCTCGGGCTGTCCCTTTTAACATCCTTGTTTTCGCTGTGTTCCACAAGCAGTGTGATAGTAAGATTTATAGTGCTCTTTCGCAACATTCTCAAAACTGTAGAGAACACAAAGCACACAGAACACAAAGTGCCTTTAGAGACACTCCAGTGTGTTGATAACACATGCACGAAGGAAATCTCTTGGTATAACGTGGTACCGAGTTTGCTAAGGCTAACTGTATCTAATTCATGCCAAATATTTGCTTGCTTCCCAGAAGTATGGATGGATTTTTCCCAGTGTTGTCTTTTTATGGAAAAAATAATAATTCTCTTAATTCTCTTTAATTCCCTCTTGCTTGAGAGCAGAAATGGGCACTTGATTGTGTACAGTAATGTTATTACAATGTACTGTGAAAATCTGGAATACTACAGGGTCATTTTGGTGGAGGTGTGTCATCATAGTCTTTTCAGCTTATGAAAGCCTCCCATTACAGTATATTATGTTATGGTAATCAGCATTAATACCTATAAACAGTGGCATATGCATCCCCATCATGTTTACAACAACAGTATTATTAGTACATCATGCACACAGGTCTAGATTCAATAGTCAAACTCATCACTTTTGTCTTTTTTATGTTCTTGTGTACATTTTTCAACATATAATTATGCTTTCCGTGTTCAAATAGTTACCTATTTTCAGTCTAATTTGCACATGGTTAAACTTTAATAAAGAGACTAACCAAATAATTTTTGTAAAACCATCTGCATACTGTTTTTGAGACAACGGTTGGTGCATATATGTTACCCGCTGTCAACACTTCATGTTCACGGTTTGCATATCACAATAAATGGTGGTAAATGATTAAGCCTTTTTTTAACCGCATTTCCTTGTTGGGTTGCTTTATCTCTGATTGAACTGACCTTACTGCTATTAGCTTTAGTTTAACCCAATGCCTGTTTCACTTTCTGTCTACAGTACTTGACATTCAGTACTTTTTATATTATAGCTACACACAACCTTAGTCCTGGGAGGCTGCATTTACTAGGTTTTAGCTCCTGCTAATCTTGATAGAGCCCATTTGCACCCTTCCCCTTAGGAAATGGACTAGATGTATTTGGCCAATTCAAGTAGCCGTTGCCAAGCTTGGAGGAAGAAAAAAAAAACATTTCTGTCAGGTTTTGCTTGAGACTGACTGCTTCAGTCGCGAATGATTCAATACATAGCCCCTTGACACTGGGTGTAGCCACTGAGGTACATGAGCAAGGCGGTCTGAGAGCATCATAATGTGTGCTGACAGATTGTATTTGCTTTAGTCACGCCTCAGAATTATGCAAATCTCAGGGTTGAATGCTTGGTCCCTTTGATACCCTTCTCTTCTCAGGCTGTGTACATGTAGAACACTAATCATTGTAAATGTGTGGCATGGGGAATCTGTGAGTGATTGACAGCCCACGGCCACTGTGGCAGATAGGTGTTTTAACAGGTAGGTCCCTCAAGAACAAAGCAATCTAGAATGACAGTGTTTGAGCATCATATTTATAGTTTTCAATCAAAATAAGTAACTGTTCAGGTTTCACATAATCTCATTGTTTCCACAGAGTTCATTCATTTTATTAGCCAATGTTTTTTAAACTGCATGCCACTTAATGATAACTGTTACAAATGCAATGTTTGTGTGACTTTTGTATGATGTGTAACAGCATTTGTACAGTTGCATATAATTTAGGTGTGAAATATTATTTGCTTGCCCCTATCCAGTATTACATATTAAGCATAATTTATTTTAATATACTTATGGCCAGTTTTACAAAAGGATTGCAACTGCTTTTCCAAAAGCAGTTGCTACAAGGTTGCAATACCTACGTCGTATTAACTAAATGATCACAATGGGTCAAAATTACCAATAGGATCTATTTTGCGGTGATTATGTCACTCTGCAACTTTTCATCTGATGCATTGTTAAATGTGACCATTACCTACAGTGAGCTCCTTAATTATTTTTTTGATTTGGCTTTGTACTTCTCAATTTTAGATTTGTAAGCAGACAATTCACTCATGGTTAAAGTGATAATTCTCAGCCTTTAGTAATAGGTATTTTTATACATTTTGGTTTCACCATGTAGAATGCAGACAAATGGATTCACAGGTATTTCTGATTTGTCGGGTGTTCCTTATTGCTTCCTTAGTGCTGGCATAAGAGATATTTCAGCATCTATTCTTGATTCTAGGCTTTTGATTGCCTTTGGAGTCAGTTACTGGTGTTTGTCAACATGAGGACCAGAGTTGTGCCAATGAAAGTCAAAGGAAACAGTCAGTGTTCAGTTTGACAGTGGTCAAACCTTAGCCTTACCAAAATCAAGTGTTTAGAACATAATTAAGAAGAAAGAGAGCATGGCTGAGCTCAATCATCAAAAGGCCTAGTAGACCAAGGAAGACCTCTACAATTGATGACCGAAGAATTCTCACCATAATGAAGAAAAACTCCCAAACACCTGTCCAACAGATCAGAAACATGCTTCAGGAGGCAGGCATGGATCTGTCAATGACTACTGTCCACAGAAGACCTCACAAACAGAACTACAGAGGCTACACTGCAAGATGCAAAACTACTAGTTAGCTACAAAACAGAATGGCCAGGTTACAGTTTGCTAAGAAGTACCCAAAAGAGCCAGCAGAGTTCTGGAAAAGGTCTTGTGGACAGATGAGACCAAGATTGACTTGTATCAGAGTGATGGTGAGAGCAAAGTGTGGAGGCCAAAAGGAGCTGCTCGTTTATTGGCTAAAACGAAAAAAAGCACACATAACTCCTGTTTTAAAAGAGCTTCTTTGGCTACCTATTCATTTTAGGATAGATTTTTAAATTCTTCTTTAAGTTTATAAGTGTCTTCATGGCCTAGCACCCCTCCTACTTATCTGACTTGTTTTTAAGGTATTTGCCTAACAGGGCCTTCAGATCCTCTGGCAATTACCTATTATTCATTCCTAGATACAGTGTATAAAATGTATTAAAAGTGTTGTAATTTCTACACGTTGAAACCAAAATGTAGAAAAATATAAATTAATAGAAAAATTCATAAAAACTGAAAATCACCACGTTTTAATATTACAAATCTAAAATTGTGGAGTACATATCAAGAAAAGATATGAATTTGTCGCAGACATTATGGATCTCACTCTATATTTCCTAATCTGTCAGTTTGTGTTTTCTTTTTCTTATGATTCAGTCGCTACTCGTGCTTGGTTGCCCCGTGCCCATTTTTTAGTGTCTTATAACCTGGACGAGGAAGCATCCCATAATTTTTCCTACCATTTTTATGGGTGTCTCCTTTGGCGTAAATAAAACCAATCTTTGTAAATCGGTCATTGATGTGCCTATGACCACAGCAGAGCCACAACAGAGCAAATGTTTCGCGCTCACTGCAACTATTTCCTTAGTAAATCTGGCAGTTTTTCCCGGTAAAGTACCTTGCTTAATATTATTACAGCACTGCTCAATCTGGGTTTTCACCTGTTGCTGACCACCAGACCAATGCATTAACCATTCCACCACGCCCATAGGAGAAGCTCAAATCCCTTTGCAGTAAAAGCTATGAACAACCAATGTTCATGAAGACATGGAAAGTTTTCTTCCCATAAATCTGCCTAATTACAGTGGTATAGGCACTAACTGTTACATATACATACCTTTCAGACCTTCTAATGAATGCATGGAAACATTAATGTCCATATATGTATGAAGCTTCAAAGCTAAAATATTGGAACAAGTCAATTCATTAAACAAGTGTTCTTCAATGCCATTCTGTTAGCATTATTAAAATAAATAAATAAAATAATAATGAATTAGGAGAATACATGCATCATCAGTGCTTTTAAGATGCCATTCATTTCCAGTTAGGTTATGTATTTCATGGAATGTATTTCTTAATGTTGGCAGCACATCTTTGGAAAAAGCATTTCTTGCAGAAAAGGAAATCTTCTGGATAGACTATCACAGAAATACAAAACAGACCATCACAGAGTTCATCGCTGCTTTTGTGAAAAATGAAATAACCCTTCAAATGAGCAGATGTTCAAAATGACCATGTGGACTTAAAAAAATGAAACCAGCAGAAGAGCAACAATGGAGCATTGGTTTAAGTGTTTCAGTGATCAATGATTGACAGGGCCACGCTGTGCAGCTGTTCCTCTGATAAGATTAGTCATGTCCAGCACACCTGTTTAAACATTCACAGAGTAATATATAATAATCAAAGCATTCAATAAAATGGGAAAAGTGCTAGCTCTTGTCAGAGCACAATGCAGATTTATTAGAAGGTATTTGTTTGTTTATTTATTTAAAGAATAGTAATCCACCAGTGCAAGGCAAAGGAAATTAACATGCACTTTTTTTTCAACGTCTGCTTAAATACCCATTGGCATAATTATCGAGACCTGTCACCTAAATCATCATAAAAATCAATAAAAAGACCTGTTAACTCGGACCATGTTGCATTCATATGTTGCTGCACTATGACTAATAACCATTACTTTCATGGTTTAAAAATATTTTCTCTTTGGTAGCCACCACACAATGACTGAGTGCATAGTCTTGTGTAACATCTGTGCTGAACTTTTGCCAGTATGAGGCCATAGAAAGTTGTTAAAGTGTGGACAAAACAGAGAAGGGGAGGCCTCACAAAGACATTCTGGTGAGAGAGGACTTTGTAGCTTTAAAGAAAATAAGACCAGAATAAAGAGAAATTACTATTCTGCCCATTCAGATTATAATGTGTTAGTCATCTAGTGCTATCAGACTCCAGTTCTGGAGGGTTGCAGTGTTTGCTGGTTTTTAATGTGTTTCAGTACTGAATGATTCCTTTAAGTCAGTGATTGGCTCAAGTATCACACCCTTTGCTCAAGACCTAAACTGCTCCTGATTTAAGGGTAACCTGTCCTGTGGCCTGTCAGGGCTTGAGTTTGACCTGATCTATAGTGCATCTCACTGCCTCTGAATTGGAGTCTCTGAAATTGCTAGAAAATGAAATTTAACACATAAAAATGGCACTATTTAAATTATAGAAAGGGGAACTGTGAATCAGATCAGAATATGAAGAAACAACTAATGTGTCTCAAATTAAGAATAATGCCTAACATAAGTCACAATCACTGATATAGATATCCAATTTATCACCAGGATATTAATTTATGAAGGGATTCACCTATTGCCCATAGTAAAAGATAACACAATATAAACCACATGTGCATATAAAATGAATGAGAACCTTTCAGCTTTAACTTATAAAAAAGCCCTCCATCTTTGTCATCGCTGTCCATATTCTCCCCATCTGTTCAGATATTCCCTGTTACAAAAAATATTTAAAATGCCACTTTACAAGCTTTATAGTCTTGATATTTACCTTCATGGTTGGCTTCACTAATTTGACTTTCACAAAAGTGTATTGTTAATTAGGAAGCAAAAAAAAATAATATCTATTCTATTGTTTCATAATTATTTTAAATTATTTTGATTTTTATATTTGTACAGCATGGCTTTGAGAATGTCTTGCAGAATTCCTGTGTTAAAGAATTAAAGTGCTTCCCCAAATACCCACAACAATCGAACATGCATGTCTGGGCACAAATGGTGGTGAAAATGAGACCTGAATCAGAAGCATGCAGTTTCTAACCTTATCCAGAGGAAATGTATCTGTAAATGTATAAAGCAGCATGACCTGACTCGGGAGGAAGTAGGCATTTGTGACCCTAGATCGATCTATCTATCTATCTATCTATCTATATATCTATCACCTGACGACCATACCTACCACACCAACTTGATGTAATTGTTGCTTTCTCTGTCCATCCCCTGAATTCTGATGTGCTCATTTAAAAGCAATAAATTAACTATTTGCGTTGTGGATAAATCTCACTAGCTCAGGCGCTTGAAGCAGAGAATTTACATAGTTTTAGATTGTTGGCATTCCTCCCATTTATTTCTGTTTTGGACATCAGATTTTTTTTCAACAAAATAATGAATCTTGTTCCATTAATGACATGAATCATAAATCAGCTACATGAGTTACATCATGTTACAGTAAATTTGGATGATTCCTAGAAGCATAATTGCATTCTGGGAGTGGGAACTGCAGCTCAAAATAGTAGAAAATTATTGTTCTATAGGATAGCGAATGTACACCTTTTAATTCAACGCACATTTCTCACAGTGAGTGCATCCCACTCCTTGGAGAGAAAGTGAATGTCAAATATGAAAGTGGTCTTGTTTATTGAAAAAATAAAATTGCTGTGAAAAAATAAAAATAAATAATGCCACCTGGAGTGGCATCCAACACCAAGCTATAATCCAGGCTATCAAACTTGAAAGAGAAGCAAATGACACAGTTCCTTAATCAAATGTGCAAGAGTGGTGTACATGCCATAAATCAAACACCTTTCCAAAGAAATATATTTGCTAAACATCTCATGAATAACCACAGATAGCTCTGTCACGCCTAAAACTATCTATCAATATGCCATGTGACCCAGGCATTTCCTGCTGCAGATGGACAAGGTAAATAAGTTATTAATCTACCTGGCATGTGCATGCACTCAGTAACGTTGATATGAATAACTAGTCCAAGTCAGTCAGGTACACCTCCTCTCAAAGATGCAGAGTCAAACAGTGATTAACCCAGACAAAAATATCAACATTGTGTGTGTTTTCGATAGCTGTCGCCCCTGATCATCTGTCCAATACCAATCCAGAGACTGTATCCCTCCCAGACAAAACACGTCAAGCATTACCCCAACCTCTTCAAGAATGAAGCCAATTACAATTTAATTATGAAGTTAACTCTGCATTCACATGTCTACCATTCAGTATTTGTGTACAACAACAAAAAAAAAACTACATTGGTTGCCTTCACATAAATGCTATTTCAGACTGATTTGGGGTTAACCTCATGCTGACGACGATAACAGCATCTGGACGTTGCCATTAATTTATTATAATACATCCGTATTGTGAAAAGACAGAATGTAGGCCTACTGTGTTGCCTAAAGCAAGTACTTGACTATATCACAATGGATTCTACTTGTTTGCTTGCACCGCGGTTCCGGTTCAATAGTCTATACCAGCTCATGGTTTCGGGAAAGGAAGACAAAACTGTTTCTAACAATGAAATACATTGAGTAAATTCCATGAATGTGGAACTTTGTACGCTTTCCTGAGACTTGAAATGACCACACGCCTCATTCCCAAAATCAGCAAAGCTATCCCCGTGGCAGCTGGCACCTCGCACTAATACAAATCGCCCCTGGAGCAATTCTGTACCGATTCCCTGCCTACGAAAATAGTTAGTCTCGGGAAACCTATGGAATAAGGAAGGTTCATGCTTTGATCCTCGCCGTCCACCTGTGCAGCAAACATAGACTCTCACAGATGCAGTAAACGTGAGTTTTTCAGACATTAGACGAAACTGTGAAATGCTATTAATAAAATATCTAAATAACGTGGGATTCAGGGGAAATAGGGATACTTGATATTTATAAGTTTTAAACATTATTTATTTAGGAGTTTCATTATTTGTGAAACAAAAATTAATAGATACATTTCGTACAGCGGTAATGCGTAGAGTAATGCATTCTAATAAACAAAAAAGGTGTTACGTTTGGGGAATCCGTGATGCCATAGCGTTATCCATGAAGTTAAAAATATATATATTTGTAAACTTCTAACAAAACAACAAAATGTCTGAATAGCATTATGTAATGTCCAACCAGATTCATGTTTTATATTGGGTACTGACAAAGGCAACTACGTATAGCCCTTATTGGCTCCAGGCTGCCATCTAGTGTTAATGAAGAAAGGGGAGTAAACTCGAAATCCCACACCAGTAGCCTAAATTCAAACACCGAATACAGTATACATTATTTTCGTGGGACAACTCAATAGCAAAACACAAATATCGCTTGTCATTCAGAGACTGAATATATTAATGGGATGATAATGGCAGCACGTGTGCACAGCATCAACGGTTGTATATGGATGCATAGTGTGTGCGCCGCCGTACGTATGTAGTACACACTAAATGTGGTTAAAGTACAACGAACAAGCTCCTCAGTGTCCGCTTTGTAAATGCACACCAAAGAAGCATGGTGATGGTTGGAGTTTCTAACTGCATGTGGATGGTACCACAGTACAGGGCCAGGGATATGTGTCAAAGAACCGCCCGCCTTTTCGCTGGCCCCGCCCTCTCAGGCAATCTGACAAGAGCCTGTGGGAAGTCTGTACCGACGAAACAACTGAGGCGACAGCGTATAAACAGCTCACATATATATGGCTTTCTGAACGCGCGTGTGTGTGTTCAATTATTGTAATAATTTAAACATAAGATTGCAAGAAAATGCTTGTCGGAGCATATTTACTTACGAATTATTCCATTCAAATCGATTATGGTAAATTATTTGATGCAGGCCTATTGTCTCGTTGAATTTCACAATCAGTATTTCACTCTCAAGATTTTAACACATCTGATGAATTAGACAGAAAGGATGTTAATATGCTGCCGGCAAAACTGTGATGCCTACAGCCTACTTAGAAGGATATGTTGTCTAGGTCGTTTTTATTTCATGAGCATCATTAAAACGGGATTCATTTCCAGAATGCTTAACACCAGCTAATGCAATTTAATTCAATCCATAATCTGTAACGGGAAGAAGTACGGCATGTCCCTTTAAAACGAAGTTTTCCGTATATACTGGAATGAGGTCAGACATAAAGCTCCTCATTGCACGCGCTGATTATTATTAGATTCTTTTTTCCGCCAATGAGCACAGGCGGGGAGTGACTTTGGCACGAGGGAAGGCTAGAGACAGCAGCGGATTGGTTACTTTCTCTCGCCATTATATCTTTGGAAATAGATAAAGCTGCGTGAGGCGGAATTGGTGAGCACTGGAAGTTTCAGACTGTGGATGAGAGGTGGACTATGAACAAGTTCAACAATTTAGTCTTTCCGCGTGGTTCCAAGACCTATGCAGAGTATGGTGTACTAATAAGAAAGCCGAATAGAGTTTTGCAATGCCAGGGTGCTCAAAGTAACACAGGACTCGTATTCAGTCGTGCTGGTAGTTGAGCCTGAAACTGCTTACTAAAGGCAGGGTTGGAACCCGTTACATAAAACACGTTTTGGGGGGAAAATTGCGGCTTGGAAACTGGAAACCATCTCTGCTGACAGAACTGATCCACAGAGCAGAGGGACTTTCAAAGGAACTTTTGTCCTTCGTGTAGCAACAGCACATACCAGGCTGTTTACAGCCTTCCTCCCCTTCTCAAGACTGATAGAGATAAGTCTGGGGGAAAAAGACAAACTTAGCATAGCTACAGTTACCAGAGCTCACATTTATATTTAAAACAGACACTGATAGTTTGCTGATCGCTTGATCTCAACAAACTGAACTATGATAGAGCATAGAAGCAACTCGGAGAGCACTGAGACTATGCTGGTGGGGGACTCAACCGATTCCGGAGATACGGACCAGGAGTTGGCTGCTTCCCCGACTCCCGGCTCCCCGGCATCCGCTGGAGATAAACTGGACGCCGCCTGGTGCAAAACCCCCACCGGCCACATCAAGAGACCAATGAACGCGTTCATGGTCTGGTCGCAGATTGAGAGGCGTAAAATCATGGAACAGTCGCCGGACATGCACAACGCCGAGATCTCCAAGAGACTGGGTAAACGTTGGAAGCTCCTGAAAGACAGCGACAAGATCCCCTTTATTCGAGAGGCGGAGCGTCTCCGACTGAAGCACATGGCTGACTATCCGGACTACAAGTACCGGCCGAGAAAGAAAGTGAAGTCGAGCGGCTCCAAGCCTGGTGAGAAGGGAGAGAAAAGTGGTAGCAGCGCCGGACCTAAAACCTCATTGAAAAAAAACGGCGGGACGAAATCGTACAGCAAAACGCAGAAGGTGGTTCCGGGGAGCGCAAAATCTGCTCTCTCTGAACAGGTCTCGAATGCTGTCCCTACCGATCATCATTCGCTATACAAATCCAGATCTGTCTCGGCTGCAAAGCAAATCCCAGACAAGAAAACGAAGCGGGTTTATGTTTTCGGGGGGAACAACCACAGCGTTAGTCCATCTTCAGCAGCTGTTCCTGCCAGTCCCACCCTGAGCAGCTCTGCAGAGTCCAGCGACCCTCTAAGCTTTTACGAGGACGGGGCGGTAAGTGGCAAGGCAGGCGCTGAGTCTCCTGGCGCGTCATCAGACCGCTTCAGGTACTCCAGTATGCGGGCATCTTCTCCGACACCCTCCGCTTCGCTCTCGTCATCTTCGCAGTCTTCTTCATCGGACGAGGAGTTCGAAGACGAGTTACTAGACCTTAATCCCAGCCCCGGTTTTGATAGCATGTCGCTGGGGAGTATCAGCTCATCGGTTTTGGACAGAGACTTGGATTTTAATTTTGAGTCAGGCTCGGGGTCTCACTTCGAGTTCCCCGACTACTGCACTCCCGAGGTGAGCGAAATGATTTCAGGGGACTGGTTGGAGTCGACTATTTCCAACTTAGTATTCACTTACTGAATGACACGTATGCCTTGTACAAGAGGAATAACTACCTTTACTCTAAATAAAGGGATTCTTTAAAGGTGAGTTTGATAGATTGGTCCCGATTGAGAAAGTGGGACAAGACGCGCCAATGAACTAAGCGAACGCTTATGTTTCACTCCAGTGACCAAGGACTGTGGGTAGCGGCTGGAAAGAAAGCAGAAGAAATTGCTTTGCTTGCCCATTTGGCAGGAGAAGAGAGGGAGATGTCATTGAACTCTGATTAGAAAGGACTGTGATATTGTTAAAACGGTCAGAACGAGAAAAGATTGCTTTGCACGTAAATTAAGGCAGACTTAGGTCAGATCCTTTAATCAATGTAACTTAAAAGGAACATTTTAAGAACTTTTTTGAATAGCCAAGTGAACTACATTGAGGTACAGAAATGTGCCAAATTACGCTGTTTTCCGGCGTAATAGATTTATTGATCAGGTTCGTTGGCTTAAAATAATTTTGAACAGACATGAGCGCTTTACTTCTCTCGGTGAGATTTCAATAAGGCTGTTGAACAGTAAAAACAAACAAACAAAAACAACAAGGGGTAGGTGTATTTAAAAGGAATGAACGCGCGATGGCTAATTCATAGAATGGCGACGATCACCAGCTTTTTTCATCCTTCAGGATTCAAACGCAACTCAAATCTGTGTTGAACTTTATACACTTCAATTCAGGACCAAAATTCTTAAGGGTTACTTTTCCATCCTCGTGTTTTCTTTGTACCATGTATCTAGATGACATTTTTATATGGATGTATTTATACTGGCCAAGCATTTTTACTGTAATTTTTGTTGACGTAGATCTTGTTGTGTATAACTGCACCGTCTGTTTCCTTCACTGAAGGGCTAGTTTGACCTTTTTTTATTTAAAAGTAGACTTCGGACACTTAAAAGAGATTAAACGTTTCGTTATTTTCTAAGTGTATTTTTGTACAAAAATATAAAGGGGGTGTCAATCGGTGTATATCGCTGTTTGGATTTCCTATTTTTAAGACCAGGGGGCTGGTTATGTCAGAATCGGCCTCCTATCCATGTTTACAGTATCAATCTGCAGGCTTCTTAAAGACACAGTATCTCAATTTTGAATAGCCCTGTTCGCAACCATGTGCATGGAGCCATAGACACAAGTTTTTCACGCAGCTTCGTCTGCCGTTTGTTTTTGCATCTTGCCCAGTGGGAGATACTGCAGCTTTAAACATTTCTCTTTATGTAAAGTGGTAGAGTTCGGTTTAAACCACTGGATGGAACAAGAAACACATTCTAAATGCCTCTGAGTTCGCAACAACTATGTACCGCGGTTCTCATTGTATCAGAACATGTAATCTATTCTACTTGTTAGCTAAATTATAGCTACTTGTCTTAGTATCTTATGGCATGGTGAATAACATTTGTATTTCTGATTCAGGTTTGAGTAGAGCAGTTGGTTAAGAAAAAGAGCATCAACGTGAAAACATCTTTGTACATTTTATTGTATTATATGCAAAGATTACCTGTTTATGTATGTTGAGATATAACATGAAAGGCTCTAGAACAGCCATCTTTATAAATCCTCACGTGCATTTAAAGTTGCTGTTGTTCATGTTCTTATACGTATACAATTTAATTTGTGACTTGTGTTCATTCATTCTGTGCAATATGCTTTGTAGAGTATTGTTTGACTAATCATGCCATATCTCAACATTTGAGTAAAAAAAAAAAAAAAAACAAACAAAAAAAAAAACTCAATGCCAGCCAATTGTGTTACGTCACTGCCTGTCAGGTCTTCTGTAAATAGATTTTTTTTTTCCCAAGAAGGAAATAAAATCAGCTGGAACTGAACCCAATATCCACTGACTGCATTGTGTTCCACTGTGTGTGAGTGGGATCTGTAGTGGGGACACTGTGGGCTACATATCTGGGGTACACAAAGTATATTCCTCTCACTTTTTCTACAAAAATGAACTTCAGTCTTTGTAGCCCAGTTGTGCACCAATGCAATCATGAGAAACAGAATGCTGGACTCTTCCTGCACACCTCATTGAATCTTTAGCTTTAACTTCCCGCAAACCTAGTAAACAAACAAAAAGCATGTGTATGTGTGAGAGACATACAGAGTGAGAGTGTGTGTGATATAAGTTTCTACTTGCATTGCATGAATTTTACAAGGTCTAAATCACTAATGGTACAAAACACTGCACACCCAGCCCCTCCCAGTCTCCCCAGCTCCCCGCTCTATAGCAGACGCTTGGCAGCGTGGGGGAAGGGCAGCTGAGGCCATGCAGCGAGGCAGACGAGCCTGTGAGGTTAGACTGGATGCAGCCATAACTGTCTGCATTTATTTAATTATTCTTAAATTAGTAATGAGTAACGCAAGATGAGGAATTAAACGCTTCATTATAGGGATATGCTCAGAGGTTTCTCCAGTGCTTATCTGCAAGCATTGTCTGGGCTGACTTTATGGAAGCAGTTGTGCTGGCCCAGAATGAACTCAGCAGGAGCCTTCAGACAGCACGTACTGGGGGGATGGGTGGCAGACTGTTGTGCAAGCCTAGAGAAGCTTTACGTAGGGGGGAGGAGGGGTGGTTCCCGACGGATCATGTGAGAGACAGCCATTGGAACTAATTATCCCGATTTGAATATGCATATCCTCTTCCTTTTAAGAAACCAGTCTGGTTTTTTTTTCTTGTTTTTCTTACTAAAGGAAGAGCTGAAGTAAGCTTTTTTATTTTTCACATGTCATTTCAATGGCAAGGTAATGAATGTAACCAGAGCCTGATTCAGGAAGGCACTACCCTGATCAAGTGCAGTAGTCTGGTGGCCACAGCTCCATTGCAGTCCATAAAAAAATTTTTTTTTTGAAAGCCTGTTATGCATCATTGCTTGTGTTCTGCAACAAATATAAGCACGATTATCAATTTGCTTGCTTCCTTAATCAAAGTAATAACAAGTACATATCCCCTTCTCCAATGCATTGAGACTCTTTACCAATAGGACCTCAAAATATATAGAGCATAGCAGTGTAACTATCTGCATCTGCAGACTCAAAACACACCTGTTTAAACTACATCTTGGCTCACCTAATGCTGAGTTCCAGAGGTGGACAATCCAGGTTCAGAAAGTAAAAGTCCTCCCCAGTATCCAATCATTCAAATTTATCAATTAGCACAATTCTTGTGAAAATCAGCTTTCTGAGTTTATGGGTGGAAGAAACACATGGCAGGACTTTAACTTACTGACCCCTGGACTTTTCACCTCTGCTGGGCTCTAACATTTTCTGTGGCTATACAAGCCCCACCAATGCTACATTCAAGTAGCATCCCATCTGCTATTTGTAGCACATCATTGTCAGTCTCCCTCTTGCACCTGCTGTGGTGCTTAGCTTTATGTTGTAGATTTGTGTATGGACTACGTTGTAAGTTATGCATTAACAGCTACTATTGGTTGTGAGATAACACTGGCTTTTTGTTGCCTAAACTTTTTTTGCATGCACTAATGTAAGTTGCTGTGGGTAACATTACATTAAATTACATTACAGGCATTTAGCAGACGCTCTTATCCAGAGCGACATACAACAAGTGCATTAGTTCAAGGTGCAGAGGTGCAAAAGAAACACACTAGAGTGAAGTAAAGATCGTAGTGCCAGAATTGACCACATAGATCAGGACTCCAACCCTGTAGGGTAACCTGTTCAGCAAACAAACAAACAATCCTGCCAAGTACAAACTAGCACTGAAATCACATTTGCCTAATCCGAATCAGACAAAAACAATCCTGCCAAATAAAAACTAACATGATCGTATTAGCCTAACTAGGTATATTGAGCTAAACTATAGGCTAGGGAGAGGTGGGGAGAGGTGCAGCCTGAAGAGATGAGTCTTTAGTCTGCGTTTGAAGGTAGTCAGATTCTCTGCTGTTCTGACCGCCACGGGGAGGTCATTCCACCAGCGAGGGGCCAGGACCGACAGCAGACGCCAGCGGGAAGTACAGACACGAAGAGGGGGAGGTGCCAAGCATCCAGAGGTGGCAGAACGGAGAGGTCTGGCTGGTGTGTAGGGTCTGATGATCCTCTGGATGTATCCTGGTGCTGACCCCTTAGCTGCCTGGTATGCAAGCACCAAGGTCTTAAATTTGATGCGAGCCATAACAGGCAGCCAGTGGAGGTCAGTGAGTAGGGGGGTGACATGGGAATGTCTGGGGAGGTTGTAGACCAGACACGCTGCAGCATTCTGGATGAGCTGCAGGGGTCTGACGGCGGATGCTGGCAGACCAGCCAGCAGCGAGTTGCAGTAGTCCAGGTGGGATAGTACCATCGCTTGAACCAGGAGCTGGGTTGCGTAGGTGGTGAGGAAGGGGCAGATTCTCCGGATGTTGTACAGGAAGAATCTGCACGTTCGACTCACCGCCTTGATGTTCTGGGAGAGGGACAGTCTGTTGTCCATCACCACTCCGAGGTTTTTTGCGGTGGGTGATGATGACACCACGGTGTCCCCTAGGGAAATGGTAACAGTTCAAGCTGTTGGGGCCAATGGGTACCTCATTTGGTAAAAGCATCACTTGCGGCACATTAGTGAACACCATGGTTTCGGATCGAATCTGACCCATGTCTGTACCAACTGTGGCAAACTTTGGCTTGCATCATCCAAGGTATACATCCGAGAGATTCAATCAGTGGGGATAGCAGTGTTCATTGCTTGAGCAGCCCCCATCTGTACCGCACCCATAGCTTTCCGCACACACAACTTTCTGTGCAAGAGTATGATTGGTTCTCCTTTGCCCCCCTCTCTGCACCTGGGCAAGCTGTCTTCAGTCTCCTGAGCTAGCATCAGGGGTCATACAGTATATGAGCAAGCTTGTGTATAGGTAAAAAATTGGACGTTCTGAATTTGGGTGGGAGCGGAGATGCCAAACAAAAAAGAGTGCAAAGAGTGTTGTCCAGCTCTGTCAAGCTTAAGTTCAAAAGAGATCACTGAATGTTTGCCATGCGGCAGCAGGACATGAATACCACCCCTCCCTGTGGAAGTGGGACCAGGAGGCTGTGTAGGCTAACACAACAGATACAAAAAAAAAACAATTAAAAAAAAACAAAAACAAATGCACTGCAGCTCTGATGTCATATAAACTATAGGCCAACATTATAATTATACATCATTTTGTCAAATCATGTATAGGACTGTCATATGATTCCAATTTCTGTGTGGTTGAATACATTTGTCAACAGCAGATGAAAGCTGTATGGCACCACTTCAGTCAACCTGATAACAGTGAGTAACATTTAACATCTTTGTCTCATGTAAACCTGAGCTTGATAGAGTACTTCTGTAAAATGGTTTTGCCTTTATGCACCTCCTTTAGCATTTGCAAGCACAAGCTGAATATCAGGGTACAACAAAGATGCAATGAGAATACATCCAGTCCTTCTAGCAGTTTGTTAGAAGCAATCAGAGCTGAAATGAAGAACACTGCAGAGAGTCAATGAATGCATTGACACATTGGTCACATATAAGGACCCCCCAGTTTGTGAAAAAGATGTTTTGTTTGATAATGAAGAAAAGGAGCTGGTGGATTTGATTGAAACCCACCTGGTTTGAAACCCCTATGTTGCATAAAATAATGCAAACATGCTTATTTATATAGAATTCCTGGGTTTGATTAAAATTGAGTATGGGCAGTTATGTTTGTCTTTATCCGTAGAGATAGTTGTAATATGTCAATTCTGAATTCACCCAACTAGTCTGTGCTAATGGAAGCCTTACTAGAACACTGCTTCAGCATATAGAATATATTAACATTACATACATGCAGATATCTTGGGCCAAAATTATTTTTTGCACATTTGCCAAAAGAAACCTAACATTCTCAGCAACTATACAGTGTCTCTATACATGCTATTTTAATGGATTTCCATTTATGTCATGTAATGCTTTTGAATGTTATCATATCACACATAAAAATTTTCTTTGATTCACATTTTTTGCTATTCTCATCTTTGCCAGCCAGCTAATACATGATAAATGGCACTTGAATGGTAGTGTTTTTTTGTTTTTTTTTTGAGGTCATTCATATTGGTGAGACAATATTTCTGCGGCAATTGCCTCAGATAATCAGTGCCAACAAGCATATAAAAAAGTATGTCCTGTGGTTCATATTACAGCAAGTCTTATGTTTGTCAGCCGGCTAATACACGAGAAAGTGACCTATAATGGCAAAGCTTTTTCACTGTTGTTTTCTATACTTTCATGTTCTGCACTGCTTCACATCTTTTAAACAGGATGCAATGAACAGTGTTTCAACATTTGTGCCAACTACATTTTCAAGATTTACATTTTAATGTCTTACTTGTATGCAGCATTTGGCCATAAACCTGAATAATCCTAGAATTTAAAAGTCAACGCTCAGGGAATTAAACAGATGAAATACAGTTTTTGAACACTTTTTTCAATGAAAATGAAAAAAGTAAAGTTTCAATTAATTAAATATTGTGTGCAGTAAGGTACCACAGAAGTACAGTGTATCTCTCTTGCTGAGATCATAGTCTGTCACTGTACTATCTAAGTGATTGAAGATGCTAGATATAGTGGTTGCATTTATTGGACTTGAATCAGGCACTGAGACATGCAGTATGTAATCACACCTTTTTCTGCCCAATAGGCTCCCTTACCTATGAGTGTCACCTAATCATTCCATACCAGCACGCATATCATTCGGTTCATACTGACAGTGACTGCAAGACTGATTGGTGCATTGGAATAAGGGTGGTTAGCCACTGAAAGGTTAACAGCAGACCACTAGTAGGTTGCTATATCGATCTACTGCGCCTCACTGCTCGCCACAAGCAAGGCGCGCGAGCTGCAGTTTGTAATATCTGACTCCAGAGTCAAGTTCGATTCTCATTCCATCCGGGCTATTGCACTGAACGTTCACCTATCGTCGTGTTACAGTGCCTGCTGGTTCAGCCTCCCCTTTCGCGGAAAAAACACATAGTTTCAGTATAGCATAGCTGGGTCAATTGGGGACTAGTAGATTAATAAGGCACATTTTTGTTACCCAAAAGCACACTAACTGCGTTGCCCAAGCTAAGCTCGTTACCAATTCACGGATTATTGGAGACATCAAAATGTAAAAACTGCCGAAATTAGCATGGTAGCTACTTAGGATAAATTAAATGACATGCACATATTTCTGTCAAAACAGTATAACCAGTGTTACTGATCCTCTTGCTGCACCTGTGATCATACTCCAGTGATTCCTGTTAATTTCGTCCCTGAGCAATGCTCCAACATCCAGAATTTTCGTTTATATAGACAGGAGAAACTGGACTCTTGGCATCTTCACCTGCAATCTACATCTTTGTGCCATGAAGGTTGCTTTTGTTTTATTTTTATATTTACTTTTTTATTTATGAAAATATCTTGTATTTTCTGTTCTTCTTTAAATGTAGGCTATTACGTGCAGTATTGGTTCATATCCCGATGTCGCTAGACAGAAGAAGTAAAGTTAAACAGAGGCCAATTTCAAGACGCTGCTTTCATTTAGCGGTTAGTGCGGTTTTTGTGTCTCTTGGGTGAAACACAATAAAGGGTAAAAATGTTTTGCTATTGTTGCTGGTCTACTTAAATTGATCAAACTATAAGAATACGTAAATGTATGCAATCAAAATAAATTGCTTATTTTATCTCTATTTAATCATGCTAGTCACTCCCTTTGTTGTTTAGTTGTATTTTGAGGGCGGGACTGAAACTGAAATGAACAAGGCGCGGCCACGAACCCCTTCACACGTGCAGACAAAGAAACCCAACATAACCAAAATATGCCGGTATGAACTTTTTTCATTTATGGTTACGGCTTTATAAAAATCCATAGAGACAGATCTTTTCCCCGCGAATCTATGCGTTCTCGTTTTTATTCTTTTTAAAAGATACCTGGTTGTGGATTTGTTTTGCAGAAGTTATTCGGAGTTGGTGCGTCAGCTGACAAAGTTGAGCACAAAGAGGAGAGGAGCGTTCCTTTGTTCTGAGGAGTGCTTTGGGATATCATGCGTAGACATCCCTAGTTATCTTGTACCTAAACTGGCTAACGTTGAAGGCAACTGAACAGACGTGGGAAACTTGTATTTACATGGTATGTATCTATATTTTTTTGTATACTTCCAGCGGTCAAACTGTCAAAAGTTAATTGGTTTGTGAAGAAAATTGACATACAAATACGAGCAACCTTGATGTAATGAACGCCTCAGCTAAAAATGCATAATTGTTATTGAGCATCTGTAAAAATGTATATAAAGTAGTTTAGCTACGTTTTTTGATGGAATTACATACCGCTTTGCACCCAGGCGTACTAGAAAAGGTTGCATTTTGTTTTCAAGTGCCTGATCTTTACGCCTAAGGCGTATATTGCGAACAAAAGACCTTGAGAAAATAACAATAAGGAAAAGGTAGGCTACAATGAGGTTTGCAAAGAAAATGGCCCGTGATATAAGTGTAATAAAAGATAGGTGCAACAGGTTTAAAAGTTAGTGTTACTTCCAATTTAGCTTTTAAAAGTTACGAGCAACACAGTTCATTGCCAAGGAAAACTAAAGAACGACCACGCAAGTTGTAATGATAGTTTCATTATATACCATACCAAAGATACGTGTCCGTGATGCCTTTCAATGGAAGTTTAAGCACTTATTACCACAATTGTTGGCGTTTTTGCCACACCTACCTCAGAAACGTATTTAATAACCAAATAGGCAACACACACATTCAAGTTCGGTTTCTTGTCGCAAAATAAGTTAATGCAATCTGCACTAGAGAGCATTTATTGTTATTGACTTAAGTTCATCAACTGTATGACTATGGTCAGCCTGTAAGTGTAGTAGCTATTGATATTTTTTTATTTGTTAATTTAAAAAAAAATGTAACTTTTTTTTATTTTTTATTTTTTTTTTACAAAATACACATTTGTTTAATTTGAAGAATGCATGCAGAGCAGTGATTATGTATAACATTGCATATGATTGGTAATGGCAATACCAAATCTTGTCTATAGTACAAATTAAAAGTAAAATGACCTCAACCAAACAGTTGCAGAAAGTTGCCTGGCAAAGCAGACAAAGACGTTCGTGGAAATGAATGTGGCTATATGGTCCAAGCTTTCCAATAGTACAGTCTAGTTGAAGTTGTAGGGTATATTATATCAATGTTTAATTTTTTTTTTTTACTATTGTATACACACGAATTAAAGAGTGGTGGAAATATGGTAAAACAATTCTCTGAGCAAAACATTTGAATATACATCGCATAGGCTCCTGTAACGTGCCGCAGTATTCAGTCCAAGCCAAATCGGTTATTCGACTTTATAAACATACAATAATTTGTTAGTCAGATACCTTGTTATTGAGCCGATCCATAAACTTGATCACCTTTTTAAAACACGGACGTATGAAATAAATGTATCCATCAATGCGTAAATCAAAATCAATGTAGGCTATTAATCCATTATTTTGTTTATGTCAACACGTGTTTCTCGAGGGTAGCATTGGACTCAACCCCTTGGTGATTCATTTTGTAAGAAGACACGCCATTAGTGAAACTTTCTGTTGCGGATTCATGGACTGCGTCATACCTTGAGAGACCCATATTTTGACATTTTCCCTGTTACTTTTGGGGTTCGCTTCTTTCAACAACATCATTGGATTATGAAATTGTATGCGGGACAAAACAGAAACGGCAAAAACGTGGAGTAGCAGCGAAAATCCATCAAGGTATGTTATTTTCTTTATCTAATATGAAGCCTACATGAAACAGGCGAAGAAATCTGCAGAACTAGTGATGATTGTGCTCATTACAACGCGAAGAATGAACACGTATTCTCTTTTTCGGGGGGAGAGGGGGCGGGAAGCTGGATGAATACTATAAACACTTCGGCACATTTTGAAATGCAGCAATAATTTTGCTCCGTGAAAGGAGGCAAACACTGTTTCCCTGTGTTTTACTGAACGGGACAATGCTGTTCAGCAAGGTTGTAGCTGGACAGCGTCTCATTTCGACTTGTGGAGGGAGATGCTGTCTGAAAGAGGAGGCAAGTTGACCTTTCACATCTTTTACGATTTATTGTTGAAGAGCGCTTTCTTGAGTTTTAGCAGTGTTGTCTCCGCAACTTTCTGGGTTCAATTGGGTTTAAGTTAAAGCTGCTCCGTTTGAAGCGTTGAGTCTGATAGGAGATTGGTAATTCTCAATACCTTGCATCTGCGATGATGTCATTGAAAACCAATAAAATGGCGAGCTGTATGCTCATCATCCCTCCCCTCTGCTACAAAATCCTGCGCACTGACACAACCACCACATTGAAAGAAAGAAAGAAAGAAAGAGAAAAAGCAGTGCAAATGTTTTTCGCTGCAGTTTGTGCTACTTGTGACTTGCTGGTTTTTGTTTGGTAGATATGATTAGTAGACAATGCAAACGGTAGTTGTCAGCTCCATCGTTATTTCAGTAGGGAAATGGCACATTACAGGAACTCGTGGTCATGGGTGTTCTTTGGTGATTTTTAATTGTACGAAAGTTCTGTGCGTATGCTTTACGAGCGCGTGGTTTCAGTTACACAGGCTGAAATGAAAGCCAATTAGAGATCGTGTTCGTCTTAACAGTTACGTCATCTGTAGCGCCAGTTTCAGTGCTGTGAACCGCAATCCATCTATTGCAAACGACTCGCCTCATGCTCGACAATAAACGTTTTTTTATGAACATTAGTTTGGAGGAAAATTGCTACAAAATTATTATTATTATTATTATTATTATTATTATTATTATTATTATTATTATTATTATTATTATTATTATGGCAGTGTCCTTGTGGGAAGATATCGATACATACACTTGAATATATATTGAGGATATACAGGTGAAGTTTCTTAACTGCTATGCTGTAGATCTACATCTTCCAAATGTGCTATCAAAACATTTTTGATATTCATGGAAGAATAATGCAAAAGTATAATATGTCATGTTAAATCCTTAATATGTGGTCTATTTTCTGCAGTGCTTTTTCAAATTGATATTGAGGAGAATTATTTCAGTTATATTATTTATTTGTTATTTGAAATTAAACTTATGTTTATTTTAATAAAGAAAATGTGTGATGTGATTCACAGAATGACAATTTTCTTCACTCTTAAGTCATGCAGACTTTGCACAGTGTATTGAAGATTGTAGGTTACTCTCATTTGATGTGACATATGATATGATGGGTGTTATTTTTTCCACTGTGACCACTGTGTTGTTACGAAAAATGGCAATAAGATGTTTTTCTCTGAAGTGTGACTTCTGGAAAGTCTGGAAACTCACCACTACCTATGGCTCCTTCAGGCTTTTTTGTTTTGTTTTGTCTTCAGTTCCATTAAGGCCCCGTTTGTTTTTCATGGGAACTTCAAATGGAGATCAGTGCTTCTATGGCATATGTTATGTTAATATGCAATATGCAGTTTAATTGTTTCCACTCCCTTTGGAATCACTAGGATGTCTTACTTTTTAATTCCATCTCAGATCAAAATTGGTGTTGAGATACATTACAAATCAGGCCAGCATTGCCAATTGTTATGACAGCCTACCTTCCAGATGACTGCTTTTGGCCAGACTCAAAAAAAAAAAAAAAAACTAGCTTAGTTGGACATCCCTGTGCCTGCAGCACAGAGATAAGTAAATCGTCAGCCTGTGTGCTAAGACTTCCTCATATAGGGAGGCAGGAATAAATTATATCTTTATGGCTTTGCACTGGGAGTGCTTTAAAAGAACTCTTATTTTTTGGCTTTATTTGGGATTTTATATTTATTGAAACTATCTTGCAGAGAAGCCCTTTTTCCATTTGACTGCTGTCCAGCAGATATGTTAATTTAAGCGGTACAGCACTTCTCAGTCTCTCTGGTTTTCCTTTTCCAAATTTAATTTGTCCCAAAGCCCTCATGGGAGTGCTGTGTATGTAAATTGGTTTAGTGGCATGTTTGTTAGGGAATCTGTAGAGATCGTAAAAGATGCATCGCTCAAGCTCTAAAATGCGACTAATCCACTCAATCGCCAAGGTTTATCAGCATAAATCTGCTATTGTCTGGCTATTGGGAGATTATGTCCTGAATGAGTGGATGGCAGGCTGCTTCATCAGTCTTTGCAACTGCCACACAATTCTCAGTTCTGAACCAGCACAGCACATAGGAGCGCAGACTCCCTAGCGACAGTTACCGGAGGCTAAAGTAATGGTAAAATTCTCAAAATTTCATTGACCGAAGCTAAAACTAATGGCAAGTGAGCTGACAACTGAAGTTTATTTGTTTGCAATAAAACAAATTATCCTTTTTTAAAATTGCCCCACTTTATACTCTACCAAGAAAGAAACGGTGAAACCGCTCTCCAGTATAGTGAATAAAGTAGGAAAATAAATACTGCAAAAGAAAGTCCCATCAGCCATTTCATGGTTCTAATCTCATTACAGGGAGTATAGATGAATGTACAGGCACTGTGGGGAATGCAAAATTAAATATGGCACTGAATATTTAAAAGAAAATTCAACCACCATTCATTGCTATATTTCAAGCTATTCAATTGTCATGATCTGTCTAGTTTAAAGCTCAGCTTCTGTAATACGTTCTGCACTGTGTCTCAGGGTAGGAGTGGGGAATTCCCTGCTTCTGAAATGTTAAGAATGTGGGGCATGTTTAACATTTTGGAATTCCACAGTGCACGTTTGGACTTAAGAGAGCCTTTCTTTCAAGATTATTATAAAAAGATGAAAGTGAATATTTTTAGTACAGTACAAAAAGGTACGAAAAACACAGCAAGGCATTTATATATATATATATATATTTTATTTTTATTTATTTATTATTATTATTGTTGTTATTATTATTATTATTATTATTGTTGTTGTTGTAGTGTTTTTTTGCATTTGATATTTTAAAATTGTTTTTGTAGTCTCAAAATTAAAATGTTTGATTCATACAGAAACCTTAAATTAAAGGCATATAATGCATGCTTTTTACCTTGAAGATACTGTATTATTAAATAACCATGCTCAGTCATTTCTATGATGCACCGACAATCTTTGTTTTTGTGCACATTTGCTGAATCTGTGCTCCTTTGCCTATTCTTCTAAGAGGTGTTAGGGATGTTTCTGGGTGTGACACTGTTTTCTGTGTGGGGACGGATGGGTGTGGCTACGGAGCCAGTGGGGTGGGATCAGGTTTTAGCTGAGCATTTGTAGCTAGCTAGCTAGCTACTGCAATGGCGGAGGCAAAGAAGCACAAGTACAGCAAAGTGAAATGACAAACTGACAGGTCTCGTTCAAAGCCCAGTCAACCTTGGATTGCTTTTTCTTGATGCGACAGCTATAAAAAAAAAATTGAGTCATAAAAATAAAAACATTGAGCACAGAGCAGGAGACTAATTTCATTGTAAACACAGGACCTCACCAAGGCTAAAAATCATACGTAGTGTACCTACATTATACATTCTATATTTTGCCTGTTACTTGCAGGCCAAAGTAGACAGGTATTGGCTAAAAACTGCTGTGATCATGTTTTTCAACTCCAATGATCAATTCTACAGTCTATTTGCAGAGGTTTTTTTTTCACCTTTCCAGGCAGAAAGACATCACATGTTGAATCTTTAGACTAGAGAGTATTTCTGTATGACCTGGAACTATAAATACCTTTGCTTATTGCATGCTAGCATACATTACACAGTTATAGAAAAATAGGGGGCCAAGCTTTTTATTTTGTTCTTTATCAAAGACTACATTCCCTACATCCCCACAAAGACTACATTATCCCTGAATCCTTTAAGCCTTCATTGTTGGAGTCAGCATTGACACTCCCCTGGCAGTTAAGGATGTTCCAGTCCTTTGCTAGAAGTGGCCAATGCTTGGAACCAGCCTTCAAAACAAGCCCTTATTGAAAAACAAAAGTGGTGGTGACTTTTAGGAAAAGATCCCTGGAATGACAGTAGGTGAGAATCACGGGTCCAGTTGCCATTATTATCTACTGTATACATCAGAATTGATAGCAAGCGATGGTATTTAAAAAAATAATTGATGATTGCTATCCAGCTCTCTCAGCCGGGTAGTTCCAATGCATTTATTAGTAAGCAGGTCATGCATTACTGCACATGTTATGTGCATTAATTGTGATGCTGATAAATGAGTGAGCGCAATGAGACAGCGAGCGGTAATGAGCACACCCAGATTAAGTAAATAAGGAACTGTTCTCACCCAAAACAAAGCTGCACTGTACAAAGGAAGGACAGTGCTACCGTGCCATTCCTCAGTGTAGGAGAAGGTAATGGTGAATGGTAAATGGAAATGGACTGCAGTTATATAGCGCTTTTATCCAAAGCGCTTTACAATTGATGCCTCGCATTCACCAGAGCAATTAGGGGTTAGGTGTCTTGCTCAAGGACACTTCGACGTGCCCAGGGCGGGGGATCGAACTGGCAACCCTCCGACTGCCAGACAACAGCTCTTACCTCCTGAGCTATGTCGCCCCTATAATGGTGCTGACGTGTGATGATTTTAAATGGGATTTTAGAGCAGCCACATTTTAAAGCTTCATCAGCACTTGCCCTCACAGGCCCTAGAATGATTACTTGTTGATATCATGCTGCATTACATGGAGTGATCACTCACCAGAGACTCAGGGTATTTAGGGATAACTCCGGCATCTAGTTGTAAACCTCATATATTTGTTGCTATATCTGCAATTCGTTGTTGTCAGGTCTGTGATGAAAACAGTCTTTTTTTCAGTCTTCACCCTGAATGAACTAAACTGTGTAATCCTTCCTCAAGCAACTTGTGATACTACAGTGAGATTGCTTCATCGAACTGACAGGTGGTAGAGATTCTGTCTCCTCATAGGAAATGCTTCTTCTAAGTGTTAACACCTGCTCCAATCCACCGAGGATCATGGTAATTTACACATAATGGCTTTAAATCCCCGTTTGTAGTCTCATGTTTAAGCAATTAACTCTTGCAGAGTGTAACTTTACACCAGCTTTATCTTCAATTATGTCTGCTTTTACTGCAAAAGAGTTTCAACACAACATGATGTTGCTATCTCTTTGTTATCCAAAATCATGTTGGTGGCAGAATGTGGCATAGTTGGGCAAGGAACTGGGCCTGTAACTAAAGGGAATGGCTTTAATTTTCAGCTGGACACTGCTTTTTTACCCTTGGACAAGGTAACTTTGGCAAGCAATGTTCAGGGTGAATATCCAGCTGTTTTAATGGCTAATGTATAAAACAACATTACCCAGATATCTTTGCATTTGCCCCACCCCCACTGAAAAAGACAACACATTCATGTCCTTTCGCTGTTGTTAATTACTCCCAAGCAATCTTACTAGAACAATGCAAAAATGCATTGGTTGGTTATCCAGCTTGCCAAAGTTTGAGGTTGTTGAAAGTTGTGAAAACATACTATTGTGGGACATTCTCACATAAAACACACCCAGAATTTGGGGAACTGTTTCTTCCTGGAATTATAATGTAATTATTTGGTTGTGTATTTGTGTATGTTTATTATTTACTATGTCTAAGCCATACATACTGACTTCATTGTATTGACTGAGCCACCCAGGAGCAATTCTCATGACTTTGCTTGACTTTTAAATTCATACTGTTGGTGACTTGTGGATACAAAGTTTGGGAAACAAAGTTTGGGAACCACAAAGTCTTATGGTTTTGCTATTCATGGGAATTTGTTAAGACCATGAAGTCTTTTTTCTTTTTGAAATAATTTGTGCTTCAAATGATCCCTCAGAAAGCTGGGTGACAAAATAAAATGATGTGCTCAATAAAACAAGTCCTTTCATTTTAATTTTGAATAGTCCATGATGCTCAAATCAACTGTGATACTATTGCAGTTTACTTGTGGTTTTGAGTGAGTCTTTTATGTAGATTTCAATAACTTGAATTTGTCTGGGGTGTCCGCTGTGTATGCACTGTCCTTGTAATACCACTGTTTGGAATGCAGAATGTGTATGGAATGTGTAGTATACCAACTGTGTTGAGACTACATAAATAGCATATAATATCTTAGGTAATTGAATGCATTGCCAACTCTTGCATTTGCATCCAGAATAGCAAGTTCAAGTAAAACACCTTGATTGTTTTGTCATATCTTTATGTGAATATCATAGGATGCAATACCATCTTAGTTATAGTAGTAGACAGTTGTAATTGTTCATATATGAAAAAAGCTGTTATTCTGTGCAACATATTACATTTCATATATGAAGTTTACCATATTTTTTCTTAATGATTTTTTCAGTGGCACCTGAGGATACAAGATTATATAATTTGCAAACTTGAAAACCATAATGCGTGCGTGTGTGTGTGTGTGTGTGTGTGTGAATGACATTTGATTAAATGTGTGTGTGTGGAGGTGTGTTTTGGGGGGGGGGGGAGGGGGTGGGGTTTGGGGGGGGAGGGGGTGATATGAAAAGAGAACTGATTACCAGAGGTCCCAGTGCAGGAGGTTTGTGCTGAATGCAGAAGGGAGATGTAAGTGAGAATGGACACATATCTGTAGCAGGAAGCTTGCTACTGCATGATCGTAATCAAGGAGCTCTTCCAGCAATAAAACCCGAATTTCCCACAGACAGCCCTCCAGGTGCCCATCACTCATCACATCCCAAACCAGGGCTGCAGTTACACTGGGTTGATTTTACAACACCCACACACACACCCACACACACACATACACACTTCAGCACAGCAAAGGCAACTGGGTTCACGTTGACCTGTGCCGTGGGTGTGATGAAGGGGCAGCCAGCCCCTCCCCATAACACTTTATCATGCTCACGATAGATTCTACGCAGTAAATGTGTGGTGCGTGCTGCGTGCGCTCTCTAAGGGAATTACAGTGGTAACCGTATGGAGGAGTTAATGTTCCAGAGCCGTCTCTATCAGACTGAAAAACACTGTAATGTGTCACAACAATGCCCACAAGCTGATTGTGGAACATTGAAAGCATAGAACGGCTATATTCTGACTGACACAGGCAGTGGAATAATTAAAAGCATAAATTATTCAGCATAGAGTGCCAATGACTGACAGGTGTAGTAAGTACCACCTTGTAGGTTGCACAGTGATGTCCTTATGTTGTTGCCACTGTCACCTTCTGCGCTTGTCTATCTTTGGAATGTTTCAGGTTCTTAAAGTCGTCCTTGAAGCTTATTTCTTCTCATAAATTAGGGTGTTCTAAATGCCAAATAGTAAGAATTATTATTACTACAACATATGTTCAGTGAAACCTAATATATCACTGACTGCTAATTTGTCATTGGTCTTTTCCATGGTAATTCTATGGATATATTTTTGTGAACGAAACATAATTATTCAAGCGTCTGAATGGGACAATATGCCTATTGTAATAGACAGATTGTTAAATAATCCAGCTTTAGTAAATATGGGGTGGCAGTGTAGTATAATGGGTAAGGAACTGATCTTGTAACCTGAAGGTCACTGGTTCGATTCCACAGTAGGACACTGCCGTTGTACCCCTGAGTATGGTACTCAACCTGCTGTATAAATGGATGCAATGTAAATGCTATGTTAAACGTTCTGGATAAGAGCGTCTGCTGAATGCCTGTAATGTAATGCTTTACTGGGTATTTTAATGTTCATTGAGATGTTATTGCTAATTCCAAATGTTTTTATTATTAGTTTTTAAACAAATTCAAACAGAACTTAAAAAACATGTTTAAGAGAATGTGTGTTTATCTAAATGTACTCACCCCAGCTGTCTTGAGGGATTCAGGCAAAGAGAGAAAAACATTACCAACTGTTGGAGCTCTTGACCTCATTTTTTTCAATAATGTTGCAATATTTATCTATTTGGACACAATGGCTGTTATCTTTCCTGCGTACATTTTTTGGCATGGAAAGGTTTATTTTGAAGTCATGTGGCATCTTGAACATTCTCTTGTAGATTGCCTTATAGATAGAAAATATTAATATAGAAAATAGAAATATAGCCTATATTCACTCTGTCATGTATTCTGCCAGATTTTTTGTTATGAAATCAGAGTGAGTTTTCCCTCTGAAAAATCAAAAGTCCTTCTCATAGTCAAGATTTTACTTTCACTTGTCGCAGGCCTTCTTTTTTCAGAAATGGCTATGGTTTTAAGGACTTTGATTGGCTAATATGAGTGGTCAGTGTGACACAATTTTCGTGCAGCCGGGAGATATGCATGGAAATTACAACATTTTTTTCTGCTCAATTCCCCCTTTCCTGATAATGCTGTAATACAGCTATCATTACCGAGATGAAACATCTTAGAGAACATCTTGCTCCAGGGTACAATAAGTGTCCCACTTCTGCTTCAGTAAACTGCAGGTCTGGAGTTCAGTAATCTACCCACTGCACAGAAGTACTGGCCAATATTTAATAGCCTCTTTTCCCTGCTTTATTTACACTGACTATGTATAAGTACACATAGTAAAGCGACACATCTGTAAGTGTCCCGTATAATGTAAAAAAGAATCATTTTCCCTTTAATTCTTCTTCTGAGTTTACTGTGTGCCAAGTCTGCCCCCGGTGGATAACAGAAGGACTACAGATACTCAAGTAGGGCCCATCTTTCATGTTTTTACATACCGCACATTGTCTTAGGCCTAATGAACAGATCAAGTATGCAGTGTGTATTTTATTTCATTCAGCTTTTCAAACATTAATTTATTAATTTTACAGGTCAAACTAATAATATCCTCCTGTAGAAATTAATCTTCTCTGCTGTTTCTCAGCTCTTGGCATTCACATCTGTATGTTTAGACAAGTTGAACTGAAAATGCTTAAGTATGGAAAGGAAATTATCCACTTCAGCAGAGGTCTGAGGTAAAATAAAACCTCCATTTCGCAATAGCAATTACAGAATCACTTGTCAGCATTGTTAATTATCTTTAGGCTATAAGAATGACCTTTATATTCCACTCAAGAATGCAGTTATGACAGTCCTAAGAAGTAGTATGTGGGGGGATAGGGTCCCAAGAGTATCGGCCTTGACCATTTATATCTCCTGAATGGGTGGATATTCGGGTCACAAAGTTCGATGACACCAATTATTTATGCCATAACCAAAAATTTATTGAAACCGAAAGGTCAGGCTGCAGTTAATCTTGTGTTGAATGGGCCCAAAACTAATTCCCTTATATATGAGAATATCTTTCTCTCTGGGCTATGGTCAGTTTTGTGTGAGCCAGTAAATGTTGTCACCATGAATGTTTTCATGAATTTCACATTTCCAGTAGGTGATGAACCCTGATTTCACGGAGGGCTTACAACAAGCCGATAATACCTGAGGAGTTTGATTTTGAGCTGATGAACAAGCAATACAAAATTCCTTATGGGCCAATCAAATTGTCAGGAAATATTTAATGTGACAAAAGAGGAGAAATAGCCAGACGCACAGCACATGGAGATGAAGCTGTTGCAGTAAAAACATTTTTTTTTAGCAAATAGTACGCATGGCAACAGGTGCAATTTACCCTTAAGACAAAGCTGGTTGTAGGAATTGAACATGATATTTCCCAGAGGTTCTCTCAAGTGCTTTGGGTCTACATGTTGTGACCCCTCTCATATAGCCACCCATGCAGGCATGCAAGGGGTTCCAGGCCAGAAGGAAGCTGTTAAATACTAGATTGACATGTTATATACATAACCAGATTTGAAGCATGCAGGACCATATTTGTGTTCTGCCTCACACATGGAATCACACCCACACTCTTTATGTGTCTGTGTGAGACACAGTCTCTTTCCATGTGACGGACACGTGGGCACGCACGCACGCACGCATGATCGCACACACACACACACCCAAAGCAATTCTCATTGCACGTGGGCTTTACCCCAAAAGCGCAGTGGGTTAACAAGGGAGAGGTTTTGAGCTTTAGTTGCGTAAGCACCACAAAGCACAGATATCCAAGCACCAGAAAACATGGATATACTCACTCTCTATCCACTCCTCTTGTTTCTACTTAGTGTATTAATCTTTGGACAGATTGTGCTTTTTTTCTCAACTCATCTGGAACAGGTTTTTTCCCCTTGAGACTCGAAAACCAAATCACTAGTTTCAACAGCCGGCCCCCTGTGGTCAGACTCTACATTCTGCTAAAAGACTTTGGACAGAATCATTCTGCCATAGCTTCCCATGGTGCCAGTGTCTGTGCTAGGTAGTGTTTATTTATTTATTATTTATTATTTATTTTTTGGTGGATTCTAAAGTACACTGTTAGAGTTTTAGCTGGCCAGAGTGACAGTCAAATTAATATTAGTTTGACATGAAGCTTCCTCCAGGGCGAAGGGCAAGCAAAAGCCAGTGCTGAGAGAAGAGCCATCAGAAAAGACAGGCTCCAGATGAGGCTGTGGGGAGATTTGAAAAAAAAAAAAAAAAAAAGCACTTGGAGTCTGAACTTTGCTTGAGAGAGCATTGCTATATCAAGGACACAGAAAGCAGTCAACCACCAACTTCAGTACCCCCCATTTTGCCGTTTATTATCTCATTTGGACAGTTGCGTTTACAGCCCACCTTGTGCATGGTAAATCTGCGGTATCATTGAGCAACACCACCGCCGAGGGCAGGAGGGCCAGCCTGACCCTTTCAAGGTTTGCAGGGTTTCAGTGACACAGAAGAGGAGCATTCCTCTCAGTCCAGTGGAAATCAGTTGCAGATGTTGCTCCGCTCCACAAGCTGGAACACTCCTGTGGCTCTGACCCAGATCCCGCTAGTTATCGCTTAATGATTCAGAAATGGCATCTCTCGCTCTCCTTCTCTCTCACGCTCCCACACCCGTGTGCATGCACACACTCGCACACACGCATTGCAGGCTTAGCATTTTACAGCAGTGCAATAGCATTACTTCAAGGGATGTCTAACATTGCTGTGCTAATTTCACATTGAAAAATGAAGCTTTCTTCCTGAATGCTTTGTATGGGTGTTTAAAGTTGACCTTGAAGCTTTGCGTGTCACATTACAGGCGATTTGGTTGGTGATCTCCTCTCAAAGGTATTTCCAATTAGCACATGTACCCAGCCAATTTGTGTACACTTGATCATGCTGACAGATTAATATATAGAGACATTTCTGCATTAATAAATTTGCATTTAATATGCATTTTACATGCCACAGAATATTTATGGAAGGATATATTGATTTATCATTCTTCATGGTAAACTGAGGACATTACTTTTCCATTTTTCAAGATTTGTAAAAAAATATAATTCTACCTGGCTTACCCCCAGTCCTTCTCTAGTCCCATGATTCTCTCTGGCCCTTGTTTGTATTCTCAGAGAATTGTAGGTTTTAGGCACATTGACCTTTCCCCATATCCCTCATGTATTAATAATGCCTACAGAAAAGGTCAGTGGAATTTAGATTGCATCACAGAGACTAGGGGATGCATTGCACTGCTCAAAAAGTTCTCCTTTGGCAATTTGTTTATGATTTCAGTCATTTTTACATGTTCTGTTCACACCACAATCATGCAACACAAGTAAATGTGGTTTGAGGAATTGTTCATTTTAACAGGGTATCTTTAAAATGGCCAAGAAAAGTGACACAAACCAAATGAAACCCAGCGGTTGTGTTGCAGGAGAAAGGCTGCACACAGACAGCTGGGAAACTGGAAAACACTGAGGCCAGGGAATATGACTGTAGCCTTACTTTTTTTAAACCCGGAGAAAGTGGCCCTCTGTCACAAGAATTTGCACACATACAGTAAGGACAATTATGGGTTTTAAGAACTGGCGAGAATAAGCTCCTTCCATGATCATAACCCTGTGGCCCGAGTTTGACTTGTGTTGTTAACGGTCCAGCGGTTAGGGCCTTTCATTATTGGCTTGTTTTTTTCCCCTGAGTTTAAACATGCACACACATCATATTCTTTGGCTGGGAAAACAGCGGTTGATGAGGCTTGGAAAAGGTTTTGAGTCCTCTGGCCTGGGGCAGAGAGCATGACTCACACCCACCTGAGCGAATGGGGCGGATTCAACAGCAACACCGATGCTAAAGTCACACTTGCATCACAGTTCCATCTGCTGACATGTTGGATGAGGTTTTGCATTCACAGTCTTTGGCTTACTAAAATTATATTACCCTGTTGTATTTGTACAGTATACATGCACTTTTCTACATGCAAAAATGATAGGAAATGGCAGTTAAAAAAAAAAAAAAGTTCAAGAGGGCTGTGTGTGCCCTGGCACAGTGTGGGTGCATTTTAGACGGTCTTAAGTAATCATAACTAAAAGGAATGGAGGGGAGCAAAGAAAATATTTAGGCTTGGGGAATGCAGTTAACAGATGTAGAAGCCACTCCGAGGCACTGCAGGGATCAGGATGAAGACGAATGTGCTATGTCAGATTGAGCATGCCCTTCAGAACCCTCCTTTAAACTGTTCCACATGTCCAGGGCCAGCAGGTAACAACGCTCCAGAGACCTTATTTCAGGAAACCCTTCATTATGATAATAGGCGATCATATTTTGTGCACTTTAAAGCAAACCATCTGCCAATTCTCCTTTTGATTATTGTATCTATGGATTTTTATTGCATAAAACAAACATAAAATGGTTTGCTATATAGTTCAGGCTCTTGTACTTTGTATGTACATAAGATGTCCCAAAATGTGAACATTTGGTTGAAATTATATTAGTAAAATGCTTTAGAAAGTGCAAATGACCGGGCTGCCCTTTACAATGGTACATGATAATTGAATGTGTTTACTGTAAGTGCACAGTTGAGTTAAAAGATTCTGGTGGAATATCTGCTAAAACACCGTAGATGGTGGGGAGATTCTCCAGCTTCCTGTCAGGCCAGAGGCAAGCAAAAGAATGATGGGCAACTTCCATCTTAGGCGTTGCTCGCTACTTTAGCCACAGCAAGAAAGGGTTATTTGGTTTCATTTAAACAAGAGATCGGACACTCTTTATTGTGGTGCTACATGTGCTATTTTGTGAGAATATAAGACACATTAGTCCATTTTACAGCATGCGTGTCAAATGCACGTATCTTCAACATTTAAGAAAACTATGCCTGGATTCAGTTACGTTATAACTGAAGTTTAACTTCGAAATAAACAAAAGTGCAGTTTTTTTTTTTAATAACCCACACTTTTTTTTATTACCAGACTGTGTTTCAACTGTGCTAGAAATGCACTTACATTTAATTGGGAGCCAGAAAGGACTAATGTTGAGCGAATCCAGTCCTTGGACTGAGAAAACAAACCACTTTTAAATGTTATTATTCCTAGATTTCTGAGAATGTTTGTAGTGAATTAATTTTGGTGTTGGGGTAGTTTTGGTGGTGTTAAGATCCATACTGTTTCTGTAGTATAGCACTGATTGTTTTGCTTTGGAAATAGTGATGTAGACCATGTGGCATCTAGTGCATTAAACACACAGACTACCTGTTTCTGTTTAAAGTGGCTAATTAAACTTTTATACTAGCTCAGAATGTCTTCACATATAATTCAGTGAAAGTGATTATGTTTTCCCTTAGTCTATTAGTTTATTGTCAAGTGTGATTTTTTCTCTCTGTGTTATGGTATGATATTCCATAAGATCTGCACTGTCCAATTAGTGCAAATTAAGATCAGGCTGTATTCATTTTCATTTCCATCTCATTAAAACCATTTGTTATAGCTCTGTTTCAAAATAGTTTTTTCATAGTAGCAAGAATAAAAAAATGCTGTGGTTCATATGCATTGTCAAATCTCAAATATGACAGGATTTTCTTAATTGGTAGTGGTTTACGTACAGCATGGCTGGTTTTTGTTCACCTGTTTAGCTAACTGCAGAAGGAGGTTAACTTTTGCTCTCGCAAGTAAACTTCTTTTCTTTTTTTAGTCTGACCATTGCTTTATCTGCAGTCTCTTATCTTATAAAAAATATTGCTGTCAGCCAGAATCAATGAAAACAGCACTTTTCACTGCTGAATAAATTTCACCCTAGAAAGGTTTTGCTGTTATCACATATTTCTCACTGAAGCACCCAGGGATCAAACACTTAAAGTTTCATCTTCTTGCCTTGCTTTATGAACACTCCACAGGTCAGTTCCTGACAGATATGAGAACAAATCGTGCATTTTGCCCATGAAATGTGATTTAATGAGCGCCTTTTACAATAACAAAAGGTTGCACCCACCTTTTTTTTCTTTTTTTTTTACTGTAAAATGTCATTTCTCACACCTAATATTTAACAATTTTGTTAACAATATCGCTGTTCTGTTGCTTCAGTAAAATAAGCTCATGTTTGTAACCATATCACTTGTTCCTAAGGCCATTCTCACATGTGCACAAGGGAAGGTCAGCTTCCGTAAAGATCAATGCATGGTTTATAGTAGATGAAAATGGTGAAAGCAACTTCATTTTAAAAGGTAGTTTTTCATTTGAATTCTGGGCTTCACAACCTGGACTGGTATTGTCTTCTCTTCTTCTCCAATCAGCAACAGCCATGATTTGACTTTGGTTATGGATCAAGAAACTGCTGTATTAAGAGGAGAGAAGTCATCCTTTATCTTTCAATTCAGATACAGATTTATAGCCAGAATTGAACGTTTGTCTTAATTGTTTAGTCAACTGTTTCGACATTTATCTTAACTTGTATTTAAGGAAAGAAACAATACAAAAAAAGACATGACTTGGACATTTCAGCCCTGGCAAGGGTCTTCTTTAGGCAAACATTAGACTCTAAGGAAACTACAGTACTTCACATGTTATACTGGGAACATTTCTTTTGGGTGCCAGTCGTGTTTTAATTTGCACCTTGGCGTTAGCTTCAGAACTTGAAGAATTAGAATAATGACACCCGTGACTATGTAAGGGGTTTCTTTATGGCTCTGATCCATGGTTTTATTTTCCAGCTTTAGTAGGTGTTGCCTACAAATTAAATACAAGATTTCCACTGCTGTGTCATGGACTAGAGAGGCTAATTTGATGCTAAATTAACCTTTACAGTGCACACTCCCTTCCGCCCCCACCCTACGCTCTTTGCCCGAACGCTACAATACAGTTAAAAGCCTTACCATAACGCAAGCTTTGCTTGGGTAAATTTCCCCTGCGTAAGACAGCTGTGTTTCAGCCTTAAGAGAATCTGTCAATTAGGTTTTGCATTTCTATCAGGTGCATTAGCCAATCCAGGCTCCTGGGTCTTCTGCAGGCCTAGTCATTTCAGAGTTGTGTCAGCACAGACAGGAGTCCTCCAGGGTGGCACAAAGTGCTCAGGGAGGTGTTGGCTGAAGATACTAATCCCAGAGTTGATTCCAAGGTTCATCAGAAGGTCAGGGGAAAATGAGGGCCTACGGCTGTGCAGACAGTGCAGTTCATGACCCTGGGGGGTGGGCCCCCCCCCCCCCCAACAACCACTGCCATAAGCCCTCGTGCCAGACTGCCAATGCAGCCATGAAGCTGGCTTCTCCACTCTCGCTCCCCCTCCCACCCACTGTGACCGGGCTGGCGTGGTGTAGAGATCACATGCATAGTGTAGATGTGCCATTAGATCCAGTGTTCCTCAAGCCAGTTCTCTCCAATGTTGCATTGCTGTGTGATTTTAATATCTTTGTCTGATGCGCATGACTGAGTAGGATATTCTACCCAACAGCTTTCTTCCTCTACTGAAATAACTTTGCACAGCAAAATGTTCATTGTTTAATCAAGATTTTACTTTGATGATGATAATTATGTACATGTTATCTCGACTGGACTTCAGGCTCTTAAGTATAAAGTCTCTGCTTTAACACTTAACATCTTACAGTGTAGGCTACTCCTTTAGCACTTTGCTTTAATATTCCTTGACTATCTGCATCCTGCTCATTTCCATCTGCAAACAACTGTGGGGTTGAGAGATGCAGAAGACAAGCGTTACAGCTACATTTCATGTTGTATAACTTCATTACAGCTTATTTGTTTACATTGCATCATTGTCCATGGTGACTTACAAACAATATGTACTTTACTGCTGTGCTATGACCACAGTGCAGGGGTCATAGCACAGTTCACTAATCAATGTGCCTCAAATATGTCATCACACACAAAAAAGGGGAGGGGCCCAGTAGTTTGGGGGTGGGCAGTAATGATAATGGAGTTGACAGTAAATGTGGCGTTTTGGAAAACCTGTTTTATTTTACAGTTGAATAAAGTTGAATAAAGCTTGGATTGATATATGCAGTATGAAATAAGAAAGGTGTGTAAGGTGCAAAACCTTTAGACCAGCGGAGATTTTGTCCACACGAAGCATGCCTGGGGAAGCCTGAGACAGATTACCATTATTTCACCTTTGCCAGAGCTCTTTCTTTGCTGAAAAGCTCTCATAGCACAGATTTGGTGAAATATTCCCACCCCTACCTCCACTCCTATCCAGGCAATGTCACGTATCATGTGGCTAAGCACTCATATGCTAGAGGGCTGCCAGGGAAGAGGTGGCATTTGACAAGTGGTACCCTGCACAGCGAGGATGGGCCTGGTTCAGCAGGTCCACCTCCGGAGGTCCCATCTCACATCCTGCTCACCCCGAATGGCAAACGAGCTGCTTGGGCCAGAATCCAAACCCCTGGTGGACTGCATTGGCTTGCATGGCTGTTGTTCTTGGCAGCGTCTCCAATTGGAGTGGCAGGTGGTTCACGTGGCCTGCGGATCCTCTCGTTCAGGCAAATCCGGTGCTGTTTGCACACCGTGTCCTGCACGGCACTTCCATCCGGGAAATCTGTCGAAAATGCAACATATATTGACCTTCAAGCTTTCTTTTTTTCATTTCTTTTTTTTTTTTCATTTTTAATGATGGCGCCATGTCACTGAGGAGAAGCCAACGCACGCACACACACGCACGCACACACACACCCACACCTAAACACACGCACACACACACAATCACATAAACACATGCACACACACACACCTAAACACACACACACACACACACTCACACAAACACATGCACACACACACACCTAAACACACGCACACACACACTCACATAAACACATGCACACATACACACACACATACAGCCCATGCTCCGTCCTGGTTTGACTAAGGTCGTACTTTAAAAAGCTGAACGAAGCAGTTCTGGAGATTGAACTTCCAAAGAATTAAGTGGTAAAATGTTGGATCCTGTACAGTATCTTTGATTCCACCACAATCAATGATTTATGTGCTCTCAGCTGTTTCCCTGTGTATCACAGAGTGCAAATAATATCATCACTGGACTGGATTTGTATTGATGCATGGGGTCAGTAAAGTAAAGTGTCTGTGGTGGAATGGGATGACACTGTTTCTGACAAACAGCCTGAGCACAGACACTGTGACATTGGCTGGCTTCTGCCTTTTGCTCAAAAGAGCCTGGGCAGTGATGTTTCAGCTGTAGTGTAGTATCTGTCTGTGAGGTCACTGCTGCAGTAAATTCTGCTTTATGGAGCCAGTGTAGCCTTGTGTAGAATTAATACTTATATTTGGCATTCAGGTGCAATTTCCTGAGCACGTCTATTTTGCAACAAGACTTTTTTGGCTCATGAAACTTGCTTGATAGGCCTAAATTCTCCTATAAACATGGAAATAGATTGTAAAAAATGACATTCAACTCTCCTTTTTCTGTGACCACTAATAAAATGGGCAAATACCCCAATGATGACAGAACAAAACATTTGGTTGAATTAATAAAAACTACACTTCTGAGTAGAGAGAACCTATAAATGTCCGGACAGCAGGTTTCCCTTTGTGGTGCACTGAACTATTTAAATCCAAATCTGTAAAATATTACTAAATTGGTTCTATAAATCTTTGAGAAAATGTCATTAAGCAAAAAAAAAAAAGGATTTAATACTTCTGAGTTGCCCCATAGGCCTGATATGTCTCAAGAGATTCATTTTTGCGTGTAGATTTATTTCCAGTGACTGTTAGAATCATAACATGGAATGATGTAAGGTAACTGTAAGGTAAGCTGCTGGTTCGCCGTTTCATAATGCAGTTCCAGGTGCTCGCAATCTGATCTCCAGTGTTCTGAGAAACAGGCCTCTTGCTTTGGAGCAGAAACACTTTTCATTCCCGTTTCCCGTTATGCAGAAAAAAAGGCCTTGCACCTGCCTTTCACTAAACCTGCCCGGTCAACTGTCTTAGTTTTACCTTTCCACATAAAATCATCACCTTAATTTGTAGCTTGTAGTCATACCGGTCATTTTGTGATTTTTAAATGTTTTTATTTAATTTCTTTCTGTATGGAGAACAGGAAGGGCTGGCTATAAACTTACAATGTTGGCAGTGCAGCCTTTCTGAGTGGCCAATCAAGAGAGGGCTTTCAGTGTTGAGGAGGGCTGCTTTTCTTGGACACACACACGCATGCACACACACACAAACACACATGATTGGACGCAAACACACACACACCGTTTACCCTGGATTTAAGGTTAATCAAGCAATTCCCAGATAAAAAAATCACAAAATTCTAGGAAAGGTTAGTCTGTTTTCTAAAGCATTTTATTAACAAAGACATTTGCCAATTTCCTTCCCGAGGACCAAAGGGGACGCACGTTGCTCTGTTGGCAAGTAAATATGTTTAAAGTTTGTTTAAACACACTGCTCAGCGAAAGCTTCATGGTTTTCTTTTCACGTTAAATAAAGCATCCACACAGTAATCTCTGAGAACAGAGCCCAGAGGGCAAGTCTGTATATTTGGATGGTCCAGGTTGAGTGCAGGACTTTGCTAGATTTAACAGCCCTAGAGCATATTGAACATGCCTCCAGAGCAGGCCATAGCATCCAGTGTTAATGAGGCTTTGGATTAGAATCTGAACAAACGCATTCAAGGCATTTTGTATTCGCATTTGTATTGCATTTTTTTTTTTTTGCTCTGGCCAGAACCTTTGTTTTTCTCACTCAAACTGTTCGAAGATCATTTCCATTATGATTTAATTTCAATCAAATGATGCTTCACCACAGTTTAAATGTTTTAAATGCATCTTGGGAGTTTTGGCAGAAAATACATTCCTTATGGTTCCTCAAAAGATCTATGATTTAGTCTTGTTTTGCAGCCTGTGTTTGGACTCTGCCATGATGACATGCAGTCGTGCTGTTTTTTAGGAACATGTAGAAACGCCACTGAATGAGAAAGATTGTATTGGCCTTACTGCTCAATAATCTGAAATAAGGTCCAGCTTTGAAATTTACTATATGGCATGACATTGACCTGCATTCTGCAGCTCTAGAGCAGTTGAGTGATATTTTGAGATTTTTTCAGTATTTCTGAATAAATAGAAAGTTTGAATTAGTCATAACTGTAGTCTAACCGCAACGTGAGCTCAAAACTAGATCAATCTGGAAGTAAAAAAAGTGGGAACAACTTGGGAAATCCCCCTTTTCACGTTGTGTACTAATACCAAGGCTTGGTTGTTTCACGGACACCAGAATTGGGTCATTGCCAAAAAAGTTTAAGCTGACTCTTGCATTGTGGGAAAATTGTTTCCCTCTGAGTTTAATGAGCACCTGCTGCTGTTCCTCTGATTTAACCGTTGCTTTGAGACACACATGGGAAGAGTTGACCACTGAGGAGGACCATAAACCTTAGTCACTCGTGGTAAAACCGTAAACCATAAACATCAGTCACCCGTGAGCGTCACCTCATTTTAAGATGAGGCTTTCGATGGAGCACTGCCAGATGTGGAAGCCAAAGCCATGTTGTCAGTTTTAATTAGCTCTTCGTCACTGGTTTTATGTGAGTGATGGATTTCTCATTTTATAAATAAACATCTGTGGATTGTTTTCTGAAACTGTATTCCCGACATTTGGTTTTTAGTACATAGCCCAACAAAACATCTTTCTGTTTTGTTTAATTCCAGATGCTGAGATGGAATGTGGAGTTTATGTGAAAAGCTCAGATGTGTAAACATGACTTTGTCCTCCTGTGTTTCTATGAGTGTGTCCCAGTGCCTGAACATTTTTCAGCCGACTCCAAAGAAATGAGCATAGCGCATTAAATGCGCACAGCAAGTTTGGTCAGGAAACTCTTACTGCAGCTGACCATTGGTTGGCCTCAGCAATGACATGTTCTCACACTCAACGTATCACATACACGCTACTGAAAGAATTATTACTTTAACAATTGCTGCTTAAAGAATTATTGCTCTAAAAACAAGGAAACTTTAACTCATTCACACTTTCTGAAAGTAAGGTAGGTTAAAAGTAAACTATGCAGGTTTTTTGCAGCCTTTCTAGACTCTGTGTTTGTCTCCTCCTCCATCTTCAACCCCAAACACACCTCCGTTGTGTCAAGCATTTTTAGCAACATGAATTATTCCATACAGATGGTAACAGTAATTAGGCGATGTTTTTTTTACGCCATCTTTTACATTAGGTGCACCTCTTAATGTGTAAGAACATTGTATGGAACTCCGTAGTGCAGCGATTTTGTGTGTTTCCTCATTCAGTATTTTGTTTTTCTGGACATTTAGTTAGAACTGGGATGTAAACATGGAATCGTGTGGAATAAGTAACAATGGCAGGCCATAGGTACTTTATTGCTAGCTAATACACTTGTAAAGCGTAAGACTTTTTCAAGAAGTTATCTGTATCCTATTCAAATATTAGCCTCTTTTTCACAAATGCAGCATAATATGTATGTTTTCTTGGCTATGGATAACTGGTACTTTATGTGAATTGTAGCTACCTTATCTGACTTGTGTTCAGTAGTTGTTCCAACGGCCTTCGATATGCAGTTATTGTGCCTCGCTTCGGATAAAATCGCTGCCAAATAAAATGTAATGTAATATTACATTGTTATATTCCTGACGTATAGAGTTAGAAATACATTTTTGAAACATTTCAGAATTTTCAGTTATGCTGTGTTTTATAATCAGTGAACCCTGATGAGGATGAGAGTCTTTGTTTGCAACTTTGTTAGCTTTGTGAGTGAAGTTGGCTACACGTAGCTAGATAGCATGCAATTAAGTTCCCAATTGAAATAAATGCTGGTGAATTTCCAAACTAGCTAAGTTGCAACTATAAACAGTAACAGCAGTTCTCATAGGGAGGAAGACATCTTGATGGGAGAACAGAATTCAATGCAAAATCTCCCCAACTTCAGGCATCTAACTGCCTAACTAGCTTGCTTTAAGTAACGTTATTTTAAGGTCCAACAGAAAACAGACCAATTCCATGTCGCGTTTCATACCCCTGGATGGTTGGTTAGTTATCATGGTTCTGGCTTTATACCTTTTAAAGCTTGATAAGTTAGAATCTTTTAGTCGGTTTTAAATCTGACAGGCAGCCAAGGAAGAGTTTTGAGCACTGAACTGGTATGTTCCTATTTCTTAGTTCTGATCTTCTGGAAACAGCAGGTGCTCTGTTGTACACATAGTTTTTCTAACTGCTGGAGGGATATCACCCACTCTGGTTTCCTTCCACAGTCCAAAGACATGCTAATTGAAGGCTCTAAATTGCCCATAGGTATGAGTGTGTGAGTGAATTAGTGTTTTGTTGTTCGCAAACGATTCATTCAAAAGAACGAATCTTTTGGGTGAACGAACTGAACTGAATCACTTCCTGAAACGATACATTCGCGAACGTGAACGTGACTATCGTTCGCAGACTATCAGTTCAGTGATTCGTTCACTGAACGTACTAGGGATGTGACGGTTCACTGAACTGACGTTCGCCCGAATCGTTCGCGAACGACACAACACGAGCCCGAATCACAACACTAATTTGTTCCTCTCGCTGTAGTGAATGCAAGGTGCGAGGAGTCTCTGGGGAGGAGAGTGGGTACGATATGGAATAATGGATAATAAATGGATAACAATCGAACATCACTGTGAAGTGTGCTGATTATTTTCAATTAAATAACAAAAAATATTTTGGACATGTTTCAAAGTAGGCTAGCCAAGGCTACTATTTTATCGACTACATTTTATGAGAAAACGGTCTATGTACTTAACCATATATCAACACTTTCTCTTTCAAGCAGCCATTAGAAGAAGTCTCGGTAAAGAAATCAGCATGTAGGAAAAAAACAACCCATTTTGGGTAATGTAGCCCCCCCCCCAGTCGACAACATCCAGCAGCACAGCGCGGCCCAAACCCCCCCCCTCGGTCGACCGACACTAACCCTAGTGACACCACTGATTCATTGAACGAATCATTTGAACAAATCTTTTTAGTCAACTGATTATAGTGATTCAGTACACTGAAAAGAACTGCTTTGCCCATAGAGTGAATGGTGTGTTGTGCCCTAGGATAGATTGGCGGCCTGTTCAGGGTGTATTCCTGCCTCTCGCCCAATGCTCGCTGGGATAGGCTCCAGCACCCCCTATAGATAATGGATAGATGTATATTTATTAATATTTTAATCTAAATACCTGAATTGCCCTGACTGAAATGTTGTAATGTTGAAATGTTACAATGACCAATTTAGAAATTCACTGACATCCTAATGTATAGAAATTGAATTTCTGTCCTAATGTATAGAAATTGCTAAATATTTTGAATTCCATGCCTCTTATAGGAGGCACCACAGAAGATGCATTACCCAGGACAGAATATTGTGTGAACCAAAGTTTACCTGCAACTTTATTTTTTTGCATTTTTATATTGTTGGGTTGACCCAGGTCATGTCAGTGCAGTGGTATTACTGGTGCTGGTCCACTTATAATAAAACTGTGAAACTGTGTTGCTTCAGTCTGCATCAGCACTAAAGACTGATGAGGTAAATACAGAAGGAAAAAAAAAGATAAAATAACTGATCACTGCAGACTGCTAAAAGGTAGATCAAAGTAACATGGATTTCTTTTAATGAGAACTGGACTGCAGGCAGACTCCATTGAACGCAATTGAAAGCTGTACCAGCTTTGAATTCAGTTTGTGCCAGTTAAGCTCTACACATAGAAAGAGTCATAATGAGTCATCATAGGTTCCAGCCCTACTGTGGAACAGAGATTACTGTGCAGCCTGTCTGAAGAAACAGGATGAATGGAGACGGGAGCATGTCCATTTGAAGCTCCCACAATGCACTGCCCATGGCGTGACTGGATGGGAGAGTCCTGGGTCCATAAGTGTGCTAAATAGACCATATTTGTCCTCTGATAAAGTCAATTTTCAGAGCCAGCCGTGACCCGATTCCTTTAACTTCCCCCCTGCCCTGGGTCACAGCTGATCCACTTGTCCCACTTCATCGGAGGGGCTATTTTTGGAGGTTGAGGGCAATGGCATGCCAGCTCTTGTGAGACAAGGTGCCAAGGACCATGTGGACATTGCAACGTTAATTATCACCTTCCGTGCCAGTTCCCTCACTGTAATAAATTCCAGTGTCATCCAATCAACAGATTTACACAGATGGAGAGCAAATCCTCCGTCCTGGCTGATTCTGCTTCAATTCAATTAGGCCCCTGTGAAACGAACAAATAAATACACCAATAAATTAAATAAATAAAAAAACTGTGGTAATAAGATATTTTAATAGATTTAACCTTTTCTGAGGTATGCATGCATCTGGCCTCCCTGTGTCCTTATTGATTGCCTTTCACTCTACAGAAGCAGAGCAACAAGTGTACTTGATTTTATATTGTGTTATCATTTAGCATTTTCACCTGCCCCTCTCTGTTTGCTGAAGTAGCATTTACAGGAAGTTTATGCTATAAACATTGAAAGCTGGTTGCTTCTGTTTTGAACAAATTAACCAATAGGCATGAAACATTAATGCAGGTTTAGTGTGAGTCTGAATTGTTGTAATATGAAAACAGGGGTGCACTTGATTCTTTAGTCTTTAATGTGAGGTCGTTCAGTCTGAAAAGTTTGTATTTATATACAAAACGAGTAAACACTTGGCTGGTCAGCAGGAACAGTGTGTGTGTGTGTGTGTGTGTAATTGTGTGTGTCTGTGTACCTTGTGTACCACAAATCTCCCGGTTTGGTTCACAGTTTAAGTTTGGTTTGGTTTGGTTCTGTATGTTTTTGGTAAAGCAGAGAAAAAAGTGCCTGTGCAAATCTAATGACTAATGACTTGACAAAAATGGTAATAAAAATGGTTAAAATAAAAATGTTGTCAAATCATTGTCAAATGCTTGTTTCTAAAATAATACCCATCTTATAGGCTAAGGCCATTGACATAAAATTCAGAATAAAAACCTCAACCTGTATTATTCCATTTAAACAAGAGAAGAGTACATATATTAATTTGCATTTCAGATTACTTTCAGAAAGAATAATAGTTTTTCCACTCAAAATTTAAATTCAGTTTTTTACTGTATCAAAATGAATAGAACGTGCTTGCAACTTAAGTTTTCTCTCAAAAAACGTCTGTGCTTCTTGTGCTTGTAACAGACACACCACGGCGATGTCAACGTAAATTGTACATTGTGTTCAATGTGTTTTCATTAGCATACAGCACACTCACAAAGCAATGTTTGGCTCACAGATATCTTATCTTTTTATTTACCTTTTTCCCCATCACTACCGTTGTTTACACATAGTCCATAATGCGCCCAAACAGAAGACTTAAACAATATCAGAGGGCCCTCTGTGGTTTTTCTCACACACTTGTCATTTTGCAAACGGGTGGACTGACGGTGCTTCTGCTGTGAGCTGCACTTGCCACGGCTTCACCTATGCAAATATGTGCTCTGTTTTATTTATTTAAATAAAAGTTGCACAAGTTAACTGATCTTTGCATACCATTATTATCAGCGTTGTATTACGGTATCAAACGGAAATGGCCCATATATAAAGCACAAAGTTGTGAGTGCTTATTTCAAAAACAAAGCTAGACATTAAAGAGAATTTTTGAGGCAAGCTAACCGAACCAAACATGTGCTAACCAAATCATTGGGGTCGAACCAATCTATGGGGGTGTGAGAGTGTGTTTGTATGTGTGTGTCCGCAAGTCTCTGTGTCTGTGTGTGCGTGTGTGTGCATCTGTGTGTGTTCAAGTTCCTGTGTGTCCGTGTGTGCGTGTGTGCGTGTGTGCGTGTGTTTGTGTGCGTGTGTGTCCGTGTGTGTGTGTGTGTGTGTGACGTGGCCTTTGTATGAAAATATGATTTCCTTCCAGGCTCATTTCCTTTCATTCAGTCCCCCTTTTTCTGCCAAATAAATAACAATCCAGCTCAACACAGGAGTCACCTGCCATGTTCGCATGATGATGTGCACCAAGGCTCCAACAGGAAACTGCTGTCTTCTCTGCAAGGCATTTTCTCACCGTAGACAGGGATTATTAACCCTTATATGTTAATCTTTGAAAGTCTGGAATGAGGTTGTTACAAGAATATTTTCTGGTAAGACAGGTAGAAGTCTTTTCAGTGTGCACAATTTACATAAAGAACATTGAAAAAATAGATATGTCTGTGTGCTCTCAGCCTCTTAATGGCTTTCTTTGACGCAACTCTAGTCCTCATGTTGACAAATGCCAATAACAGACTCCAAAGGCAACAAAAGCCTTGAATCAAGACTAGATACTGAAAGCTGTCTTAAACCTGCACTAAGGAAGCACACCCGATTAATCAGAAACACCTGTGGAATCATTTGTCCGAAACATCACGGTGCCCTGAAATGGGAGTGGATATGTGTAGAAACTGCTGTAATTTCCACATGGTGCCACCAAAATGTATTAAATGCTTTATATTTATTATCACTCGCATGACTCAGGCACTATTCTACAGGAAAATGCTTGCGGCAAAAAGGTTTATTCCCTTTTTGATGAGCTGCCCATGCTGCTGCTATTGATTCCTGTGCAAAGATAGCAAAAATAACACACTTGAAATTATGACGACCAGGACACCATTTCCGATTTCCATTTTCAGAGCACACGTATAAACCTTAGAAGGCATATACATTACGCAAACACATAGATATGCATAAATGTTGTATATACGCATATACATTTGTGAGAGTTTATATACACAGAAATGGTTTATATATTGTGATGTATTGCGACAAAGTTGTAACTTTTGTCATTTGTCCATAGCCTAATTCTTACTTGTGATGGGTAAGAATGAATATCCCTTTCCTTTTACATTATCTATTGACAGCTGCTTGGATACAGGTTGACGTATGCAGCTTCTACCTTTCATATTATTTATTTGCTCTGCAGTTTGTTCAATCCTCTCAGAGACAATCGGGGATTGTGCATAGCTCTGAAATTGTTAAAGCATATTATTTATTTATTTGTTTATTTATTTATTTATCAACAAATATCAACTAATACAGTTATCAAGGACAACTGAGATTACAATTTTGACATGCTACCAATTTAAACAGCTGCATGTTCGAAGGAAATTAGTATGAGTGACAATGGCAGTAGAATTTCTTGGTAATTATTCCTGGTAATTTACTACCTTTCTTGCGCTTGTGGCTTACAATATGTGGGGAAGACCAGTTGCCAATTTAGGGCTTGTATGCACAAACATAGAAACACAATTCATAGAAATGATATGAAATCTCTTGTGGCTCGACATTTTCAAGAACACTTGGCAGCTGCTTTGTCTTTTTGTGGGATTGACATTGTATTATCCCCATGTAGACACACTAATATAGAACAGCAACCTTTACAGAGTGAAAGCAGATGTTTTTTTTTTATTTCTTTTTTATTTAAAGACCATTCATCCACATGGACTCTTTGAAGAACTTGATCTGATAAGGCTACCTTTAGCCAACTTACATTCTTATGATTAGGTTTCTTGGTTTCCCCAGTATTATCAATATTGAGCTTTGTATCCACATGCACCCATGTGTTATTCCCACCACTTAATGGCAATTTCTGTTTACAAATTGTGCCATTGTTCTCAACTGAGTATCCTTTTTGTGACTGACTTGCAGCCTATTGCACAAGATGTAATTGAGAATGCCTGCATGATGCCCTTTACATTTCAGAAAGATGTTTACAATGTAAGCACTGGTGAATGAATGTTTGCTTTTGCTTTGGGTTTTTTCCCCCGATATTGGTTGTTTAACTTTTAAGGGGTAAGCACATTTTTCTGGAATTACCTGGAATATTCTTGGTACAAATCTAGTCCCTTAACTGTGGTACACTACTACCTCCTGTCAACCTTACTGTATAAAATTCCATCCACAGAAAACAGTTTCTCACAGTCTTGATCACAGAGCACAATGAAGTTCCTATCACATTATTGTGATGAAAACACAGAGCTTCCTGAAACTGTGTCTTTAAGAATGGGAGTACGGTGAGACCTTTTCCTCATCTATTCGCAGTCCTGGAGGGGTGCCGACACAGTGGATAACTTACATCCTGTTAAGCTGTTGATTATTGATGAAGAAAGGAGTGCATAGAAAGGAACTCTTTTCCATCAAGGGAACAATGCTGTCGTGCCACTGATATGCTGGATTAAGCCAATTCAGTTTCACTCCTGGTCTCTGGAGCGCTCTGCCAACAGTTTAAACACTGACATTACATTTCAGCCAAACACAGTCTGTCAGCTTGGTCACAAGTCACAGAACCTAACCAAGATTGAGAAATCACCCTGTCACTTCTTCATCGGCTGTTTCAGCAGTGGCACTACTGCCGGAGAAAAGACAGGCCGAAACAATCTGCACATCAGCAGTTGAACCTTACACAGTCATGGTTTGGAGGCCAAAGTGCCGCACAGTGGTTCAGGGCTCAACAGTGTTCATCAATGTAGAGTGACAGAACGAGAAGGAGTCTGCAGTCCCCTGCCAGAATGAATCAGGAGTACTGAAGTGATGACAAATTATTGAAGAGGGCGCCTATGGACATCAGCAAGAACATACAATTAAGTATTCTAAATGTTAACAACAGACCAGAGTGATCTGTATTGGATGTGTGTGTGTTTGTGTGCAGCACAGCGGACTCCAGAGTAAAATGGATAGAATGATGTTGAATCTAATTACAACAATGTATTGTGGCATATCGGCGTGTATTCATCTTATTTATTTGTCTCCCACTGTGTGCACCCTGTTCTTGCTGCAGAATCTTAAAATGACATGATGCAGAAATACAGAGATTGATTTTCAGGAGCCCTACATTTTGAAAAGCAGAGTTCTTACATTTTAAGGATATGGTCCAGATACTTATCAGAGGTATTTGTACAGTTACAACATTTGTCATTATAAATATACAGTTTTACTAATAAGCTGAGAAAAGAGATATTTCATAAAGCCTTGTATGGCTAATATAAAGTTAATATGTCCTTATTAGTATTACTAACCTTTTTGTTCATCGTTTTATTATATCATTATTAGTGTGGCCCTTGTGTTTAACCTGGAATGAGATATTATTCCCATATGGTGTGTGGATGCTATTTATGGAGGCATTCCATGCGCTCTTAAATCTTTCAGTGCTCTTGTACATTTTTCAGTCCTTGCTCCTACAGAAGGACAGCGCAGAGCCTTGGGAGAGTATCTGAGCTCTGGGGGTATGTCTGTTCTGGAATCGTTTGCCCTGCAGATGTTCCCCAGCACCACAGACGTGGGTGTCCAATTTAATCGGAAGGTGCAGACCACCCCAGATGGTATCCGACATGGCCCAGTAGTTTCCCAGTGCCGTCCGGGCTGCCCAACCGCAACAGATCACCTTGTGGAGTCATCTCCATTCTGACAGGCTTTGTGGTTGGCTCTCATTAAGCGACTGGGTACTGAGGGATTGAGGGATGTATGCTAATCAGCATTAGCATTAACTTCGACAAACAGTTAAAAGTAAGAATAACTGCTTTCGCAAACACACTTTAGCAAGTTCCACATTTATTAAAACTAAAGTGTTTGTGAAGACACATTCTAATGCTTGTATTTATTTGTAAGTTAATGTTAAGGACAAATGTTTGTTTGTAACCTGGCCATGTTTCCAAATGTATTAGGCCATCTCTCTCTCTCTCTCACTCTCTCTCTCTCTCTCTCTCTCTCTCTTCTCTCCCACTCCTCACTCCACTCACTGACTACTGACGACTCACTGACGACTACTGACTATGCTGACTCACTCACCACACCACTCACCACCACACAACAACACCACACACATATTTTATTTTGGGATCTAAGGACCAAAGAGTCTTTGGTAGCTTTGCTGTTGTCCACACATTTAGGAGTTTAACAGGGAGTCATGAAAGTGACGTAGAAGTGGCCCCTTGTGAATGTGTAGTTTATAGTCTACTTTTTCCACTTACACTGGTGCAAACAATCATATGATGGCAATGAAGCACTGGAAAAATGGCTTGGCCTTTGACTGTGGGTTGAGAGTCAGTGCGAATTAAAACTTGCTGTAAGAAATTGGTGGTAATGACAGAAATCAAGGGAGACCATAAAACGATGTTGGTCACCAGCTGTAGGGGTGCCATGTAATCCGAGAGGAGCCCCTCCCCTGTTTGCTTATGAGGTGTTATGAGAGCTAATGCCTCTTTTTTTGTGCTAATTACAACTTGGAGTCACTGTAATTGAGTATATTTACAGTCAGTCTGTTTAAAGCCTAATGAAAACCACTTGTGCCACAATGGCATTTGAGAGCTATAGTTCAGCTGAGGTCAGGCTGCACTTTCAGTGAGGGAGTGCTTTCTCCTCAGTTTTCTAGCATTTGCCGATACTCAAAAACTGCCCGAGCCTTTACCTAAAATGACACTTACACTCCGATACCTACCTTTCTCACGTCACCTTCCTAGAATATTTATTTAATCTGAATGACATAACCCAGAGTGACCTGAGTTGTGTACACTTACAAAAAATCTGACTTTCTGAATGAATGCATTTATTGTGTAAGTGCAATGAACCCTAGAGACACGTCAAAGCAGGCATGTGGGCCGTGGCTGTTAAAGACAAACAATATATTTTTGAAAAATCTGATGCAAACCATATATGTGCAATTCTATAAACAGGACGTTTGAATGAGCTTGAGTGATCTCTAAACAACTTGCCTGCCAAATTGCATTAAGCCATAACTCCTTAAAAAAAAGCAGGATATAGCATAACTCAGGCCTTATTTTCGACTTGATCAGATGACAAAGGGCTTCTCTTTAGAGGTTTTTATACATTTAAATTGTGCCATTCCCCATTCTATTCCTCTTTTCATGTTTTAATTTAGTTACTGAGATTGCATCTAAGGCACTTCTCAGACTAAACATGTTATTCACATAATATAAAGTAAGAACAGATATTTTACCATAAGAGCAGTGATGCATCTCAATGATTATATATATATATATATATATATTGCATATTTGTCACACTGAATAGTTTCAGATCTTCCGGCTAAATATAGTATTAAACAAAGGGAAGTAATACACAAAACATTTTTTACATTATTATTTCATTTATTTAATTTTTTAAAAAGTGATCAAACACCCATATCACTCATGTGAAAAATTGCCCCCTCAGTCACTCAATCAACCAATTACCCAAATTTCAAAGATAATTAGATTCAGCTGATTGAACACACCCTGTTGAATCTAAAGTTCACTCATATTTAACCTTATCATCAGAGTAAAGTAGTTACCACAAAGTTTCTACAGAGTTTCTATGCCGTGATCAAAGGAAATTCCAGAGGAGATGAGGAAAACAGTTGTTGAAATATATTCAACAAATATATATAATAAGTCTGGAAAGGGTTACAAAGCCATTTCTAAGGCTTATGGACCCAACTGAACCACAGTGAAAGCCATTGTCTCCAAATGGAGAACACCTGGAACAGAGGTGAATCTTCCCAGGTGTGGCCAGCCTGCCAAAATTTCCAAGGGCACAGTGACAACTCATCCAGAAAGTCACAAAGGAACATCCAAACAACTTCAGGCCTGTAGTCTCAGTTAAAGTCAGTGTTAATGACTCATTGGAAATGGACAGGGAGCGTAATGGAAAGATCAATCTGGAAAAGTGGATTCCCCAGGCCTTTTCAGTTAATGTTCAATAGACAGATGAGTCAATACAGATAGCAAAGCATCCATTTACTAACATCCAGCTGTGGTAGATATGTGGTGTTTATAGACTCATTTTTGCAGTTAAATAATGTCTGAGGAATGAAGCAATTTTATGCAAAACATGATAGTTTCAGAGACTTTTTTCACTGGGTGATATGGGTGTTTGATAGCTTTTTTTGTTAAATAATTGAAATAACAATTTAAAAATGTGTTTACTCGGGTTCCTTTTGTGTAATATTACATTTTGTCTAAAGATCTTGTACAGGGATCAGTGCTGGGAACTCATGCATACGCACACACGCACACACACACACACACAGCATATGCTACATGGAATTACAGTCACTTAAGAGACACTGCAGCAACTTACAGATGCATAGGTGGCCCGTTTATAATCATCAAGCGCAATGTTACACTGAGCCAACAGATCATATTATAATAAAAGTAAATACCACTAGGCAGACAATCTGCCGTTACACAACTATTCCTATACCATTAACCCAAAGGGAATCTAAAGAGAGAAAGAAAGAGCGGCTAAGAGGGGTCAGGGGAGCCATTGTGCAATCTGAAGAAATGGGCCTTCTGATAGCATCAGAAGATGGGTAGCGTTTCTGGCGTGTGTTTCAAAAATAATCATGTGCTTTATTGAGCATGAATGTTGACTTCTCGAATGTACTTGGCTTCTTTCATTTTGGTTTTAAATGCCATTTCATTTTTCGTGCAGTGTCTTCATCTTCTGTTCCGATGGCACAATCCTGAAATAAGGCATAAGTTTTGATTAACCAAGGCAGAGAACCAAAGATAATTTTTTCAAAAAAATTTAACTCCCACATTCCTCAAATTAGCATAAAAAGAGCTTGCTATTAATGCGGCAGTGTATGTATTATTTTTTTAAGCATGTGATGTTTCTGTGATACGCGGTTAGTTGGCTAAACTATCCTGAAAACCTAGCGGTGCAGCGCAGTGCTGTGAAAATAATTGCTGCTGTTAAACCCCGAGGAGACTGCAGACCACGGCGAGGTGCCCTGAGTCTGCGGGGCTGAGATGAAAGGCTCTTGCGGTGGCCGGGTACAGCATGTGCGAGGCATGAGGAGGTTTCGGTTTCTCCCCCAGCTGCTCGGGGCTCCCAGCCAGAGCCGCACAGCTGCATGCGTTCCCAGCATTGATCTGCTCTGGCTTGGCCCGGCGAGCCAGTGCTACATCAGCAAATACGACACGGAATACACTCTTACTTCCCAGGAAGACAAATCGCAGGCTCTGTCTATCAGAGTGTGGGGCGACCCCGGATCGAGGTGTGGCCTGTTTGATAATTTCTCTTACGTTTCAAAGTCTCTCAGTGCTTTTGGAAAACTTCAAAGCAGGCCTTCGAAAGCACAGGCTATGCCAACGCTCATTTAAAGATTACCGTCTTTTATAGTATAAACGCTTATTACTGTAGATACTGTGTCTTTTGAATTACTATCTTTTTTTATATTGTGAAGACACACTGTATTCATTTCTGTCTCTCTAAATACTAAATAGTAGCTGTATCCATTTTTATGTGTGGAATATGATCCTGGGTGAATGAGAGGACAATGTAACGAATTACCAATTCATGCTACAATCATGCAAAGTACAAGATATTAAGTACAATATTTTATCGCAAACTTAGTAAGTGTCCTCCTTTGTGATTTTTATTTTTGGCAGAATTTAGAAATAACACCAATACCAGTCACTCATCAGCATGCCTGTATCACTTAACAACAAAAAAATAAATAAAAAAACAGTGAAGTGCATTAGAATTTCCCTGTAGGTTAATCTGGTGTGAAATTAAATCTGCATTGCAGAATGAGAATTGTGCCTGCCTTTTCTTCAAAGTTTTAGTGTCTTTCATCTGTCATAGAATATTAATGTAGAAGGCATCTCTAGCGAGGGCTGACATTGATTGAGTTGCACTGATCTCTTGGAACTCATCGGCAATGCTACCATATGGGTCGTTGAATTATTGGCTACCTCTTGCTGTGAATTAGAGCCTCAAATATTATTAAGCCCTAAGTACCGGAATGAGTGTCTAGGCCCCCTGATGTCTGCGGTAGAGCGCTGAGCATTGTGGGACAAGAGAGGACTGAAGAATCACTATTTTATTGTAGTACAAAGCTCTCCTAGATGTCAGAGCCATTAACCTTGAAATAATATTAAATTAAAGACTGAAGACTGAGAATGAACTTAATTTATCATCAGTCTGGCATGTTTTTCATTTCCTTTTTAGCATCAAGCCTCATCCATAAATGGTGGATAAATATAGCTTTCCCTGATTGGATCAGAATGATGCCTCCAGCTGTCATAAGGATCTGGGTAGCATGGCTTCCTCAGTCAATTCAAATGCACTATATTTATATAGACAGACATATGTGAAACATTGCCAAAGCTATAATGAAGCACAGATACATAATGACTGCTCAGAACAAAAGAAAGAATATGTATTCAATTCAATATTTAATCCATCTGCCAGAAAGCATATGTGCATATACATTCTGACATATGTGGGTTTTATATAGTACAATGTCACATCAAAAGAAAAATATTAAAATGTTTAAAATATTCATGCATGAAACATCAATAATGTAGCTAAATATTAATAAGGAGTAGCATATAGTATAATCTAAAATGATTAAAAATTAAAATATTAACAAATGACCCTTTAATTGACATTATATATAGACTATGAAAAACACCTACGGAACCAGTCCAGCTGAGGTAACGGATGAATCATGAAATGAGCCGTTGTCCAATCACTACCAAGACTGCTTGTGAGTTCTTATGTTTTCCCTCCAGTCTTTAGTTGCCATTAGTGCCTTTTGAGTCACTGCTTCACAAACCGTACCCGCAACCACACATGCAGGGCGCGCTGCAGCTGAAGCGCACATGCTCCTCTGATGCACCCTCCTGTGAGCCAGTCACTGTTTTCCACATGACACCAGAGCCAGGATTGATTGGAAGAGAGGCACATCTTTTCGCTGATGACTGATAACTTGCTTGCACCTGGTGGGAGGAATTAGCTTAAGTGGTAACTTGAGGAACCCCGGTGACGTATATACACCCACCAAAACCACTTACTTTTTGGGCCTCGCAAAAACAAGATTAGTCTATTGCTGAACACGCTAGGGGCCACTAGTTTCTTAAGTAAGAGCAGGGTTGACCTATAGCCTAATTAAAAAAAAAAAGATTTTGTCTCCTCTGTAAGTTTTAAGTGTTGTGTCATAGGTAACATATAGTTGCTGTGCCCAAGGATAACATGAATCTCTCCTCAGTCTCATTTTCAGTTTTGAGGACAGCCATTGGCTGCGAGATTAATGATCCAGCGGAACACAGAGCGCTAAGCCTGGGTGAGCTCACATGCTGCAGTTGGTGACTTAGGTCTGTTTGGCGAAAGCTTTAAGTAGCGGAGGGTGGACACTTGTCTGAAAGGCTCATTAACTATTACGCTTCTTCGTTTTTTTCCCCCTGGATTTCTTTTCTGAACCCGCACATCTCTTTCACTGCTGACTTTGGCTCTAGGTGTCGGCTGCGGATGAAAAGAATGTTCAGGGGTGGGAGGAAGTTTAAATGTGATATGCTAGAAGTTCCTGTTGGCTGTTTTTACGATATGACCTCTACTGTTACCCTGCATATTTGCATGCAGAACAAAATGGCAGTTTGTCTTTGAATAAATAAGTACAGCTGCTTGTTCTGTTATTACTGGTCTGCCTTGTTTAACAGCTATTGAAGGTACACATATTCAGTTCTCTCCAAAATCCATCTCTAAAGGGAAATATCATGTGATTACTTGCTTGGTTTTTTATTTTCAAATACAGTGAAACAAACATGAATTACTAATGATTTATTTATTGATTCACACTCATACAGAGCAACTTCACATAGGCTATAAAACCTGAATGTAGAATATAACCCACACACAAGTATAAGTATAAGTACAGCTAAAGGGACTGAGCACCTGATTAGCACCTGAATGCACTATACAAGATTTATGGATATGGATTGATCAGCTGAATCTACACACATTCAGGGAGCCAAGGTATGGTCTGAAAAGATGGGGTTTCATATGGTGCCAAAGCTAAACAACAGTTCTGACTGTTGCTGGTTGCTCTTCCCACCACTGGGGGCACCAAGAAGAAAAGAGGCATGTTTCAGATTTTGTCATTACAACGGAGATGAACTATCAGACATCTTGAGTTTATTAAGCATGGAATTCATGCAAGGGTATAAGGTCTGTAAATGGACTGAAGGTAAGGAACCATTAATTTCAAGGGGAGTAAATGTGCTGTAAGTAACCATAAGTAACTTGCGTCAATCGGTTAAAAAATTTTTTTGCATGGCTGAAATCTCTAAAATGTTTATAGGTCGTGACTCTTCTCTGCCTTTTCGTGCCTTAAAATACTCCTTCCCCAACATTTAAGTGTTTATATGAAGGGCTATTTAAACCCAAAGGACAGCTGGTTGACCTCCGCCCTTGGCTGTCCGTGTATGTGGGTTTTTCAACCCGACCCTTTGAATGAACGCGGCGATGAAGCTGCACTCTCTCAAACTGTTCTGTGTATCCTGGCAGTGAGTGATGGCTGTTCACCGGGTCCAGTCCCCAGGAAGCACAGAACCAGGCGGGAATTCTGCTCCGACAGCTTAAAATAACAGCTTTAGCAGAGGGAGGTGGGGGCCCCCGTTCATGTTTTGCCGCTCCAACTTTGACCCCGTCTCCCAAGGCCCCTTCTTCCCCGAGCTGGGACTTCTCCTGCGTTTGATCAGCGGCTTCAACCCCGGGCCCCACGCATCTCCCGACGGTCTCCTGCCCCTCTCTGGTATACAGGGGAAAGATTTTCTTTTCTTTTTTTGGGATTTTCTCAAACTCTAACAAAAGCTAATGCAGCCTTGTTGATTTTCCCCTATCCTTCCCTCAATTGTTCGCCCATTACGAGCAGGCCGGTTGTTGAAAGGAAGATGACAGCTTGAGATGCATGCCGAACAAAAGACAGAAGTAGCGCCGGGGGTCTTCCCAACCCTACTGCCATGCTGTGTTCTCCTCTCAACCGTCGATAACATCAGATGTTTTTGTGCCCCCACTTTATAAACCTCAATTCCTTCCCTTGCTAATTTTTGAGTGCATTCTGGACACTGCAATTTGCTGTTGAGCCGGACTCTGGTGGCTCAGATAAACCCTTTTAAGTCTCGGGTCATCCAAAATGCCTGCCTTCTCTGTCAGAGACAGGCAGATTACCTCTGTTTGCTTGTTTAGGAAAGTGTTATTTTGTGGCCACATAGTTTTTGCTAGAAGATTGGCTGGTGTTTATGGGAGCCAGCCTAGTATACAAGATTGTAGGGTGTCTTCCGCTAGTGAACGCAACAGAACAAGGTGTAGAAGGTGGAGATTGTGGCTCAGCAAAGGCCCTCGTTAGTTGGGAGGTTAACGAGAGAGCGGAGAGCGGGCACTGCCCACTGGCACAATAAGTGAGCCAAGAAGGGAACATGGCCATGTGCTAATTTAGGTTAATTTAAGATAAGAACTATGGGTGAACCGCCTCACACAGGGTGCATTTCTGATAATAGACAGCTACGGTAGGGAGCAGCGGTGGGCCAAATGCGCTCAGACTGAATTCTTCCCAAACCTCATTTAAGTGAAAATATCATGTCGGATTTGCTTCATTTCTGTGGGATCTGTTTTTCTTAGAAATTATGTAAGTTTGGATTTCACAAAAAAAGATGACAAGTGGGAAGTATTTTCTTTGTGCATTTGAGAGGCCCAGAAACGGTGGATCTCGTTGCTTTTTAGTGAAACGGGTCATTTTAACTTGAAGGCTATGAGAGTGATGGGAAGCTAATATAACCCAAATTGTATCCGGCTGGGTGGTGCGCCATGTTTCAGTGTGTGGCGGGTTCCACTGTCTGGTATCGAATCCACATTTGTCCCAGTCCCAGCAGTGGCTAGCATGACTGGCCATATTGTGTTTCCCAGAGAGGGAGGATCCATTTGGCAAAATGATTCATGTCTTTGCGCACCAGCGACCCCCTCTGGTTGGCCAAGCACCTACTGTCCAACCCTGCAAAAGCTGCACATGTTGCAGTGATGAGATCAGCTCATGAATGCAATTTTTCATTCTAAATTTATAGAAAAAGGAAAAAATCTGGTTAATCAAGTGCCCACAGTCTGCTTGCTCAAGCTGCACATTAGGTAACTTCTGCACTGCGGTGGCTGACTGCACATATTTTGAAGGAGAGCACATGCATGTATACACTTTATCAATGTGTTGGGAAAGAGTGCAACTTGTGAATATGATTGAGCATTCCAATTTAGGAGGGAGAAAAAGGAGAAACACACACGCACGCATGTACGCACGCGCGCACACACACGCACAGACATGATTCGCTTATCAACATTTTCTATGTTTTCTTACATGAAATAAAATATTGAAGAAATCTGTTCAGCTGGGAAGGAGAAAAGCACAATGCATATGATGGGATAGGAAGGAAACAAACCGATGGAAAGGGCATCCGCCCTAGACACATTTAAAAACACTCCTGCTAAGTCTTATAGACGGATCTGACCCATTTTTCTGGGTCATTCTGAAATGGTGACATTGGGAAATGAGTTTTAAAACACAGGAAAGAACAAGATACGAGGCCATCGCCGCATGATTGTTTTGCCAGATGTTTAACCGAGTGTCTCCGCTGAGGTCACTCGTATCGTAGAGCAGGGATGCACAGGTCCAGTCCCGATGGACAGGAATCCTGCACACCTTAAGAGTCATCTTTACATTAAAAAATGGTTCATGCCTGAAACTGTGTTCATAAAGAGTATGTCATCACGATTATGAATGCTGATCTTGGATCAGTTTTGCCGTTTAGTTCATTATGTAAAAGGTTACGATATGGACATATGGAAATCTTATCGTTAAATCAATCTACTATGGTGAGATTCTGTATGAATGTGGGGCCTGGTGGGTTGGCCCTGGTCACAGGGAAACTCTGGGCCAATGTGGGTGGAATCCCTGAAATAACTCAAGTGATATGCTCTGCTTCACTAAAGAACTAGATCATCCCCTGTTCACGCTGAGAGGAATGCAGTTAGCCTGTCTGAGCAAAGCTGGACTGAGCTGTGGTCTGATTCATTCAGACAGAGCCATAGGCAGTTATACGTAGCATTTATTTTTGTCGCTACATAACAACAAATAAACATTATCTATATCATATATCTATATCAAAATAAAAAGGTTATAGATATGAGAAAAAAAACTTTTATAAATGTATTTCTATTTGGAAAATGACAGTGAACTTAGAAAAACCAGTAGACCTACTTGAGAGTGAGGCTGAAGTGGTACATTAGTTTTGTGTGAAGAAAAAGTCTCTTATTGCAGCCGAAGGCTTGTAGTCATGTCATTCACCTGTCATTCTATGATGGTTTCGTTTTATGAAAAGGAACGGGGTTATTGCATTCTCAGCCCTGCCTTCTATCCATCAATAATTAAGAATTAGCTTAAAAAGAATGCTGACCCTAATCAAAACTTATAGGCTTGCGTCTTACATTCTCCCTCATTTGTGGCATTGAAGACCCCTCCACAAATAAACAATCACAAAAAAAGAAACATCTTTATTAATTTGTTATGTGGGACGCTGTGAAAGAATCATGTTTCCCACAATGACTTCTGTGGACTAGACAGTGAGTCATAAATAATATATTGCTTTATTATTCCTGACCCGAATGACACATTTTGTTTATTTTTTTTGGTGTTTGATCGTGCTGCTCTTCACCCTCTTCCCTCCGCTGCGATCATTACCATAACAAAAGGAATTTATTCACTGAAGATGGTTAGCAGCACTTTACAGAAAGACCGTCTCCCTTGATGGTTTACAAAAATATACAAAATCTGCATGTCTGCTGCATGGCTGATGTGTCATGCTGCTCTTGGAATGCACAATTTAAATTATTCATCAAAGTGAGAGGAACCTACAGTGCGATGCAAAACATGCAGAATGGAAAAGGTATGGAGAGGTCTACTTTGCAATATTAGAGATGAGATTAATGTAAATATGCAATCACTCCACTGGTTGTACGTTGCAAGCCTAGAGATTTAAATAAATTCTAGTTTTCTGTGTGTTCTCACTTCTATATATTCTCAGATAATTTGGCATTTGGTCAGACCCAGGATAGCAATATTTTTTACAGTTTGATGCTGGCAGGTTTTTAAATGTTTGGCAGATTAATCTTTTCATTTATGCATCTCCAGTCTTGATATGTAAACAACTCAGAAAATATATGTTTCTGGGACTGTTCTAACATCATTCAGGTATTTTTTATTTTCATCACAGACATTCTTATCCAACATTCATATCTTGCATTTTTGTATATTTTCAAATCAATACAGTTGGATTACATGCTAATACAGAAATGAGTCATGTACGGGTTACCTGTTAACCTGTTATGCCTGTCATTCCTGATCCAATTGTCATACGTGCCAATAACCTAATGAACACATACACACACACACACACACAGTGCAATACATAAATATTGTATTTGAACAGTGACACAATTTTTGCTTTTATAGGTCTGTACTCCAACACATTGGATTTCAAATTAAGTAATGAATATGAGGTCCAAATGCAGACTGTAAACTTTACTTTGTGGGTACTTGCATCCATATTGGTAAACCGTGTAGGCATTGCAGCCCTTTTTACACACAGTTCTCCCATTTCCAAAGTGAACTGAGTTAAAGCAGGGCATCATTGTTAGCGCTGAGAGTGGAGTGTCTTTAGGTTTGTGTCTTCACACAGCGTTGGAGAATTCAGCCTTTTTTTATACCCTGATTAGCTTCACATTCTTTCATTCCTGGCTCTGACGGATCTGTAGAATCTGTAGACATGAGTTTTATGCCTGGTGATGAACACAGTTCACAGCATGAGGGGTCTTTGTGAGGTACAAAAGCAGCAGATCTGAGATATGCCTGGATCTGCCCTTCTTCTGATAAAATGCCATGTGTGACAATGCACCGAAAGCACTCCATTCCTATGACATTTCGGGTAATTAGAAGAGTGGTAGAGAAAGAATTGTTAGATTTTACGTAATTTTTAGATGCTGCTATAAAAGTTTGACATAATGTTTTTGAAAATGTAATTTATTTAAATATTTAACACATTTTTGTTGTGAAGTAACATATGCATTCTTTTTTTACCAAGGTATCGCCTTGTAGTTCAAATATGCAGTCATGATATGCATCTCAGATCTATCATAAAGGGCCTCCTGTCCTCATGCAAGCTAAGCACTCTCTGTATTTCAGAGGTTTTCTGTGTAGTCAGTGTCATGTGACTGCATCAACCTGAACTTCTGCCCAGTCTGAGTCACTTGTTATCTGATTTTTTTTCACTTTATTTTTGCTTCATTACTGGCCCTCCAGGATTAAAATAGCCTAGTCGCACCTAGTGTCAGCGCACCATTCTTTAGAAAATCACAAGTTTTTACACGTCTCTTTCTCAGTTTCACTGAGAGCATGACTCAGGTCTTGTAAACATCTCTGACATGGGCAAGCCTTGACTAGGCTCCTCGCTGATATGCCGGTATTGTGCTACTGAACACATATTGTATGGCTTTGCTATTTTGACACAGGTATTTTTAAAACTTATATTCCGACAAATAATAAAAAAGTAAAGATTTAATTTAATTCAAGCAAATGATTTACCTAACCTGGTATGTACCAGGAATATAGGCAGCTGAAGTATTATGCTCACAATAATGCAAGAGGGTTCAATGCCTTGGACTGCTTGTTAGACTAATGCGAATCCAGCATAACAATACTGAAAATGCTCCATCCTCCCTGATATAATATCCAGCTACAAATGTACCGAATTAAGATAAACCATTTCATTGCTATTCAATCTGAACTGTTCTTGCACTTAAATTTAACTGCTTCATGAGGAATTTGCATTATACCCAACCCTGGGTCATAGACAGAGCAAGAGCATACATTTCCCCATATAACTGTGCAATTTAAATGTTTATTATCATTACTATATCCCGACTGCAAGCCGCACTTTCAATTATGGTAAAGAATGGCCAAATGAATTTCTTTGATCAGATACGTATTCTTGCAGTGCAGGGTTTAAGAAAAATAAGATCATAATGCTGTAGAAAACTGCCACATGAGGACACAAGTGTAGCAGGGAAGGTCGAGTATTTAGAGGGCTACAAAACAATGTATATCAATGAGATGACAGGCCACAGGAAGCTAAGAGGAAATATATACCTGGGTGTACCTGAACATAAATTACAGCTCATCTTTATTGCAGCTATCAAATAATTTAATACAGATAGATTTGCGTGCACACACATTCACGCACGCACACACACACACACACACACACACACACACACACACACACAATGACCTTGGGAGCAGGGCCTTACTCAGTATCCTGTGGAGTCTTTAAATAAATAATCAGCCTGGTGAACTGAATTCACGTTCTAAGTGCCTGGCTGCTGGCTGACAGCACAGGGACAGAGACAGGGACAATAAGCTGGAGCTCTCGCACAGACAAACTCAAGCTTGATTGTCACGGACACACGTTTTGAAAGATTAAGCAAAATTTAAATGTTCCCTATAAATTACGTTTTTTTTTTTTTTTTTTTGCAGGCTGTCACCCTGCTGCCAAAATTTCAACCACATCAGACACTCAATTAGACTAATATGGAAGATATCCCAATTTGTTGCCGGAAAGTGTCAAGCTATTCAGCTCTGACTGATTTAAGCCAGCTGTCGATGTGCCTTCTGTTGCTTTTTTTATCTAACGAAGCTTGCGTATCTCCTGTCTTGCCTTTGTTGAAATTTGTTTTAAAATGCTATATTTTACCACAGAATAAAGAAGCTCATTTTGTGATTAGGAGTTTAATATCATAATATTGTCTAATATTAATTAATAGGTTCTCTTTGTGGGTATAGTTAATGTACACAATCTGCACTGTATCTTGACTCAAAGATATGTGAGATTATTCATATCAAGCAAATATATTTGGGGTATGTAACAAAGTCACTATCTGTATCTGTTCAGCTATCAGAATGATCTGTGTCTGTATCTGAATCTGGATAGAAACCAAGGAGCAGAGCTTAACCAGGAAGTGTCTGGAAAATATAGTTTTTTTCTGACTCAATTTTTACCTTTGCCAAGGAAGTTATGTTATGTTGTTCCATCATTTGTCTGTCCATCCATGACAGACATGTCTGGAAAAGCAATGGCCGGATTGGCATGAAATTTGCTGTGGACATTCATGTTCGCTTGAGGAAGAAACCTTAGCCTATTCTTAGCTTACCTTTACGCAGTTACTATACAGGAATGGTAAATAGCCAGAGGGTGTGCTGGCTATGAGTATTTGTTTCTTAAATATTTGTTACAGAAGAGCTTTGAAATAAGTGAATTCTAATGACATTTTAAATGAAAATGACAGGAGAGGGGAGGAATGAGAAGAAAGGAAATATGTTGGTTTCTATCACTGGTTCATGCAGTCAAAAAATTAGTTATGAATAAGACTGGATGTTTGTTCATGAAAATATTGGCTAAAGTCACGGAGCAGTCATGACAAAGTTGTTGAAAATCACAAAAAAACTGAAAAAGAGGCAGAGCATGCAGTATATATATATATATATATATATATAAACATTCATTTATTAAATTAACCAATAGATCTCATGCACAGCAGTGGGAAATTATATTAAAATAACATGTGCAACTGTATTAGCAGCAACAAGTGCCAGAGGTGGAAAGTCCAGGGGTCACAATGTAAAAGTCATATGATTCTTCTACCCATGAATTTAACAAACTGATTTCACCAATTTGTTCTACCTCCTGGCTGAAGAATTGCACTATCAAATTGAGGTGATTGGAATAGTGGGGATAACTTTTACAAAACAAAAATCAGTGGGCAGCTCCTGCTACTGACAAATCCGAGTAAAATTAATTGAGAGGCAGGTGCATTTAATCGCTTCAGTCTCTCTCTCTCTCTCTCTCTCTCTCTCTCTATATATATATATATATATATATATATATTACCAGTGATCCATTTGTAAATGAAGATTGAATGCAATAATTCAAGTTTGACATTAAAATGGTGCATTATGCTCGAAACTTATTTCATAGCCTTATGGCTTATAGCTCTGCTTTATTGATTTATAGCAGTGATTCTACTGCCTTCGCTTGTCTATATGAAGATTTGGATTTTCTTTTAGTGTTTAGAATAGTTTGAATTTATTATCTTTTTTATGCTGAATTCCTTTTCCTAAGACTAATCAGTTCTCAACATCAAAGTTGCACACAGTTTTAATTTTAAAAGCATTGAGAGCCTACCCTTTTTTGCAAACAATATCCCCAAAAGGTCTTAATTACTTTTTGTGAGTCTACAGCCATTGCCAGCTGCAAAAATCACTCTGAAATGTGGAGATGAAAGTGTCTCATTAGCGACTATGCCATCAGTGCTGTGCAATGAATTCAAAGAAACAGTTTATCTTTCACCGAGGAATGCCAGGTATTATCTTTTATGTTGTTTGGGTCTAACAGTTTGGATTCCCAGATTTTTTCTTTTGCGTTGCTTCTCTCATCGGAGTGTGACTGATTAAAAGTGCCTCTAAAATCACCTCATCACTCCACACTTTGCCACAAGGTGACACGCTGCTATTAGTGAAACGTGCAGTCGTGTCCTTTACAGATTACCATTCATAGGTGGTCCCAGGTATATAAATCAAAGGTTCCTGCAAAAAGCTCAGTTTGAAATTGGATGCAAATCCCAGCATCCTTCCTAAACTTGGCTGAGGGCCATGATGACAGGATATTTGCTACTTTACTTCCACATCAGTTCCAAACTACTGGATTTTCCCAATCATTCCTTCAGGCCTGGATTTAATCAATGTCTGTCCTTACTGTGACTCACAGTTAATTGCAAGTTTTGGCTTTTTTTTTTCCTCGCACACATTTGGCAAGTTTAGCATTCAACAAAATGAACTCACTGAGCAGTGTTTGTGAAGAAAAAATAGAAGAAGTAAGAACTTTATCAGTAAGTCAACAATAAGGCCACATATCGATTGAATCCAGGCTGTGACCTCTTAGTTTTTACACAATTATTGATACATCACATCTTCATTCCATTCAGTCTCTGCTCAGTATGAGCTGCTAAGCATAAAATATTCGGTAATCTGATTGGTTAAGCCAAAGTGGATAGAAGCACAAACCGGCGCCATGGGCCCTCAGGATTTGAGTTAGTTAGACAGCCCTGCTGGAGAGTCATGGGAGGTCTGCACTTCTCCTGCACCGAGACCCCACAGCCGATTGGGCGGATCGATGTGGCGAGAGACTGCGGTGTGTCAGGCCCCGTGGACGGGCGCTGATGAAGGAGGAGCTCTGCGCATGCCATGAGAACTCAGCGGGGGGGGGGGGGGGGAGAGGAGGTCAGCGGCGTGCCAGCAGACAGCTAGGAGGGAACTGATGCGATTGAAGTGGGGCTCCTGTCACGCCTACAGCTTCTCAAGGCTCCGCAGGTGGCCTGGGGGGGTTTGAGACAGAGAGCTGGTTTAAGGACATGATCGGGGATTACGGTCCTTTTAAAAGCACTTTGGGCCAGATGCCAGTTTCTGTTTTAAAGGCCACCTAGGGCTGTTTTCTGAAACGCAGTCTGAAGTACGTGTAATCAGAGCTCAAAATGAATTTGGAGGGAAGAAATGCATATTTGACAATAAACCACAGGGGAAAATATTGAGTGGTGTAACCTAGTGCACGCACTCTGCTGCTGGTATTGATCATTTATATGCACTTGGTGCTTTCAGCTGGCTGTTCCTTTTGGATTCATTATCCTCAATGTGCCTGTAACACTTAAATGGTGATATAAAATCTATATCCTCGGAATATATTTAAATAAAACGCAAAATATTTGCGCCGAGTATATTACAAAATATGTTCATTGGCAGCCTTTTCACTGCTAATAATATTCAATGTGATGCAGTTTTTACTCTATTTTATTTTAGCGGTTAATTTATTGTGGGTGCCATAACATCATGTAGTTTGCAGAACCTTCTCCTGCCTTTATCCAGCAATTCTGTATGTTAACAGAATGTACTTCAGAGGGAAGGTATTCCTTATTAGCCCTGCGTTCATGTTGCTGAATGGTGTGGCATTAAACTGTCAGGACTATTTACGCTGTAAGCAGGTTGTATTTTCCACATTATCATGCATGCAGAAGAGGCTATCAATTTTGCAGATTAAACTATATATGCTAATGGTTACTTCAAAGAGAGCCCTATCCTGGAACTTTATGCGGCTCTAGTGACACAACAACATTTTGAGGGCTTCATGTATCTATATAAAAGATTACAAATATTAAAAAGTAAGAACTGCATCACTTGCTTTAGCATGCTATGCAGGTGTGGCCATTCCTTATCACTAGCCAGCTCTGTTTCATTCTCTGCATGGTGTAGCCTGTTACTGGAAAGAGGGATAGTCTACACCTGTGCCTTACTCCAAACCAAAGTTTCCTGAATTTTCAAGGTTGGTCCTTCTTCCTCCTGTTTGAATTTGGAAGGGGACCCGCTACACTCGAACAGATGTACTTTTGCCTTTTTTGATTACACTGTGGCTCTTTACAACCCTTTGGAAAGGGCTTCTTTGTAGTTTACAGCTGCAGAAATGCAGTCTCCAATTTACCATGCACAAAACCCACAATGAAGGCCTGGCCAGATGGAATCCCAGAGGAGGAGTTACACTGCATAATAGCAGCCTGCGACAGCCCCACATGTGAACTTCAGAGGAAACAAAGCTTTGTTTTATTTGTGCTATTATTCCAGAGTCCCCGTGGATATACCCCATTTCATTTTCGCACTCTGTGTGCTCTAAAATGCCGATACAGATGTGGAGCTCGCATTTGTAACCCATAGGACTTGAGGTGGACATCTCCCATAAAGTTATGTGATGAAGTTCACCTGACTAAGCAATTAAGGTGTGGCTGAAAAATAACAGGTTATATTAGCTACGGCATGTCTAATTAGTGTTATTATGTTCAAGCTTTTTAATACAAAAGGGATCCTTACCCAGGTACCTCCAGTAACAACAAATCTAAAAGAAATTTGGCCAAGGGTGCACACAGACCTCATGTATGAACAAATAGTGCCTGTGTTGTGCTTACACCAACATTTAAACTTCACAAACTTGAGAATATGCAACATTTTAACATATAGATTAGACAGGGGTTCCTGACATTCTCTCTACATACATAATGTGGCAGAGGATTCAGAAAAAGAAAAATAAAGTTGTTTGAGGGTTTTCACAGCAATTTTATTTGACACAGAATTATTGGCACCTCAATGTTTTGCATTCTGTAACCATCTTATATTCGGATAACATGTAGGCTGGCTGTGTAATGGGGGTGTCTGTGTTTACAGTGACAGCTCTCATTCTTCCCTACTTTTCAGAAGAAATAATTTGAGGAAGGCATCAGTTTTCAGGGGTCATTACATTTTGTATTTTCTACATCAACAACATATATTCCCTCTTCACAAATGACTGTGACATATAAATTATATGTAGTGTCTTGATTTATTTAAATCATTTCAATGATTTAGAGAATGTATTGTCAAAAAGTTGCCATGGAAACGGTAACAATAGCATCTATTTCCCCATCTTTAAATAAAAAAATAGACACACACACGCACACATGCACACACACATACACACACGTGTTCAGTTCTCTGGCTTTTCTGTGAGGTTCTTGTGAATTTGTTGATGGCTGTTTGTGACAGTCTTTAAAATGGTCATGCATGGTAATGTTGGGCAAGTGGGGCTGAAGTATGGATTTTAGAAAAGTGTAAAGCACATAAACGGAACAGTACACACATTAAATACCCATGTATTAGAACCTGTTCTGTTTCCCTTTCAGTGCGCGACAGGTACTTTAGCCACCTATTGCCTCGGTGTGCGCCACGGAGAGCTCAAAGCTAAGCCGGTCTAAGTGCTCTGCTTCTCTTTGTTCTCGCCGGTGCGCGAGGAACAATTTAGCACTCAAACTAAAAATTGCCACACCATAAAAACGCACGCTGTGATTCGAGACACGTGAACGTGCAACGATGTTGTGTTTCAGACGGAGGGGGGCCGCGGCGCGAACGTGGAAACGTGAATGGGTGGATGACGCTTGTGAGTGGGTGAGTCACTGCGCTCTCTTCCTCTGCAGACTGCACATAAAAAAGGGCTTTGATGCCAATTTAGCTCTTTAACAAAGGCTTTGTTTTTTTTGCAGTGGGACGGGAGCCGTCAAAACAGGAAAGCTCGCAAACAGCTGGCCGTATCTAAAAAAGCCCTGACACATCTTCAGGGGCTTTTAATTGCAAGCCGCCGCCTCCCTCGCTCCACATGTTTTCTGGGGCATCCGGCCTTGCAACCCCTCTCTGTGATGAGGATCAAAGTGGCGGAGGCGTGACTTAAAACCCTGCTCCTTCCTTCCCTTTCTTCCTTTTTTGGACAGGGCCTGGGACTGCATTTTGAAGAGAAGTCCTGCTGTATATCCCTTTTCCCCTTTTATATATCTATGTTCTCCACATGCAGTTAGTCTAATAGTGGGGCAAATAATGTGATACTGAACATCACTATATAATCAGGACTTGTTTTTAAAGATCCTTTTTAGCAGGGACACCAGTTAAAAAATAACCAATTCTGCTTTACTGAGAGGTTTCATGCATTATTTGTGCTTGCTTGAAAGATATTCTTATGCAGGATAATTTGCTCATCTTATATTTATATATTTTTAAATCCAGATATACTGGTGGGTTTTACTGGTAGTACTGAAGCTGAAAGAAAATCGGAAACATTGTTATGTTTTTGTGGTGTTCATTAAGTATACAATTGAGCTCTCAAGTTCATCTTTCAAGTCTAGAACCTGACCTTCCTGCTGTAGATGATGATGCAAGCAGACTTTACTAGCAACCCAAGCTTTCCTTTTCAGTGAATGAGTGATATAAAACTACCTCTATACTGAAAGGTAGAGCAGACCATTTCCCCACAAGATTTGTCTCTAGTCCCATTCTATATATATTACATATACATACGCTAGTTGCATGTATATCTAATATCTAGCCTTGGGCTTCCCCCTCACTGTACACTGCCTGTTTAAAATACACAAAATAATGTGACCTAGTTACATGGGTGCTCGCTCTACGTCTGGGTGTCTTACCAAAAAGCAGGGATTTACTGTACTTTTTTTTTACGGAGGAAGGTTGGGTTAGGTAAAGCAGAGTGTGTGTCCTGAGCACGCTGGGTCTTTCTGGGTGGCACTGCTTTGTGAGAAGGGCGGCATTATCTTTCGTGTTTACCTCAGCGAGAGGAACTGCTTGTCAGAGCTCTCTGCCAGCACGGAAGACGGGGACCGGAGGAGAAGCCCCGGGTTCCGTGGCCCGAGTCCCCCGCTTCCTCCCTCACGGAGACATATGCGCTCCTGTTGACATGGATTAGCGGGGGAGATGCTATCAGGCCACACATGGAACAAGGTCTTTACTGTCCACAGTGAGCCAGGGAAGGGAAGAGGGCTTTATCTGTTTGTTTTCCTCTTCCCTTCCCTATTTTAAAGATCCGTGGCTGTGGCATGAGTACAACTCTGTGTGGTTTCGTGGTATCGTGATACTGTGGAAACTATGGCAACCACATGCTGCAGGTTTGCTTGGTTCAGTGGGTGTCAGTGCATGTATGTGTAAAAGAGAAAAAGAAAAAAAAAAGAAGAGAAGAGATATCCGCTGAAGCTTTAAAATAACGTTGCCCGATCCTGAGGTCCTTTCAATTACTCTAGGAAAGATGAGGAAATAAATTTCATTCATGGGACAGCACCACGAGGAGATATGGACGAGAGAAAGGATGCAGAGAGGAACAGTGCCACTCACTGGCATGATGGAGGCTTCTACAGCCACTTCTGATTCAATTAGTCTGGCTATTCATGGCTTAATGAGGAACCCATAGCATGCCGCATGTGCTAATTCACTGACTAATCACCTAATTGTTCTTAGCAATTGGAGGTAATTTAGTTAGAGGCTTTTGTTTTTGCTGTCTTTTGTGTGAGCACAGTGCACAATGTATGTATCTTAGGGAGAGAAAAATGGAAATAGAAACCAGTCCTGGAGTGGTGGCTAATATATGTGTAATAGCACTACACATGTGCTGTGGGAAGCATTATGAACATTGTCACGTTTATATTTTCATTATATTTGCTGTGGGGTTAGCTGTAACGTAACACACACACACACACACTGTTCCTGCTGACCTGTCAAGTTTTTTACTCGTTTTGTACTCCCAGCATTTGCAAGGCCATACATTACTCTGAGAAGGTCTGGTTGTCCTTGTCTTAAGTATTGGTAAGGAAGCAGGCATGTACTGACAATGTATCTAATCAACAAATTGTTTTAAATCACTTGAGTATAAATAATTGGATCATAACAAAAAGCGAAACAGTGGCAACCATATCAAGGATGATGCAACATGTTGAAAATATGAACTGTTCTTTACAGTAGTTAACTTAATTTATAATAAACTGGCATGACTTACTGGGTGATGCAATGTAATGTGAAAGTACATTATGAACCCAATGCAAAATGACATTAAATGCATTATGCATTTATACCACAGACTGCTGTATCTATGATGTCTTACAGAACTGACATTCATGACATTATTAATTTATACAAATGTATTATGTGGGGGGGGGGGGGGGGGGGGGGTTGGCTTTATTTCTGCCTGTAAGGGGATGTTGTTGGGGAGGGATGCAGCATGCATACATTTCCACCAATGATTAGGGGGAAGGCAGCATGGCTAATGTTTTACTGACCAACTGCTGCTTGTCCCCAAGGCCTGTGTTAATCTGGATGGCTTTGGTTCACCGCTGTTATGCCGTGCATGGCTACTGTACATGAGTGTAACAGAATTAAATGTGCGCGCTGATCTGCTGTATCATGTCCGGTGGGTGGCCCAGAGCTCTGCTTGACTGCTTTTGTTCTAAGAAATTATGTCATGTAAAAAGCAAGCCGTTTGGGGGGAGGGGTGATAAAAGACCTTGGACTCTAATCCAGTAGCTTGCTGGTTCAGTTCCCAGGCAGGGAACTTGGTTTTTATTCAGCTGTATAAATTAGTAATATGTACATTTTACACATGTAAATTGCTCTGCATAAGGATGTCTACTATGCATATTAGCACCAAATAACATAAGCCCTTATCATGGGAAATTTAGAATTTTAATGTTTCATGATGGTGCGGCTAAGGGCCAGACTGCAAGGTAAATGGAGGATCAAGCTGTAGTGAACAGCTGTGTGTTTCAAAGGCTCTTGGGTGTGTCTACCTGCTGTTTTTCTATGGCCCCTCATGTATTTCTTACTGAACTGCACTACAATGACAAGTATTCATGCTGCATATCAACGTAAAATGAATGTATTTATTTATTTATTTATTTATTTATTTATTTAAATAAAAAATGAAAGTTGCATACTATTGTCTTGCTTTCTGCCTGTTACCATTATTGTTTTCAAGTTATCCTAAAGGTTATGACTGAGAGTTCACCCCTTCTCACTCAGTGCACTAATTAGATGAATAATATGCATGCAAGTAATAGTAATGAGGCTCAAACATATGGACACTGCACATTTCACAGGAATGTTTAATGCATGCATTAGAGAATGTGAACCTACAGTACAGCACAGTACATATAAAATCACAACATTGTATAATACATTACAAAATATGCATACATGTGTATACATGAAACAGGGCCATAGTAGAAATATATGGTAGTAGGATGTGCACTTTATCAAGGAAGCTTCATCAGTATCTCTGTCAGGAGTACATAATAAGTGTATTATCAGAGCCAGCTACTTATTAGGAGATATGACCCACCGATGCATAAACAAGCCAATAGCTCTCTGTTTATTGTTTACATTCCATAGACTCACACAGAGCCAGATGTGCGTGATCTGAATCCAAATATTACAAATATGAAAATGAAAGAAGCATTGTGTTGGTAACAAATAAGCATTGTGTTGCTGGAAACTGGTGTCTGTTTGCTGAATGGTATCTGATGGGAGATAAATACTGACATATGACAAACAGCACAATATCATTAGTTGGCACAATAGCAGAGGTAATACACACAATGCCTGTAACCACAATTCAGTCACAAACAAACAGGGCGGGAAAAAAAAATTGCTACAAAATTTAAAAGCACAGTAAAAATGCATTCAGAAAAACGTAGATCAATGTATCCTTGAAATAGAACTAAAGCAACAAATAGTGGAAAAGATTAATTTCAATGAGAGAACAACAATTTTGTCTCTGATGGTGCCTTTTTTGCCTTTCTGATTGTGATCATCCAAACTGTCTGCAGCATCTTTAGGTTTCTCATGTCCTCTCTTTGAGAACCTAAGCCTGTGTCACAGTCTCGCAGACAGACAGTTGCTTACAGTCTGGAGTGTAGCCATCTCTCTCAGGCAATTCCAGAGGCCGGAGCTGAACCTCATTGGGCAGTTCCCTTCCACAATCCTGCAGCTGACCCATTAACTAAATTCACAAGTGAGGATGGATTTGCGCCACCTGATTGGCTCCCTGCTTCACATGAACAAACGGCACGGTGTTCTCCGTTTCCCCACTTGTTCTTATGCACCACCTCTGCCAATCCCCAGACTGTTGGAAGGTTTTTTTTTTCTTTTTTTGGAGATGGGGGCGGGAGTCGGGAGCAAGAGGACAGGAAGTGACTTGTGCATTAGCAAACAAACAGCAGGACAATCATTGTTATGATTTTGGCAGAATATTGCCTCGCAGGAAATCCCGCTCGGACGGCGGTGCTGGGACAAACAGTCAAAGCTTTCCCGGTGCTGCTTTTGTCCTTCTTTGGCAACTGGCGGCTTGAGACGTGCTCTGTCATAATGAAAGGCCTCTTACCTTATTATGCCTCACCGAGGGAAGCGGTTGCCTGTGGCTGACCTGGCTCCAAGTGACTGATGTTGCAGGACCTGACTTACCATGGGAAGCTGGCTTTATTTACTGCCTGCATGGGACCCAGACGAGAGTGCTGCCGTTTCCCACACACCATCTGACATTCCCTCTCCTCCCTACACTTTCCCATGGCCTCATCCCAGCAGCGCCAGGCTTAAGAAGGCCAACGTCTTCATACACATATTGTGATTTCCACAGTGGTGTATTGTTTCTCAGCGTGTGGGAGAGGGGTGGGGGTCTGGAAGGATGAAGATAAGCTTGGAAAATCAGCCTCTGAGTGACTCTACAATATCTGCTCCCACAGTCTCTCTCTCTCTCTCTCTCTCTCTCTCTCTCTGCTTCTTATTTGCTCTTCGTATCTCTTTTACTTTCTTTCAGTCTGAACCTGTCTTTACTGTGTCTATCTGTCATCCAATAATCTGTAATCTGTCTCTCCCACTGTGTCTCACTTCTCTGTGTCTCTTCACCTTACTCCCACCCCTCGCCATTTTCTTCCTCAAACAGTTCTCATCCCAGGTCAGGAGCTTGGCTTATCAATGTCACCTGTGCGAGAGCTAGCTGAATGTATATATTACATTTGCCATCCACGTAAATTCTGATTTGAGTTCTGTTGTTTTTGGTCCAGTATTTCCAGTATTTCAAATTATTAATTGAATTTTCGTTAATTTCTAAACATTAACTTAGCTGAACTGATCTCAAATCTGATGTCAACCAGCCCACTAATATAATATTTGGCAGTCTATGTGTTTTCTAATTCACGAAAAGATGGTTTCAGGTCTGAGTCTAGTTTTAAGGCCAAGACAAGGCATTTTGTTGCAGATTGTCCATGTGCCAACTCCCATGTTTGAATATGCTTCTTTACAGCCTTAGGTAACAATGTACTTTTGTATTTTCTAGAAAATGGAGCAGGCTCAAGATTACCATTTTGTTTGTACTGTCTGCATTATTTATTGATGAATAATCCAATATTGGTCATGGAGAGTGTCCAGAATAGAGCAAAGTTTGAGGAACATAGCGCATGTAATATACACCTCCTAATGGTGCTCGTAAAAGCAAGGGTACACCATTTTATAGCACTTTGGTCAAATATTATTGGAAAATAACATGATTTTTTTGGGTTAGGCCAACGATGCGAGTCTATATTTAGATGTCCTGTCAGGAGGTGGAATGGCAGAGCAGAGCAGCATGACATGCCAGTGTGAGTCTGCTGCAGATGAGATCAAAGCTGGCTATCATCAACAGAACCTGGATAAATTGTTATTTTTCCCCTCATCAGACATCCGGTGCCACGCATGAAAGCCAAGCTTAACTGTGGTCTCACATCCCTAATAATATGCAAGGTATATATGTTTTGTGCGAGTGCCCATGAAAGTGTTGTGTGTGTTATGATAGAAGATAGAAGAATATAAGAAGTGCGGGCATTCCCTTTCACAACAACAAGTTTCAAGCATTATAGAGGGATCCGTAGTAATTAAAGACTTCAAACTTGAATAAGATCCCTTTAAGCTTCACATGAAAGAGATATGTGAAGTCCCAAGTATTTGAGAGGAATCATGCCAGTTCTTCCTCCCTTGTCCTCACCTAACCTGGATCCAGAGGTATTGGAGCCCACAGAGATGGCAGTGTCAGGACCAGTGCATGGTGCCAACTCTGCCACTCTCCGGTCACCTCCAGCCGGACATTTTCCCTCTCTGTTGGGTCCCCAGTTTAGCTGACTGGTGCAATTATACATGGCCTTCCCGTTTTATTGTGTGCTTGCAGCTCTAGTAAAAAACAGTTTAACTGTATCATCCTGCACCATTTCCACTTAAGACTGCGGGTGGTAGAGAAGGTCAGGCTGTGCCGGGCGATGACTCTTACGCAAGATGTTAAACCAAAGATATTTCCTTATAAGCTCATGCTTGCTTACTGAAATCAGGGGGCAGGAAAACAAAATGACTCAAATCATTTCAAATTCGAATCAGTTTTGAACCGACACCTGGGTTTAGTAGCTAAGTTTAGTTTTGGCTGTGCAGTCAGCAGGTGACCAAATGTTATTTCTGTTCTGGTTTAAATATGGTGCCACTTCATGAAGATTTTCAAGGCTTTGTTTCAGTTTCCCAGTAGGATGTGTATTTTTTCTTTTTCTTTCAGACCTTGACATGTAGTTTAAAAAAAAAATAATACTACAATATACAGATAGATTTGGAACTATTTTTTTAAAATGATGATGCAAATAAAAACGTTTATTTTGGTATCTGGCACTGTACTCTGCAGCAGTTGTATTGTTCATTTTTAGATACATTGTGTGTTCCATTGAAGCTTAAATAGAATGAGATTGTCCGTGTTATTATGTATCCTGAGAACAGTTTGGTTCAACAGAAATACTGTAGGAGGATGCTGATAGATCCATGTTTAGATGTGTCAACAATAAGTAGGCCTGAAGTGTTGCTGGAAAATGATGTAATTTCCTGTTGCATGTTTTTCTTGGAAACCTTTTCCCAGTTTGGATGATTCATGACATTGGTGCCTCATTCCAGTTTCTCTGGTGTGAAGCCGTCAGTAAATATTCTCCCCCTACACTGAATGCCATCTAAAAAAACCAACCATTACGCACTGAATGTCTTCAACCACAGCGACATGTGACAATGCTACTGTTTTGTACACTAGTGCAGTTATCAGTATGGCGGACTGATCTATGCATCAATACATGTATTCAAATCAAATGTGACTAAATGTGTTTGCTCTCAAGGCTCTTTCACAAAGTCATTAGGCTCTTATCCACTAATTTCACACAGTACTGCATATTCTCCTCATCGCAGCAAATGCCTGACTTTGGTCTGGGTTGTTACAGTTCAACTTGTTTCATATTAGGGCACTCAGTTAAACCATTATTTATTATTACTTTATTATTCTATAAGCAGTGTTACAGAGCAATGTTCACATTTATTTGTTGATAAAACCTATAATATTCAAGTCATGCAAAGTTCTTCTTTGTACCTGCATGTCATATTCTTTATTTTCTATTCATTTCTGAATGGAAAGACCATCGACACTTTATGTGCACATTATTCACATAGCACTGACACCAGACCTCAAGTTATTCTTTGTTGTAATTTACACTGTTAACATCCCTGACATCTTACCTGACATACAACAGATAACATAAGTGAAAAGATGACTCATTCCCCTTCTGCCTCTTCTGTACTATTTCATTGAGAAACATAAATTACAGTCTCCTAGCCTTGGAGGACATCTTTGGGGAAAAAATCCATCATACATTTCAGAGAATGGCTGTTTAACCAGAAACTGCTAAATCAGTTTGCGCAGGCCTTCTGCTCCACACTTGCAAGTGCTGGAAGTACTCACACATGTTTTGCACATGACTAACATCTCAAAGCCAATGGAAAACCTCACATGGACAAGAACAGCAATGTCAAGCCTATGCTTGTGTAGCAAATTCCTCCAGCTTAATTGTTCTAATCAGTTAGCTATACAGTACTTACTCCCATACACCTATTTCCCAAAGCTCGCCATGCTAAACTGTCCCTTGAGGACCAGGTAAGCCAATGAAATGATTAGGCTAATTAAGTAATTAAGAGCAGAGGTTGGAGCAGAAATCAGCATGCATTTGCCTCCTCCCGCCATGCAGAAATACAGTTTGACACAAACCTACAGAAAGGGAGGTGGGGAGGGGGGAGTGTGGAGCGTTTTAGAGGTATGTGTTACATGGACCATACGCAGAAATACATTCAAAAGACTGCAATTTTAAAATAATTCAGGAGGAACTGATACTAGGCCTAAGCTGTCAGCAATGACAGTGATCTGTGCTTTATCTCTGCGGGAAATCATTACTATTTTCTCTCAGGCAGAATTTTGGAGAGCAAAGGTACGCTGAGTGAGCCTGGATTGGTAATTTTTGACACGGGCACTCTAGGTGGCCACAACCGCTCGAAAAATGATATGGGAGATGAAGAAAGAAGGGTGGAAGAAAAGTTTTTCACAGAAGTGGAGCGGTTTGTCTCGGCCTAAAGATAAAAAGAATACAGAGGGACCTCCACACACATTGTTATTTTTAAATAAAACATGAGGTTAATAGATCAAACAAAATTTGGCATACAGTCTTCAACTGTGCAAAAAAAAAAGAAATTTCTCTGTTCTGTCTACATTCTGCAAAACTTAAGACCTGGACTAATGGGAATTACCCTGAACACTCACCAGGGGGGGAGGTGTTTCAAGAGACACAACACCATGCTTTGTAACAACATAAAGCAAAGAAAGAGATCAAATGAGTCAGACAGCATCAAACAGCTTGCTTTTCTGTTGAATGACATAGAGCTACTATGCAGAGGACCACAGTAAAAAGATCCTACATGAACTGATATAATTGGTTCCATATTTCTGCTAGCCATCTGAACTCAGAGACTGCATTACATATTCATGTCACTGCGTAGAGCCATGTGCTAAATCCATCACATATGGCTTTGCTTAGGTGGAAGACTGCAAAGGTGACTATTTTGTTCAAATGATCAGTCAGATTTCAGGTTGTCTCACATTATGTTTTCCTTAGCAGTGGCTGCTTAGGGGAGGCGAAAAAAGCAAAGCTTCCACTAAAATTCATTAAGTTATTTTTATGTATCCCATTCTTTTTGGTTGCATAATAGAAACTGAAGAATAAGAAAAAAAAAAGTCCCATTTATCAATCATCTTAACATGCCCTCTTGTCAAGATTAAGTCCAAGTTGGCTTGTGGAAGCCAGGCTTCCCATTGATAAATTTATTTTATAATAAAAAACTGATTTTAATAGAAGTCAATTTCAGGTCAATTAAAAACATCTTCACTCTGTGAAGCCTGTACATACAGAATGAGACCTGCAAGGTGTGGTCAAGAGAAGGATTTGATGATCTCCATATATCTGACAGAGCTTGCAAAAGAGAAACTGGACAGAGCATGGCAGTGCTAATTGAATCTACTGGGCAGAACTGTACCGCTGTAGCTGCAGAACTGTAATAATAATAATAATTATTATTATTATTATTATTATTATTATTATTATTATTATTATTATTACTTTATTTTAATATTTCACTGCTACATCACAGGAATTCTTTTATAAACCAATGCCTTAATCACACCATTCACATGTCATTGGGGTAGAGCAGGGAGTGAGGGGATCCCAGGTGAAACATGCAAATACATGTTTTATTTCAAAGAAGCAGGCAGGTATAGCATATAGCATTGAGACATATCCTCCCATGGGACGCAGCTCATGGGGAATGAATCAATATAATTTCAAAGCTTACCCAGAACTTATTAACAAGCTCCCTATATCCTTCAAGACCTGTGCTTAATTACATTTCAAAGAAAAGAATCACATGATTAAGAGGAATGGTCTGCTTTTAATGGCTAATGAAGTGTTTCAATTATGGCTTGGAAGGCAGAAATTGTGTCTCTGGTTACATATTCTTTTCAAACGTAATTTAACATCACTCATCTCCAAAGATGACAAGGCATATTTTCAGAAAATGTGCAGTGGTCCCTATGGTTATTACTGTGTTCAATTGCCTTTTGCTTCGTGTTTCAATAAATTAGATTTTATTTAAATATTCTTCAAATGTATTTATTAGGATAAACCCCTTGAGATGTAACATCTCGTTTTCAAGGGGGTCCCAAATGTGAAATAAACCATGTGTTGACAAGGGTACACATTTTAAAGTTCATAAATACAGTAAGAGGAAATTAAAAAACTGAGTGAAATTAGGTTAAAGTATGTCATCAAAACACGACCCCAATAGATTTGAAACAGTAATGACCATAACCACTACTCTTCACCACTGCCTCTGTCTGGCCCCAGTACAGAGGGCGGCTCTACGACATGCAACCATAAAATATTTATTTTTGTTTGATTGGCCATTTTTTGAATGTACAGAGGCAGCTGAGTAGAGCTTCACTGACCTGTGACCCATAAGGGCCCTCCTTTCAGATCTTCGTGATGAGCCAGCAGAGCTAAGACGGGTCCAATTGACGAGGCGTTACGACCAAAGGCTGACCGAAAGGAGCCCCTAACGGCTGACAGAAACATAGCCGTGGTCTCTCTCTCCCCTGCATCCCGCAGCAGGCAGGGCTGTGGTCAGAATCTGGGATTCAAGCCACCTCATGACTCATCCAATCTGCCTATTATTGGGTGATTAGCCAGGCCTCGTCTGCAGCCGCAGTCCCGCTGCACAGACGTACCCCCCCCCCCCCCCCCCACATCTCTGCACTGTTTCAATCTGTCAATTACCAGAGGATGATGTAATGTGTGCATATGCTCCTCACCAAAAAAAAAGAGTGGTTTAAATTACATCCTGGTGTGGGCCTGGACATGTCGCGAGGGGGAACGCCGGTACTGGACTGCAATCAACGGATGGAGCTACATTTACATTTCATTCATCATTTAAAATAACCCACAATTAAGCATAGTCGGGAAACAGGTTTGCAATATTTTGAGGGTATCAGATTGCTCCTGCAAAAAAAGTCCTTCAAATATTGAGTTATATGGCAATCACTTTTATATTTAGTTTTTGATTGGGTCTGTTCAGGGAAGCTGTAGATTTAGACAGGAGCATCATCAGAAACATTCAATTTTGTTTTATAGTCATTCCAAATGCTGGTTATACAGTTAAACAACATTATATCTGACATACACAACGTCTGCAAGAACATTAATTGCGCACTTGTGCTTTTGTACTTAACATGGGCTAGAATGCACTTCTTGCTCTTGCTGCATGAGATAACTTATTCACCTGAATGAATGAAGGATTTGTCCACTTGCCCTTGGTGCAGCCAGCATGAGCTGACAGGGTCAGTCAGCCAAAGGCACAGCTTACCAGAGCAGCAGCAGGCTGCCAAATCCCTTTAAAAAAGGACACTGTGGAGTCCCTTAAGAAAGGCCCGACACGAAAAGGGCAAAGAAGGCGAAGCTTTGGAGGAGATCATCCTGTGAACTCTGCCATCTAACCCCGGAGGCCCTCAGAACAATGGCCGACTGAAGCCGGGCCTGACTTTCAGTGGTCCCATTAACATTTTCGTAGCCAAAGGCTGGATAACTTTGACCCCGTTTTTGTGCTTTTTTGAAGGTGACCTTTGACCTCTGCAGTGGATCTCATCTACCATATGCTCTCAGGCACATTGAAAAGACAGAGAAAATCCATCTCTTCTGTCGTCTCAAGAGCATGGGTTTTGTACAAACTGCAGCGGGGTGAATGGAAACTCTGCACATTAAAACTTAAGATGGTTGTAGTCTATAACAGTAGGCCTCAAAGGAACTGTAAATGACCATGCAGGCAATCCAATCATCTTGCAATCCAATGACATTTGTAAATGAGAACATACAGTGGACACAAATCATGCCTGCCTTGCACCCCATTTTAGTTAGGTGTAGATATAAAGCTTAAAGACAGCCTTCTCAGTTGAGCTGTGCAGACATTGAGCATAACAGAACAGAAATTAGCAAAACTTATATTCCACTCAAATTTGGTACACCAACGAAGCAGGTTTCTGGAAATTGCCTTTTGTAAAGTTATATTTAGCAAGCCAAAAAAAAAAAAAAGAGAAAAAAAAGCATAGTATTTTTTTCTTGTGTAAAATCAATTCTTTTTTTGTAAGTTAATTCAGTCTCAACAGATCTGCCTTCCGGGCAACTATGCCTTTGATATAGTTCCCACTGTCTGTTTGCACTGGGGTATATCCTGAATAAAGTGCTTGGGGGGAAAGGGGGGGGGGGGGATTACCAACTCCAACATTTACTTTGTCTGTGGGCCTCTTATGGGCTTTAAACAACAAGATGAGAAGTTTAAAATCCTTCCAAGGATGTTGTGGGAATACTCTCAGATGTAAACCTGCCCCAGAGGTAGATCTACCTTGAAGGGAAATTGTCCTTCAATGTCTGTGTGAAAATGATGGGTATGAAACCACATCAGCCTTCATATGGAATGTCAATATGTTTTCACAAAGATTTTGCATAGGCTTTAATCACCATATACACTGTCAAATGTAAACCGTCAAAGAAACTTGGTGGAGAACGGAGAATAGAGTGCTTTTCATGGATTCTTCTCCATGAGAGGAGAGAAATGACACACTTGATCAAGGAAGGGAAACTGGTATATAGAAAGCTTCCTTCAGCATGTGCGCAGACCTATGAATGAATGGACATACGCATGGAGACATAAAGACCAGACAGGCATCTCGTCAAAAGTGGCTCCCAGCTTTGCATGACAGAAACCATAAGTATGCCGTGGGCTATGTCCCTCTTCCAATTAGATACCTGTTAATCTGTGGTAGAAAATATCATTATCCCTGGTGAAGAGTCTTCCGAACAGAACTAGTAGTACTGTATACATTTTTTCTGAAACACTTCTGCAGAGATTGTGGGCATGTGGATGATTTATTGGGATGGCAGGTATGCCATTCCGCCAAGTTATGCCTCGGCGGGGCATGCTCCATACCTATACAGCATCTAGAGTTTGGTACTTGCTTCAGCAATAACCACAATGACCACAGACTTTCAGGCATTAAGAACTTTGACTTTTGTACCTTCTGACCTTATGTAAAAACACAGAATTCAGATATAACTTCACATGTCCACACAATAAAACCCAAAACATGGGTTATTTTACGTTTTTCCTTCTTCTTTTTCCTGCTGATTTCATCATCCCAAATGTTCCAGTCCCAGAATCAATAATTCTCCCCATTGGACATTTATCCACATCTGCCAATAACAACATCTGATCTAGGTAGTCTGATAAAAGTAGCCAATTGCAGATACTTGGATACACAGACAAAACGGACAAAACGTTGCCTGCCCTGAACTGGTAGTCTAACTGAAGAAAAATCAATGACATTAAAGAATGTGTTTTTTATTGCCAAGGCAAGTCCCATTATTTGAATCCTTTTGCGTAAAATACAACCACACTTTATACAGTTTTGCTGTTGGCATTTTTCCTGAGTTGAACATTAGCTAGCTTGCTAATGGTACCTGCTGTCACTGACTTAGTTGACAGAGCAAGTGTAATGTTAGTGAAGACAGCACTGAAAAACCAAGATTCAGTTTACAGTTTTTACAGGGACAGTGCACATTAATAAACATTTCGGTAAATGTGCCAGTTTAGCCATCATGGCTAATTCTCAACTGTAGTCCCTGGGCAGGTACATTACAAACAACAAATACAAAATACAAATTCAGACATAATACAAATACGTTAAAACAAAGATTTTTATGCATAAAACAGACAGCACATATGTTGGGATATTACATAGCATGGTCGCACATATGGTTGTGTTTTAACCACACTTTTAAAACACAGGTAAGTTGTGAATGAACAATATGTGTTGCAGTTTCTTATGTGTGTAGGAAGTTTATTCCATGTGTATGCTGCCCTCACTGAAAAAGCTGACTGTCCAAAAGCAGTCCTCCTCATAGGAATTATACAATCCCCCTTGACAACAGATCTAGTTGATCTGCTGTCAGTTGTCTCTGCTTAACAAAGGCAGTAAGGGGGGGAGGAGCCAAGCTTTTGAATACAAGACAGGCATCTGTTCATTTTATTAAGTTGTCCCAGCTCACTAAATTCAGATTTCTTAAGCAGTGACAGTGGTGGTCACCCACAATTCACTAGCAATTTGACCGAAGGAACAGGAAATTAACTATATATAGTTATTGTATATGATACAAAAACTTTTAAAACTCTTTTTTTTTTTAATTTATTGATCGCACGTAAATGCTTTGCATAGCCTACCAATATCGGTGAAAATCATTTGCCATGCTGTTGGCACTGTAAAATGCTGATACAGTCATTTTACTCCGGCATGGAAAATATACTTCGACACTCCTCCCTCTCTTCACCAGCAACTTGAAAATATCTTCCTGGATTAGAAAGCAAAACACTGTCAGCACTGCACGCCAAAAGGGCGGTATGTTTTCCGTTGCCGAGGCTGTGAAAAACCTTCTTCTTCCTCCTTTTCCGTCCGTCTGTCTGTCTGTCTGCGGACGGCCACACATGCTGTGTGCCTCCCGGGGGTGGGCGGGGGGGGGTGGTGGGGGGGGTGGAGCTGAGCCGTTATGCGCGCCGCAAAGCTGCAGCCCAGACGGGCCCGCGAGTCTGGCACCACGCAAGCCGCCACTTACACCGGCCCGGCGCGGGTGCGGAGCGGGTGCGGAGCGGACCATCTGCCCCTCTCGCGCGAGTTTGGGTTTCTCTTGGCTGGTCCGTCTGTCTTGACTCCAGCTGGTTTTCCGCCTGTCTCCTCTGGGCTGGGCTTTTTTTTGGGCAGCGTTTATACAGTGCCTCTCTCTTCCAGATGGCTACCCCTGGAATACAAACCCAGCAGTGTTGCTCCCGACCCTTCCTCTCAACAGCTCCACGCGATGCCATGAAAATATGCTTAGCTGTTTTAAAAATCAATGCCATTTTTGGAGTCCCTCACTCGAGTGCCTGTTACATGAAAAAAAGGAAGGAGCTAAAGACAGGAACCAGTTAGAAAAATGATTAATTCATCATGAGAAGCTTTAGATTAATATAAAACGGATTTCATGTGGCGCACAAAATTAGACACTAATCTTCCTGCCTCTCCATTCTCGGTGTAACGTGAACTCAATTTTGTGTCAATTGTGGTGACTGAACAGCTTCAGCCAAGCAGGTAAATGTGAAATGAAGGAAGGTGAGGGCTGCACATTGAAGAGCATAGTGAGGAGGTTAAAGCTGTGACCTATGAAATCACAGGACAAATATCAGTGGGAGAATTTGATCATCCACCCGCAAGTTCTCACTCAGGCCTTCTGCACACAGCTCCAAACTGAACACCTACCATGATTCCAGGGAGTGTGGTGAGCTGTAGCGGAGTCTCCAACACAGACTTCCTGTACATACTGCAGATACTGCATCTTTCTTGTTCTCTACTTCAGGAGTTTGCCCAATTTTATATTAGCGTTGTTCTAAATTGATCAAGTCTTCTTGAATGATTCATTTTTAAACTCATACATATCAACCTGCAACCTGGTACACACTGAAAATTAATTTCAGTTCCTGGACTGATTCAATTCGTCAAATGAGCTGAACTCCTTCCCCCTCATCCTCCCTATTGGTCCACGCTCTCTACCTTGACTCGTTCACATCTCCTCAATGTGCCGTAGCCTGCTAATAATGACATAATGACAAGACAACTCACTAAATGATCAGATTTAAGCATCAGGTATCCTTGCAGTCACTATAAAAAACAGGTTTTTTCATGGTTTCTTTTTCCATTTAGGCATTACAAATACTTTTTATGTATTTACCAGAGAGGATTTACTCATACAAGAAAAGAGGGTATTGCAGTAGTCCAGATGTGAGGAAACAAAAGCATGGACTATCATCTCCAATGCTGATTTGGACACAAAAGGCCTGACTCCAGCAATGTTCCTCAGTTGGAAAAACAAGAACGACTCAGTAACTTAATGTGCTGGTCAAAAATGATGCCTAAATTTCTGAGGCTGGACCTGACAGCTGTTGACAGGGAACTGAGGCTTAGTTTAGCCTGAGAAATCATACTGTCACAGCCAATAACCAGAACCTTTTTTATACAAGTTAAGCTGCAACTAAGAAATCCTTTGCTATCCAGTCCTTACTGGTGGTCAAACAGTCCATTAAAACACATGGTCTGGTATGCATGAGAAGTACATGAAAGATGCATGGACCTAAATGTGTAATCATTCACTCTCGTATGTTTTTCTGTACTCTACAGTATGTAATGTTTTGTAGCATGGGGATGGGGATTTCCACTGTCAGAAAAGTTTTGCTAATCTTCTTGCCTCTTGTAAAATTGGTACATGAAACATAAACATGTCTGAGCCGTCAATGAACCCTTATGGTATAGTGTGAAATGTCCTCATTATCAAATCGCGCTAACCAATTTAAAATCTTAAAAAGTTACAAGAATTAAATGCTAGTGTGTTCTCATTTATTGTTTGCTGTATGAGACTGGTATGATGTAGCTAGCACTAGGCAATAGCACTAACCCATAAAATAGATTGCTTTTTCATTCAAACATTCAAAGTAAAACTGTTCGATTATGGTCAGTGGCACTGAAAAATTCTGTCATTGCCTCAATAAATGTAAAAATCCCAGGAAAAGATGAAAATGTGATGTGAATAACTAATAATATAACTCTGGTTCATTTGCTTTTTAGCTTTAATAAGATATGGCCCCACATTAAAATCTGAAATTTACCCTTATTTGTTCGAAAAATAAATTATTATAATATAAAAAACTATAGGGTACATATATGTGTGTGTGTGTATGAGGCAATTTGAGAACCCCTTACAGACAAATTCCCTTACCACCTACCGTAGACTTCACCAAGGGCAGGACAAATGCTGGGAGGAAACAGAAAAAAAGCATACTGTCGGACTACAACAACTGTACATTCCACTTTTCACAAGGGAGATGTATGGCACCCCATCTGGCAGAAAACGGGATTTTCGCTTGCCTCACTTGAATGGTATTTTTTTTTTCTCTCTACATTTTTCCACTGGGGGGTGGGGGGGGGGCTCTTAGTACCTCCTACATGGGAACATAGCAAGCACTCTGGAGACCTGGCATGTGCAGTGGTTCATGTGATCCTGAATGCTACCTTTGGGGTTGAAGGGAACGCTGTATATTCCACAGCAGCTGCCCATGTGTGGACTTCAAAGAAAGATGCATGTAGCATTTATAATACTTTCAGGAAGGACATGTGTTTCTTATGATCTCCTTTGTAACAAAACCTGGCCTTTTTTTTCCTCCTTCCCTTTCCTCCCATTTTACTCTTAAGGCTATCAGCTCGCATCGGGCTTGGTCAGTCTTCAAACGTTTCTCTGTGCCCTTCACCGGCACGCGCACTGAAATGTTTGGAACTGGAACGACAAGCGGTATTTTGCACTTGCATGTCTCCCATTATACAAAGTGGGGACCCTGCCCTCCACCTTTGTCTGCACCATATTCTTCCGTGGCTAAGAAGAAATAAATATGGATAATGAAATTATGCGCATAGCACTAGCTAAAAAAATAAAAAATCCACGTGACTCCTTTTAAGTCCATTGGTTGTCAGCTTGAATACATTATGTCTAACTAATGGAGCGTTTCAAAATACGATCTCATAGGCCTATCAGACAACTTTTATAATGGGCTCGGTACGCATGTAGTCAGCATTTGGTACAGGCCCAGACAGGCATACTTCAACTTCAAAGGTGTTTAAATGTAACACAGTTTAATGGCTTAATGTCTAAACACAGATACAGGCATGGTCACAAATATATCAACTTCAACGTCATAACATTCCAAAAGCATATGGACAATTTCTACACGAGCATGGCATGACTATACATTCAAAACACCTGCACTTCAATTTACAAAAAAAGTTTTAGCATATGGTTTGTAAAAAATAAGGCCAGCAGTCATTGAGCCCAACATTTGGTTTTGACTGCTTTCTAAAGTGGTCATTTCTTTCTCATGATGACATAATACATGCTTTATGAAGGCTCCACACATCCAAATAACTGGATATTTATCTATTATTTAGCATTGTACATCGTATCGTGTAAAACCCCAGGGCACAGATTTCCATCAGCGTGACACTGAATCTACAGCATATACGCAGTCAAGGCTTTGAACGGGGATGTGAAGTGGAGCACCAGTCTGAAAGGGGTTCGCAGCAGGGTGTCTTCTCTGAGTCAGAGCTCCGCCTCCTTTGCTGTTCGTCCACAGTCTCATTCGGACTATAAGAGCAGGAGGGCTGGTAGTAGCTGCCTTGGAGTTGGGAAATGCAGGCTCTACAGGCCGTGCCGGGTGGGGGGAGGGGGGGGGGGGGGGATTGGGGGCAGGCACCCGGACTGAGCAGCTGGGACGGGGCAGCTGGCAGCAGCCCGGCTGAACTTTGTCGTCGGCAAACAGCTGCAGCGCGGCATCTGGGAAGGCCCACCGTCGCCGCGGCGCGAGGAGCCGAGCCCGTGCCCGGCCTCCGTCTCCGCAGCTGTGCCTCAGCTGCCCTACAGGAAGCGCAGGGAGAGGGGAGAAGGGGAAGCGTCCTGGGAAGCAGGGGACAGTGGGAAGCATTGTCAAGAGGTCGGGAAGAGTCACGCCCGCAAAAGGAGGGCCCGTCCAAGGTCGGCCAACGGTGATGTAATGGAGGGCCCTATTCTGGAGCCCGCTGGAGCTTCTGGCCCTGACGCCGCGTCGGGGCTAACGAAAGAGCCGGCTCCTCTCCTTCGCCGACTGGCTTGTTCTCGTGCTCATTACCGCATACCACGTGAGGTGCTTATGCTGGGGCTGGTTTGTGAAAACATCTGTTGTAGCGATTTTGTTCCGTTAACTCGAGTGTAATTACAGTACGCCACTCTCAATCGAGTAGAAATGGATGAATGGCAAGAGTATGCTCTTTACAGTGTTGGTAATGATCTAAATGAACGGCATAACTATGAAAATGACTGTATTTGCGATTGTTGTTATACAAGTACATTCTGCTTTAACACAGCTCGCATAATAGTAACTGTATACTGAATTGTACATATGTGCACTGATGTGCAAGAGCATGGCACAGCAGTATGAGTTCTAAATTGTATATTTTCACCTTACTCCACCATCTTGCAGAGAACATACTCCCACAACATCTTGAGTTCAACCATAAACTTAAAAATTAAACATAGGCAATGTTTTTATCGCAGAGTTCACTGAATACATGGTCACAGGTCAGTCTGCACTTAAAAGGACGCATATCAGTATACAGTGTTTGCTCTTGCTTTCAGACAATTTATTTCTTTGAGTCACACCTTGTTGAGTATTTCCCCCCCTTATCTACTCTTGCTCAATCCATCCCTTGTGTTACCACATACAAGTCATCTGATACTAAAGAGAAATAAGAAAACCAGTCTCCTGTCTAGAATTGGAAAATGAAACATGTAAAGTTGTGTCATTTATTAGTTTCTGAAATACATGAACTGGAATGGCTTGAGAGGTTGCTGACATTATAATGTTCTTGAAGCCAATGCAACACCTATTAATCTGTATGTTCAACCTTGCTTACTAGTTCACATGTATTTAAGTTTGAGATAAGAGCAGATGGAAGAACCATTCATTTGGAATGGGGGGATGCTAATAAACCTCACTTACAGATCAATATAACCTTTTCAGTGTTAAGTGAATGCAGATCTGGTCTAGAGATTACATGGCATTGGAATGGTGACAAGTATTTCAAATACATCTGTAGATATATCACAGATGGCTGTGGACTAGACTGTCGTTACAACCCTAATAATCCCTTGATTGATTAAAGCAAACATGGTGGGTTTATTAAATTTGGGGGGGAAAAAACAACAACCGACAAATAATTCAAGCCTTTATTTTCTGGGAAGGCAGAAAATATTTAGCTCAAATGATAAAATTCTGACAATGCTTTGAATTATCTTTAATTTCTGTAACAATAACTAGGGCAAACAGTAAGAATTGAGTTGAGTGAAGTGTTTGGGTTTAAAGGTGCAAGACCCTGTGTTTGCCTGTAATACTGCGACTTCTAATTCCTTGGCCAATTGCTGGCATGTACATTTGAAAACTGAACGCAATTTATTCACTGCTTTACATAAATCGCTAGTTCCTGGCCACCAGCATCTATTAACTAAGTATGTTTAAATTCCTAGTCTGCCAGCAACAACAGCAGTAACTGCATTACGACATTCAAAAAGTTAATTAGCGTGGGCATTTAATTGAACCTTTATTGAAAGTACTGTCTTCATGAAAAACTGATGACCTGGGCAAACCGATTTAGCATTATGGCAAGGTGCTGATATTCTCAATAACTGTGGCCTTCAGAGAGAAAAAGCAAGAAGATTAAAATCCAGTTATATGAACTACAAATAGCTCCTTAACTGCACCTTCAATCTGTTAGACACGAGCGACAGACAGGGCTAAGTAGAAGGTTCCAGTCATGTCTTTGACCTGTGTTAACCTTTTTTCCAGTCCATAGGAGAGCACTGCATTTTGGTTTATTTAATTCTGAAATGCACTTACGCTATGGCTATGCTCAACAAAGCTACACGCTGTACATTTAAATACTATCATTATATGTTTCAGCTACAAAGCCTTAATTCATCCAAAGCTCATGGATGGGAAAAACAGACTACGCCCACCGAACCTCAAAGTGTATGGATGCAGATCGATTGAAGCCTTCACCGAAGGAACAGACGCATTGTGCGTGTGTCATGCCAGCGAGAGCTAAGAAATGGCTTTTCGGGTCTAGCTCATTACCCTGCAAGATTATTTTTAATCAGGTTTCAACAAAAGACCACAGCTTGCAGCGTGTTAGGGATTTGTTTCCGAGTGGATTCCTTTCCAGTTTTGAGCCTTTTATCTCTCGAGCTATAGCAGCCCAGATTAATGGTGTCTGGGAGTCGGGCTAGGAGGGACAGGGGAATGTGGAGGTGTGAATGAGTGTGCTTCAAAGCCCCACAATCCAGCACCGCAGGATCCTTCTGCTGCAGCGTGGCTAAGATAATATTTCACATGAACCAGGAGGTGAGGCGTTCCTTCACAACAGCATGGCGTTCACCTCAGTGAGCCTGCCGGGCGAAGTCATTTCCTCCCTTTGTTGTACGCAGATGGCGTCTGTTGTGGGAATACAATAAATTTTATTTTTTTGCTATTGTTACACCACCATGTGAAAGGAGAATTGATATCCGTATCAAAAACCTGAAAGATAGATAACTCTTTTTCTGTTACTTTTTATGTGCTCAGTGGCTGCTGCCCTTCATTCATCATATGAATTACGCATTATGCTTCCATTCTAAAAAAACTGTATATTACCATGCTTATTTTATCACTTGGCATTATATTATATTTGTATGTCACCTAATACACACATAAGAGTGGATGTAGATTATTCAGACAATGTTGCCTAATTATTTTGAAAGAGTGTCAAAGAAAGATTCATTAAGTATACATCGTGATATATTGCGTAAATTTGACAACTGCAGTCGCAATAAGGAGAATAATGTATATCGAACTCCAGAATAAATTTATATTAACAGCTAATTCCACTGTCAACCGAATACCATTGTTTGCGCTGATCACAGAATACATTACCCTGACTACCCTGTACATTTAATGAAAAGCCCACGTGTCAACAGTCACATTCCCCAAAAGAAAAAAGACACATCTTTTCAACACAAAATTGAAAATGAACTTGTTGCATGTACTGTGAGTGAATGCTGAAATTCAGTGAGAGTGAATTGGCAGTCTATATTGCACTGTTATAAAACCTCACTTAGGGAATGAAATCAAAAACAATTAAAACGCAAGCAAAACTAAGGCTTTGGGCATGATACGATTATCAACATGATAAAGAAAGAAAAGTTAACATGGGATAAGAAAGCACAGCTCAACAGTATTTATATGACGAAATATGAGGAACTTGAACAGATTTAAAAAGTGTCACGATAAGTATAAAATGACACATGTAATAGATTGGCCTATTCTGTGCAAGCATCACATACAATAGGGACCTCACCTGAAGATTAGGCTAAGTCAAAGCATCAAGTGTTACTGTCACTGGAGGCATCGCAGGTGATGGGAGTAAACTGCATAGAAATGCCCAAATTTGTCAAATTTCATAATTTGTTTTTCAGTCAGCCGCTATTACAGCTGCCACAATCCATTGAATAACTTCACATTGCATTAACTTCATATCATCATCCGACATACACTTAATGAGCCTAATTTTCACAATCCCTGTGATTACGTACAAACTTCCCAGACACCCATATCCATAAATACAATTACATAACGTTTAAACAGAAAAGGCATACTGTGTCACAGTCAACAGTGAGTGATTGTTAATTATGAATTTGACCCATTATGTGAGATTTATGAATCCCACATTAACATTTTCAGGTCTGTTTTTGGCAATTTCTTGGTCCTGTAGGAAATATGGTTCTTCGGTGAATCTTCTCTTCAGACTGTTCTCCTCTCCTAGTTAAATGAAAGGAAACACCTGGCCTTTAGCCTCCCAGCACACTTGAAATTCAAAAGAACCCTTTCGAATGTGACCCTCCAGACTGACCTGCTATCGGTACATGATGCCATTCAGTCCCTTTCATTAGCCATTCAGTTTGAAGTCAAAAGGCCGGCCCCCTGACTGCGTCTCCCGCCTCTCAGACCCCATTCTCAGTGGTAGGCGTCAGCATCCCATTCAGCAGAAGTGAAGACTACCGCTGTCTGGCTGATCTCAAAGCAGGTGATCAATTCACTTGCCGGTGTTTGCAGCCTCATGGAGAAAGCCAGGCAGGGGGTCAACGCATTTCTCTTTCTGTGTTAGAGAAATGGTCGGATAGTCTTGTCCGCTCACTGGCAGAAGTAGAACAACCCTAACAAAGAATTCAACAGGACCACTGAGAATAGTGCTATACATGTATCTAGTTCCACACCAAATGTGTCTGTTCTACTAGCACTTCTTTTGCATGGACAGTTTTGGTTATTGTGGGATATAATTTCTGTATTCGAGTTCAGACATGAAGTGCTCTTTCTTGGGTACCTTCTTTTTTTTTGCTCAAAATGTCTGACTAAGGTAGAGTAATGGAGATATGTGGAGTATCTGTGGTTCACTTATTTGCTAACCAACCGTTTTGAACATCCCAGTCCCCAAGTCCTGTCATGGATCTCAGTAGTTTTGAGTTTAAAAACAACATGGGTGTGGTTTGAGATTATTAAAGTTTTGAAAATTAGTAGCCCATGAAATCTGAAAATTGAAGCCAATTCCACACACAGAAATCACATTAATTATTTGATTTTCTATGGACTGAAGGCAATCTAGTCTCCACTCTGTCTATAGTGTGGAACAAAATGCATTGTGACAGGTGTTCAAATGAGGCCAGTGCTGAAGATGATGATGACACTGGCCATACCGCACAACTCAGTGTGCTGAAAATGGCTGTCTCAAGAGTAAAGATCGAGTACTGGACCTAGAAGTAGAGTTGATGTACCAAAATTGTGTCTACTAGAGAATGTAAAAAAGGCTACAGGGAACAGGAAGTACAGCCAGGGATGTCTACCTACTCACGTAGCCCAATCTGAAGATTGAACTCATAGCCGCAGTTCAATGCTTGTCTGAATTTCTGGTGCAAAAAGGCAAGTGTGGAACCTGAATAAAGCAAAACTTAGATGAGGCAAACTTGGCAGCAAAAGTGCTGCTGAGCAAAAACTGGCAGTGCTTGTATCCATAAATAAAGGTGTTTGATGCATTAAAAAAGGTCTCTGCGAAAACATGTCAGCTTTTATTTCATCTTTACTTTTTTTTATTGCTCAGTGTCTGAAAGGTTCGGAATGATATGGCATATAGTTTGTTTGAACACAATTCGGGTTGATTAAAATCTCTTGGAGCCTGGGGAAAAAATTGACTCCTAGAACTGAAAATAATATACAAGGCAAAATATATTGTAAAACTATTGTTACAAATATTCCTTGGTAAATTGAAGGGGAATGGGATTTACCACTCATATAGAAAGGAGTGTACAACTAAAGCAAAAATCATAACCCTTATGTTGTGTGTTCATGTTGTGTGAAGGTAATAAAATCTGTTGTGGAATTAGTAAAATTAGCCTACCTATTCTGATCATTTAAGCTTTACTTAGTTCTTCCATTTTTAATGTCCAGTTGCCATTTAAACAATGCTATACCAGCAGTCAGTAACAGAAAGCCAACCAGAGCATATTTACACACTGCAGTCCAACAGCATCACTGTGCATCTATTGTGCTGGTAGATTGTATATCTTTCACAACTGATGCAGACAAATTGCAGGAGCATAATCAACCAGAATATCCTCTATTATCCTACCACAGGTAGCTTACACTTTTAATACCAATGGATGAAACATGAACAGATCAACACCGCTAAAAGAATGCCCCCCAGAACTCTACCAGAACCCCCTCCAGATTTCATGCTATTGGACAGCTGCAATGATATATTAAAATGTAAAATTTCAGGGAGATATTAGGTGGTCTTTGGTGGTGTTCACCTTAGAAGACCCTGCTGCTTTGGCTTTTTTGTCGATTCCATTTTGGCATTTTGAATATTTTCAAGAGTAACTTTTCTGGCTTGATGAGCTCCATTGACTTTCCATATCAAAGTAAAAAAATATTGGCAAAAACTTACGTCCTTGTCTGAACTTAAGATAAAGCTCAAGCTTGCTTTTGACTTTACTGTGGCACTATATTTTTTTTCTATCTACATCCAGACAGATCTAACCCAAACTAGGCAGTTGAACAGATTGCATAGACATTCACAGGCAACGAAAGCTTCAATGTGGGGACATGACATTCAAGGAATAATGTACTTAAAAGGTCAAGTGAAATATAGATCGAAATGTAGTGTTGGCTATGTTAGTGCAGTCAGTACTGTAGCAAGCCAATTAACATAAGCTATAAAGCTAAATTATGTACCTTATCAAGTTAAGTAGAGAGTGATTTAGCTGTCCCTCTGCTTTGAATATTATAGCTGGCTGTCCCCAGTAGGCAATGTCTTCCTGAAGTCTCTTTTGAAAGCCATGCTATCCTGCTCACATGCTCCCAACACTTGCTGACAAAATGTTTCTTGTGCCAAACAGTCTCAGGTGCTAGCTAGATGAAAGCTCAGAGAGTTTTTACAGGGACCCCAAGAAACATTCAGGCTTCTGCTGTCTACAAAGTTCATTTTTATGTTACATTGTGTACCCACAAAATCCACATTCTCCATAGCTTTGCTGTCATTTAGAGCTACATGAAAATTGCTAGCATAAATTGTGAGTTTTCAGCAACTTATTTACTGTACTGACAGTGATAAGAATTGCAACCAATTTTGCCATATGTATAATTAAAGGTGCAGTATGTAAGTTTGGAGAAATGTTCCACCCCCTTCCCTTAGCACTCCCTCCAAAGCCCAGCCCTCCAAACACAAGCATGCACACTGTCATCTGAGTACTGTCGAGAGGACAAGAGTATTGAAAAGTAAAGTAGGAAGAGGGAAGCACATCATGCCAAATTCACTGGTAGAAAATAAAACACGTCATAATTAACATAAACAATGAACATAGGTATAATTTTTACTTACAGCAATGGGCTAATGACCCATGCGTATTAAACTTTACTAAACGCATGTCTTTTTTCTTTTCTTTTTTTTTGCTTGAACAGCATAGGTAGATATAAACATAGCTAGCTACAGATAAGCTACAAACATCACCTAATGTACAGTATAGTTATAATAGTGAGCTAAATTCATCGGCTAACTATCTAACATTTTCTAGCTGTCGGCTACACAGATTGGGGTGATAACAAATTCAAACAGAAATACTGCAAGCTCAGCATCACTTTGGAAGCCCTTCAAGTCCCTGAGCTCTCACTGAAAAGCCAAACCGATGTTCGCGAGAGTCTTGTCTCTAACTTGGTTCAATTCCTTTATGGTCTTTTCTTTGACTGTGTTTCTTTTCTTGTTTTAATTTATCAGTATAAGCCGTTGTAGTCTGTTGCAGGGCTTGGTTTGTTGGAGAGGTTCAGGGCAATCAGAGGACCATGACTACTCGTTAAGTAGGCACACGCACCTGGAATGCATCACCAATTAGTTCAGGTATTTAAAGTTTGGTCTCTTCCATTTAGGTGTCTGAGACTGGTGTTTGGTCATAAAAAAAAAGTTTCCTTATTGTGCTATTTTGTTCTGCTTATTTTAGTTTGTTCTTATAGACCTGGAAAGCCATAAGGGGGAAGGGAGGAGTATTTTGTTTGGTTTAATTATTTTGTAAATAGACTTTCTCTTGCTCACCCCACAATAAACGCAGGTGAAACTCCCTGTGTCCAACGCTTCTGTCCACCAAAGGGGTGTGTTGCGGCGTGTGACATAGTCAAACGCACAACTGTTCATTCTGGCAGATTCTTTTCTACCATTCTTGTTTTGGTTTCTAAGCAACTAGCTAGCTATAGCACCATCTCTGCCATATTTCTGCTTTGACAGTGCTGTGAACGTGCAATGTGATTGACAGGCAGAGAGCTGTCCTGATTGTCCTCCTTGCAAAGAGCTGTCCTGATTAGTTGATCAAATTCAGGCAAAATTTAGAGTGGGTGATTTCAGACCCCAGGCCAGTCAGAGAGACCACATTTTTTCTTAGAGTTTATAATTTATTGATCTATGTTGTGATGTGAAGGAAATTTAACTAAATATGAATGAAAGTGTTCTTACAACAAATTTACTTACTGCACCTTTAACAGAATAAACACAGTATTATAAACCATTTTTGCAGCTCTGATGTTTTAGGAGACATCACTATACCACACCAATTGTTTGTTGAGGATAAAGGCTGGAAGCTCTCTAGAGCAACTGGTCTAAATTTATGACTGTTATGCTCAATTCATCCAAAATGCTGCAGTTCTCACACTTTTGTGCTTTCCTGGAAAGTGTGACAGGTGTGGTGAACACTTTCCGTGATGCTGAAAATTGGACAGGCGAATCTCCAGACAGATATGATAAACTGTATTCCACAACAGGTTTGTTAAAAACCAATCAGATAAATAAACACTAATTTATTCATATTAACAACATCCAAAAGCTGTATGCTATCAAACTACTAATTCAAGAAACTGAAGAAAAATATATATACCATTGCTTTTTAATTTAATCAATTCAATTTTGAGGACAGACTGGAAATAGGTTTTCTTGCACACCATGTTAATGATGAATGTTACACTTGGAGCTCTGATAGCTCACACAGTATCCTTCTGTGAGAAGTGAGATTGAACTGCTGTACCCATTGATATACTTTTTGGACTGGGAAGGCTTCCGTAAGATTAGAGAGAGGGGGTGGTGCTAAGTGTGAGAGGGAAAGAAGAAAGAGAGGCGTGGGAGTCAGAGAGAGAAGTGGGACAGATATTTTGGATTGAAGGGAAGATTGCTAGCTGTCCAGATAGTTTTAAATGCGATAGATAACCAATGCTGTATTGCAAATGGGAGTAAACGCCGTCCGTATGCTTCCAAGGAACAAACACATTAAAGGCTGAATCCTTGTGTTGGCTGGCTGTCTCCAGAACTTTGCTCACACTACAGGAACACTGCAGAAACAAAGCACTTACCCACAGCCTTACACTTCCATTCAACACCCCACTTCAAGCAAAATACAGCAAACCGTACAAGCAATTAAAATCCATGTGAATTGTTGGTCACTTTCTGTTTCTGCAGTTTGTTTATACTACCTGTATAAAATATTTCAATATTTTCAAAAAAATATTCAAATAATGCTTTATGGGAGACAGAATTATTTTATACAATTTAACATGTTCTATGCTATGGAGAATTGGTGGAAATATTTTAAATAGCAATTTAATTTAACCCTCTTCTGAATTTGAGGGTGCCACATAAATTCACAGCCTCATACTGCCTCTAATGGAAACACTGTGCATGACCTTTATGAGGTCTTATCCTGCAAAGCTTCAGCTAAAAGGTAGAGTTAGTGAGAGCGGGGAAAAAAGATCACATTAGAAAGAATATAACTGAAGCAATCTAGCCATATTTGAAAACGCAAATGACATATCGAATGAAGCGCTTCGTGTGGTGGCGAGGGTAAAAGTGAACTGTGCTTAGAAAGAGAAAGTGGCGAGTAGAAAATCTTGCTTTATGAAGGACTGTCATTGTTCAGGAACACAGGAATCCACAATGCTGATGAATGTGAGTAATAATTGACTGAAAACTATGGAGCCATTGTATTGGAGGTACAACATTTTCTACCTGCTTCCTGGTCATGTCCCATTATCTTTTCACCACACTGGCTCTATTTCAAACCTATTTTCCATCTAGCACAAAAATTACTTTTTAAATCACATATCAATGGACATGAATGTTGAGGTAGCGGACAAATTACATCACATTAAAAGTTGGTAACTTCACCTCAAGGATCTTGTGGATTTGTGCCTGCACTGTATGATATAAGTCCAGTGCATGTTTGTCCTTTTCTTCTTGATAAAGCAGTTCATGGCAAGTTCATTTTGTGTTTGCTGAACTTGTAGGAATGTATTTTTCAAGAATAAAGCAAAAATGGATATTGATTGAATCAATATTTTCAGTTCAATAAAATTTTATTTGTACAGTTTTTACAGAGACACAGAAAATCAGAAAATTGAGGTAAAACTGGTGGAAATAAATCTCGGGAGGAATCCTGATGTAGAGGGGGAGCACATCTTTTTCTGGCTGGCCCAGTGTTGATAGTTAAGGTAAGCTGAACGGTAACTTTTCTATTTTGAGGGAAATCAGGACAGAGCCTTTTTTTTAAGCATAAAAGTTCCAGTTCAGATGCATGTCTAGGGGCCATTGTTGATACTTAAGCTGCATGTTGTTAGAGGGCAAGGTTAACTATGCAATGTTCGGTGGCCTTGGAAAATTGCCTTGGCTTTAACAATTGGAGACATGCATTGAAAGGTAGATTGGGAAGTATTCTGCAGCACACTCTTCCCTCTCCCTGGCAATTGTTATGTAAGCAACATGTGTGCACAGGCCTCAGGCGCTCTTTGTGTTGATCAAAAGCAATCTTTGAAATGCCTTAGCCTACCGTGTTACACCAAGCACAGGAAATCACTGTTCTTTGTGTTTTATGTTCCCTTTTTATGTCAACTATCCCTGGCTTGGAAGTGTAGGTGCTGAAAAGGTCATGCTTTTTAATTCATTTTCAGTTCTAATACATTTTATTTTTTTGCACTGTAAATGTGGAGTGAATAACAATAGCATCTCTGGAAAATAAAATCTCTGTTATATATATATGCTGAAGATATTAATTTATCTTCAGTATTTTTTTTTCCAAACTTTCCACTGAAAGGACTGAAAAGAATAAAAATGGAAATATGTATGCATCAGTACATTTAAATCTCTGAACTGCTTAAAATGTTCCAAAAAGCCAGTATAGCATAATGCAAAGTGACAACATGGGAGGAATTGCCAGGGTTGGGCAGACAGGGGTGGAGAAAGCAGGCAAGTTCATCCATATTCCTCATGGCACTGGACACCTTATCTCACCACTGCGGGGTAAGCAAAAAAATAAAGAGAAAGAGAGCGGATCTGGCTACAGGCCATGAAAGTGGAGGAGCAGAGAGGCAGACTGGCGAGCAGTGAGTCACGAGCAGTAGACCTCAGGAAAGTTGTTGGTGTGAGGGTGAGTTAAGGCCAAGAGTTGGAGCCACGTAAGGGCAGATCAGCTACAGATGTAATATTCAAGACCAGAGTCCTGAAATGAAAAGTCAGCGGAGGGAGGAGCGGCGAGACAGGGGAATCGCTTCGCCCAGCAGAGTTTCTCTGGGTGATTTGGAAAAGACAGCTAGCATTAGCAGGCAGCCCAGGGAGCAGAGAGCTGCAGAGGTCCAGGTGTGGGAGTTCACAGGCTGGGGCCAGCAGCTGGGTGGAGTAGTTCGTGGAATAGGTAATGGAAGACCTCAGGGTTTCGTTATGAAACTTTTTCAGCTTTCATTGTAGTTGAATATTCATGGGATCCAAATGTGTGCACTCCAAGTGGCCTGGAGACATAACATGTCCAGCATTTAAAACAAGTTAATGGTTTCCTTATGGAACTTAATATTATTAACAGAGATCTAAAATTCTCTCAAGAGTCTATTAAAATAATTTTGATTTTTTTGAACGCTACACATTTGTATCCAGGGCAAGGTGTCATGGCACACTGCATATGTGTACTTTGGACTTCATATAATAATAATAATAATGATGATAATAATAAGAATAAGAGTAATAATAGCCAGACATAACCGTATCATTGACGCTTATCTACTATGGTAAATTGTGGATTTTAATTTCAGCATTTTAGGCACACACCAACAGCAATGTGTATTTGCGTGTGGGTGTGTGTGTGTGTGCTTGAGAAAATTGTCTAATTAAAGAAAATAATCAGGATAAATGCATCACTGCAGTTTTGGCCCTGTGAATATAAATGTGGATGGCACACCAGTGAATAAAATCATTACATTATGTATATATGTATATTTCTGCATTTGAAGGTGCAGTATGTCAACACTCAGAATGTGGGACATGACCTCTGCTTACATTTACATATTAGACAATTAACCAAATTGACTTTCATTCCAATTGATGTGAGTGGATCGAATAAGAGGCTCATTTCCAGTGCTCTCTGGGATTTGAGTAATCTAGCCTCCATTGCAGACGCAGTAAATTGACCCTAAATTGACTCTTGCAAAGTATCATTTGCATGCGACTAATTAGGCAGCATTGTTCAACAGCTAATTAACATTATCAATGTTCGCTATTTTGACGCTGAGAATCGGAGTGTCTGAAATACTTTTCTTCAGTATTCTCTTATTTGCCTAGACCAATTAACACAATAGTAATTGACTTTGTAATTGTCTGGGGATATTGCTTTTTCTGCTTCTTTTAGTACCAAGACCTAACATCAAATTACTCGGTGCCTCACTGCTGGTTATGAGCAGGGGTTTGAATGTCACCTTACGGTAAGCACATAATAAACATTTCTGGAGCTCATTCGCATGCATTATCTCATCAAGCTTCCCTGGGTCTGATTTTTTTTCTTTCTTTTTTTTCTGCCAAAGGCAGTACAAATGTGTTGCCAGTGTAATTGTGGTAGACTGACAAAAACAACCGTGGATGGACAATAGAATACACACCAGTGTACTCTGTTCATGTCAGCATGGTGTGATTCTTGTGGTTGACGTATTAGGCACAAGAAAAAATTGTAATATTGCAGTTGTACCTTTACTGTTTAACTCATGTTTAAAAAAAGTCTATGCAAGAGCACGCATCAGAAAATGTATGTGGATATAAAATACCAATTGTAGTAATTAGAGCCACCCAAATAGTGTGGGAAATTAAGGTTAAATTGACTTAAACTTGCATAACATTGCACTTGGACTTGCATTTTCATGTCAGTCATGTTAGATTCTATTGGGAGCACCAACATTAATATTTCAAAATAAATGCTTTGTTGCTTTCAAAAATAATGTTTTCATGGCCATTTTTTTCATATTACTGAATCTCCATTTTTGATTTATCAGGGGCTCTTGGGTGTCACAACAATGGCGTGTAAGCACATGTTCAATCCTCTGTGTTTGGTGCCATGACACGGGGCCATGCAGTTTGACACATTATGACAGCACCTGACAGAAGATGTGAGAAACAGTAGATGACAGGTGTTCAAAATCAAACATGTCATGTTATGCTCCTTGTAGTTTGGGTGAGAGATACACACATTTTGTGACATTGATGGTATCAGATGTGACATTTGAATTGTGACATAAAATATGCATTATTGGTAAAATGAAGTGATGTGTTTACGCTATTGTACATAAAGTTAATCTAGTTGTTATATACATACATGGATAGATGCATATATGGAGCTGTACTTCAGGTACACTAGCCATAGTCTGTCCCATTCATGTGCCATAAAAAATGTACTTAATGTACTGGTATGAGATTAGCGTACAGCTATATTGCCAGAGATGTCCATATTTATTTTGACCCATTAAACCTTTATGACCATGTTCAGCAGCTGCACAATTACAATATCAAGAACATAAAAATGATCGGTTCCAAGAAAACAGCGAGGGGGAAAAGGCAGTTACGTTGTACATCATGAATGCAGCTGGGAGGGTATCCAGAGTCGGGGACATGTGATTAGGGAGCTGTGCGGAATCCGTTTGTGTGGGGAACCTCTGTCCTTCAGGAACGCAGGGGTCCAAATCTGTGTTATTGTTACATGTTATTGCCTCTTCACTGATGGGCTGTCCAGGCCCAGGTCCTGTGAACCAAGAGGTGGGTGGGGGTTGGGGTTGGGTGGTGGTGGTCTGTTTTCATTTCATATTTACTTCCACGAAAAAAGAGGGACATGTTTCCTAAACTACATCACTAAAATTGTTGGGGGTGGGGTGTGGTGAGGGAAAATATGACATGCAGGATTTCAGTTTTGGAAAGCTCTATGCGTGTTTGACTCACCCTCCTCAGTGTCCCTGTTTATTTATGGAAACATTCTGCTTTTGTGTTTTTGCGCAAATTCTCTTTGACATCAGTTTGTTTTTGGCCCCTCTGCCCCCATTTCATCCTGTCGGATAAACAGCCCCCTCCTATGACTATCGTTTTTCTCACAAGCAGAGAATGTCACCAGATGTCAGCTAAGCTGTTCAAAAAGATCCCGCGTCCTCGCTCAAACTCTATCAAGAGTCCACGTGAAACAGTGAATGACAATTTCAGAAGGTAAAAGGCTCCTTAAAATTGTATCCACCCGACAAATGACCTCACTGTGAACTTAAAAATAAAAAAGCAAGGATACGGATCACTGTTACAGAATATATTTCAGGAATTAGCTTGAGGAAAGAGCTTAGAGTGCTCTCAGGCTTTACACATCAGGCATATGAAGTATGTCTTCTTCACCAGAGCCAGACACTATTCAGCTGCATCTGCATGACATAAATCTCTTTAATCTACTCTGTTTTGCTCTCGTATGAATAAAGTACTAATATCCAGGAGGATGTACAAGCTAGCCAGCCATGAAGCCTGGGCTACACTTAAGTTCAATGCTGAACTTGTTAGTAATTCTTCAATCATACGTTGTTTAAGAGTTTTGTTAAGTTCCATAATTTACTTTCTCTGTTTGGCTTCCCCGGCTGTATGGGTTGGCAGTGTTTAGCTATACAGGCTTTGTGGAATTTTCTCTGCTGTATGGTACATGGTATGCAGTCCTGCTGTATGATATACCATCCATTGGTATTCCATTATTTTATATCCTGACAGGAGCCTGAAAGAGAATGGGAGACTTGGGGAGGCTTTTTTTTGGGGGGGGGGGGGGGGTGTGATGCCAGGAGGAAACACCAAATGGCTATATATAAAAATGGGAACAGCATCGGCCATTAATTCCTGCAGTAAATGGCACAGCCCAAATGTAAACGTGAATTTGTTGATTTTTTCCCCCTGTCCCCTCAGTCTATGTGCATGAAAAGTAAAGATTTATACAGGATCTATCATGGAAAAAAAGAAAATAGCTGAAGACTTTTTTTCTCATTGGGTACTTTTTGTCATGCCAGTTTTCTGTGACAGTATTGGCAGCATTGCCAAAGGGAGTGACCACCTACCGCGATGAATTGTGACACATTTCCATGCACCTCTCGAAAATCAAACCTTTTTGTATTCCAGCGTGGATTTGAGGAAGTGACAGCTTTGCGCGACAGCAAAAAGACCGAAATATTGCACGTGACGGTAGGCGAAAGTGGCTTTCGAACTTCAAATACTGCTCAAAATCATAAAAATGCTGTAATGAAAAACATCTAGAACAACATTCCGTCACTTTGTTTTCATAATGTTTGAAAAGCACTTCATCTGTAAGGGATTACCACAACTTTGTAAATTAAAACAGTGATTTATCCATGTTCCCTTTCCCCTGCACGATCACTGTGGGCATTTTCTTATTTTCATTCCGATGGATTTTTCACTGTGATTTTTAGCTTGTAGCAGGATTTAGCAATACTGGATATACACTGGAACTGCTTCATAACTCTTGGCCATTTAAATTGTGATTGTGAACACTAGAAGTGGGAAAGAGGATTACCTTAAGAAGAAGTTGCCACAGACTTCCACAAAATGATCATCTCTGTAACTATTGAACAGTTCTTGGTTCCATTGAACCTGAAATATTAAACTTTTAAACATGGATACAGGGCTTAAGACCCACAAAACAGTGCATGTTTTGTTAAAAATATCTTTTATTGTAGATTGTGCTTTCATTGAGTGTAAGCTAGTGACTAAAACTGATTTATCTACTCTCTCTCTCCCGCTCTCTCTCTCTCTCTCTCTCCCTCTCTCCCTCTCTCCCTCTCTCTCTCTCTCATTCTCTCTCCCTGTTTCTCTCTATCTATCTCACATACCCCGTTTACTCAGGTTGGATGGCTATAATGAGGAAGTACAATACTGCTGCATGGCGTGTTCTGTACTGGAAAGTAGCATTAGAAGCTCTGGCAACTGAGATAAATCTCCATTCATTTGGAGGTGCAAAAGATGGAAGCAACATAGGGGTTAACCATCTGGTTAGTCCATAGGGTCTGTGCAATGAATCTCAGTGAAGGGAGGCGGTCTTTGATTTCCCTCAGTTTTTCCCTTCCACCGAGTCTGCAAATTTTCACAGTGACGGAGTTTGGCTGATGACCCGAAGGTGAACTCTTTATATCATGGAGACAGCTCAAACAAAGCCAGAATCATGGTGGACACATTCACACAAATGTAAACAGAGGACACTGTGATTTCCGGGATATGTTAAAAGTATAACATACAAAATTGAACAATTCATCAGTCAAATGGAATGTTCTGTTAAATGATATTTTATGCAAAGAAATCAGTTGGGGTCTCTGGTTGGTGGTAGCCTCTTTTGTGTGACAAGCCAGGAACCCATCAGTTATGCCTTCAACAGGAGTATAATTAAAATATGTCACAGAATGAAAAGAGATAAAGCACTCACTACATTTGTGCATACATTTGAAACTGCCCTGTCAAAAATTCCTGGGTTTCAAATTGTTTTCTAATTGTCCATCCTGAGGGGTCATCAGCACAAAGACTCCAGGGATGAGTTTCGTGAAAGAATTCTAAAGCGGATGACAGTGATCGACTGAGGCAGAAGGCAAGGCAAGAAGACACACTGCATCGAGGCCTGTACTTATCCAATGAATTCATTTAACTTTCATTTATAATATAATGAAAATGTAACATTGCTTGTGAAACACTGTTAATTTTGATGATCGCTAAGCTGGCCAAACAATTAATACATTTATTTATTTTTTTAATCTGGATTAAAAAAATATTTATTTAATACAGGGCCACACTGTACTTGTTTGCAGAGGCAACAATACTGTCTGTTTCTGAGTGGACAAAGCATTTAATGTGGTTTGGTGTATATTTTCCATGGGTAAGAGCAACTATTGGCACTGAAAATAATACAAAAGTTTGCACTGATGGCAGTTTTCCACGATTCTATTAGGGAAATTCTTTGCACATGCAGGCCTTTTTCAAATCATACAGAATTTTCATTGGATGACATTGCATTATACGTCTGTCCTATAGTGCAGAAGCTTGGCAGAACTCTATTTGTATTGAAATCTTTCCGAGATGTGCAGGCACAACATCAGAAAAAGAATCCAAACCAAAGCAAAATTTATGATACTATGTTGTCAAACCAGGAGGAAAAAATTGTTTAACCCCACCCTGCAGTTCTTACAAATGGCAGTGCTGTATATGGGAAGCTGCTCAAGAATAATACATTCAGGGTGATTTGGACGAACATGCATAGAAGTGATACAGTCTCATCAATTTTGTTTACACTTAAAAATATGTCAGTTTTGCTTAATAGAATTTGCATTGCAGCGCATTTAATAAGGCAAAGCTGTGTCAAGGCACCAGATGTATTTATTTTTGGTATCAGATAAGCTCTTCCTAGCCACACGCACGAGGCATGCTTTGATCTGCTTACTGTAGAATGGCACAGTACCTCTGAACGTGCCTGAGTGCGTTAACACAAATCTGCAATTGGATCTGGAAAAAAAAAAAAGACAAAAACACAACGACATGAATAAAGCAACATTTTTAATGCATTAAGGAAAATGTACACAATTAACCTTTAGCTGCTCATTACGAGCTAAACAAAAGTGACAATTGTTCGGACAGTTGCTTGGGGCCACGGAGGCAAGGGCAGATGGGAGAGGCAGGAGTAACTTTGCCCAGGGGACGCTTGTGCCGATGAAATTACCTGCCAGTGCCTGACATCACCTACCCCTAAACAACAATTTTCTAAGAGGACAACTGGTCCCTGCAATCTGTCACTTGCAGCCCCATGCCCAATTTGTTGGAGACAGCAGGGCAGGGCGGAGCGGGCTCTGACAGTAGCGGGACCTCATTCGGGGGTGCTCTTCCAAGACCGCTGCCTCCTGCCTCTCTGCCCCACTGTTTCAGATGGAGTCGTGGGGTCTGCGGGCTCAGTGGCAGCCAGTGGAAAAATTTTAATTTTAAACGAGGCCACGACCATCAAGGTGACCAATAACGAGTCGAGAGATTGATGGCAGCAGAAAAAGTATTGTTTGCGCAATGCTGTATTTATGCCCTTCTCTATGCATGATTGTTTTTGTCTTTAAGCCAAAGAGCTGAAGGAAAATTTCCATTATATGTTTAATGGGCAATAATGGTTTCTATTCTATTCTGGTCATTCTCCTTATCTCCCAGGGATCCATTTCCTTCGGTTAGTCATGGACATATTGAGTCAGGCCATTACAGGCTAATAGGGAAGTGAGCTAAAGAAAAATAAAGGTTCTGTGACATGGGATGGTGGTGTGTCAGAGCGTAGAAGGTTACATGTTCAAATTTAAAATTGGGCCCTGCAGTTCTGCCCTTCAGCAAAGCGCTTCACCCGAACGGCTTTGAGAAATATGCAGCCGTACAAATGGAGGTAAAATGTTTCTCTGGATCGAAGCATCTGCTCAGCAGATTAAATGTAATGTAATTCATCCTCCCCTTCCCAAAGGCCTCATAATCCATGCATTGATCATACTTTTCTGTACCCGGTGTCAGGCTTTATAGGTAACTTCTGAGGTCATCTGTGGTAATAAAGTTTTTTCTTGGAAAAGAAAGAAGTAGTTCCTATTGCTGTGCATGCACTGGGGGGAAGAGTCCTTATTCGCCCTCCGAATGATTAAAGATTTTACTGAGAACAGCATTTTGAAACGCGGTTCCTCCGCTGAAGTTGTTTGTGACATAAAGCAGGCTGACATGTGGTGTGGGGGATATGTGCGTGCTGCACAGGCAGCAGTCAAGCATACGAGTGGGCGGGCGGATCAGAGGGGAAAAGAAATGGGTGCCTGTCTTAAACGTTTACACAGGAAGCTGCAGAGCAGTCTGGTCCTTTGGCTAGGCCTCAAGTGACCGGTGAAAGTCTGGTGCTGAGATGGTCTGTGCGGGTCTGCGAGGTGTGCAAACATCTCGAGAGCCAGAATCATCTGAAGTGGGGTGCTGGCAGTTCATTGGGTTTTTAATTTTTTTAAATTTGAAATGATTCTGTGAAGTTTCTGTAAAGTTTCCCTTATGGCTGCCTTGGAGATTTTATGAAAATTTCTCTTTTGTTTTGTTGGTGACTGGTTGGTGAGTCTGACCTTATGGACAAACCAACTGTTGTTGACTTTAGTTATTGGTATAATAAGAAAATTAATTAATTCATTCATTAATTAATTAAAGTTCTTGCCCACGACTTTTAACGTGTCCTGGCTTTTATGAATTGCTCAAATAAATCCTGGATTCATCAGCATTTGTCCTTAACTTGTTCTTTATGTGTCCTTAACCAGTGAGTCAAAGTTAAGGATGCTGAACATTTAAGTGTCACTTGATTTAATTCCTTCAAAAACACAGATTGGAAGTTCAGCAAATGCAACATTTAATGGAATTGTTTATACTGTAAAATAACACTCAGAAGTTGAGTCAGGAACAAGGATATACTGTATGTTGATTGAACCCAGGGATAATTCACTTTTTGTTTACACTGAAGTTTCCAAGTTCTCATAGTTGCCTTCCAAAGCATAGTTGTTTGCATGTTTGCCATGGTTAAAAAGATGTGCACATTAGATATATTTTTCTTAATATTATGCTTAAATCACCACACATGCATGCATTCACGCTCATTCACATTCTCCTGTTTCACACTGAGCTGTTGTGGCTTAACACTATAAGCTGAGAAAAACTATTGACTGATGTAATATATGTGGGATAAAATATGTGGGAGTACCATGACTCCAGGGAACTTTAATTTATGTCCACTCAATTGGATGTCCTAGGTCTGTTCCTCTACCCTTTAGATGTACTCTGAGAAAGACCAATCTTCTCTTTTCACAAAAGGCTCAATATATAATAAAGTCTACAAACCACCTAAGGCTAACTAATAGTGTGCTAACTACAATGATAACAGTGCTACCCTTTTTCATTGTTTTACTTTCTTTTACATTCTATTAACACTTGCCTTTATATTCTCCAGCAAAAAGAATTGAATGCCCATAGGCATAAATAACATTTGTTTTTTTGCTGGCTTATCAGAAAAGTACCAAACAAAGAAATATGTCCAGTCTCGCATGCAACATTGTGGTAGTTTAAGTTAGACTGTGATAAGTTTGTTCCTAGGCTTGAAACATGAAAATTGCCTATATGAAACATGCATGGATATTGGTCAGTTATATGCATATACTGTCTTCATGAATTACAACCTTTTCTGTGTGATATGTGAAGTTTTGCATTCAGTTTTACACTAACGTATTTTAACTTCTCTGAGAGGTAAACCGTGTGTATAGTTGTATGGTGTAATGGGTGAAACTCAATGGACCGTATGGAAACGCCACTAAGTTCACTGCTCGCCGTTCATTATTTGCGCGGCAGACAAACACAGTTTCATAACACAAAAAAAACTGTTGAATAACATTGCATGAATAATGCATATTGCCGTTGCTTTGGTTCTTTCTGTTCCAATGGCTTCTCCCCCAGCAATCCGCCCTTTGTAAATCATCAAGATGCATCGGTGCACAGAACACCCACACATGCAGTCTGATCTGATAAACAACGTTCATTTTTTTACCGAGAAACAAACCCCAGGGCCAATCTTGTACACATTGTTCTGCCCCTTTCCGAATTTTGCATTAGGGGAAGAGATCGGATCTCCATCTTCCGAGGCGCACAATTATTGAAGGGAGAACGTCTGTGCTCTTCACCCAGTGCTGTACGAGAAAAACGGCCATTTAGACGTGACCGTTGCATCTCGATGCAAAGGTCATTTGATGAAAAAAATAAAAATAAAAAATACATCAAAGCCAATCCCTGTAAACGATTAAGGTGCCCTGGTGTGTGTTTCAATAGCGGGGTTTCTTGCCGAAGACCTAACTTCCCCTCAGTGACGATCCAGTTTAGATATGAGCTCGGCCCCTTCTGTTTGATGCAGATGGATGATGATGTCCCTGGAATGCCATAACGGAACTGGGAATAAAAGGGCTCGGCCGCTGTCCCGGCTGGCTTGGTGAGTGATGAGCACACGTATGGAGTACAGCAAAGTGCAACACGTGTAGTGATGCAGTGCTGGCAGGACAGCACTGTCACTGCACAATAACCAGTGAGAGCCACTGCTCTTATTTCAGTTCCCCCTGCTTTAATATGATTTTTTTCCCTCCCAAGCACATTTCCTGCATTCCCATATGAGTAAATGAAATATGTTTAAGACGGGTTATTAATAGAAACATGCAGGACTGAATGTACAGAATACAGTCTGTTGGACTCTTTGACTGATGGAGAGTGCAGTCCATCTGGGAAGCAGCTCTGCTTGGCCTTAGTACTGCGATCTTATCCTCCTGAAAGTCAGTTTATTTTTTTATTTTTTAAATAAAAATGTAATATTTTTGCTTGGAATGAAGACTGTAGCTGCATGAGGTCCAGGGGCAGGTAAAGGTAAAGAATGTGGCCATTGGGCCTCTGCCGAGAAGACGTAGTGTCTCTATGGTAAATGACTGATTATAGCAGTTTTATAACGCTTACAATGAGAACCCACTGGCAAAGTTATTATTGTGTCTTGCTCACAGAGACTGACTGCATCGCCAGAGGTTGAAGGCAAACTGAGACAATGGCTTACCTCTGAGCAGTTCCCTGTTGTCTCTTTTTGACCCCCTCAGACATATGAAGTCCAGCAAGTGAATAATATAACGACTTTACCAAAGAACCCTGGCAAACGTTATATTCTCCAACAAATGAATGAACCATCTGCTCAAATGATAACACACTGAAGGACAAGGTGGATGGTCTCTGCAGTTTCTGTCATCTCCTCCTCTCTTAGATTAACTCTAAAGGTTGCAAATGCCATGAACTGACCCACAAATGTCCTTAATTATGAATGTCGTAATGGGGAGTGTCAGCCATTTTTTTTAAGGACAGTGGTACACAGTTGACAAGTTTAATTTGCAATTTGTCACTAGCTGTGATTTTCAAGTTGCTGCGGCAGCAGTTTGAAGCAAATGCAAATTTAAACATTGATAATTAATTTGATTGATGGTGCCATTAGCTACTGTAAGCCCATCTGTTCCTGGAAAGAGAAGCCTACACATTGGGTCAGTAATTTTTTTGTGTAATATTTATTTTGAAGTGATTTTTGTGGTGAGATAGAATGACTATGCATAAACTGGTTAGTTATTAAAATTGAAATGCGCATAATAGAATTGTTTTTTATTAATTCCAAGGAGGAATTCATCTTGTATCAGCAGCAGACCTACATTATAAAAACAAAAATATAAGATAAAGATAATGTTGCAAATATCGATGGATATTTGTTTTAAAATTATTTGTATTTTCTGATTGCAGTTATCTATACTTATAACTCTGAAAACTGGATGTTGTGTTACTTAAATACACAAAAGACAAAAACAAAGTATTGTGAGAGATGTTGGAAAGGATCCACACTCATACACTGAACAGCAAACTGTTAAAATGAATTATGTTTAAATCTGCACTTGCCTTTAACTGCTTCCTCAACAGCTTGAGAATTAACTAGTTCTTTTAACTCTAATAGAGCACATATTGCCCCTGTTTGATTCAAAGAGTTCTTTACATATTGTTGTTGATATAACACTAGGAATGTGCTGTCTGTCTTTTTTTACTGGTATACACTTTGATTATGATGTGCCCGTGGGTAATTTTTCTACAATCAAAATAATTTATCCACACATCAGTAAAATAATAAGGGATGCTTGTTTATGTTCTGAACACCAGCACATTTGACATTTGCCCTGGAATATGTGGGTAAGAGTTTTTCATATTGCTCGTTGTTCTAGTTGTTGCATATTACCTGGCTGTTCACCTATATACCTTACACCTGGATCAACCAAGTGTCACTGAAGGTGCCAAGGGAACTCATCCTACCTTTGGTAAAATAGCCAGTCTATAATCAAGTCTTTGGAGATAAAATTTTGATTATGTCTAATAACTCTATGTAGTTTCTGGTTAGGCAGTGTGCTCTTATACCCTTCAAGTAATAGTCTGCCTGTTATTATGTACTTGCACCAGCTGGACAACTACCATGCTATGTTTTTCAATTATGATTATAAACAATTTGTATCAAAACAGTTGCACTAAAAAATACCACTATATGGTCATATATTTATCCTGTACTGTGTTAGCAAAGGAATGAAGAGGGAAAGCCAAATATTATACAGACATTCCCTTCCTTTTTAGCATTTGTATTATCTTGAGAGCAGACCATGATCAATTCTGCAGATGAAGAATAAGATGAAAGGAAATTCCAAAATTAATTATGTAAATCCTATTATTAGCCCAGAGAATGATGGAAAAACAAGATGCAGTTACACTTCACACTTCAGACATTTTTTTTTATTAGGGAGTAATTCCCGTACAAATGGAGAATTATGACACAAGACATCTCTCGAATGTAGATGCCGCTAAACCAGTGACTGAACACTTGCCCATGCGTGGACTGTTTACAGCCGACTCGCGCACATAGCCCAAGGCCCAGCACCTGCTCACATGGTGCCCAGCCTCGTGGAGAGGGAATCGGCAACGGTGCAGAAGTCTCTCTGGCTTAGCGTTCCCCTCCTTCCCCGAAGCCTGAAACTATTCTCTGGACTTTAGCGGTGTTGGCATACGCTTCCCCGGGACAGAGCCTGGTCTGTGCTGCTGCTCTGGATGTACGTCAGGCTGTATTATCTCTGGGCTACTTTGGCAGGGGCACCCCCCGCTGCGCGCCTCCCCTGTCATAACCTTTAATTACACCAGGCCTGACAGCTTCGCAGATGGTCATGGAAATGCGATTAATACTCAAGAGTCGACGCCCCCCCACCCCCCACCCCCACCCCCACCCCACTTTCCAAACCCCCCCCCCCCCCACCTTCTCCAATCACTCCTCATGCCAGGGAGACCTTGGCTGACATGCCCATGACAGATAAGAGGGCACCAATATGATAAATATATCTAATTATGAGTCCATACATGTCACACAGTGAAACCAGGGCAGGAAGTGGGACAGGTCTCCTCTATGGGTGAAACAGCACCACAGGGTGGGCTGTGAGCCCGGGCTGTCATCGCTGAAACCTCTGTCAGTTCATTTCCTGATCCCCAGGTTGTGTGTTAGGATGTCCGGGAGAACAAAGGTTCTCGTGATGAATTCTCTCAGGAAATAAATGCATCCTGTAATCTTGCATGTCTGATTTAAACACTTTGTTTGAACATTTAACTGTTTTTTTTTTGTTTGTTTTTTTTTACTGCAATAGCTGTTTCAGCCGTTTTGGAGAGATATGATAGATAAATTAACTTTGCAACTTGCCCCAAGCTACCCTTGAGAAAGAAGAATAGATAATGTTTAGCCAGTTATTGTATCATGTTAGAAAACAAATTACTCCATGTGATGTTGACCACATAAGTAGAGTTAATCTTTCCCTTCATATGTGTTTGAAAAGTGAAGCGTTTTTCTTGTTCTGACTTTTATATGCAGGACTGCATTTATTTTAAGCATAAATGTCTCTTAGCATCAATGATAATGGCACCCAATGGAGACATAAATGTGAATTTAAAGTGTCAAATATCTATTCGTGTCATATGCGAAAGAATGTTTGTTTTCAAATAAATGCCAAATTCAATTGAACAGACATTTTTCATGTTTATATCTCTATCCCGATGCGGACTGAAATGTGATATGAAATGTCATATGATATACATACATGAGAACAGAAAACAGACTGCAACATGTCAAGATTGCGACACGTGAAGTTTTATATCGAAAGTTCAGTCATTCAATAAAAAGTAGGGAGGGTTTGCCAACACACGTAAGCATGTAATGGATTGCTGTCTGATGAAATCTATTCTAGTTTTTTTTTTTTTCTTGGAAGTGGATGTTTCGTCTTCAGCATTGCCATCTGGATGCTTGCCATAGCACAACTGCAGGTTAAGTGTGGAGTTGTAATTTACCTGCCAGTCTTGCGGGGTCGATGCAAGCGCATAGGGCTTATTCTCCATTGTTCAAACCATCATTTTGATCAATTTTCCCTTCAATAGGGCTTTTGGTAATTGAACAGCAGTGCAGCAATGACATTGATGTTTTCTGCCACATTTGTAAGTGCGTGTTATTATCTGCTGATACAATGGTACGTGTCACATGTTGGATTTAATGAGGTTGCTGTAAAGACTTCAAACACACCACAGGGACACGATGCTAGCGTGAACTTATTTGAAGATGTAGAACCTGTAGAAACTGTGTTTTTGGCTAGTTCTGCGTACGGTAATTATTCAAAAGTAAGTCTGTCCATGCTACTGCAAGAAAATGATCTGTCAATCAATGTTTACCACACAACACAGGACTCTTTTTTTTCTATGAGTTGTGAAGATTTGCTCATTTGAAGCGAAGGCTGGCCACCACGATTATTTGGAGTAAGAGACAAAACAAGCTGGAGCCGGATAAAAATCCTCCCTAGTTTTGATCAGCCCTTTTATGTGGCTCTCTGAAAAAAACCTCCTCTACTGCAGTGGAGGAACAGGATTAATTTCAACTTTTTTGAACTGCGTGTGAGTTTGTTCAGTCCCGGGTAGTTCGCCTGAAATGGCAGGACATGAAAGCAATGAAGCCGACATATGTACTAAAAGAAAAATACAAGGGGAGGTTAAACAAGGTATTGGGCATTGGGACTACTGCGTTGTGTTTTGCCCATGCAAGACAAGTGTTTGCAAACTAGAAGTGATTCATTTTTAAAGCTGGAATCCCTCAAGGAGAGGTGAATGCTTCCAGTCTCCTTTTCCAGTCTCTGTTCCAGTGATCAGTACCTGTTGCTACTGGTTAAGGTTGAATTTGTCCAGATACTGTTCTACTCACAGTTCATTTTCAGATTGAAGGATTATGTGGACATTGTTCCATCACAATATAAACCAAAAACCCTGATCCATGTCTGCAATGCAAAGTGCTTCTTATAAGGTCTGCAGTGTGTAAACTGCTCGATTTGACCGTCGTGCGGCAAATTCATTTGAGATCAGAGGCAAGTGCTGCGTCTTCGTGTGAGAGTTCCTCGCAGCCTTCCTGAGATTTCAGAATGACCTCATAAAATCCTTCAGCCTGTCAGAGACATTTAAGGCAAAGCATTTGCCCTTTAATCAGAGAAATTGTTGAGTGATCCTGTTTGCTCTTTGCCAGGTGTTTGGCAGCGTGCGGTATGAGCTGTCAGTTAAAAGCAATTTACTGCAATGCCTGAAGTGCGGTGTCATACGTAACGTCGAGCGAACGTGGCGTAGCACACATTTCACCGCACGATGCAGGGAAGATACCACTTTCGCTGAATGTATGGAATGCAAAGTGAAATTAAGTCATTTAACCGTGATAAGAATCCACTGCCTGACCTCATTCCAGAGGAAGCTGGCCTGTTACCTTTTAAAATGGCACATTTTATGGAACCCATGTGATAGTACTTGCAAAACTTTTGTCACTTTTTTTGTGGGTATTATTTTGATTAAGGAACTTAAATGAACTTCAGCAAGCAGTTTTGTGCTGGTTAGACTGACCGGACATAATAATATTTCAAATCAATTACACTTGCCAAAAGTTCATGAATTAAAAAAAAAAAAAAAAAACACTAGAAAAATATTAGTGTTTACATGGAGAAAATCGATCCTAAATGTTGGTTTGACGTCCCTGTAATTACCTAAAAATTCAGCATTCTCGCAGACTTTATTATTATTAAATAATTTCTATAATGATCTGGCTGGATTCTGGTCAGGTCTCAGGATGTCCTTGTCTAAATGAAAATAAATAAATAAGCAAAATAAAGTGGGCTAATGTTAAGAGAATAAAACAAATTGCATGAAATCAATAAAACAACTTTATTATTCTCTTTAGGCCTCGTTAAAAACCCTGGATTTGTTTTCACAGGGAATAAGAGGCTGATTAAGGTCAGTCAGTGTTTCTGAGAGGATGATGCAAGTAGACAGCAACAGTCATATGGAGAAGGTTTTCTTTGCTAAGAGCTGCAACCTTAAGACGCACTGTATCCAGAGCTTTGTTGACTATTATTGCTCAGTGAAGGATCCTTAATCACTTACACAGCTCTGTTATAAAGACAGCAATGCCACATTTAGCATCAGTAACTGTTACTGATAATTTTTTTGTGATATAGTTTAGACACTGATTGAAAATTAACATTGCACATTTCTTTGGATATCCATGGTTATCATATATCACAGGACTGTGAAGAATGGCCATTTGACATATGATTGAAAACAGGAAAGGTATGACAGAGTAATATGTTTATGCCACACGTCAAGTCTCTAATTCATAACTGACTAAAAATTGTTTACACTGTCTGTTTATGCTGTTTATGTTGCTTTTATGATAAGTGATTTCTTTTGTCTGTGACCTACATCCATGATATCCCGCACTACCTTCCATGATTGACATCCTCAAGTCATTTTTATTTCATTTTGTGTAACATTGAGTTAAATTGAGTTTTCCCTTTCTGAATGAACATTGAAATAGAGGCACCCTGCTTTTGATTAGAACAACACCACAAAATAAATATCAAGATACTTCCGGTTGTAGATCATTAGATCTTGGAGTGTTCAGGGATTTCTGTATAATTCATATCCTAGCATAAGGTTCCCCGATCAGCCATAGAAAGAGGCAAACAATATTTGCAGTGCTGGCATTCCGAACTGTCACAAATTCTCAGCTTCCTGACAGGTGCTTGTCATTGGCCAGAATGTGCCTAATGAGCATTATTAGAGAGAGCCACATCTCATCTAGCCCTGCCACCATTTGTGCCCCTCCCAGGAGGAGAGAAAGCCAGGAGTATGAGTCATGTCATCAAATGACAGATGGCACTAAAAGGTCAAAATGAGCCCATTTCAAACAGAACTGGACTCTATCTCTCAGACAAGCGTGTCTGCACATAGGGTAGCACTTTTAATGAGAACCTTCGTAGCCCCACTGTAGGAGCATGGTTATGTGCTCTCTCTCTCTCTCTCTCTCTCCGGTGCATAAAACACCATGAAAATGGTAAATTACGATGTCCAAATTACCATTATTCTGGCCAATAATTTTTATGGTCTTAATGTAATAGCTTAGCAGGAAGGCAGTGCTGACTGTGCTTGAGTCATCCTGGGTGAATCTGCCTTTTTTACAGGTCACAGCCGTGGTCAGAGGCAGGCAGTTGGCTCGCCGTATGAAGGCCTGGTTGTGGTAAGATTGCCGCTGTTGCTCGTTTACTGGCTGGAAGACACGGTCTGGATTTATAGGTGCTCCTGCTACTGAAATCTGGCAAGCACTTAATGAGGCAAAACACACATAGGGAAATGACTGCTAATTTAATGAGTTCACTGCAGGCGTTCAGTGTGCACGTTTTAAGGAAGCATTACTAATCAATGGAGACTAGTAGGTGATAATTGGTTTTGTGGCCTTTCAGGGGCTGTCTGTATTTGGTCTGTGGTCTATCTGTCACTTCAGCTACAAAGAAAGAAGAGAAAAAAACATTTTGAATATCTGAACATTTAAATACAATGTCTGTCAAGGAAGTTTATTTTTCCACAACAAGGCAATGCAACACATTGACATTAACAGTACGTTTTTTTCTCTAAAATGATAGTTTATCTTGTATAAATCTGGTCAGCCTTGAACATGTTTTAAGTCATAAACATGGTAAATAAAAGTACCAGAATGTAACTGATATCAATGGATCCAGAATTAATCACTTCACCAGTTCTGGTGTAGCCATTTTATGTATTTATTTATTTATAATGTCACAAGAAATATATATTTTTTATTTTCATAGAAAACCATATGCCATTTGAAGGCTTTTTTCCATCCTGATGTGGTGCTTTATGTGGTGCTGAATTCAAGGTTGTTTTATGCTTCTAATAAACAAGGCAAATGATTAATCTGTAATGTTTATTCCTCCCATTTGTCCATGCATTAATTAATGCACAAATTAATGCATGAACTTTGTTTAGTGTGTAAATCATACACTAGCATGCAAACACTGCACACATGTTCACAGTAGGAAGTGCCAGTTATACCATCATAACTGACAGTGAAGTTCATGAGGTTAAAATCAGTGCCTTTGTGTTATTCTTGGCAGATGTTAGCCAAGTCCTTAGGGAGAAGTAGAGAGAGAGAGAGAGAGAGAGAGAGAGAGAGAGAGAGAGAGAGAGAGAGAGAGATACTGCTGATCTTAATGTTTGGCTGGTTTATCATGAAAATTGAAATTCTGAAATATGTAAGAAACTACCAGTCTGATACTGTTGGCCAACAGTATACTTCATGTTGTTTTTCTGCTGAAATAATTGCTGCCAGAACCTTGACAGCACAGCTGGATAGGGCCAACATAGGGCCTCTTTGTCCTTGAAATATTGATTTCAAGAGTTAAGTTAAGACTTTTCAGTTTGTACGAAAAATGAAAAATATTACAAGTGATTTTGTTTATGCATGTGTAAATTGTTTTGTTTGGTACTTGATTCAATGTTTTGCTTGACCAAAATCTAATTCCACAGCCCGGAAGTGGTAAGCAACGTAGCCATGACCTCTTCACAATGGGCAGACCACCTCAGCACTACATCACAACTATCTTCCACAGATGAAAAGTGACCGAGTGTCTACATCAGCCCTGTGTAGCTGTTAATAGGGTGCTGTCCGGTAAGAGATGCACCCCCTACAACTAGGCCATGTTTGGTCCACATCTTCACGTGAAAATGTATCCAGGGTCACCCTTCCTCTACAGACAGTTTTAGAAACATTTTTCAAATTTCTCTTTGTGTGACTATGAATGAATACTAATAATGTAAGAAGAAGAATAAAAATGGCAACATAGTAAATAAACCTGAAAGCAAAATTTGAAAAAATAGTATAAATAAATCAGAGTGCTGTTTGTATTCACATTTGCAGATAGAGAGAGAGAGAGAGAGAGAGAGAGGGAGGGAGAGAGAGAGCGAGCATGTACACCTGATACTTATTTCTGCCCCCATTAATAATTATTCATAAATAGGTGAAGGGTTGGTTGGACATGGATCACTGTGATTGCTTAGAGATATTCACTGTGCTCATGTAAATTAAGAAACAGAGCGTGCGCAATGAAATTATTACACCCTGAAAATCAATGCACCATGCTGTGAAGCTGATGCATTCATTATACCTAAAGAGGTCACCAAGAGCTACTTTTAACATTGATTCTTTTGGCTTCAGGGCTGTATGATGACGTGTGTGTGTGTGTGTGTGCCAGCCACTGTTGATATGTCAATATGTGTGTGTATATAAATATAGCAAACTGATCGATGACTGTCTCCAAATCTCCAAATAAATGTTATGAATGCACTCAAATGACTCAAAAAGCAACACAGATCGGCTCGAACAGTCACACTACCTGTTCTTTGTAATTGCTGTCCTTACGATGTTTGTCCATATGTTCAAATGTGTCAAAAATCTCAAACAGTAAAATATTGCTGACATTGTCTATTTGCTTTTCAATGAGGAATTCATTGTGATTGCATTATCATGATGAACAAGATTGTATAAATACACATCAATGCGCTCTTCATCAGTTTTTCCAATTTAAATGTCTGTATTTTTCGATGGTCATAGACAGGCATTTAGTGTTTCCCATGGAATGGTGTCTGTTCATAAACACAGCTGTGAAAAGCCTGACTTCCTGTCCCGGCCCACGCAGACATGTAAAAATATCTCTCGCAGGTTCTCGTGTGGCCACAGATGGGATGTATAAACCTCAGTTCCTGCATAATTGATGCTGTAACCATTAAACATCCAGGAGATTGAATCCCACAAATTAAAAATACAGCTGAAAAATAATCGGGTAGATTTTTGAAAAGAGAAAAGCATCGCCTAAAAACGACGGAGAACGTGAAAGAAAGTCACTCGTTTACTCCCGTGAGGAACATGGCTATTTTTAGCCCCATTAACTGACCTGACCCGGGCTCGGTTGCCTGGAACGTGCAGCACGAGCCCTCGGCTAAACGTTAGCCGCGACCTCAGCTGATCCCTGCCTCCGTCACCGAGACAGACCGCAGACGCAACAAACCGCTCCCGCGTCTGGAACAAAGCGTGGGTCACATGACCCGGAGTCGCGCGTCGACCAAACTGGACGCGGGCAAGCGCCACGCTGGACAGGCAGCTTTAGTATTTAAGGCAAATTCACATCTGCATGCGCGTTAGCTCCAGAACCCGGCTCGTAAACACCGGTATTAGAACCTAAGGTGACGAACGAAGAACGATCCGTTGCCGTTGAGCTACGCTTGCTGGACCGGGCTCGCAAATACGCATTTGCAGTTACTGAGGTATACGAGACAGGGGAACGGGTGGAACGCGGGAGGATACGTTCTCCAAAAGGAGAGAGCGCGTTACTCCAGTTTTGTTTCTTTTTTTCGTTGCATTATTCCCGTTTAAATTAGTCGACCGGTTTCTTCTGCGCCTCTGCGCCGTCGGAAACCTTCGAGCGACGGCGTCCTCAAACTGCAGCCGAACGGGGCTGAAATAAGGAGAGAGCTCTAAAAGACAAAGACGGAGAGAGGGTGGGCGCGGGTGGGGGTGCGGGGGGGGGGGGACCAGGCAAGTGCGGCGGGGACGTGTGTGGAGCATTAACCTCATTCTGCTGTTCCCTCTCCTCTCGCTTTTTATTGTTCGTACCGCTTCCCTCGACGCTGCTGCCGGAGGATCAGCCTGCTGGCGTCTCGCAAAAAACCATAAAGCGACGCAGCCGCCTCTCCACGGCAGCGCACCCGTCCGGTTTTTTACGTTCGTTTTCGCCTGAACCGTGGAGCGCTCCCTCTCCCCTCTCTGGAGCCTGCCGTGCCTCCCGCTCGCCGGGAGCCCAGCCTGCCGTCTCTCCGACCGGCGAGGAGAGGAGCCCGTTTTCGGGAGTATTTTTAGGAAATGCATTTTTCCGGGATTCGGGAAGGAAAGGGACAAAGGCGGGGATTTCCGTGAGCCTACTTTTTTTTTGCCAGAAGGACACGATGCTGGAGTTATGCAGCCCGTGAAAGAATCGCGTTTTCCTTTTCGCTCCTCCAAACTCTGCGGATTAACCGTTTGGAATAAAATACTTCCAGAGCGCACCGGGCGGTGTTCCTTTAGCACTTCCTCGGACAGGGATCCTCGGGCAGCCCTCCTGATATACGGCACACGCCTTGTCAAAGCTAAGTTACGGATGACAGACAAAAGCGTGCGGAAGAAATACTGCTGTCCACTGCGTTCCCTTGCTCTGTCCTCGCATGCTGTCGGAGCGTAATTTACTAACAGAGAGAAGGCAGCCCTGACACAGGCTCTCCTTGTGCTGTGCTGGATCTGACTATTGGAGGATGTATAACAGCAGTTCATTTACTGCTGGATGGCTACGACAGGATCCCGCCTGTCTTGGATCACCTAGAGCATAACGATGCGTGCACTGTGTGTGTGTGCGTGACTGCATGCATACATGTGCGTGCACGTGTGTGTGTCTGTGTATGTATGCATGTGTGTGTGTGTGTGTCAGTCTGTGTGTTACCATGTACATCACACAGGGACAAGTTTCAAAGGTTGTTACAAAAATCCGGTCTCATTGGCAGTCAGGTTCTGGAATGTTCCATCTACTGATCTTTCCTGTAAAATACATTTCCCAGGATAGGGGAAAGGCTTTTAAAAGAAATAAGATTTTGATCTTTTTCAAATAAAAATCAACCGCTTCTTGCACTCTAATTTGAGTAGCAAACTTCTACACACGGGCAGTCCATTTCTCATTTTAGGTCAGATAAACGGACCACAGAGCGACCTTAGCTTAAGAGTGTTCCAAATTCCCCCCTTGGCTTTGCAGAATTTATTTTCAGCTTGCGGACTTTCTGTGTTCCCTCTTTGTCACGGTGCATCATTCATGCGTGGCTGCAGTTGACTGTTGACATTTCCAAATTTCCTTGCAGTCCATAGAGGGTTAATGTCTTTCAAATGATCAGCCAATCACACTCTAAAGGGGTCATTAGCCCATTTTTTTCTTCTTCATACCAACACTCAGGGTGATTCGGTGCCTTAAATTAGCTCTGCATCCTGATGCGTTTTAAAATGGGTTTATGGTGCTGATGCTGTCTGTCATAAGGGCTAGCAAGCCTTAGTCCCCTCCCTTCTTTCATCCCTGTTCTCCCTCCCACATCAGTGTGCCTTTTTAAAGTGAATAATCTCAGATACAGAAAAAACCAGGAAGTGGTATTTGGATTACACTTTAGATCTGCATTGGGTGACACATGACATAAAAAATGTTTCAATTCTGCAGACCTGAAAAGGCTTGCTATTCACACACACTGAAGACAGCTTCAACTTGTTGTCAGAGGAAAAAATTTTAGTGAATGGAGGGATGCACACCCTGTAGGTAGCTGACATCTGCTCCAAAGCATAGCACCCATTTGGTGCACAGTGCACGATGGAATTCATCTGTAGATATAGCTTTTGAGCTCTGATTTGAGGTCAGAAAAAAAAAGGATAAGGCAATTTATCTTTGGACCACTGTTTAATGATGTTGATATTTGGACGACTTGGGTATTTTTAATGTCTCAGAACACCCCACTCCTTTGCTCTTGTGCCACAACATTCAGAGGATGTTTTATTTAACTGGTAATAAATATTGCCCTGTTTTTTGCCTGCAGTCCTTCTCCTTTGATTTGACTTGACAGCTGCTCCATCAAACCACCCTGATGGTATCTCTTGGTGCCATGTCTGGAGAAGAGGGGCAGTTCTGGCTGGGCCTTGCACATTGCATTAGTGCACAGCTGGAGTCAGACTTGGACCTCAGCTTACCATTCCAATGTCTTTCTGGAAGAATGCCCTCAAAGCTGCTGGTCAGACGCCATCTGAGTCGCTCACTTTATTTGGAACTTTCATCCTCCCCGATGGCCCCATAAACTGGACTGAACCTATTTATCAACTGCATCATTTTAATGACTCAAATATTTAGTCACACAACACACAATTCTGCACAGACATATATGTATATATGGGAGGAACACATTGAAGCCTAACATTAGAACACCCGAGATTAGTTTCAGTTATGTACTGCATCATTCCATGGCAAATACTGACAGTAATTGACATTGATTCACTTCTACCATTGGAATAGTTTATTCAATTCTCACCATGAAGCTGAAGAATGTAGCATTTTTGGTATGGGCCATTTAGACAGAAGGTTTCTGTGTAACTGTTTCAGCAATTACAAGCATTTTCCTCCAAGGACTGAGCTCGGATGCACCCTAAATTATTAGACTGATAACCATCCATCCATATAGTGGAAGGAATGAATTGAAAGTGCATTACTGCACCTGAGCCACAAATCTAAATTCTATATGCTTCTCTCAATAAATACCTGTTTTTCTAAAGTGTGGAATAAATTGTTATTTTGGGGGAAGGGTTTAAAGTCTTTGAATATTCTAATCTTTTTGTGCACTGGCATCCTGAACAGTAAATGTTTTTCCATAATCGTGAAAGCTTGACAATTCGAAAAAGCTCACAGGCGGCACATTTAACCTGAAATCTGACCGTTTATAAATGAGATTGAGTCTACTGAAGGATATCCAGAGGGTTCCAGCCACCTCCAAAATTCCAATATAGCCATGGGGAAAGGAGGGGGTGTTTTTATGGAAGATAGCTATGTGCTCATATTAATAGATGAAAATCACCTGTAAATCTGAACAAAGGTCCCCTGACGAGCTAAATGTCAGCAGCCTTTAATTTGAATTCCATGGCTGTAACCCAGGCAATCTGGACAACTATGCATGATAAAATTCAGAAAATCGAGCTGTCACGTACAGACACTGTACCAAAGCAGTACTCTTTCTGCAGTCGTCCCTTTTTCAAAATATCACTGTCTATTTGTGGAAATGTTTTTTCAAATTGAATAATTCGCTAAAACATACACATCTTGGCCTATATACCCCAAAGCCTAAAATATCATTTAAATTTGCATTGCATTCAATAGTCAGTAAATCATAAACAACCACCCCTCCTCTCTCAGTGCCCACTTTATGATCTTTCATGTATGCTAACATTACACCTAACTGCAGCCTCATTCCTAGGGGTGCATTTTTGATACAAGCAAGTTTGAAACTGTATGTATGGTTGCATGGAATAAAGTAAAAAGTGGGGGAAAACTGGAAAATGCTATTTTTATTTAGATGTACAGTATTTTTTGTTTTTCAGATATTTTCATTTTCATGCTGAATCACAAGATCTTTAAAAGTGGGAAAACTGATCATGTTAGCAAGTTGTTACAGGCTAATGTTACTAGCCCCCAATAGTAATGTAATATAGTTGTGAATGGGCTAGCAGGGCAGTTAGCCATTAATCTAATACTTAGAGTCCCTTGAAAATAAAGCCATAAAACTTATGATTGCTCTATAACTTAAAACTAGAATGGCCAGAGCCATCTTTTAAAATACTGCACATTGAATTACTTTAGCTACTTTTTCCATTTTGTGTTTTGCCTTCTGTTGAACATTTTAGCACTTGTCTCAGTGTGCCTGTAATATGCCTTGACACATTTTCCCTTAGCCTATATAACAAAAGCACTATAATTTAGAAATAAAAATGTTTAAATTGTGCTTCATTTCAAGAAAATAGTTTTGCACTGTGTGGTTTCATAATCTGTGTGAAATTCACTGTGGGTGCAGAAATGGACGCAGGAATGCTGGATCAGCCTGACACCACTGGGTGTCAGGCTTGGCGGTAGAAGGTAGTTTAAAAAAATTATTTTCTATTTTATTACGTTTTTAGAGTTAAAATCTTGAGAGAAAATAGACTGGTCTGTTTGCCGTCTACGGTTTACGCAGCCACCTTAATTCTAATCTTTATTGACACTACCTTTTGACTGAGTACAACTGGCTATGTGACAATGCAAGCTGACAACAATAATCACTTGTTCTCTACTTTTTAAAACACCTAGAGTGAAACTTATCCTCAGCGTAGCTACATACCATTTACTACAGCAACACATCTAAAGATGAACCAAACATATTAAATGGTGTGCCATTATTCATTTAAACTCTCTCCTTTCAACAAAGAGAATACATATAGTGGGAATACACATATGTAGAAAAAAAACCAAAAGGTTGAACACATTTAAATGTCTTAGTACCTGTCAATAAAGGAAAACTGAAGAGAAGGCTGTGTTGTGAAGTACTTTATAGGGTGTAGGATTCCTTGTAAGTGGTTGCGGGTTTACATCTCAGGTGGCACACTGCTACTGTGACACGATAAGGAGCAACATGAAAATGGACCCATTTAAAACACAATTTAAAATGCTTAAAGCAGGCAAACATTTATATCAAAGGAAGAGGTGGAGCACCTTTTGTCAACATGGATGTACATTTAGTACACTGAACCCTTTATAACTCATGCAGGAAGCACAATTGTGAAACAATGTGTACTCAAGCAATCATGGTAATGCCTTTTAACTTCATGTACACAGGAGCGCATTTTTGGCCAGTCTCAAGGGCAGTCTTTGTTAAAACATTAAATAAACATATACATTTACTTTCCAAAACAAAAGGGGCTACACTCCTTATTTCCCTGTTTAGATTAGAGCCATAGTTGCCCTGCTCAAATGTTCGCTAAAATTGTCCCACTGTTTATAACAGAATATGATAAGATCTGTAATCAATTTAGTCACATTTTAGGCATGGAAATCTCATTTGCCATGCAATTCAGTTCAAATCAATTAAACTGTAAAGTCTGTGCACATACAGGAAGTGAACCTCAAAATTCATCCGTCCCTGAATCACTTCTGCCCACCAGTTACTGCCTCAGTGGTCTGCGGTGATCCCTGAAGCCTGGTCCTGGAGAGCCACGGGGTTTGTTTTCACTTCAGCCAGTTCAGGTGCAAGAAACGAGATGAGGTAAATTAACCGTTTAATCAAATCCAATTGATTAAGTGTTAATTAATCAATTAAGTGTTTGGAAACAGTGAAAACCAGCAGACCACACGGCTCTCTGGGACCATGACTGAGGTCCACTGCCTTGTATCAACGGCTTTCCATCAACAGATAAGAGTGGTGCTGGTTTAGAGTTAGAGCAGCAATATCTACTGAACTGCAGTGCCTGCATATGGAGTCATTTCCTTTAGGCTCTGCCTTTCATGTTTTCATTTGTATTTACCAATGAATAAGCCAGGTATTCTATTCATTGGTAAGTACAATGAGGCTGATATGAGACTGATATGTGGATGAGGAACAGAAAAGGTAGGACATTTGGATGTAGAATGTATTGGACACTGATACACTGCATCAAACTGTCCATGGCTTAATATAAACCTAATCACACATGCTCTGACAACATTAAAATGAAACAATAAAAACTCAGTTGTATCTGACTGTTCAATTGAGCAAGATTACTATTTAAATCTTATTTATACATCATCATCAGCAGCATCATCATCCTCATAATCTTCATCAACTGAGCTTGTATTATCATTATTATTATTCGATTTCATCATTGTTTTCATTGTGACATTCCTTCTAAAAAAATCACAATTGCATTTTCTGAGTATTCAATTCATTTGTACTGCTACTAACAAGCTAATATGATAGCATAGAAATTTTTACCGGTGGATCAATATCAGCACTGTTTCTTTCCTATGAATATTTATCTTGACAAAGACTGCAGACAAACAGCAGTTTGGTACTGGGGCATCAAGTGCAAACCACCAAACAGATGGAGATTAGCAGACTGCCATATCTTAATTGGAGCGCCTGGCTTACAGAAGTATGCAACAAATAATGAATTCCTTTTCAACAGTTTTAAATACACTGTAGTTTTTTGTGTTTCAGTTAAATATTTAAAAGCTCCTTGCTCATCACAAACATCATCATTTTGCATTTTTAACAACATACAGACATCCTTGACTTACAAAATAAAAAATAAAAAAAAAACGAAATAAATGAATAGAAAACGTCATTTTTGTATGTAGCAATTTTCCTGGCTAAATTAGTGCCGCTTGGCAATCCAGCAGGTGTTCCCCTTCCTTTTAAACCACCGCCACTCTCGAAACAAGACAGCTAAATTGCTACTATGAAGACAATCACTCGACATAGGTGGTAAAGTATCCCGCCAGAATGAAAGCCTGTAGGTGCTGCATCCTTTACCGAGAAGCCCTGATGTATAGCATTAAGGGTCATCCGCAGGCCCGCTCTTGCTTTCAAGTGGAGAAGTGCTCTTTCTGGAACGGTAAGTTTTGGGGTCATATTTCAGTGAGGTAATGCCGCTGAAAGCTTTTTGACGTGTTTGAGGTTTGGTAAAGTGATCCTGTGGATTACACGAGCGAAGATTTATGCATATTCCCTGCGTGTCTCTCACTTTGCACCACTCAAAGATGTTTCTCAGCTCAAAGAGCCTTTCTTTTTTTACATGCCCTCAAAGGGAGAGCACAGCATACAGTTTCGACCTGTGTGGTCTTCACCAGGCAGCACGGGAGGATCTAAATAAATCTTCGCTTTTCAAATCAATAAGCTGAGCTCTACTTTTTGTATTTTATTGATGCGTTTTAGACAGGCAGTGTCCGTCCGACAGGCGTGTGGCAAACGCTTGACTGCCTGACTAAGTCCATCACAGAAGAGCAAAATGCTCATCACCCATGACCATTATTGGAAAATATTCTGTTGCGTTCCATTTACTAAATCATTCATGTTGTTGCATAGAAAGACTGGTCCCTAAATAAAAAATAACTGTGGTGTAACCTTTATTGGTAAAAATGAAACGCATACACCGATACATTCACTAAAAAACACAGAATGTGCACACAATTATATATTTAAATGCGCAGGGAGAGTGGGTGGGTGGCCGGGGAGAGAGACTATTTAACTATGCAAGGAATTCATTATTTGGTCACACACTTCCTGCACATCATACATGGGTGCTAAGGCACTCCAACAGGGACTGGGCTACCTGCCAATTTGCCTTATGTTGCGTAGCATATTAGCATTTTGTGCCGTTTTTTCAGCTTCTGCAGAAAAGCCTTTGCAATCAGGGACAGCAAGCTTCCCAGTGTGCATTGTGCATCAACCATCAAGCAAAGACCCTTGCAAATGGAACCTGAAATTGCTCTTGTCCTGTATGTGAGGTGATCTGCCTATACAGTATATAGTGTAGGAATTACGAAATTGTATATCACACAATGTGTTTTTTTTTTGTGTATATGACATTGTATCATAAAAATACAGAAAAATGTGAATTAAGTTAGATTTGACTCATTGCCTCTTTTTTCCTTTTTTCTGAAGCTTCTGTTGGTTAATAAGATTATGTGTAACTTAATGTTTTACGCTGATTTAATTACACATCGCTGACGCATATCACAGAGTGAATTTCCCTTGAAGCTGCCTGTTTTCGGCGAAGGGAAGAAAAAGTAACACAAACAAACAAAACAACCTCATTCATATCTATCCGAAACCAGACAGAAACTCCAGCTGTTGACGCAGTTCACTGTACTGCCTCTGGGCGCGACAGAGCAGACAATCGACAGAGCTGTCAACAAGGCAGAAGTCTGTTTCCTTCAGCATGCACCACGCCGTCACAGATTTAGAGGGAGCGGCAGACAGAGAGAGGTTTAGGCCCGGAGCCGGACGTGTGCAGTAGAGATAAACTGTAAACAGACAGGCAGCAAAACAAGTCCTAGTTCTTCCTGAAATTCCACTCTCCTGCACCATCTCTTAAATATTAGACAAGGCTTTTGCTTCCTCCTCAATTAAGATCGGGGCTGCATACCAGGCATTCCCTGTGGGCCGAAGCCACACTCCTGACAACGACTGGCGCTTCAAAAGCAGAATTACGCCAGACTCTTTGACCTGGCTGCAGGTGGCCGGAGCGTGTTTTTGTGGGTCAAGGAGTCGCATCCCTTTGTTTGCGTTTCCCTTCCAAAACGGCGAGGTCGTTAATTAGAAGGTCATTCCTTAGAAGGCATGAAGACCCAAAATGGCCGCTTGATTTATGCCAGCTCCCTGTCGCGTTCCCCCACGGCCCGTCAGTCGCAGGGGCCCCGGGCGGAATAATGGAGGCCGATTTTAGCGCTCTCAAACAGGGCAGTATGTCATCGTGTCACTGGGCAATTGGGGTTATTATGGGGCACGGCGGGGAGACGGGGACGTCAGCGTTAGCAGACCGTGCAGTCATTTGAAATGCTTGTCTGACCCACTTATGTCTCTGTTCGCCAAACAAGACTCAGGGAAGAAAAAAAAGAAAAAGAGACAATACTTCTCCTTGACCAGTGCGGGGCACCGCTGAGTAATGATGACCTGTCATGTATAATAATTTTTCAGGTGTCAATTTCGGTCTGCTAAAAAGGTTTATGGTGTTTCAATACACGTGAGCCATTCGAGAAGGGACAAATGGGCATGTCAGAACAGTTTAAATATATCCAAGTGTGGTGTTCACTCAACTGGATGCAATCTAGCCCTTTTCGTCCTGACTTTCAGGGAGCACAATGGCGCACCTTTTATTTTTGTACATTACGTTACAGGCATTTAGCAGACGTTCTTATTCAGAGTGACTTACACAACTTTTTATACAGCTGGATATATACAGAAGCAAGTTATATATCCAGCAAGTACCTTGCTCAAGTATACAACGGCAGTGTCGTGGAATCACACCCCGGATTTTACAAAACCAGTTCCTTACCCATTATACTACACTGCAGCCCTACTTCACCCCAAAATCTTCATGATCTTTCAGAGAATTGGTATTTGCCATGAATTAGGGACAGTCTTTCCACTTGAGAGTCCCATGCATTTTTCCCTATTCCTGACAATAACCCTCACCCCCACCCCCCCCACAATTGTCTCTGAGATTTCTGTTCATATTTATTTATTTATCACATTTTAATATTCCCTCTGCAAAGATACTGTACCACATACAGTTCTTGGCACAATACAACTTTAATACTGTTAAATAAAAAAATATACTAGGAACATTTCCTGAAAAGAAGAAAAAAATAATATACCCATGTCTGCTGTGTATCATTGCTGCAGACCTGCCATATGTTTTCAGCACAAGTATCAACCTTCTGGAAGTACACGCATCAGTCTCATCTGTAACCAATGACATCTTTGGCCTGACAGTGTAGCACAGCTCTACAGCTGGCACAGTGCGAACATTTATTAAAGATGTTTTTATGTTGTGGGATGAGGTGTGAAGGTTAACTAGATAATTACCCCAGTAAAGTCCAGTAAGATGGAGCACATTGCGGTCGCTTCTTTGTCCAGCTTTAAAAGAATGAATTATAATGGACTGATAAACCGTTAAAAAAGGTTACACATTTCTACCAGCCACTTGTGCTGCTTGAGGGGAGGAATTTGAGCTGGCGTAAGGCAGGTGAAGTGGGTCTTCTGCGTACGCCATCCCCTTATGCAGGGGAGGGGCCCGTCTGGCTGTCACGGAATTTTCCGGAGAGGAGCTCCTCACCAACACCGGCATGTAGGGAGAAGAGCAGAGGAGAGAGAGGGGAGGCGTGATTCTGTCTCTTTTGTCGATTCCCCCTGCTTCCGAGGCTGTGAAGGGTTTATGTGAAGCGAAGCAGGGGGGTGATTGAAGGCCTATAGGATTAAAAAAAGCTCCCCCCCCTACCCCACCCCTAAAAAAAAGAGAAGCAGTCGTCTCCCCTGAGAAGCGCTCGGTGACAGAGTGTCTAATTTAGTGTGTCTGTGCCGGAGTGACCGTTGACAGGCAGGCCCATGAGCCGGAGCAGACAGATGATGTGCGATTGGGCTGAGCCGCCCGTCTCTCTCCTAATGAAAGGCAGCGGGGCGAATCGCGGAGAGTCACACATGGACTAAGGCGGGTCACGTGAGCAGTGCCTTTTGGAACGCGCGGCAGGTCTGTGATTCATAATCTTAAAGGAGTATATATTCCTCACCTGCCACCTCCGTGCCACCAGATAGAAAACACCATAATATGATAAATTTGACAGTTCCATATGTTTGCGAAATATTTTTAAAGAAACACCACACTCTCCCAAAAAATTATAATGAGGTGATGCCAGTCCCTAGCACGGCAAGCTGGAGAGGGACTATACTGCAACTCAATTCATGGAGTATGTTATTTTTGTGTTTTTTGAGTATGTATATTTAGGTTTTTAACTGAGGAGAGTGTACGATGATGGACGCTTTTGCAGCAGCTCATATGTCTGTGAAACTGCGTCCAATCCTACATATGTTTGTGTGTTTAGGTGTGTGTGTGTGTGCATGTGTGTGTGTGTGTATATGTGTGTACCTGTGTGTGCGTGTGTGTTTTGGAGTTTTTCTCTCCTGACCCTACACCTCAGGGTCATGGCGTAATTCCAGGGCGGAGCATTTATGTTATATACATCACTTCTGTGCAGCCTTGCCAATAGAAATCCAGCCTGTATAGAGAAATGCGTGCAAAATATAGCAGATTTGAGCTTTTAAATTACTCATTTTCCCAACTTCTCAAGCCTGCAATACATGCTTCAGTCCCCTTGTAAAAAAAGGAACCAAAAGTATAACAAAAAATAATATATATGCGAGAATGAGTTCACACTGGGTAAATGAATTTCATTAGTATGCAGCAAAGTCCCTTTTTTATTATTGAATGCATTAAAACTAGCATATTCCCCGAACAGTGCTAGTCTGCACAGCATGAAAACACCATGCAAACAAAAGGAAACCGGAGGCTGGACTGAACCCATTTGTGACTGCATCATTCTGGCAGTATTGCTTCTGTGCTGTCATATATTTTATCTTATCTCCCAGAAGAATTGTTGGATGGATTGTCCTTCTTTGACCTGAACACAAATATGAAAATGGCAAAATATTCTATACTAAAATGTCGATCAGTGTGAGGAAGACCAAAAACCTTCCTGCTCTATTTTTGAATCTCCACCTAATGAAGTCACACCCTACAACCATCAGTCAATCAATCAAATTTTTTTTGTATAGCGTATTTTACAGCAGCTGTCACAATACTCTTTACAGACCTGGCCTAAACCCTCACAGGAGCAAGCCTAAAACCAGTGTGTCAAAACTAGGCTAGGCTTCCAGGAGCCTAGCCGGGTACTTCTCTCTGGGAATTTAAAAATCTGGATCTGGATTCCAAATACTTTAAAGATTGAAATAACCTACAGTCATATTTTTAATTTCCAAGGTTCATAATACCAACTGCGAAGATGCAGTTTTGCTTGTAAAATTTTAGAAGGACAGTGACCAGGTGGCCTGCCCTGCTTCAGGACGTTTCTAGCGCATGGATGAGCCCACCAGTCTGTTATAGAATCTGCATCGTGGTAGTGCTGGATATAGAGAAGGACCTCAGTCAGCGGGTCATCCGTGCCTCACACAGCACCAGCGGTCCCCTTTGACCCCCTGCTCAGGGTGCACATGAAGCGTCCTGCTCCAGCTGAACGTGCGTGAGCTGAAATGGGGAAATGCAGAGTGTAAAAGCAGCAGCGGTTTGGCTCAGCTTGATTTGTAGGGGAGTGTGGGCTTGTCTATCAAAGCCCATTGACAGAAGAGGTTACAGCAATGAGTGTGAACACAAAAAAAATGGAACTGTGAGAAAATTGGGATAAATTTCATTAGATGAATTCTGTTTGTCTGTGAATAACTTGTCTGTGTGTGTGTGTGTGTGTGTGTGTGTGAAACAACAATAAAATAATAAAAGGTGCTGTTAAAACAAATGATCAGAGTATTGAATAGTAAACCCTGAGTATAGGTCGTTGTACATTGGGTGTATTTCTGCATATAAATTGTGCAATTGGGCATTAACCCCAAATGGAAATCAAGCTCTCCATTTAACCATCAAATGCGTTCAATAAAAAATGCAAATCAGTCACACCTTCGAGTCTGAATGCGATTATGAAAAAATGCTTTTTACTGTGATTTTTTGTCCGTTCTGTTCTTCTTTTTTACATTTTTTCTAAAAAGATAATATTCAAAGAAAGACAAATAAAGGAAGAAGGAATTATCGCTCCAAAAAATGCATTTGATTTTCACAATAGTGGTCCCAGTTGGAATCTCTCCTAAAATCTTAATTGGGAGGGAAAAGGCCTTGGGGGTAGCGGCAGGCCAACGTTGCATAGCAACACTCAGCAGGTGTTGCCCGTCTAGCATCCTTTCTTTTGTAAAAATTTCCAGTAGAATTCCAAACCGAGCACAGTCTTTCTGGTTCCCTTCTCCTCAGGCAGCACAATAACCCCAAATGTACTGTAGCTGTTCTCCAACAGTAATAGTGTCTCCCATCAAAGCCTGTATAATGAGCTGCATTCACAAATAAACATTCGCTTCGAGACAGTCTGGGTCTTCCAGACAAAGAACACACTGACGGGAGTAGAAATACCTAGATGAAGAGTATGATACGAGAGAAATGTTCAGACAGAACACGCTGTGGGATGATCAAGAACGGTTTAGATGCGGAAAGGAACTTCATAAGCAGATAAGGAAAACAAGCTGGAAATCAGTCCAGACGTCATGGTCTCTGATGATACAGTGAATTAGCATAAGCGGTATTGCTCTTGATTACGCTTTCATTTTGATTAAAGTAATAGTAATATAGTAACAATTATATTACCATAGAACCTCAACAACAAAATATTTTTTTCAAGCATCGCATGCTTTTTTTTAAAAACTGGTATTTGCAAATTTATACTTTTTTCATTTATCACCAGGCACCAGGAAAATCTACCTATAACTGAAGGAGAGATGAAAATTTAAAAATTATAAAGCTGAAGCTGTCTAATAGTTATGAACTTATTCAAAAGTCAGCCAGAACAAAATGTAAAAAAAAAAAAATCTTCTTGCAATGGACCGTTAAGAATGTGCTATATATGAGCTTCCTGTGGATCTGGGCTCCAAGGTTGTGAATGTCTGGTGAGCACTGATGTATTTTTCAATCAGACTGAACACTTATCTTTTATTGCAGGTAAGCTGTGGTGGAACTCTGACTGGCACTGCAGTGTCATTGATGGTGAGATAGACAAACAGACAACTCAAACTTTTTGACGTGCAGAGTCACATTTCATGTTCTGATGTGTAAGTTATTGATGCGGTATATTGTAATTGCTTGTGATAAATAAATGACTGAAAAAATAGAGTTCCATTGACCAAGAAAAAAATATATTTTGTGAGAACAGTCACAATTTTGCATGTAAAATGTAAGACCAACTGGTATGATTTGGCACTGTAGTCCACAATATTAGATTTGTAATTGAACAATTCACATGTGGTTAAAGTGGACATTCTCAGCTTTTATCTATCTTATTTGTTCGGGACACCAATTTAATGTAATTAAAAGTAATCATGTTTAGTCCTTAGTCCTATATCCTTTGAATGCAATGCTTTAAGTGTATGATCCATAGAACAGGTGCTGAACAGCTTTTCTGATGATCTTTTGACAGGCCTGTACTGCAGCCATCTTTGGCTCCTGCTTGTTATGGGGTCTAGTTGCCTTAAGTTCTCTATTCAGCATTTGAAATGCAAGATTGGGTGAATGACTTGAACAGCCAAGGGTTTTCCCATTTTTGTCTTTGAAATACTCCTTTGTTCCTTTAGCAGTATGTTTGGGATCACTGTCTGGCTGTAGGATGGAGCTGAAGGTTTGGCCTATGTCTCTGTTTTTTCTTATTCTCAGCCTCATATTTCTACATGGTGAAACCAAAATGTATAAAAATACCCTTTAATAAAAACCTGAGAATCTGCACTTTAACCACATATGAATTGTTCAATTACAAATCAAATCTTAATTTATGTAGTACAGAGCCAAATAAAAAAAAATATGGCTTTGTCCCAATCATTATGGAGTTCAATATATATACATGTACCCATCCATCCATCCATTTTCTATACTTTATTTATTCCTGGTCAGGATCACGGGGGGTACTGGAGCCTATCCTAGCATGCATCTACCACAGGGCACACACACCATTCACTCACACACCCTTACTGATGGGCAATTTAGAATCTCCAATTAGCCTAACCTGCATGTCTTTGGACTGTGGGAAGAAACTGGAGTACCCGGAAGAAACCTTTGCGGACATGGGGAGAAACATGCAAACTCCACACAGATAGGCCCAGGCTGGAATTTGAACCCAGGACCTTTGTGCTGTGAATTTTTATGTAATGTCCCTGTTATCTTAAATGCAGTGCTGTATTTCTCAGCCATGTGCATTCCCCATGTTTCCTTGGCTCGCTACAGGCCTAACTGCCATTAAAAAAGGTCTCTGAAATGTACCTTTTATCCCCCTGCAGCCCCACATTCTCGGGCTCAGATCTGAAAAGTTGTGGACATCTGGAGAAAATTTCAACTGGCTCTCACCCGGCGAAACCTGCCAGGGTTTCTCTGTCTCTTCTGTAGCTTTTATCTGACAAACTCAGGATGGCATTCAAAACTCCTTGCCAGAGGCCTTCCAGGGGCTCATTTGATTTGCTTTTTGAAAGATTTGTCCCATAAGTTTGGGTCAGAGTATATGTATGTGTGTGTGTTTGTGTGTGCGCGTGTGCGGGTGTTTGTGTGTGTATAAGCTGCACTTCTTAAAAGTAAAAAGGAAAACGCCATATTCTACATTCCCATTATTCCCCCGTTCACCCCTACATTGTGCGGGTACCTTTTGTGATACAGGATGCAGCACAAGCCAATTTCTGAAAATGTTTTAAAAAAAATATTTTTATGTATTTCAATTAAAATTTCTTAAATGCTGCAATTCAAATTGCTGGGATCTGTGTGGTTCTAGGCTTCTCTTCATCCATTTAAATAACATGGTCATCTGCAACCTTGGCCTTTTGATGTGAACAAATTTGTTGCTGGTCTTGGTTTCATCAAAATAGCTCTCCATACAGAATGCAAACTGTCTCTGGAAGCACATTTCAATGTTGTGAGGGCAAATCAGATCAAAGCCCAATTAAGCATTTTTTTTAATGCATGTCTGCATTACAGACCAGGAAGTGTATTTTTTTATTTTTCTCCCACCACAATCAATTTAATTATGAGGCAGATCCCATTTACCCTTACTTCAAAGAACAGCACTCCATAGTCTCCATATCAAAAGGATATGGGGGGAAAGCAGAGGAGAGTGCTGATTTAACCATTTTTAACCTAATATGATGCTTATAATTCAGCTCACTTTGAACTTACCTTTAGCCTGAGATGAATTGACAAATTTCACGTTATGGAGTTAATATGGAAATTGCACAAAATGATATGGCAAATTAGTTTCTTCTGAAATTATTTTTAATAGAAGAAAGGTGCTTCCATGTGTAGGCTGCATGCAGAATCTAATGGTAAAAATGTAGTCTGCACAATGGTTTCTAGCAGTATTCATCAAAGATAGAAGTCCACATTTTCAAATGCTTTGTATGACCTACTGTAATCTCCCTGTGTTACTAATTGATTATCTGTTTTCATCATTATTAAAAACACTGACTTTGTACATATAAACAACAAATAATAATAAAAACAGACCTACAAATCCAGTCCTTTTGTTTTTTGCATTTTACTAAAGTATTATCACACACTGCATACATTCCAGCTGTGTTTCTCAGGTGAACTTTTTCAGTAAGGAAACTATTACAGCTGAACACTGTTCCCTGCAGGTAACTCAACTTCCTGTAACTGCAACAGAATGATCTGGGGAAGGCATTGGTGAAGTTAACACCTCTGTTTAGATGGGGAAGAGCATGAATATAGGTATTTGAATTCTGTTCTCTTTTTCTTTTGATAAACATTTCGGCTCAAACAAAGCCTTTCCTAGGGCATTGTTATTTTAATAGCTGCATTTTGGTTGCATTCCAAAAATAAATACATTGCTAACAACAAGAAGGAACAGGAGAATACAAGAAAAATAAAACCACAAGTTATTATGAGGCATTTCTATATTTATATTTAACAATGCAGTTTCATAAATTTAAGGTGATTTACCTTATTATACAGTATGTGATTACATTGCAATTTGACTGCCTACATTCTTGATCAATAAATGAAAAAAATAATTAACAAAAAAAACTTTAAGACGTCCAGCCATATTGATTGATTGCGAATTGTTTAGGTGAGACGACAAGAATGTATTGCTTGTATACTCAGCTGCAGATACTGTACCCAGCAAATACTCCCACCAATCTCCCTCTATTATTAGATAACGATTTTTCAGGATTAAATGGTGAACCAAAGGGTGCAGCTGTTGCAGCTATCAGGAAGTAAATTGGCACTGCAAAGGTTTCCTTAAGCCTTCAAAAAGGAGTTTGCGTGACTTCATCAGGTCTTAACTTAGCGGCCCCCAACCCCAAACTCTCCGAGCTAATTTGTAAAATTGCAGCAGCAGAGCAATGGAGCCAGTGAATTTACGTGGTAATGCCCCCTCAGTCATGAACATCCCTTTCATCTGTGCCTTTTTCTGAAATGGGGATGAGCAAGCATTCATAATAGCAAGACAGGGAAAAGCCTGCTTCTTTTAAAGAGGTCACCATTGAATGTTGCATCTGGCAATGTCCTGAGATGGGTGTAGAACATTGGACTGTATGACCTTCTTTATGTATCTTTCCATTTCATTCATGCAAACAGTCTCCGTTCCATATGGAACACGATACAGTAGATAAACTGAGGGGTGGAGGCATGCCTTTGAACCTTCACCTCATTGTGACCTCAGTTCAGCAAAGCTCCACAGGCAAAACCATGTGGAGTGGGGAGGATAAAGGGAAAATCACACAGTATAAATCCTCTCCATATGAACTGCATAAACAACAGAGGCAGTTAGCAGGAATGACAGAGGTAAGATGGGCCACACTATATTATCATGTGGCCCAATGATTGGACTTGATATATTGGGAGTATAGAAGAGGAGCCAAAGACTAATCTTTGAGAGTTGCCTACCACACAACTAGCGTAAAATAAGACCAAATATTACATCTTTTCTATTACTTTTTTTCATTAAATGACAGAACCGTGTTGATTTATATAGACATCCTACATCCACGGGCTTTTCAAACCATTTGTTATGGTCTGAGAGTTTACAGTTGCACTTGACATTGGTCAAGTAAATCTTCATGTGAAATGAGCTTGGTGTAATTACCTGTGCATGCGCAACAAGCTTGAATAATCAAGAGAGAAAACCTGGCAGTGGAGTGTTTTATGAGATGTCCCACTGCGTTTTGAAGAGTGACCTCCATGTTGAGAGAGAAAGTCATAAACCTCGCAATAGAGTTCATTGAATCTGACCCTCTGCACATAAAATGCTGTGTCCATTCTGCATTGTTAAGTACACATTAACAAAAGTGCTGCCTCTTCTGTTTGAGTCTGAGATAATGACCTACAGGGCACAAAATGATGTCATTTAATACTGCTCTCTCAGAACCATTTTAGACTGTCAGTGAGAGGATTTTATAATTATAATTTGTAAAAAATAATTAATTTAATCTTTACACCAATAAACACAGGCTTTTTTTAGCACACAAAGAACATGTTTACCTGCGTATGATTTTGGGATATATACAATTTGGTTATAAAACAGTTCTGTTATTCTTATTTATGTATCAATTTTACAATACTCCCATATAACTACAAGAACCAAGAGAATTTAAAAACAGAATTCTCACATCCTGTCAATTCTGACATATGCATTTGCGATCTGTGTACATATATTTTTGCGTAACTGCTATTTTGAGAAGTGTTATAACATGAAATCAAATGAGTACAGCTGAATTTTCAGAATATAGCACACATTTTATTTTCTGTGATTTTAAAATGAATTATTTTTGCCTAGAAAAATGAATGAGGCGTGGGGAGGTCTTTGTAACAGACATCCATATGTGCAAATTGATATAAGATTTTACCTCATCAGCCCAAGACCTCATCAATGCAATGCAATCTGAGATTCGCAGTCTCTCCTGATCTCTCGATCTAATATGTCGGTCGCTTGTGATCCCCTGCCCCCCGCCCAGTAACATCAGCTCATGGGAATGGATGTACAGAGGGCAGCAGCTGCTGGTCTGTGAGTTGTTTAGCAAAGGTTCCCCGACTCTCTCATAAAAAAGGAAGAAAAAAACTGATGAAGAAAACAGAAAATGGTTGCACTGTGCAATTAGAAGCTATGATTGTTTTGCTTTAATCACACGATGGTTAAATTTAATAATTTATTGTGTCTCCTCTCGGAAGATTGGGGAACAATGAGGAGGTGGCCCAGACACGGAGCAGCTGTGGCCCCACAGGGGCCAAACAGTCAGACTGGAGTCCCCTCTGAAAGAGTTTGCTGGAGAGAGAGGAGGAAGGGGTGTGGATGGGGGGGGGGGGGGTGGTTGTTCAAGAGGAAAAGAGGTCGAGCATTGATCATCAGTTGTCTGGCCCTAATCAAAGAGGCTGGACAAGGACAGCTAAGCGACTGGGGCATCTGTGTGTTTTAACTGTTTCTGCTCTGTGACATTCATTAATCTAACCCCCGAGGAGACTAGAGATGCACCACACATGTATGTGCACTGAGAGAGAGAGAGAGAGCCCCTGACACAAAAATAGTTGTTCATACACATTGAAGATAACATAATTTGCAATGAGAGCATTTGTGAAGGTGGGGGGGGGGGGTGGGTGGGTCTAGCATTGGACATACATATGAACATTATACTTACATCAGCCATGTGAACACTGCTCTCTTCTGTTTTGTAAGAAAGCTTTTTCCGTTTGTTATCACAGCCGATATGCGTACATCTCACCTTACATGATATGAGCGCAGCGCGCGGCACCTAGCGTTGATGTAACCTTTCCTTACGGAGTTCCGCTACTTTCCTGCAGCAGTTCGCACTGCACTTCTCTTCCAGGTAGTCAGGCTCGCGCGCGCGCGCTGACATAAACTACACAAAGATCGCGATTAAAAACAATTCTAAACCCTTACCTGTTAATACAAAAGAACCCAGTCACCAGACAGGTGTACATTGTCACAGTGCTGGTGCTTATTCATTTGGAGTGAAGTATAGAAGTGGACAAAAAAAAAAACAAAAAAAAAAAACCCAGATTTACAATTTGGTTTAAATTTGCATTTAATATAGTCGACCACGGAATCGCACCAGGCGGGAGATTGCCATTCCCATTCCGTTCGACCCACTGAGGCAAAACCAATCAGCATGAATTAGGGCCCAACAAGTATCCCCACCGACGGAGTCTGGATGCGTTATTAAAATCACTGAGGCCGAACAAGCCGGAGCCCGAGTGGTTTGAGAAACAATTTTAAACTCGTTTTTCATCTGAACCCGGCCCCTCTCCCCGCGCCTCACACCTCATTAGAAAGTATAACAAATCTGTTATCTGCATGCATACCGGACCGGAGAGGGAAGAATTGGCCTTTTCACTCAAGATTATCTGATGTTTAAAGAGAACCGTTCATGACACCGCTAATGATAAGCCCCCAACACAGGGCTCTCCTCTCCTATGTGATATTATAGCCGATGCAGAGATTGTGAAATTTCTGCCCATATTTGATGTGTCACATATTGTGTTTGCCCAGTGTTGATCACCTGGGGAAAATAATGCACCCTAAGGAAGACACCAATGCAAATGGAAATGCAGGACTGAATTGAAATCTACAGTTCTATGCAGAGAAATGTTGAATGAAGGGATCATAATACCTTCTAAAGGAAATGGCATTTTCCTGCCCCGCCCATATTCTGACACACTTAAGACTCACCTCTTCAGACTGCACCACGGCTCCCCTGACCCCTTTAGATAACCCCCTTTAGTTAACCTTACTTCTTGTGTTTCTGTCTTTGGGTTTCCCTTTTAAGAATGCTATACTTATTGCTGTGGAAAGATAGCTTGTCTGTCTAGTGCTACAATACAAATAGCTGTTAGTTAGGTTGCACTAAGTAACTAATTGATTATTAATGGGCCTCTATGCCTTCTTGAGGCATTTTTCTATTCCTGAGAATTACACACATGGTCTCCACTTCTGTATGTTGCTCTGCAAAGTGATTGTAATATCGATGTAATTCTTTCAGTGCATATGGATTGATTTACCTTATTTAAAGTATTTATTTACAAATACATTTATTTACATTTTACATTTGTGTTTTGGTGGCTAACTCTCAACTAGTTTTTCAAGTACAACCCTGAGGTGAGCTGTACTTACTTGGAGTGTTTATACACAGAGCAAGCTTGCGAAAGTGAATACCAAGAATCAGTCTTAAGGTTGTACTCTTTAAATATTTTTCATTGCCTTCTAATATTAGCTTTTCCATAAACCAAGATATATGTTTTTGCTTTCTTGTCCCAGTGGTCCCCGTTAAGCAGGGCTTCTTGCTGAAGATGAAAGATGAGGAAAGGGTGTTGCTAAAAACAAACTGCTCATAAGATTTAATATCACCGGGGCAAGGCTGAAACAGGACCGAAACAGTTTTCAGGCCCAAAAAAAACGGGCGGCGGTCCAGGGCTAAATCGAAACATATGCTGCATTCCAGGAACTAGAGTTCATGCAGAAATGAAACAAGTACCCTTGGCCACAGTCCCTGAAGGACGTTCAGAGGTCTTAGGGATGCTGAGTAGAAACGCAGGCCACTGAAACTGCTAGCTAAACAGTTTCTCTGCACTTTCCCAGCCCACTACTACTGCTGCAGCCCACAAAAGTGCACTGGCTGGGTCTGCCCGAAGTGCGCATAATGCATCCAGGTACGCCGCTTTCCCAGTTATAGGAGACGGTGGACCCTCAGGGTCGGAATATTCATGGTGATATCAAGTAGGTATCTGAAAGCCATTAATGCAGACTGCTTGTAAAACCATGCAATTCCCACCGCCGCGCCTGTTCCATCCGCTTGCAGCGAAGCAGGCAGAGTCTGTGAGCTCGAGCAGCTCAGCACAGAGAAATGAGAAAACCTGAGGCCCTTTTTTTCTCTTCCACTTCCCTTCACTGCAGACAATTGCTCAGTTGAACTAGGGGAACTCTTACTCAGCCCCTAAAGGCGTTCGGCTTGATATAGCACTTAATCACTGGGCGGAAAGTTCCTTCTAGTTTGGACAGATCCCCCTTCTTCTTAGGAGCCTTGGGAATGGTGTGCAATTGGTCAAGTTATAAAACCTTGTGTGCTCCATTAAATAATTAGGGCAGAGTCGGATAATATCCCCGGAGATTTTCTGTAATGCTCCACATCCAAGGGATGCATGTAACTTTGGGTCATATCTGTTCAGGCTGCTCCAGAGATCAAACTGTGACATGACAGGAGGGGCTGCTCGCATACTCACATTGTATCAGATAATGAGAAACATAGAGAGGGAGAGGGGGGGGCCGAGAGAGAGAGAGAGGGGGGGGGGGGAGTGTGAGAGAGAGAGAAAGAGAGAGAGGGAGAGAGAGGGGGGGAGTGGTGTGAGAGAGAGTGAGAGAGAGAGAGAGATAACTGTGCCAAACATTGATCAGTGTAATGCTATCATACTAAACCATGTCATTTTAAAACTTGTATTATTCCTGACACATTATAACAAAATTTTAAAAAATATAATCTAAAAAGAAAACAGTCACTTTTTCCAAGCATTGCTTCAGCGTTGGGGAAAAGTACCATCTGGTGAAAGAAAAAGTCCAGCTTTCTCTCAGCTGTTTTAGTCATTTCATTGAATTCACAAGTGCAACGTCAACATTTTTCAAATGAGAAAACTACTGTACTTCTGTGCTATTGTACCTACACCGCCTTGCCTTCCTTGTGCTTTCACAAGTATATTGTAACTGCCCTGCAGAGCATTAGTTATGAATATGCATGGGAATACATACATATTATAAACTATGGAGTAGATCGAATCCCCGTGTAGCTGTCTCTATTTATGCCTGTGATTTATGCATTTGGCAGGAATGACAGTGGATCACTCCATCTGAAAGGATAGATCAAGCATCGCTCTGGAACGCAAACAGATGCGTTTATTTCTATATTTTGAAAGCGCCGCTGTGGCATTGCGTAACTTCGGCGAGGTCGGAAGGAAAGAAAGTTCCCACGCGATCAGACCCGGAAGGCGTTCCTCGGGAGGGCCTCGAAGGCGGCGGAGAGAGGTGCTTCTCCTCGCCCTCCCGTCCATCGCAGCCCCCGCCGGCTGTCAGTCGGCCCGTTAATCCGCCGCGGAGGAGACAGGTTCCGTTCCTCGCGGCCCCGCCGATCCTCGGAGAAGCTCTCCCGCGCGCGAGCGCTGACAGGTCCTGAGGCTGGCGTAGGCGGGTCGGACAGAGCCGCCGCTTCCCCCCGCGCGCTCTCTCCGCACCACCGCCTCCCCCCCCCCCCCCCCCCCCCGCGCGCGCTTTCGCCGCCAGGCTGAGACGTCTGCAGCGGCCGTCGCCCGCAATAATCGGTCTGCTGAACAAAGGAGCTTCCTCCTTAAGATTCGCTGTTTTTGCGTTTGCCCTGTAACACGCACAGTCGGCCGAGTCAGGCCCACTTTCCGTGGTGCCTCCTCTGACGCTGTTTCCTGCAGCCTCTGTTTCCTGTTTTCTTCCCCCTTCAGGTACGTGTGTTTTGAACACGGTTGTATCGTTAGGGCATTTCAAGAGAATCGTGTTTCAGAATGTGGTCTGACTAAATAGCAGTTTGCACGCTAATTTAACGGTGTGTCAATTATGCGCTAATTACACCTCTTAAACATGGCCATATATGGTAGTTATCACTGGTAACTGATGTATGGAGGCCAGCATGTGGGACATGTGTTATTTGTGGTTTAATTTCCAGAGAGTTCTACAGAATCCAGACAGTTTAAAGCTCCTTGAGTTTTTTTTTAAGGAGAAAGCCTTTCCAGTTCATGGGAATTTATAAAGTAAAAGTTTTCTGCCAAGAGAAATGCAAAGATGAATTAGCAGTTGAGCCTACAGAAAATGTCCTTTATTTGTTCTCTCGTTTCTATTATGTACACACATTTTGTGCAGATTGACAAGCTGGCAAAAGCAGAGCTGAGAAGGAGTGGTCCAAGCAGTCAGTTTCCAGGAGTGCTTCCAGAGTCCTTTCTTCATATGTTTTTACAGATGCATAAGCAGTATGACTAATTCACTTGTCTCGTCTGGATCTAATCCAGTGTACCCCTGTGTCTTAGACAAAAGACCTTACAGTACATTCAGGAACATGTAGTTTGCATTGTTTGTTGTTGTAATTGTTTCTATTACAACCAGACCTTTTTGTTCAGTGACCACCATGAGCATGAAGTTGCTAAACTGTAATATTTGTGTGCAAAATGGTAGATTTATATGATTTTATAGGATACTGGTATGTTATTTAGTTGCTCTGTGCATGAATGCTTAATATCAAAATAAAATGGATCTTCAATTAAACACAATAGTATTATTATTTAGATATGTTTTAGTTATTATTTATTTAAACTTATCATTTACAAGATAGTTTCTTTATTATGATTTTTTTTTTTTAAAAGGAAACATGTTTTCCCACATTACATGAACACTGAAGATAAATATTTAGTTGTAAAATAGTGTTCATATTATTATTTTATTTTATTTTTGTTATTGCTTTTATTTTTGGCATTGAGACAGATGACCTTGCTCATGGGCACAACAGCAGTCCACAACTTATGCAATTAAAGCCCACAAGCCCCTGAGGTCAGCCCCCAACTTCTGATTTTGATATATGCGGCCTAAAAATGGTGTAAAGATCAGAATGCTGCTCGAATACGATAATGCAGATTCCTATGAATTCTCTTTCCAGCCCCAGGGCATTCCTAGGGAGCCTGTAGAGTACCTAGTTTTTGCATAAGATTTCCTCTTACCCATACACTGTTGACTTCCAGGGGGATTTAACAAGAACATATATGTATCCTATTCCAATTTCCTAAATAATTACAAACATCTCAAGGTGTGTGTAGGTTAATTTAATTGAGTTTCATGTTTTTTTCTTTTAAATTTACCCGCAGTGGATGACCTTCAATATGATGAGCCAGCATACAAAAATTATTTTGAATAAATTGCTGCGATAAGTTTAACAGGCAGACAAATTGCTTGCATTGTCCAGTGTTATGTATCTATGTATCACTGTCTTGTTATGCATGTGTGTAACCACTGCCCTTTAATTTGCAGAGATATGTTCTGTGCTCAGCAAATACATTAAACACTGTGCAACATACAGCTACTTCATAATATTCCTTTGTGCAATTCCTGAAAGGACGTAAACTGTGTGTGCGCAATTGGTTTCAACAGGAAAAAATAAAATAAAAAAACATTTTGATCATTAATATTTTCAGGTGCTTGCATTTTTAAATGACTGCATCATATGTAGTGTGTAAATAGCAACAATCATTTGTTAGTGCCGGAATTTCGCTGCAGGACAATTTTGATGTGATGACCTGCTTGCTCCAGTGCCAGCTGATGCTAAGGTGAATGGTTACTCTGTAAGTGGTCAGTAATTAAAGTAGTAATTTGCAGTTGAGATTAGCCCAACCGCAGATGTGTTTAAACCTTGGCTGAAGCATTGCATTGCATGTCTTTCTTTATACACGTCCTGTCCTTATACACAGCACCCTAAAATACTTAATACAGTCAGAACAGTAAAGGAATTAAGTATCTGTACAGTCAAAGAGTCAATAATTATAAATGAATAAATAAATAGAAAATGCATGCTATACAGATTTTATTTTAAGGCCCTTTTAATTTTCTATTTAAAAAAAGTTTATATAATCTCATTATCTGCACACGCTCCCAGTTAGGTACAGTAGTTGGAAGTCTTTTTCTTTCTTTCTTTTTTGTGCTGACATGAATACGTGTTTGCTTTCCACTTGATCTTAGCCTTAATGATGGAGCTGCTTTTGCCAGAAATGTTCCAACAAAGACACACACCGCAGACTCAGGGAGATAAAGCCACCTCCTCCATGCCCCCCTGACCTTATCAGTCTAACAATGGCACAGAGAATTCTTCATTCTCTCATCATTCCCAAACCCTTCCTGCCCCTGCAGATGCCCTGACTCCTTCTCCAGACCTACCAAACAGGAATCCTCATTGCTAAACATCATTCACAGCAGATGATTTATGCACATCAAGCCAAGGCCTACTTTGATAAAATTGCAGATTTAGAGTCGCTCCTGAAAATGATGTGTGTGTGTGTGTGTGTGTGTGTGTGTGCCTGTGTAACAACCAACTGGGGGGACGATGCTAATATGTTCTATGAGCCCACCTCCCAGTTAGCAGGTGCAGGCTGGCCTGCTGTATGCCCATCAAAGAAGGGTGAAACAATTTTCAGCCTAACCTGAAAGGGGGCGAACTCAATTCATCTGCAAATTACAGCGAGGTGCGCTGTAGGAGAAGTTAGCGAGCGCCAGGCAAACGTGACAATGGGAAGGAAGCGGCGAGGCATCCTGCATGGACGGGAAATGAGTGCGAGCGCGCGCTATTCAGACCATCAAAATGCAAAGAGGCTTCGGCGATGAACACCGCTGTCCCCCGCGCGTCTCCGGCACAACCGGCGAACACCGCTACGCCCACGCGTGTCCAGCGAAGACAGTAGTGCAATCTGGAAATCTTCCCACGCGCTCCACATTTTACACCCCTTCTTATCAGCGCGGTGGAAGGGGACCGCAGAACCTCTGTGTGAGGCAGATTATGGAAGGCTTTCGAACGGGGGGGGGGGGGGGGGGAGTTCGCAAAGGCCTCTGTACCCGTAATATAATTGTTTTGGACCTGTATCCTGCATGGCTACACTCGCGCTCGGCACGTTCTCCTCATCCTTTTGTATTTGTCTATCGCAAAGTCAAATTAGATGTGAGAGGCTGCTCACTGTAGGAATGGTCTGATGTATGAGCTTCGGCTGAAACCACATGAGTGCAAATCCGCCACTGTCAGCTGTACACGGGTAAGTGAAAACGTGAGAAATCAACAGATTAGCTATTTTGCAGGAATGATTCGGACCGACATGGTGCCTTGCCAGATGAGCCAGTTATATTTTTGAAATGCTCAAGACGAATGATGTCAGATCCTCCCAGCCAGCACCTCTGGCTGAGGCCCCTGTCACTGGTGCAGTGACCTGCATTGTGGCCAGGAATCAAATCCCGACTGTGCCAGCATTGACTGAGGCCAGGATTACTGCAGGACAGGCAGAGGGGTCAGCAGGACCTCCCCAATCAGGTGGCTGGATTCTGCCTGGAGATGACAGCTGAAGATCTACCCCTCAAGTGAAATGACTAAGCAGGTCAGCAGCAGGACCACAGAGTGAAAAGAGGCAGTGGCGAATGATTACACGGGGCCTGTCGCTCCGCTCTCCCCAAAACAGACAGGGGACGCTACGGCAACAGGACAGGCCCACAAATAGCACTAGACACTCAAAATGAAGAAAAAAAAAGAACCGACGGGGGAAAATCAGTTTAAAAAAAACATGTCGTTGGAAGTGTCTTGGGGACGTCTTCGCTCCAGGGTCTTGTTATACTCGAGAATGAAAAGGCTGCCATTTAAGCATTCCAATTTCACTGTGAGCCCAGAGCTCATATCCTCAGCCTCCTCATCCTTAAAGCATTCCGGGCTGCCTGCTCTCTCCCTCTTCCTATTAAAGACCCCTGGAAGCTGAAAATAAGACATCCGAACGGCAAAGGACTATCATTCCCCGCAAGCCCCCCGACCTCCCCCCGCTTTCCTTCCCCCTCCTCCAGCGCAATTGATCAGGATCTCCGAGCGGTGTAAGCGTCTCTCATTAGAGTCGCAGGTGCAGGGCCGCTTTTCGTCGTTCCCGGGGATTAAGAGGCGGCGGCCTGTGTATCTGCGCTGGCTTTCCGAGGCCTCCGGTATGTGCATAATGGTGTCACAATTTAGATGAAAGCGTGCTCCACATTCCGGGGACAAGCGTCACAATCTGTCAAACGTTGAGGCCTCCCAAAATAAAGGCAAGAAATCAGCCGCATCTGTCTGCTCCGGGACGCCGCCGCCGCGACGCCCGTCCGCATTTCCATTGGGCGGGGTTTGTTTGCTCGAGCGCGATCAGTGGGGATTTTGGGGGGAGGCTGCGAAAACGGTGCAATTGTGAATCAGTCCTGCGTTCGCACCTCCACAGACGCTGAATGGCTGTTGATGACATCCAATTCTCTGGAGCACCTCGGAGACTGAAGGAGGTGATTTGCTTGAAGCTACAGAAAATTAATGCGGTTGTGTCATCGAGTGTTTCAGCCATTATCAAACACTCGTACTTCACAGGTGAGGTGTGCAGACAAACAAGACGCTTCTCTCTGAAGATGTGATGTTAACGTAATTTTCATAGTCTGGAAAAAACAACAAAAAACCTTGCTATTGAATGCCAAATTGATGCATTTCAGTCAGTACAGTCTTTCTATATTGTATTGGTATTTGCTATGATTAAAAAAGAGAAATAGGATTTTGTCGAATGTCAAAATTTTTTTTGTCTGTGATACGGTCAAACAGAAGGTATTCACCGAGCGATTTTATCCGTATGTGACAATTTGTTTTTCTTAAAACATGCACTCTACTTTTTAAAAAAGATTTTGCTCCTTTATGAAAAAGGTATTTACAGAATGGACCATTTGTAATGTCAGCTACAACAGTCTATTCTTTCTGTTTCTCTAATTCGGAGTAGGCAGTTATCTTTGTTAACCTGTTCCTGTTGTGAAAGCAACATTCACTTGGTATTTCACTTCACATCCTGCGCACCAAAGCACTGGGTCATAGGACTCTATGAATTTTGATACGCACCGATAAAAAAGGAATATCCAGCCAACTAAACCTGCCCCACCCTGAGTGGCCCTCAATTATACCTGCTGCAGATGACTTCCAGCCAAATTATGCCAAATCAGGACTCTATTCAGGATGGAGGACCACTTTTTTTTTGCCTGGTAGTGGCAAAGCATTTCTATATTGTAGATACAGAATTTTATAAAACAAACAAGCTAGTGGGCATACATCTATACCAGATGGCCAAAAGTATGTAGACACCTGACATCCAACATCCCATCTAAAATTATGGGCATCAATATGGAGTGGTCCACCCTTTGCTGCTATAACAAGCTCCACTCTTCTGGGAAGGCTTTATAGTAGATGTTAGAGCATTGGTGCAGGGATTTGCGTCCATTCAGCCAAAAGAGCATTAGTGAGGTTGGGCACTAGTTGGGCGATTAGGCCTGGCTCGCACTTGACTTTCCAATTGATCCCAAAGGTGTTGGATGGGGCTGAGGTCAGGGCTCTGTGCAGACCAGTCAAGTTCTTCCACACCTTTCTCGACAAAACTATTTCCCTATGGACCTTGCTGTGTGCCTGGGGGTATGAAACAGGAAAGGGCTTCCCCAAACCATTGGGGAAGCACAGAATGTGATTGTTTGCTGTGGTATTAAGAGTTGCTTTCACTGGAACTAAGGGGCCTAGCCCAAACCATGAAAAAAAGCCCCAGACCAAAGAGTGTCCAGGAACTTTTGGTCATATAGTGAATTTTGTTTGAACAATCTCTGTAATTACTTCAGAAATAACCAGTAACTGTTTGCAGGCTTGTGTCTATGTGCTGAGGCAGACCCCATGACACTGGCCTCTCTGTCTTCCAATGGGGAATATGTGGACCTTTTGTGGGCTGACATTTTAATTTGCATTTATTTCTCTTTTCTATTAAACATTGACACAAGATCCATATGAAAGTTCAATGTTCTCAGCATTAGCCGAGCATGTCTACAATGCATAGACACATAATTAATTGTGGGCTATTAGAAAACTCAAACACAGCTCTTTGCTATTACCAAGAACCAATGAATTATGTGAATTACACGAAAATTAAGATTTTTTTTTTGAGATGTATATGAACAGAAATACAATGTGTGTACCTTGAAGAGGAAATACAGATTTCAGTCAGGACAACTCACGTTCTTAGATTAAAAATACGAATGAATATGCATTGTAATTATTTTGGTTTGTCACTGAATTGATCTGCTTTAGGTACTTATGTGCATGCACCAGCATGCAGTAACCTATTACATAGGGAATACGATACATCTCTCCTACTAAACAGGAGAAATATCAACAACCCCCTCCTCCCCAGTATCTAGAAGCAGATCTAAACAACAGGTGGAAACTGGGGTGGTGGAGGGTAATTCTGTGAGCAACAGCAAGCAAGAAACACAAGAAACGCCAGACCCGACACCATTGGACATTTGGACTTTAAAATTTAAATTACACCAAACACAGCAAATTCAGTACCCTCCTCCTTCCAAGGCTTTTCCTAAATATTTAGGCTTAAAGTAACTGCATTTTTTAGAATTCAAAAAAATCGACTAATTAAAGAAATACAGGCAATTTGTGCCATTTTTTTCCACCCACAAAAACCCCCTACCTGACAATAGGTAGCAGGTGCTGGTACCCAGTGAATGGGTTTCTCTCTCCTCTGGCACTATTCAGGAACTGCTTTGATGTGAATTGCCTGATCAAGCACTATGAAAACTAATTTAGCAAATATAATCATGCAGAATTAATTCATTGCAATTCATTGTTTGATGAAGATGATTTACTTTGATGATTGACTTCAGTGCGGGGTCAATAACTGTGGGCATTGTAGTCATAGAATGGTTTATAACTCCGCGGAGATAATGCCTCTGACATACTTTCAGATTTTCCCTGAAACTGTGATTTTGGCTAAGGAAACTGTGTGAAATGCGATCGATTTGTGTGCGGTCCGTGTTCACACAAACAACCAAAGCTGTGCGTTCCCTGTAGAACTGATGACTGTAGAAGATACAGACAGTTTGAACAGCGCTGAGAAAAAGCACTGGCCCGCCTCCTGCTTTCCTCTGTCATTGCACACTTGTCACACTGAATGGTTTCAGATCTTTAGATTAAATGTAATCTTAGACAATTTTAGACAAAATTACTATTTAAATTAAATTATTTAAATTATTAATAAGAGTTACCCAATCAACCAATTAACCAAATTTAATTGATAATTAGGTTGAAAATAGTTAGACTAAATGATTGACAATAGCCAGACTTGATTGCAGCCAGGCCTCTTCAATCTAAACCTTTCTCATATTGAACCTGACCATTAGAGTGGAGCAGTCACTACAAAGCTTCTACAAGCACACTATTTCACGATCAAATGTAATTCTGGAAGCTATGAGATACTATATCAGTCTGGAATGGGCTACAGAGCATTTCTAAGGCAATAACAGAGGATACAAATACTTTTTCATGGCACTGTATGTAAAAGCACACTCCATTTAGTGAGATTACGGGAAAGGAGAAGCGAGCTGAATTAATTATGACTGAAGTTACTTTGCAAACTACTTTTTTCATTTTGTGTTTTGCCTTAAATGTGTTTTGCACATTTTAGTGCCTGTAATATACCTTAACACATTTTCTCTTAGCCCACAGAACAAAACTATAGTTTGGAAATAAAAATGATGATACAGTCATGTCCTCTGTTTCAAGAAAAGAGTTTTGCAAAGTATGGTTTCAAAATCTTTATGAAATTAAGTCGCTGTGGGTGCAGAAATCGATGCAGTAATGCTGGATCAGCCTGGCACCACTGGCCATCAGGCTTGGCGGTAGAAGGTAGTAAAAAAAAAAGCGGACTTTCTGGTGTTAAAAAAGGTTCTCCATTGGTGATGTGTGCATGTGATTGGTTGAGTATGAGAACATGCAGTTGCTGAGGCCAACCAATGGTCGGCTGCAGCAAGAGTTCTCTGACAAAACTCAATGCTCATTCAGCTTTAAGAAAAGAAAGAAAGAAAATGTGAATAGGAAATTAATAATAAATTAATATTTAATGGCCAGGTATAATTATCTAGCAAACCAACTGTTAATTGATTTCAGGCTTTAAATAAAAGCAAATTGAATAAGAGCTGGATTCCTACCATTGAAAAGAATATTACTGCAAATGGAGGGGGCATGGTCCATATGCTTACCTCAGACAGCCCTTTTGCTTTCCTACACAGAGTTAAGTAGACAGTAAGGACTAGAATGAACATAAACAAAAGAAAATTGCACCATTTATAAACTGACTGGCTGCAGTTGAAAGCTCTCATCCTATTATGTATGTGGATGGACGCATGGAACATTTATTGCTTTCCTACATCGAAATTTACTTTTCCGAGTCATTATGGTCTTTAGGGAAAATTGTGTCAGATAATATCAGGAATCAGACTGAATTGCATGTGCATTGTAAAAAGAGGGTATTCAAAATTAAGTAGTAGTAGTAGTAATAGTAGTAGTACTTTTCACCCTTATAGAAGATCAAAATATTTTGTTTTAAATATTTAGAGAGGCATTGATGCAGGGATTTTAAATTTAACCACCCAAGGCCATATTGTGCTTGTAAAGTGCAATGTGACTCATTCGGGGATTCTGTTCATTACATTCAACCATCAGTCCAGAGATGATAAGCACCGTAGAAACATTTTAATGAATACAGCTACAGAGGCAAGCAAATTGAGAAAGCAATGAAGTTTGGATGTGCTTTTGGAGTCTTGGTGGATTTAGCTGCTGGGAGTAAAAGCCCGTTGCCTGAGGACATCACTCCAAATTACAGTAATCAATCTTTTCTCCTTATTTGACCTTCTCTGTTCAGAAACAGCCAGGTATGCAGGGCTGGTCTGACAGCACCAGTGTGTGCTGAAATCACCATCATTATTCCAGAGGGGCTTTCAAGGCAAATTAGCAGGGTGGATACCGGGAAGTGTTACCAAGCATTTGGTGTGTCTCCAAAGGCTCGATGGTGGATTTGACCCTCATCCATGTGTTTGCCCAACATCAGATGCGATAGGGCATGTTGAAGGCAGTTTGGCTGTATATCAACTACTGAATAGTAATCATTCTTAAAATATAATCAATAATTCATATATGACAACTTTATACTGTATGTAAAATGTATTGTTTGTCTTAGTGATGGCATTATCATAAGCTATGCATCCGTTAGAACGCAGACAGATATTTAGCTTTAAACGTTGCCAACTGCATTTCAGTCTGGAAAAGAAGTAACACATGATTTGAGCAACATGGTATTACACAATCATGTTCTTTCAAAATAATCAAAGTAAACCAAATATTTTAGTGAGGATAATTAGGTAATAGCACTAGTCAATGTTCATTCAAGAGCACACTTTAACCAATCACAACCAGTGACTCGAATAAAAAATTTATAAAAGTTTTGTTTTGCATGATCATCAGTTTTTTTCTTCACCGGCAATAACAGAAGACAATTAGGAGCTAGTGAAAAATGAAGAGGAACTGTGGCCCTACTGAGCAGCCAGCCTCTAACTGTACCGTCTGCCGTGGTTATGATGTCTGTAGCCTAAATGATGTACTTATTACATTTACTCCTGGTACCAGCAGTCCTTGACATCCTATGGCTGGCCGGAAAATGAAGAATTTGCCACTGAAGTCCTGAAAATGTATGCAGTTCGCAACATTCATCACGGTAATCACACTCTGCTTCCAGGGGCTATGCCTGTGATTCATTTGTTGAACTGAAGCCATTTCTGTTTCTTTCTTTCTATGAAGAATTAAAGACTGGCTCACCATGAACATGGTTACATGAGGTTGACCACAATGTATTGAAATGCAAGCTAGGCAAAACCATTATATCCACAGCCAGTGTTTAAAAATAAATAATAAAATATATAATAATACATTAAATAATAATTATTGCGTATACACATTGTTATTATGCAGAATTGTGTGACATATTTTGATAAGTCTAACGTATTACGATCTTTAACTTGTGCCAAACTCAAATTTCAACCTTACCTCTCAAAAACAAAACAAATGTTACATTTCTCCCAAGTCAGTTTCATGCGATTAATTTCAGCCATTTACAGTAACAGATACTGTTCTATAAAGTCAGCAACAAAACACATTGCAGCAAGAATAAATATGGCCCAACATACAATGAAGTTCCAAAAAAATGCTTGATAACCTTAACATAATCAAACCTCTTCTTTAGGTGGATGTATAAACATCCAGCATGAGAACATGATCACATATTCCTGTTTATGATATCAATGTGTGAATAACAGGATTATATAATGCTCCCCATCCTATCATGAATAATATACCATGAACTTTCTCATTTCAGACTCAGCATCCCAAAAAAAAGATCATTATTTTATATGTAACATCCAGTATAGTTAAGCAATAAATAAAAATGCCCATAGTCAGAAGTAAATGTTTAAAATATACACTAAGGCCATATGAATAATCATGATAGAGTAAAAAATATTTGAAGAAGATAGTAGGAAGAGCCCAATATTCCCATCTCAGAGCCTTATGATTGATTAATTCGCACACAGGGGGTTTGCAGTAAAGATTTATACTGTAAGTATTGCCTTTCTGCCATTATTTATCTTCTCATTCAGTGACACCAGATATGTGGTACTAGATAACAAAGGTCTTGTGTTCCAGTTGTTACTGCAATAAACATCCAGAGGCAGCTTAATTCCCTGTTCATTTCAAAAGTCATGCATAGCTGTTGGCCCTAATCTTGACATCAGCTAACTTCCAATGCGCTCTGTGTCAAAAACCATGAACCGCGTGTTTTCCATCGGCTTCTGTGAAACGAGAGTATTAGGACCTGTGTGACACTAATCATAGAAAATGCGTGGATGTCAACGGCTTCTTTTCTCTTATTTCATTTTTTCTATGATGTTTTCTTGTGTGGCAGTGAGCACCAAGCCTTCGCTTCCATTAGGACTCATTAGAAGACTGCGTTTGAATGGAAAAACCCCAGAGAGCCCATATATTTTAGTGGGAGACACTTAGACGCTTGTATCTGTCAGCACGGCTGTCAGCCTGGCAGTTCTGCCTTCGTCTCCATTCAGCTGCTCCATAAATTTCCAGGCACAAATTAACCCATAGTTTGATTTCCCTCAAACTGATGAATGACTGGTTTCAAGGAGGGAAAAAAACAGAATTATTCATTTTTCATGCGGCTGCATAGACTTTTGAAACTGCTTCAGTTGTTGTTGTTTTGGAAAAATAAATCGCTACCCCAGTCTGCTTTAAATCAACCGACTGTGAGCAGATTGCTGTAATCATGTTCAGCTTTGCGCAAACTGAGCCTGCCCTCTCGATGTTGTGTGTCATGAAAATTTTTATGGATTTTGTCACCTGTGAGGATAAACCATTTTTTTGTTTGTTTTAACCTAATTCTAACCCGGATTTCTGCCATTTTCTCTCAGTTTGGAAGGGATAACTAGTCGCATGCCTCTCTTATTGCTGCGGTGTCCTCTGCCAATTTGTGAGATTGCCGACGGGCACGTGTCGCCAAGCGCTGCTCCTTTTCAACCCTCCCTTCCCAGGTTGGTGCTACAGCGTACCATGTGCCGCCTTCTGGGCATGCCAGCCACAGTTGGCACGGGCATAGAAAGCATTTCATAACAGGGATCTTTTCAGTTTTCAGGTTCAGGCTCAATGCAGTGCTAGATGCTCTTTTTATTTAGAAGAACAAAGAGCCTACATGGGCTGAATGGTCTGCTCTTGTGAATACCTGCCGTATCTGTGAGTGCATGCGCCCTGTGTATTTGGGAAATGGGTGTAAATAGAGCAGATGCCTCTCCTTCAGTCTGAAGGGGAGGCAGGGAAATTGGGCTTTCCAGAGAGATGCCAGTTTCCATGTGCGGTGTGCTACTGTAAACTTGAGAAATGTGTTCAGTCTGAATGTCTGTAAATTATTATGCCACGTACAATTAGAATTTGCAAGACATGGACACTCACATTGGACTGGGGTGACTTTCAGGCAAGTAAATAATGGCATGTAATACAGTTATAATTTTAGAATCATATTAGAATAATATTCTTATCAGGGCTATTGGTCAGTAGAGTCGAAACAAAAAAAAAAATTACTTTTGACACAGGTTTCTAAACTAATATAATTTATTCTTTTTTTGAATCCAAGTACAATCTTAAATCTTTGCTTTGAGTCAGGACTGTACTGTACCTGCACATTAAATATTACCGCAATGCAATTCGTCCTTAATACTGAAGAACAACATCAAGCAAGTAACCTTTACATTTCTTTACTGATCTCCTCCCAGGGTGGTAATTCATCCTTTTTAATATAGAAGACAGAGCTGAGATCACACCACTCCTGCTTCAATCATATAACCTCTCTTTCTGTGCTTGAAGGAAATTTTAACATTAAATACATCTGTTTTCTACATTTTATTTTACATAAGAGATGCTGGCTCTGATTGATGCGGCTATTGTGTTAACACGTACTACGCTACTGTGCGGTATATGAACATACAGAGACCATGAACCAGAGCTCAGAGAGCCTTAGTAACTGGCGACCATCGATGTCAGACACATTTCATTTTCAATTTCCATTTACATAATTGAAAGCAAGCTCCTATAGTGTCAGATCATACTCATTTTAAGTTTAATTGGCATGAGTGTCAGTCACATCAAAATCCTACACGGACTGAATAGCTGAGCGGCTATGTCTTGCAGCCCTGATTGGATGGGACAGTGACTCGCTATATTGCTCTTGTTAATGCCTGCTTAAGCGTTAATGCATCCAGCTGTGCCCAAAGTACTCAGAGGCATGAAAAACACCACTGTGATATTTCATTCGCTATCATCAAGGGTATGATAAAGCAATGGATCTGAAGGTTTAATATTTACTATCTGCTATAGCGCAGTGACAGATTACATTGGCCTAGTGTTTGATTATGGTGCCACACATGAAGATCTCTTGGATTTGGATGTCAGCAGCGATTTCCGCTACATTGTTTGCCAATCACTGGAGCCATTAGCAAGGACCTCCCATCACTAAATCAAGCACGAGCATGTTAATCGCGTGTAATATTTCCACTGCCCAGCCGTAATGCTTCCTGAATTATTATCACACATCCACTAAAGACATTGGCTATAAAGCAGTTTGCAGGGATGAATTTTTTTTTAAACGGATGCTTTATTCATAATTGATGTCGTGCCCAGCCTTGATCAACGCATTTCCATTAAAACCATATTATTTCATTTATTAATTTGGCAACTGGAGGGATCTTGGAAAGGGTGTTAAAGGGCTGTTGCCGTACTGTCAATGCATTAAAAATGCACTGGAAATGGGAACTGAAAACTGAAATGAAGTTTGGTATGGAAGACTGTAAGTTTTGCATACTTTAAGAGGCCTATCAGCAAATTAGGATTTAAAAATTTTAGTGAATTCTCTAAATTCTTTGGTGGGCTGCATCTTCCATAACCTATTTTTGGATAAAATCTTCTTATGTGTATCTAATTTAAAAAACCAAAGCCAAAGCCCTCCGTCAACTAAAGTCACATTCCAGACATATTTTTTCAGCTTCTGGCTCAAAGACAAGACACTGATGGTTTCCATGTTTGTTTTTATTGTTTTCTTCCATACATTGTTTATCATCCTCTGATTGCATTTTTTTCAAGTACAATCCAGTCCCCCATCCAACGATCCAATCCCTATAGATATGCACTGCATATGTTTCCAGATTTGATTTAATAAAGATAGAAATATTGACTGTGCGTATCTTCTTCATACCAGTTTTCACAGCTTGCAATGCATTTAAATGCATGGATTTTTCTGTGATATAAATTTAACCAGGAATGATCTTGTTATGTTCAATTTAACTTGAATCTAACCCTGATCTATGCTGACAAGTTCGGACAATGCAGTCAAACCTTTCAGATAGGTAGAACTTGTATGGCATCATTTTTTAACATCTACTTTACAAATTACACAAGTGTCCCTAGTTCAGGTTACTTGTATCTGGTGAAGGAGTCCACATTTCAATCTGCTCTCTCTCTCTCTCTCTCTCTCTCTCTCCATCTGTGTTTTGCACTTACTTTCTTCTACTCTCTCATTCTTGACAGGCTTCCAAACAACATGCCAAAGGACTCTGTGCAGGCACAGTAAAATCCCAAAGCCACAAATAAATCTAAATTTGTCTGGGGCTGCGATTCAGTGGAGCAGAAAAAAATCATAAAAATACCTGTCAGTTCATGAAACCAAGGTAACCAAGGACATTGTTGCTCCCAATGGCTTCCTGCTTCCAGAAGAATTGTAAAGCTGCACATGTTTAGTCAACAGTTAGAGCCAAATTCATGATTTTATGGTAGTTTATGTCTTGTTGTCTAATGAGAGTTTGATAGTTTGATTAAACTTTATCTTACCAAGAGGTCCCTGAGTCTCACTCTGGATCGGTTTGCACCAGCGCCCTATAGATTATATGAGATTGGCTCGAAAGACTTTGCAAGTTACCTGCCTGATCCTCCCACTGTCAGTGAATTGCATCAGGAGTGGAAATTGGACTATAAATCGCGTGTTCTTTATTTATTATCACAGCAGAGAAAAAAACACAGCCTTTTCTGCACCAAATTTTATTTCCCTAATTATTTATACCAATGTGCATTTATGTGATGTCGCTTTCATGTATTTTGCAGAAACGGAGTTGATGACAGGAGTATTCAGCCATTTTAATCCTGACGCTGTTTGACATGTCGATGAGGGGATTTAGCATTCTGTGTGGCAGATCAAGCCCTTTTGGTTTTCTTGGCGTAATTGACTCTGAGAATCACCCAAATGTTGCTGCAATGGATAAAATGTCTGGGGAGGAAAATAATGTTGATCAGGGCTGTCAGCAAACGCGTTCTGCTCTATTCCCAACATGCCACTGTTGGTCCAAAATTTCAGAGCCGGCATTCCCACAAAGCAAGGCTCTTGTAAAGTCATCTCAATCCTTGCCCTCTAATTTCTACAATTCCCCTTCTATCAGGTCATTTATTTATTCTTTATTTTCTTGTGAGGAAGTTGGCCAGAACAGGGTGTGCTTATGAATCCTAGTCTGCAGTGTGCCAAATATGCAACCCTGAAACAGAAATTGAGAGAAACTTGTATACACTCAGTTATTGATTCTGGACACATTTCCCTCAACATTCCAATGAAACTTTAGTTCACGGGCCTACACTCCTACTTTAATGTGTTTATTGTAGTGCAAGTGATTTGCCACTAACACACAGAACTCCTTGCTATTCAGTCTCACAATTCATGGTTTCAAGGATTCTTGCCGCACCACCCTTTTCCTGCCTTAAAAGATAGTACAAAAGAGGGTTGTTTTAATGCTTTAACTGTGACCTCATTCATTTTTCTAGTCATAATCCAGTCAAGAGCTTCTGATTCAACTTTTTGACTCTGCTCATCAATTTTTCATTTTGATACAGCACTCTTTTCTACACCTTAGACTGTACTTCAGAACTGTCACAACTCTGTCCAGAAAACTGGACTGTAGGGAAGGAAGGTTGTAGTGGGCACTTATTCATGAAGAATTATATAGCAGATCTGGGCTCTTGCAGTTAGAAGACCTACCCCTATAGAGCCATACAACACCAGGTTTACCTGTTTTTTTTTTCCTTTCTTTGCTCTGTATTCCTATTGTGTAGCCTGCAATTTAGTTGAAATAACTATGTACAGTGAGCTCCATAACATTTGAGATGAAGATGAGTACAGCAGCATCTTATCTGTTTAAGTTCAAGCAAATACCTCCAAACTCACTGGATGGCGCTTCATCCTGCAGCATGACAAAGAGCCAAAACACACTGCTAAATCAACAAAGAAGCCAAAAACCGGAAAATTCTTGACTGTTCTTGAAAGTTCACTCGATCTGAATCCAATTGAACATGCGTTATATATGCTGAAGAGAAAATGTAAGGCAACTGACCTCCGAAACAAGGAAGAGCCAAAGATGGCTGCAGTACAGGACTGGCAAAGCATCACCAGAGACGACGGTCAGCACCTGGTGATGTCTATGGGTCGCAGACTTCAAGCAGCCATTTCCTGCAAAGAATATGCGACAAAGTTCAAAAAATGACTACTTTCATTTATATAACAATAATATATCTCATGGTGCCCTGAAATGGGGGGCTATGTATAAAAAAGTGCTGTAATTTCTACATTATGAAACTAAAATGTGTAACAATACCCTTGAATAGATGTTCAGAATGCACACATTAACCACATGTGTGTTGTTTTATTACAAATCTAACATTGTGGAGTGCAGAGCAAAATCAAGACAAGCATGTCTTTGTTCCAAACATTATGGACCTCACCGCATGTATCTAACTGCTTTAGATGAAACAGTACATGCTGAATACCAAACTCAACAGGTGGGCTGCTGAGGATTCCGATTCTGCTGTGTCATGAAGATCTGAGCAACAGGCCCAATATATTGGATATAGTCGCCACCATCAATCCTATTAAACTGATGTTGAGTTGAAAAACAAGGTACTATATTTAACTTGCATGCTATGTGAAAACCAGTTTGGAAGAGTAGACGAGTTTGTAAAATGAAAACTGTCAAAATCCCCCCTGAGAAAGCGAAATAGAATGGTATAAATTCATTAAAATATAATAAAATAATCAGAGTATTTATTCACATACCCCTTAAAGCTGAGACGTGCAGTTTATAGAACTCACTGCCCATTAATTGCTATTTTACATGGTATGTTGTGCCCTGTTGTGTTGCACTGTGTTGTGTGTTATCTGGGTTTTTAAATGTTTCTACAGTTCATACCTAGTCTTATAAGTAAAAATGCAGGGCCTTTTTTCCCTCATTTGAACCGTTCTCTCCAAAAGCATTGAATATAATGCGCAACTCTTCCCTCCGTTCATTATTCCAGCTTTAGGCAATCCGTTTTAATGAGAGATCGCTCTTTGTAAAAAAATAAATAAATAACTCTGCCAGTAATGCTTTTTTCACATGTTGGGTTCTCCCGGTTTAAGGTTTATCGCCACAGAGGAGGCGGGCTCTGGGGTCGAACGCGGCTTCCCTGTAGCGCTGAATTAATTTTTCCAAAGACTCTTCTTCGTTGACCCGTGGGACGGCGCATAGATCTACGGGCCCAGGAAGGTTTTGTTGAATACCTTTATCGAGCAGGCCTACACTCGCGGTGCTGCATGAGAGACGGTATACACTTTGCAGCCCATCTGTACACATGAAGCATTTTCTTTTTTTTTGCTCTCTGACTGCCTTTATAATTCAATGAATTAATTATTTATGTAGCAGGTGTAGCATGCGGATAGTGTGCGGGGAGTGCAAAGGCTTTAAAAAGTGAAAACCGCTACCAACTTCCCACTGTCTTAAATCTACTGCGCCCTGTTTAAAGCAACCCAAATGTTAAATCATCATTTGCCTTAAGTGCCTTCAATTAATTGTACTCAATGATCAACTGGATCGTCTGCAGGCAGTGGATGAAATATTGATAAATAATGTCCGATCAGTGGACACGTGCCACTAAGCATTCATCATTGTCAACATCAGTCTTAAAAAATATAGGGCTGTGGAGCAATAACACCTTGGGGCATGAACTGTACGCGAGGAAGTGGTTAGGGAATGAAACACATGACCAAAAGGTTTGAATCCTGAGTCGGTCATTTATGTGGTACTCCATCTACACTGTTGAAGCAGATGTCCTGTTGAGTGGATAGATAATCAGATGCTTGAATATTCAACTTATTATCTAATATTTCAGAGAGCCACTTCCACCCTGTGCATATTAATGTCTGCCATTCTCATAGTTTCTGCAAAAGGACAGCGGGATTTCTTCTGTAACTCAATGCAGTTTAATTGCAATTGCGCAGTTCAATTACTTGTTCCTGTTTCAGTGAAGCCTCATTCTGATCAATGCCCTCACCTGCTCCCCAACCCTTTTCAAGTGTTTCCTCAGCCATTTCCATGACAGTACTATGGTCAACCCCAGGGACATCTCCCTGTTCTCCTGGTGCTGGTTCCAAGTGCTCTGGTGAAATTGCATTGAAGAACGTTCTGTAGGCCGCAAGGATTTATTTCAGGACTAAGCTCCATAGCTCTTCCTCTGGGTTTATCCATAAAGGAATTACCTTACTTGCTATCTGCAGTAGAAAGGGAACATCATTTTGATAAGGCAAAAATATGGGCTTTCCCCTCCTTGGTAGGCACAATGCATCAAACGGTTTGAGGTTGTCGGTGAGGAATGTGTTAAACTACCCGGGAAGCTTAATCCCTTGTTCTGTCATACTTTCTACCCTACACAGAGCAATGGCCCGGTCAGGTTGTGCCTGAATTAAATGCTGATTTATGTCATCCAGATAAAAATAAAATGCCCACCCACCCCCACCTTTCAATGGTTTCGATCGATTATTGTCTCTTATTGTCTAAGCAAGCTGCACTAAAGACGGACAGGGATGTGCCCATAAATCTGGCATCGCCTCTTAAACGGCAGCTTTATTAAGAGTGGAGCACATAAAAGCTCGTATTAAGTTGTGGCTGCACCGCTTCCTGCGGTTTTGGAGGCTGCTCTTTCGTTAATAGATGTGGGGTTTCAAAGCGAACGTGCTGGGGGCCGATGACGTAAGGCTTTTTCCCAGAGACATACAGTAAACTCCTCTGTGTTTGATGGCTGTGTGCTGCAGACATGCACCCTCATAAGTGTCCAATGGCTACACGGTATATGTTATAGCTATATAAACTTGCATGATCTGATGTGTCACATATATACATTCAAGGGCTACATGTTTCGACTACATAAACTGAAATAATAAGTTACTGTATACAGGAATATACTGGATACACTATTAACTGAATGTGTTCCAACTCGGTACAAACATTCTGTATAGTGTGTTTCTTTTCCATGTAATAAATATGTTTAAGGGCCCTGAGTCCCTGTGTGTGTGTGTGTTTGTGTGGGTGTGTGTGTGTGTGTGTGTGTCTGCTGCTGCTGCTGTTGTAAATTCTTCTAGACAACACTGTGTCAAAACTGAAAATAACCTCATGGAAATGTTAACACCAACAATTGGTTGAACATGAATTATTCTAGTAGCACTTCAAATGAAAAAAAATCATCGTTACTCTGACACTTCTGGGTCACCTTTAGGACATGGATTTCTCAAGTTTTGCAGTGGGGGAGCTACAAAACATTCCAGTGACACAGAATTATGTTGTTAGTCAAACCTGCATTGTACCTAAGCCATGGTTTTCTCTATTGGAATTAAGGGATATTGTTACAACCAATGTTATCCTTGTTAAGCATTTACATTCAAAGAGCGCACTATGAGTACAGTCACCAGTAGTTTTTCACCTTCGTTTCAATCATCCCTCTGCCTGAGGTCAGTAAAGCTTCTTTGATCACTTAATAGATAATTATCACATTATACCTCCACAGTCATCCACATTCTTAAGTCAACTGCCATTTAACAATGATTGACAGAAAACTTCCCACACTGCTGTCACGTGCTGTTTTCATTGTGGCTATTAGTGTAGCAGTAGCACATTTGTAATCTTGTAGGGGTGTTGTAGTCAAGTGTGCGGACTTTCTTGGAGTAAAAAAAAAGAAAGAAAAAAAAACGTAGCTTCAAGAATTTGCATACTGGTTGAAAAAAAGAGTTTCTCTGCAACATCTTGTTTTTACAGATTGTTTACAGATGTATTGTTTTGACTGTGCTGTGCATATGCTGAGCTAGTGTTTACTATTCATCTGTTAGTAATTTAATTTTATTGCGCACATTCTGGTGTATTCTCTTCTCTCAAACCAATAGAACATTTCAACAAGGCTTTTGCCAAGTTCCACAGTTAACGTGAACTATGCCCCTAAGCCCTCGTCTCAGAAGAACCCTCTGAGCTGTGCCAGGACAGCAGTTTTTGGAAAGATATCCATCTCCAGGTCCTCAAATCTGGTATAGAAGTCGAGGTACACAGAATAGTACAAAGCAGAATACAATCTTGTTTTGCATGGCTCAGATGCAGGTTTTACCTTGCTGTGTAATTGCATTCCTCTGGTAGCATAACTTTCTGCTGTAACAATGCTTAAAACCTATTTTTAACAATTCAATTTCCACAGGTTTGTTTTTGGCATTAAGACTACTTTGCAGAAGGGATTGCACGTCCTCATTTTGAGTCATCCAAAGTTTCTTGTGGAATGTTTAAGCTCACCGGTAAAACTGTAGATGACCCATTGCTCAAAGTATTTTCATACCCTATTTACAGTCGATTCCCCCTTGTTGTTGATTTCCAAAAAAACAAGATCATAGTATCTTAAAAGATTGTGAATGTTGATCTATAGTGTATGGAACCCTTTTAGATACCCTAGGTGAAAAAATATATTTCAACGTGGAAATCTGTAATCTCTGTACCCTCGGTTTTAAAAATCCATGCCCACAGTTTTGTAATCTTTGCGCTCGGTTTTAAAAATCCATACTCTCAGTTGCCATTTGTCAGCTCGGTTTGGCACTCCCTACCCTCAGTTTTGCAATCCCTGCACGTCATTTGAGTGAGTTCACTCGGCTTCATTGCAGGAAAGTCAGACACGAAGCATCATAGCTACAATTCACACATGAGGACACGGGATATTATTAAAGCGATATGGTACAATAACCCGCGGTAGCCCCTAGCCATGCCAATATTCAATATTCTAATGAATATTGGCACGGCTAGGGGCTGATGTCAGGCATGACTCGAAGCGGAGATCCCCGGCAAACCACCAAGTCCTGGCTATATTCATGCTATATCAGGGGCTCGAGTGCCATACCACTTTTATAAAACAGTGTCTCTACATACACCTTTTAATAATTCACCAAAGAACGATGACTCGGCAATTTAAATAAATAATGCTATCATAGATTGCATGGTGTGTTATTCTGCTGAATTCATTAAGTTAAGTTTAGTCATTAGTTCATTCATTAAGCGCGATAATTTCTTGTTGGGCCCTAACTTTTAACTGACGACATACAAACTACATTAGCTATTTAATTGAATGCAGGCTAGCTCCTATTACAAAACAGTGTACAAAAGTGTATGGATTTGGTAAACCGAATGCATGGATTGCAAAATCTGAGTCTACAGATTGTAAAACGGAGTGCACAGATTTTTAAAGCAGAGAGTACGGATTGCAAAACCAAGAGTATGAATTTCCATGTTGAAATTTTTTTCACCTAGGGTGCCTAGGGGGGGTTCCGTAATTGTGTGTTGTATTTGTGGATGAATTGAAATCTGTACACAGTATATTGAATCCATCTGTGTGCAATGTACTTGTGTAAAAAGAAACTCTTGTATGTTTAATTTCCTTCCTCTTCAAGTGTTAGGAAAACAAATTGGTCTATAAGGGTTGCAATTAACCACTAATTGATGACCGCACTATGATACGGACTGCAATGTAAGTATATATCTCTGTGAATATAGAAATATAGACAAAAAAAACTGGTGACTATGACTACGAGGTATATGAGACTTCCTAATAATAAGATTGCAATCAGCAATCATTTTTGAAAGCGATAAATGGAACACTTGCATTTGTAGTAATAGTTTGCAAATTGTTAAATGACAATGACCATTGAGCCACTCGATTCCGGTTATGATTTTCCATACAGGGTTAAGCTGTCCCCTGTAGACTCCTGGCTTATTATATATCTCAGTGTGTGCCTTTATGTGTTGATTGGTTATTTTATGGTATGATATCTCACTACTTCAGCACAGACCATAACCCTCTAATGAAGCTGTTCGCACTTCAAACTTAACTTCAAATTTCACATTTGAAAAACAATATGTTCTTTAAAAAAATGTTCAGAGAGGTATTAGCCTACTTGAGCTTTAACAGTTCTAACAAATACACTTATATTCATAATAATTATTTATCAATATGTGTTTGTTTTGTATTTATATTGTGCTTGTCACATGCCAATGTTATCTTTGGATGTACCATTAACTACTTCAGGCTTTCATGAGGGCAAAACACCTCTTACATCCGTCACCGTCTGGAATAAAGCACCTTCCTGTGTATTTCATAATTGTCTACCAAGCAGCTGGGAACTTCATCAGTGTTCAAACTGTAAGGAGGTCGATGAGGATCCCCTGGTTCTGGTTATCGATCTTCCTACAAAGGCACGAGTCTTCGCTGGAAAGCGCCGGGCGGGATGGAGTGTCGATATAAATGGGAGCATTCTCTTCGGGTACATGCCCTCTGCATTTATAGCACGCCGTGACCTTTTACTCAGGCCCAAAACATTACAGGGCTTAAAGAGCCCTAAGCCTTTAGACAAATAACCCCAACAAACTGAGAGCGGATCTTAATAGGGCACTGAAAAGGAGTTTTGTTCCTCAAATGGCTTGTGTACCCCCAGAGCACAGTTCTGTTTTGTTCCTCTTGTAAATTTTGTTCTTTCAACGGAATAAAAAAGCCAGTGTTTTCGAAAAGAGAATAACAGAGCCGGGAAGAATGGACGGACTGTGTCACTGATTCACTGTCCCTCAGCACATGTGAACCGTGGCCTTCATAGCTTTGTAACAGCTCCCGGAACGACTTCCTGGAAACAATGCGCCCTTGGTTCTGCGGCACGACACTGGCTCGTTTTAAATTTAAAATGAGATTACAAGGGTTAATAGATGCACTTATTTTCGTTAAGCGCGTCATTTGATGAACTTTGCTTGGGAGACACTTTGAAACACGCACACCCTGCATGGGTCACTTATGATTTTGTCAATCCTGAAATCTTGTTTGCCGTCTGGTCCAGTCAACATTCAAAGATTTTACACAATAAGCTCGAAAGGATCCACATTACTTTTGTTGCCATTTAATACAGTGCTTGTCCTTAAAAGCCCATCATGCTGTGCCACTGTACTTAACTGATTTGAGAGTAAACAATCGAGAACATAATGACTATTCATCAAGTGTCTGTCCTTGGAACAGCTTTCCAGACTCGTATGAACAAACCCTACAGAGCTTCCACATCAAATGGGTTTTCGCTGCTCAAAAATAATTAGAAAATGTTATTCTATTATTGTCGAGGGTATCTTCCACACAGGGCCCCAGTTGCCATGTGACTTTCTGCTTGCTGCATTGGTCACCCAGTTTGGGTCTTGATGCCCCACATGGCAGTTAATACCCTATCCATCAGCATACATTGACCAAACAACACAGCCTCCCCACAATAGCTCGTGTCACATGATTCTAAAGTAAACACACTGTGAAAATTGTTGCATTTGTTTAGAGGTGATCTTTGGAATGGAAACCACCTTTGAAAGATTGTGGTTTGACTATATGAAATCAGTTATTCACACCCTTTTCAGTTTGTACATTATTTAACACTATGTCTGTACTAACATAAACATACTGTAGCAAGCCTTTACTTATTTCAGTTTAATTTGGAGTATCAGGCCTGTTTTTCCTATAGGGCTCATAAGTAGAGAGCTACACACAGCTACTGTATTCACTTTGAGAATCTTCTTTGAGTGAGCAGAGGGAATGCTAGGTCGTAATCCATTTTGAGAATTTTCATTCTCCACAATAAATAATCTATGCCTTCTGTCTCTCCCACAGACATAGATGACCTTGCCATGAGCCATGAAAGTATGAAAGTCTAGAGGTCTTACATATGAGAGTTTTTTCTATTTGCTTTGATACATCATAGCCAAAGTTAGTCAGTGAAGTCACTTGGCACTTGGCACATATCAACAGAAAATAAATGATGGTAGAGAAAACTAAGAACATTCTGTCAAGAGTAAAGGCTATAATTATATTTTATGTAGAACAAGCACATAAAAATATATATTTCCATCTACATGGAAAACAAAATAAAAGTTAAGTTGGCAGTAAAATATAAACAGTCCTCATCTATGTCTTTCAGTTTGCATAAAACTACTGTGGCATATACTTGGAATGGAATCAAATGTGATTAACTCCTGTATTGGGGGGGGGGGAGGGGGGGGAATCGCAAGGGGTCTGATCCTAACTTGAGGAATTTTATATGCAGTCCCAGCTATGCAAGTTTTGCATGCATCTGAGATAAGCACATCCTTTTCTGAGATATGCTATCACTTAACTGTGAAATGGATGGTCCATGCTGAGCAGCACTGAATAAAATTAAATGAGCTTGTCCCAAGCTAGGCCCGCAGATGTGAAAATGTGGATTTTCCCAGAGCCCCCATTTCATAGCCTTTTCTGTTATAAAAAGCTATTATTCAGTGCTACAAGGCAGGGGTTTCATTAATTATGAAACAGTTTTCATGTTTTGAATCAGTTCTGTTTAGTTCTATTCATAGTTCATTTAAATTTCAGATTTATGAGTTGTTGACCATCTGGGACACCATTTTAGTATTATTATTAGTCTGAGTTTTAGTGAAACCTTTCTAAGAAAGCACCCTGTTATGAAGTCCTAAGAAAAATCTGCTTTATCACTCATTTGCCCTAAAATTTCCTTGGGCATACACCTTTACACTTATTCTCTTGGGATTTTGCAATAAAGCAGTGAAAACTGTATTTCTATTGTCAGCTATGGCACTTATTACATCACAGAAGCCTATTTTGTTTTGAGTGCATAGCATCGTGTAATGCATTGTCATTACTCCCAGAGGTTTTCGAAAAGTTTTGATAATTTTGTTTAGTGTTTTATCCATTCTACTGTATATGGAAAATATAGCATGTACCTGACATGTACAAAACTTGCATACCAGCAGTTAGCTAGCTGCAAACAAATACTGTCTGTTTCCTGTTCAGATATGCACACACTGGCTTTTTGTTAATACCATTCAATTCTAAATATTCCTGAATACTACTAAATCGTTTAAGACCACATGATGCTTGGGATCTTGTGGCTGTCTCTTTCATTAAAAAAAAATTAAAAATCAATAAAAAAAATGTAAACAAAAAAAAAATTGACTGGCAGGATTTCAGTGCACCTTCACATTCTTGAAAAAGCAGTCATCATTTTATAGTAGTATCGACGGTGGCTTTGAACATTATAAGATACATTGCTTCGATAAGTAATATCTAATAAATAATAGATAATATGCTTTCCATTCACTTAAGCCCAGCAGTGTTATTCAGGGGTGTGTGGGGAGACCGCTACCACTGTTCCTCAGGTTCCGTTCACTTAAGAGCAACAGTGACAGGTTCAGTAGCTAGTGAGACTCGGTGTTATCTAAAGACCTGCAATTTCCTGTTGCGCACGATAATTGTGAGACGGATAGAATGTAATGTTACTTGAAGAGCGGGGGAAGGGCTTGACAGGCTCTGGTTACCCGCCCCTGTATCTGCTATCTGCTGTAAGCCATTCAGCGGGTGGGGGGCGGTGAGACTGCTACTACTATCCCTCAGTATTGTTGTCTTTGCCAGTAAAGAAGCAGACGCATTCTTATCCTAACCCTTTCAAGGCGCCGAGCCGCACTGTCACTCGCGCCTCTCGTGTCAAACCATCAAATCTGCAGGGCACCAACATTCCCTCCAGAGAAAACGTGATTGTTTCGGCAGAAAGACTCCATTCAATAGGTCACTCGGCCTAACCTCCACGGTCCTTTTCCTTTAACAGTTTTAAGCAAATGTTGTTTTGATACTCTCGAAGCATAACAGTTTTCTTCTTCTTCTTCTTTTTTTTTTGGCTGTGTCTGAAAGCAGCGAAAAACACTGCGGCAGAATGGATAATGTAACAGCTTAACATCGCGCCTCCAACTTCAGGACAAAGCGGCACGAAAGACAGATTTAAATAATGCCTCTGTCTATGCCTGCTTCTGAGCCACGACCGGCTTACACTCCGTATTCAGATTGTCTTGCTTCACTGTAAATAAATAAATAAATGAATATATTGGTAAATAAATAAATAAACGGACAGACAAAGCCTTCGATTCACCACACTCGCTAAGGCTTCCAGAGATGGGACTCGGTGCCCATTTATGGCCTGAGAGAAATGACGTAATGTCCTGCCAGGCAGTGCTTGATAAAAGCTGATCCCCCCCCCCCCCCACCTCCAACCACTCCCCCCTCCCGCTCGTTCACTATATCTCCCAGGCACAGACGCAGGTACAAAAGAATCACAAATTGTTTTTGGCTCCGACCCAAGAAAGCCAATCACCTTCTAACTACAATGATCTCATTCTTATTAACTCCATTTGTTCCATTCAAAATCCAATATCTGAACTGTCAGTAATAATGCAATCGCAGACAGAGGAGCAGGAAGCAAACGGCCGCGGGCTCACATATTAAATTCAAGCGTGGCATGAGATGTATATTTATGCAGTTGGCCACAGGATGACTCTGCACAGCTCTCTCTCGCGCGGAGGGCTCGCATTTAAATGAAAGACTCGGCCGCCGTGATCTACGGTCCGTTTCATCCGAGAACTAGCAGGACCGACGGACCACCTCTCGCTACCACACTGAGAAAGATCCCTGTTATCCCTTTTCAATCTCTCTCGGTGGAAAATGTGTTAACCTTTTTTTTTTTTTTCTTTTTGCTCTAATGAAGCACCTGAGCATAATGTGGTGTGAGTAGGGCCACCGGTTTGTCTCCATCGTGTGACCTGCAGGGACTTAAACATGTATTCCACTGGTTATCCTCCAGGGGTCCCCATCGGCACCTCGACGGCATGGCCAATTGCCTAATCGTACAATTGAGTTTCTAAGTGAGACATTTATTGAAACAATTAGTTGGTCTAATATGAGGAGAGTCAGGAAGGACCGTGAACATGGATGGAAGTTAAATGCTGTGAAAAGGGTGTCTGGAGAGCCGCAGAGTCTGTTGGCTTCCGTTGTTACTCAGCACTTGAGTAACACACAGCAACTGATCAGTTAAAGCAGTTGTTTACGCAGTTAATTCAGGTCACCTGGCTTCTTGAGTCTGAATCGGTCACTGATCTCAAGGAAAAACCAGAAACCAGCAGACTCTGTGGCTCTCCAGGACCGGGATTGAGTATCACTGCAGTTAAAAGGAAACTGCATCCATATAAAACAGGTTTTTGATTTTGGCCAGCACTAAGACACCTGATTCTACTTAAAGTCTTGATTGAAGACCACGTTGAGTTAATTAGTTCAATCATAAATTAATGACATCTTTTATTTTACTTTTTTTTTGCAAGCAAAATGTTATATAACTGCTCTCTTTTTAAATTTTGGCATTTCTTACATAGTATGTCCATGGTAGTTAGTAATCAAACTGAATTTAATTGCTGCTTGTAGACAGCTGTCAATCAACATCTGTGCTTAATTAGTGACAATTACTTTATGAGCTTAGATTACTGAGGTGGTGCAAAAGGGATGCTTGTTTAAGAAATGGCTTGACAAAGAGGCTACCTGTGACCTAGAGAAGGACGGAAGCACCATGTTAGAAAGCAAGGAGAGATGAACTAGTGGCCCTAGGTATGAGTACAAATGGTGCCCAGGGGCCTTAAATTTTACTACAGGATTAAGAAGAGCAGTATACTGTATAGCGGTGCAGGTGGAGTAGAGTGCAGTGAAATTATCAGTGAAAATAAGGAATACAAGTCCAGAAGGAATAAAATGTTCTCCGTCATTCTCTTTCCATAGACACCCCCCCCCCCCCCCCTTTACAGAAAACTGTCACCAAGACGCTTTACAGAGTAGCTGAAAAGAGCAAAAACAGCAAGAGTAGAAGTGGAGCAAGAACCGGGCAAAATCTGAGCAAGAACAAGGCCTGAAGCCCCAAATAGCAAGTAGGGTCATGAGTTTAGCTACTACATTGTGTAGCCTGTAAGTAACTTGATATTTGACATTTTTTACATGGCTCTATAGCCCCTCTTGTTGAAAACATACCAGTGTAATTGGCTGTGATAAAGCAGTGATTAATTGGATTAAGACAAACCAGTCATAATGGGTCTGGTGCAGTTCAACAAATGATCATGTTGACTGAATGAATTATACTAAAGAATAATGACAATAGAAATAGATCTGCATCTAAACGATTTACCATGAACAAATAATTGCAGTGTCCTTCTTGTGTACTGGTAGCAACGCATTACAAGTTAGTTCACACAGACAGCAAGTTTTCACAATGCAATACAAATCAATGGCAAGTAGTTAGGTCAATAAAATGTATATTTAAATGCAGGACACAAATATAATGCACTGTATTTTCTGCGATGCATGTTCCATAAAGAGACACTTCAAAATCCATTATTCATGTTATTTGGCATTTTTCAACAGAAAGATTCCTAAATTCCTAAAGGCCTAGATTTTACTCATTCCATAGTCAGATCATATACAAACAGACAAACAGCATAGTATTACAGTATGTTCATAGAGCCTGCCCTACTCCTCCCCTCCTATTTCAAAATCTAATATATATGGTCACCCTTGTGAATATGAACATTATTGATGCATTTCTGTAAATACTGCTGCATAAACTAAATACATGACAGTAACCATGGCCACAACTCATGAAAGACATGAAATTGTGCATAATCAATCATAATTAAAATGACAAATCGAGATGATTCAGGTAGGGCGGTTTTTAATTATTTCTCAACAGGTGGCCTCATATGAAGGCTACATCTATATTTTGGTATTGCAGGACTGCATTACCACCTATACAAATCAGTTGCCAAATGCCCAGGGCCCTAGTTACAGTATAACACACTGCAGAATGAGTGTAATCTAATGTAGTATGAACAATCTTACTGTAAGACACTTGTTAGGACTAAAGTGATCTTCCTTTCAACATTTCATCCAGCTGTATCAAATTGAATCCAAGGTGGGTTTTGTCATGTACATTTTTTAAAAGCTGTTAAGCCCTTGTTATAATGTTATATGACATTCAGATGCATAATGCATTATCTACTTACAGATTATGTGCATGGTTATTATCAAGCATGAGCTAATTGAGTTCATCAAGTCATTATTATTATGCCATATGCAATAATAATATGTTTCAATCTGAATAATTTGAATTTGTGATGCATAGACTCATAATGGATTCCAGGCAGGTATTTCACTGAACGTGAAACACAGCTGTGTATAGCTTGCCCTTAAATTACCTTTCTCTTGGAAAATTCCATTTATCAGGACTACCCTGAGATTGAAAAAAGTAGCAAGCTAGCTCAGGTGTTTTGGTCGGGTCAGGTGTACCACAGCTCAGAACACAAGCTGATTCATTTGCACAGTGTGCCTGTTGTGTAATTTGCCCCCATGTGTTCATTGGCTAATCACTTCACGCTTAGTCCTGGAATATCCGTTCGGCACAGAGATAAGGACGTTGCTTCACTTCAGGGGGAAGCAGGGTTTCGTAGCTCTAACAGTCCTGGATTCAACTTTTGTCCATAACTCTGACCTACAGTCAGATACAGGTGCCTTGTTTTAATGCAAAACCAGTTTGGGAGAACTTGCAATACTGGTTTTGTGAAGAAAAATATGCCTTTTATGTCAAAGTTAAGAACAAATGTTGAATCTAGGCCAAAATATGGCTGTCGCCCTACTGAGGGTAGTATCAGCATCCCCGGGTACACTGCTTATCTGCAGGTTCTCTTTATTGTACACTGGAAAGGTGGACCACAACAAAGCGGCGAAGCTTCGGCCTTGAATCCCTTTCCTCCGCAGCAGAAACGCCGCACGGCTCGCTGCAAAACTCTGTCCATTCCCCCAGAAAGAGCCTCGTGCTATAATCCATAAATCAGCGCACATCACAAATACACAGTCCAAGGCAAGGGAAAGGAAGAGGTTGAATTAAAGACGAGAGGAAGCGGTGGGAGCTCGCCGAGGCCCGGCTCAGTGTGAGACACAGCTGAGGCCCCAGCCGGCCCGGGGCCCCAGGACTCAGACAGAGGAGTGCGGGAGCCAGTCTGCTCCGCCGTCTTCTCTCTCCCTCACTTTCTTGGCAGCCTTCAGAGATTACAGACTGGGGCTAAAACTCTTGGAGGATGCAGTTGAAACCGTCTCCTCTGCAGCAGCGTGTGTTCGTGCGTTTCTCGTGGAATCTCATTTTCGGTTCGTTGCGATGCCTATCTCCGGTGCTCTTGAAGAAAACTGGTTTAAGAGTTCACCCGCAGTTCATCTCTCAGTCTTTTCACTCGGCACCAGTTTCTAGTGCCATAAATTCCGTATGTATTCTGAAACTTGTTTCGATATCTTGACACATGATCAGCCTAAAATGTGGCCCTTGGCTGTTCTGTTCGGTTTTCAGCTTGGCTGATAAAATGTGGTACAAATTTACAATGACAGGGTTTAAGATTATTTAGATTAAGTGTTCCACTTTGGGAAAATAAATGGAGAACCTTAAACAGCCTACACATTTATGCAGACATGCAGAAGGGCAAAAAGGCCAGAATAAGTACAGAGACAGTACAGAGTGTTTTTCATTCTATTTGTGTTTGTGTGTGTGTGTGTGTGTGTATGTGCGCGTGTGTCTGTGTGCCTGCGTGTGCGCACGTGCATGTACATCGACTTGAGCAGGGTGAGGAGATTAAGTGCATAATTTAACTGCACAAGACATTAATTAGTAGCCCTAGGTAATTTTCCTACCAAGGGAAATATGACAGCATTAGAGCTGTTCGTACTGCGAGCGAAAAGCGTGCATGTTTTGTCAAACCTAATGGTCATGGTAAACACTCCAGGTCCCAAATGCAACATCGGTGCCCTGAAAGGACAAAATTAGCCACCGGTCACACACACTGCGAGTCCAGGCGGACGCCGCTTTACCCAAGTGCAGATGTTCAAGTTGCTGACAGGAAACTAGGGGACTGTCAGCTGGAGGAGCGACTCGCATGAAGGTCATCGGTACAGCCCCTGGAAGGATGTATCTGGTCGAGGGGTCTTTCCACTCGCAGCAGACCCTCGTAGCATCCGCGGCGCTCCGCGGCCCCGCGAACAGCTGCGCCGCCAAGGCATTTGAAAGACGCTAACGCGTTGTAGCAGGGAGACGGGGACCGAGCCTGCAGCCACGCTGCTCTGCGCGGAGGCCTTTGATATCGCGTCCGTGGGGCCTCTGAGGCTGTAAACACGGGCTCGGGGTGGAAGGGGTCCAAGTAGACAATGAGCTTTCCTGTGGATCCGTCCGCCCATCGCGGCGAGGCGGGAGGTTAGTGCGCACAACGCAGCCATCAGAGGACGATGGTGGCAGAAGTTCTTTATCATGCCCAAGATATCATGTGATAAAAAAGAACAAACAGAAGTCTTTCATACTCATCACGGGGATTAGTGGATGTTAAGCTTGAGGATGCCAAATACACTGTGGATGTTTAGAAACAAAAACCAATAAATGTTTATGTGTTGGACTGTACCAGCATCTTCTCAATAAAAACACACAGCTGACCATGAACAGAATGATATCACTAGTCTCAGTTTACTCTTTGAATCATGCAAAAAAACATCAGTTAAAGCAAAATTATCATTATTTCCTTTTTTATTCCTTCCTAATTTTTAATTCTAGTGAGCAGAAATGCAAAACATTTTAATGGGACAGATGAAAGCTGTCCGCACGCTTTCTCATATACATTACATGCATGATTTTCGGGGTTATCTGATGGTCATCCAAATTGTGCACAGCTTTTCAAAGATCACATCATAAGCAAAGCATACTATGCATTAGGCGTTTTGCAAAACATTCCAGACACTGCTTTTGAGAAAAGGCAGAACAGAGAGAATAAAAAGACACTTTGTCTTTTGTATAAAACATTTGTTCAATTCAGACTTCTCTGCAGTTTTATCATTCCTCAGCTCACAGTTGCCCTCTAGAGGCACAATCAAATACTAGCACTTAAAGCCATCCCTTATCGCGAAGGCAGTCTTTTGGACATTCTTCGAGTAATTAGCCCAACTTCCACGACTATGATGATTAATTTAAATTACGTAAAGGATCTAAATTACACTGAATTCCTATTATAAAGGGGAGCTGGTTCATTTATTTCTGTGTGATAAGTGCAGAATTCTCTCTGGCCCCATCCAGCCAGGTAGAAGGCTGTCCTTGCCATGAAAAAGTGGCTGCCATCATGTAATTAATTTAAGACCAGACTGAAATGACACTTTCCAATGTGATATTTCAATTAAGTTATTAGACGGATTTTTTTCCATGGTACGTAGTTGCAAGACAGTCAAATATCTAGGATAGTTATGCAACTTGGGGTACATGTTTTAAAATAATGCTGCTTAAGCTTATTTCATTATTGTATGAAATACAATGATATATCTAATCAACTACAGAGTACACAGCTTCTGGTCATGAGTCCCTTTCTGTTGCATATAAATTGAAATATTTTGGTTTTAATATTCTGGAAAAATCTTCCAAGAATGGAATATCACATTTTACCATAGACAGATCAACACGTGTATCAAGGAAAATAATAAATTCATGCTTCCCCCAAGCAGTTGTGAAGTTAAACTGAGACTTCCATTCAGGTTTTCAATATTCTATGTCTTATGTTTGCTTGTATCTATATGCAATTCAGAAGGATTTTAAAAATCATTTCATTAAACAGAACGTGCATTCCAAAGTTTGACAGCATTGTTTTGAGCTCATTCAAAATTAAAGAATTAAATAGACTAAAATAGTGGATGAGGAATGTTCTTTTATAATACTCCCGGCTAACAAAGTAGTATGTAAATACAAAATGTACATGCCTGTGGATACTACCCAGTCTTATAAAATCCCCAACTATTTGTTTGGTTCAGGATTTTATAGGACTGGGGGCTAATTATGAAATAAACATCATTCACAAATAATGTTCTGTCAGTTCTATGGATTCTTGTAACACCTAGCCCTAACATCAAGCCAAAACATCAAGCCAACCAGTCATCTCTGGTGGATTAAGCATTATTCTCCAGTCCTCTGACCTGTGGTATATGCCCAAACTATCCTTTTCAGCTGCGGTAGCTTTTATCTGCCATCGATTAAAACTAAATTTAAGTGGTTTGAAGCAGCAGTTTATTTCACTGGAGTTCTGAAGCCTTGAAGCTTGGCTCTGTACTTTGGGGTTGCTTTTAGCATGAGGGGCTGCAGTAGGGGGCTAAAGGACAGGCTGGTTAAGCTGTTTTAAACTGCCTTAGCGGAATAAGCCAATTAAATGACCATAAAACGTGAGTTCTCTTTACCTATGATCACATCGGTAAATTAATCTGTAGCCACTGGCCATCTTTATGAACGGTTAAGTGGTTTAAAGGTACATGATGATCAGCACATATGGCAGCAATCCCGCCAAAGGCATTAACACCAATAAAAATATATATTTTTATGAAGTTGCACTAACATAATAATAACTGCAGAGGCAGGATGTAAACAAACCAGGATTTTCACTTCAGCAAACATTTTGATTTATTATGGCTTCCTTATGTCCACCAGGTCAAATTACTTTGTTACCTCAGTTGATGACACATTTTCATGCCAATTTAAATGGAGCACTCTACTGTATAAACAGATTTAGCACATTTAACAGTTAATTTCTGTTTAAAGCTGAATATTTTCTGCAATGAAAAAATTTAATTGTAAAATGACACATTCAGTGCACATAAGAAAATGAGCATTGAGCATATCTTCCTCTGATGGACTGCTAAACAATTCCATTTTAGAATTAACTCCAACTTTGATAAAGCTTGCTCTGATGGAGTGCCCCACGGTCCCATGTGAGGTCTCCTCCTCTTCTCTTCATGACCACTTAACTGTCCACATGATATGATACTCTTATCTCTTCTTACCCCAATGTTCTCAATGTTCTCAATCAGATTTATACAATGAAAATAGCAAAAGCATAGGTTTTCTTGTTTTTCTGACTGTTCAAGAACTTGATACTGAGTGTAAGTGGCTATAACTATTGGTTTTTTCATTGTCTATATTTATAGTGTAATTTATGCAGTTGTTTTGTCATGCCAAGCCTTCCAAAATATTAAACAGATTCCATGTTTGTTTCACCTAAGGTTCATTGCTCTCTTGTCCCTTGTTTAAGCACGTTTCTCTGTCTGGGTGCATATCATGTCTGTCTTATCTGAAACTCCAAACAGGACCACTTTCTTCCATCTCAATATTTTTGTTGGTAGACCATTTCATCTCATTGAAATCTGTACATCTTTGTTTCATTTGGACCACTTCTCTAACCTTTCAAGTTAATTCATGATGGGCATGATATTCACATTGTGAGTTCATGCTAAAACCTTGCAGCAAGCGTCTTTGAAGTGGGTCCTTGGGTTAGTTCATGAGTTTGAATTTAAATATGTTTTTACCATAGTAACATAACAGCCAAGAACACATCGGCACTGACTTTAAATGAACACCCCTTATGTATTTGTTTCCTGCTTTATTCAGACAGGGGGACAGCAGGGTTACAGATAGAGATGAGATCACACTACAGAAATACTACAGCTGGAAATCGAACCTCTGGACATGGGGGGTTGGGGGCCATTATGGGTTCAGTTTGCTGCCCTATGGAGTGTGCCACAGAGTCTCACCCATTAATACTGCTTTTTAAACCACATAAAAAATGCATCATGGTGTAGAAGGCATGTAAGGACATCAGTTACCCAGGCTAGGCTACAAGGCTGTGAACACCACTGTGTCCTTCTGGTTACATTGATGATTCCCTCTTGTCACGGAAGCAAAATTCATGAACAACTAAAAACACTTGAATTATGTATAAGTTAACAACATTTTCTATCAAAACAGACTAGAAACAAATCAAGTTCATGCTTCTTACCTGTGATGATCTTCTGTAGTTTGAATGTATAGCTGCGAATGGTGCCTAGAACTAATAGTCCGTTTTTATTTACAGTGATGCTTTCCCTGGTTCTCAGGCACATGATGCAAGGAAGTGTAAAAAGATTTTCCAGGGACAGTTTTTGAAACAGCTTACCCTAACAGCTTACTTTTTTGGCTTCACTCCCATCTATCACTGAAACATCAATGTAGTCACATAACAGGCTGTTGGGCCACCTCCATTTTGTGATTAAAGTGGCTCCTGTCACTCAGGTTGTGCTCAGCTGATCGGCTTACCTCTCTTGCCTTACGCACTTAAATTACATTTACATGGGCTTTGTGGCTGTTATTGTAATGTGCATATTTTATTTAAATATGTCAACACGGAAGTTACAAACGTATGCAATTATCAGTAGTTGAGTGTATAAAGAAACAGCATTTTAAATCACTACCTCAAGGGCTATTAATTTCTCCATCTTGACTTGTCTTCTAAATATTGACATATTTATTTCTTATACTTGGTATTGAAGAACAAGACACTTCTAGCTCATTATTAAACTTGTTTTGATAGTGGGGAGATCTGAGTTATTTACTCTCTTGTGTAAGGACTTGGATACGTCAGTGATGTAATGTATATTCTTATGTTCTGCTATTAAATACACACACATACGCAATAATTTGTTAATTTTCCAATTTTTCAACATTACGCTGTCAGCTAAGACTGGGGGAGGGCGGAGTATTACGTCAGTTGATTGGAGGCCTGCTCAAAAGTGAGTTTTAATTTGGAGCAAGGATGTGGCAGCATCACTCACAAACACGCAGACGCTTCTGAGGCAGCATCTGCCCGGAGAAACCAGCCTCCCAGAGGCACTCGCACAGGAAAAGAAAAAAAAGGCAAAGGTCAGAGGACGTCCCCGCCGACGGGACAAATGAATAGCACAATGGCGGGCGATACGCAGGCCGGCCAGGCAGACAGTGGGCCTATTCTTCACCCTGGGACGAGCTGCGTTTGGGGGAAGGCAGGCCTCCCCCACAGACCGTAAGAAAAGGCCCCAAGGGAGGGGGCAGAACTGCATAGTTCTGGAGTCGCACAGAAAAGACCCAGCAAACTACAGACAGTGTAGAGAGGCATTATGGGCAGGGGCTCCGGGTTCGTCTCTTTCTCTGATGGGTGAATGGAAAAGAGTGGACTTACAGACCATACAATCTTTGCGTACCTGCCTTTTTTGTAAAAATTTGTTTTCAAGAGGATTCAGTTTATCTAGCAAACATGACTCATCAACAACATAAAAAGATTATTAAGCAAAGGTTCTCAGTGAATGATTTCCCTATAAACTTACCCACAGCTGGGATAGCGTTCATGAATGAAATTGGACTGAAAATTTACAATCTTAGTTCGTTATACTCTAGCAGCAGAAATAAAACAATACAAGGCCATGTGAATTTAACAGTCATTTTTATATTAAATCCCTGAGGTCATGTAGCTACTGTGAAATGGAAACATAATGCCAAATCTATCCAGCATTTCACCAATGTGGTTCCAGAAGCCCCTTGATTCCATGTCTGTTTCCATAGGAGTCAACAACCATTTTGTATCAAATGTATCATGTATCAAATGAGGTAGCTAACTAAATATCATTTCATTTAAATATTTTTAAGGATATATTTGTACTTATTGCTATTTATTCATAAGCAGAAAAATGGAATTAAGGTATATGACTGACTATGATGGATGGAATCTGGTCATTTTCCCCAAATTTGTGCATCATTATTCTTGAAGGTTTTTGTTAGTCTATAAAAATAAATAAATAAATAAATAAATAAATGTGCAATTTGCACCTTCTCGTGAACAAGTAAGCACTTTAGTGGCTGTTACCATGGAATGGTGTGTTGATGAATTGCTATGCACAGCAAGCTACTTATAGAACAGTAACCATTTTCAGGTGTGGAAAGTCAGGTTCATTTACAATACGTCTCTGTTCTACCAATTTCTTGTAGCCGTATATTCTTAAGTGGCCTGAAGTTGCTGTAATATGGGCTGCAATGCAGTCCCAGGGTGTGTTTAACACTTAAGGCTGAAATGTCTTGTCCAAGGCTTGGCATTCTGCTACGATGGGGAATTACTGTGAGATGCTGAAGGTCAGCCATCCAAATGAATTTATTCATTACATTTTTGTGTTTATTTAGACACATGATTTTGAATTTATTTCACTCCAGATGTATTTTTAGATTAACTAAATGTTAGATGGCAAGCTCTCACGTCTGACTTTGCAGTAAAATAAAGATGTACTAACACAAGCATGTTATATAGTATATATTAGCTCTGAGTCTTGTATATGAGAACATGTATATTTATATGTTTAAAATCACCAAGTAATTTGAATTTATCATGATAAACAGCTCGCTAAATCAATCACATCCATTGCTAGCTATCAATCCAACCAAGTCTGGCTCAAAACTCTTATTTGTAGACCCATGGACTACCATGTTGCCTTGTTCATGTCAAGGAAGTGCACAGGATATGATGAAAGCATTTAGACAAGTGTATTAGAGTTGTCAGGCTTGACCATAGAAACATGGAGCATGGGAAGTAATTCAATATTGTGTGACGACTGTGAAGGGGAGAAATCTAGTTAATTAAACTCTGCTTGAACAGTTTTAATAAAAGATAATAATAAATGAAATATTTGCATTGTTCAATGTCGTAACTGGGCTGAGATGGTATAAGATGGTTTATTTTATCATTTGTTGAGAAAAACAAGCATGAAGCTTTACGTAAGTCTCAGAAGAGAGTAGAATCCAACTACTTTTGAAAACAAAACGTGGGAAAATGACAGTGCACTAAAATTTCCATAGAGTCATACTCTGAAAACTTGACACATGTCTCATTCTCTATCAAGCAAAGAATCAGGCATTCAACTTGGTATTTTGTAGTGTATGTACTTACTCTGAGTCCAACTTTGCATATTTAAAAAAGAGAGACACAGGGGTGAAGAGAGAGAGAGGAAAAAGCCTCGTTCAAGGCATCTCATCTGACGTGGTAAATGTGTGTGCCAATTGTGAGCTGAGAAACATTATAGTCTTATCAGTTGCTTTAAACAGCTATTTATCATTTCTAAAGGGCAATCATTTGGAATCCATTAAATTTGAATCCATTAAGTCCTTGTTGTCCCAACCCCTCTCACCACCGCCGCCCCCTCAACCCTGAATTCTAAAGAGGTCTGCATTTTAGAAGAAATCCTTCAGTGCCAGTCACAAGCACAACTTGTTCTATCCTCAATAGTCCAAAGATGCTAGAGTATGATGCTATAATGTATTTATTGATAAATATAAGGCTGCAGTGCAGTATGGTACCATTGGAGAACATCGGTGACCCTTCGGTACTGAAATCTCACAGCGCAGCACTAAGCTAATAAAGGAAATTCTAAATACACATAAATGTCTCAGAGTATTGATTTTCCTTCCACTTAAAAAGGACAATACCATGTACGGCACGTAAAAAGCAGACATTTGATGGATGCTTCGGTGTACATAGTGTATCGATTCTGGTTCCTTCTGTTGATATGGGCTGTAATTGTTGTAGTTTTACACTGTTATCCAGATGGCACAGCTGCTGAAAATGATTGTGCAATTATCAGATACAATGGTAAATGGATCTCAGATACATAGGGCAAGTCGCTCCGACGCATCAGAATGCAGACAGAGTTCATATATAGCAATGTACAGGATAACCTCAAAACACATACGCATGCATTTCCACTGAGTGACGCTGTATGTGTACGCCATTTAATTCTCATCCTCTGACATGCAGAAACACTGGATTTTCTGTCTGCTTAAAGGCCCATGGTTCTCAGTGGAATGTGTATTGTGAACATCCAAGAATCTGAAACATGATTTCTTTGATAGAATTTGCATAAGTAGCAAATGAACGAGTTGAAGCTTTGTCACCCAGCTTTGAAATAAGCACTGATTGAGCCTAAAAAATAGGACTTCCTTGCATACGGTTGGTCTAGCTGTCAATAAAGTCTGTAGCATGTATAACCACACTAATACATGCTACATTGTCCTAATAGTTCACTTCATATCAATGTTCCGGTTAAGTATATCGAAGATGGACAAGGACACATTTAATTGTAGTCCCATTGAAACTCAGTACGGTAGTACTCCATCCAACACTGATATTACTCTAGTGAATGGTAGCTGACTAATGTAAATGGCTTGAACACGAGACAGCTAAGGGAATCTGAACTTTAAAAATTGCATGGCTCCACCGTAATTACAGTTGTGCCTGGCTTGACCCCTGGTGCTCTGACGTCCCTCTTAATCCTCTAATTATTGGTTACAGATGTGTTATTGGAGATTATTAAATTAGTCAGAGATTGGAGACATTCCAGCCAGAGACTGGACTTTGCCATTGGAGCCCACAATAGTTCCAAATGTATGTTGTGAATGGCATCCAGTGAACTGGAATGCAATGAGGACAAACTTCCAAATGTCATTTTGTCTGGCCCCATGTTCAATTAAGCCATTTCAATTTACATTTACCAACGTACCTTTCTCTGTTCTAAGGGGTGTGTTTAGCATAGTTACATGTATAGATTTATTTGTGATTATATCTGCTGATATACTATTTTTCAATATGTCATGTCTGTGCATTCAACAACACACAAACGATTCGACTGCACTCACTGTGTATCAGTTTATGTTCCCGGGGCAAGTTTGCCAGACTCGTAAATCTAAGCTTGTGCCCTCTTTTGAACCTCCAAAAACAAATGCCATGAACCAAGCTCTGACATGGAGCTGTTCCCAGCAGTATTGCCTCAATGCATCTCAAGCGGAGATGCGAAAGCCAAACTTACACACCCGTGAGAAACTACTCTGGATCGCTTATCTCTGCTTCCAGCCGGATCGCTCGAACTCTGGATCAAATTATGGACTCCGAGGCAGACGCTGGGTTTCGTCCGCACAGTAAGGGCTCAAAACGGCCCCTGAGGTTCATCAGTTCCAGCACAAAGTGCAGCCAGAGGTAATCTTCTGTGATGGAAGGAGACAACCTCAGCAGGGGGCAGGACTGGTGTCCTTCACACCGCCCTTTTGTAGCATCCACCTAACTTCTCTAAGTATACTTCTTAGTGTATACTTTACATTCACGCATACAGGAAAAAATACCATACTATATAAATATTAGCTTGATCATTAATTTTTTTAATGAGAAAACGCACGCATGCATGCATGCATGCATGCATGCACCACCACGCCTTGACTATCACACACCTTGTTATTTACCGTAGCCTTGTTTGCTACACAGGTGGCAATCTGCCACTGACTCCGCTGAGGTCACAGGCTCCACCCCCCCCTTAAACTTGTCCAGCCCAGGACAAGCGGGTATAGATAATGGATGGATGGATGGAGCTGGGGAGCTAGCCAACAAGCAAAGATGTCAGAGCTGTCATTGGTTTCTAATAGCTTGATAGTTTGCCCATGATTTCATAATGTCAGCTGGCTATCTAGCTAGCCGATGATATCATAATGCAGCTGGCATTATCAATGCACTAGCTACATGTTACAACAATGATTTGTGACCTGCTGACTGTACATCAGAGATGGAAGGTGTGCTATGCTGGCTGTCATGCAGCCTTTTGTTTCTTTTGTCTCCAATTCTAAGACTACTTTCAATATCCAATAGATACTGTGGGCATCATTGCTGCATATGATTAAAATAAGAAAGCTGCACCTGTAATTTTTCCATTTTAACCCAACAATCATGATGATGCATGATGATGAAGATTTTTTATTACTATTATTATTATTAGGAACTATTTATCATTGAACAGTGAAATGCTTCATCAATCATTTTGAAGATTTATGGTAAAAAAGAATGTTTGCACTAGTTCCGTTGTAAATTTGCTGCAACCATTTGCAGGTGATTATTTTACCAGTAAGCAAGGGCAGGCCAGCTCATGGGTATAGTATACTTTGAGGAGAGTGCATGGTAAAACCTCCCTGCTTCCATATTGGGCTAATGTTGAAAAAGCAATGCTGCCAGGAAACTAGCCTGCTGAACCATGAAATCATACCTAGCCTTTATAATTTAGGTTTAGGACTGGGTTCAGAGACGATGATTTCATTCCCCCGAGGTGCTCCTATAATATACTATTTCAAAGTCATGCTGGTAGCCCTTGTTTATATTCAATTGTGTCTTCTGCACCCCACATTTCCCTGCAGATTTATCCTCTGAATCCTTATTCATAAAGGCTCTTCTTTTTTCAGACAGACGAATTGATTTTTGTTTTGGTAGCCATTTGACTTGGGTATACAGATTAAGTCAATGTAATTACACCGGTCACGTCCCTCCTGTGGGTTTATAGGTATCACTGAGCGTAGGCTCTACACTGGGGACAACTATGGGTCAATGGTAAGGTCTTGCGACTGTACTATAGAATCAATTTTCACATACAGATATATTATATGATACAAAGAAAGAAAACTGTGCTAAGATAATGTTGTTCTTCATAGCAAAGAAAAGAGTAAAAGAAGTGTGTTTGAATATTTTAAAATATTTTATTCACTGCTAAAGAACAATGTCTGAATTAGGCATATGGTTCTAAGTTAATTTCTATTCATGAAGCAGGGTTTCCACAGAGCTTGAAAACCTTTGAAAATATTTGCATCCTAGAAAGTCATGGAAAAAACTCATGGAAAGGGTTCAAATGTCCTTGAAATGTCAGGGAAAACTAGGAAAAGGGAAAATGGCCACCTGGCTAAGTAACTACTGTAGCTTGGTGTAACTAATATCAATTCTTGCACAATTTATATTTAGGTAGAAATTAAGTGCCACAAATGCAATTAGCTTGGAAAAAATGCAAAAATGAAGTAGTTCTCCGTCAGTTTGAAATGAAATACTCAGAGATCACATATATTTAACAGGTAAAACTACACATGTCCTGGATCATAAATTCCTTGACCTCAAGTGAGCAAAATCTGAGGGTGATCTGAGGGTGCAGATCTACTAATGAAGAAAAAGTAAGCAGTCTACCCTGGTGTCCCTCAGTGTCTCCAAATTGAACCAAATTAAGCATTGCTGTAAATGATAACAATCATATTTCACAGCAAATCAACTATTTTGACTCATGAAATTTACTTTTGCACCATTTTCAAGTGAGAATTCCTATATTTTTATCAGTATAGGAGTCTAACATACTGTATCTAGGGGTCCAAAAACCTCTCCAAAAATGAATAAAATCATTTCTGTGCAGTATAATACATATAAATTTGTCCTTTATGAGGGTTTAAGATGAAACATTGATATCGCATTGGAAAAATAATGCAAAAACATTGTGACACCCCATGGTACACATACCTAAATATGTAATTGTTCATTCTTTGTATGTTTTTCTATACTCTGCAATATGTAATCTTTTGTTGCAGGGGGCAGGACAGCATTTTACAAATGTTAACATTTATGAGCACTCCACAGGAAATTTTGTTAATCTAGCAAATATCAGCACACAGTAAATTTGAATATAATATTTGAATATTTCCCATTACCTATGTGGCAAGTATAGCCAATGGAGATACTAATACTTCACATCATTTATAATAAGATTATAAAAAATGCTGGCGATGTTCTATATTCACGGTAATTCGGTGCATCAAATATAACACATGACTGAGCCACCTGTGAACACTTACACTACAGAATGTGAAATCCTCGCATTAGAGAGTAGCACAAACCTCTTGAAAGACATTCAATTTCATTATGAATGGTATGAATTCTAACAAAGTAGGCCACAACAAGCCACAACACCATGCTGACACTGCCCAGGGTATGCTAACAATGCCCCTATACACACAGCTAGGCCTGTTAGTTAGCAACCAATAGAAAAGTTCTGAGCACTATAAGCAAAGGCTAACAGTTGTCTTTTACAGCCAATGCAAATATAACAATATCAAAAATATGACACAACATAAATAATTCAACTGTTACAAGCAGTAAAACTTACATCTTAGTATGTATCCTTGGCTAGACTATATGCTTCCTTCTCCTCTTCGAAGTCCTGACCAACTCTCCAGAGAATTTTCTTTAGGCATGCTGATGCATTGGAAAAAAAGAGGGGGGGGGGGACTTCATGACACTGTAATAAAGCAACAGTTCAAGCTGTTATGCACCTCTCTCAGGCATTTGTTAATAATTTAAAATGTGACAAGCAATACACCATTGGAAAGCTTATACTCTCTTCTCCTGGATAAGAGTTACACCAGTCTAAACAGCGAGTGAGGGTTTAGCATTTCGCCCCACTTTGTATTTGCATGTTTATTTGCAAAACGGATTGTTCAAGACAATAAATGACCACTGAATCTTTACGTGTAAAACCAATGGTAAGATTGTATATTTACTCCAGATTTACACACAGATATTGATAGTAGAATGACATGGTATAATTCCACAAAAATTCCTATTGTTTATTTCGCTATTCAGCATTGGAATACCTTGGGCTGTAGTTTGGTTTATTTGTTGCTATGAGAAAGTATGAATTTTTGGTGGTAAAAAAATATTTTTTATGAACTCCCAGTTTGACACTGCTGTACAGTGTGCCATGCTTAGGGGATGTAATTGTAGATGAGACTGCAGGGAGGGGGTGCTTGTTAAATGGATGAGCTACATGACAATGATGGCGCTTAGAAACTCCATATCTGGCATAGTTGTTGTGTATCGAGTTGGGCAATATCAACACGCCAGCATCCTGGCCACTAGGGGGCTTTCTGTGAAGGGGTTAAAGTTATAGTATGTTGCCACCAAAATAAAGTGTACCTGGCAAACGTCACCCTACAGTCCAATTTATACCTGACTATTACACCAAATTATACTTGAAAATCCTACATTTATCTTAAAATGAAATTTAAAAGCTATGGAAAATCTAGATATGATTTGAGTGAGGACCCTGCTCATGGATCATTCCTGACAATATGCAAGGGTGAGAGTTATGGTAACTGGTAAACATTACTCAAACTTTGACCATGACACTAGACAAAGTTCCAGCAGGTCTCCTTTGAAACTGCTCATACCTCTCCTACCAAACTCAAACTAAAAAGCCATATTAGTTACCTAATTATGGCTTATTAAATTAAGAAAGGCACAAAACATAAACTAATGGAATTAAAGTTATACTCACAGCAGTACAACTTTAAATGACCTATTATAAATCGTAATGAAATTAGTCAATTAATTTTCTAGTATCCAAGTCATGTATAACTTTCACTTTTCACACAAACACAAACACGCACACGCATATATATATATATATATATATAATATATATATATATTGTGCCGTTGGACTGTCTTGTTATAATGATAACAGAGCAAACTGCAATGAGACATAATTATAGCCTCAGTCCCTGCTTTAAAGCACATTGCAACACTGCGTATGGCGTTTCACCACTCTTTAACATTTCGCTGCACTGACACATATCAGGAAAAAATAAAATTTAGTACGTCTAAATTTGTGAGGGAAACCCCTTTGGGAATAGTTGATTTATGTGTCTGGTTTGCTGGTAAATGTAATCTCTGACAACCCAGGGCTACTGAGATAAAAAGCCAGAAGGCTACAGTGTGTCATGGACTTCAGCGAATTGTACTTACTGACTGGTACTAAGCCTGCTACATATCCATCACTCACACATGGGCAGGTCACACATTGGGATGATAACCTCACAAAACCTTCAGACAGCATGTATCTATGATTTTCCTATGCTTATGACAACTCGTTCGTCATGGTTCATCCAAACCAAGACGTTGTGCATATCCAAACTCTTTTTTTCTTTCTTTTTTACCTCTGACCTTTCCCAGATTCCTTTGCACATCTACTATTAAGAGTTTATTAAAATTCAGGTTATTCTTCTATAAGTCCACCATTTGGATGCTTTACAGAAACCTCTGCTTACCATAAAATACTTTAGTTACCATTAATCATCTTTCAGTAACTACACAAGGTATAGCAATTAAATGTATTTATCACATACTGCCTGTCATTAATCATACAAATACATATGTTTGTTTGCGTATATGTAGTTTGATTTTAAATGATCAGAATTTGAAGATATTGTATTCTTCTGGAGTGGAATCTGTGTCTTGAAAGTTTTTACCTAATCAGAGGCATACCATGTTCAACAGTTTCAAATGAAACAGGCCCTGAGGAGCAGAGGTGCTCCAAATGCCCACGAAAATTTTTGAAAAATGTTAACACAAAGATTTTAATTAAAAATTTTAATGTTTCCCTAAAAACAGCTACACATTTGCCATTCCAGCTGGGCTACATTAGGACACATCCAGGTTGTTTTCCTGAACTCTGACCTTTCCATGACCATGTCCTTGACAATCGTATAGGCCTGTTTCAAACTTCCAGTTAACTTCTGTTCATATCAATCTGTACACTGCTAGCTAGCCTAGGCGGCCTCCAGAAAGTAAATACATTTTCTAAACATTGGTATATACTGTACTGGTGTATAACTATAGGGAGGCACAGTCTCTTACACAAACGTAGGACTGACATTTCTCTGAAAACTTCACCACATTGCTATCTAGCTAGCTTGCACTGATGTTAGTTGGTGCTAGTGCTATTTCATAGTGAACACTGCAAACTCCAATCGACTTGTGTAACTCTGAGCGCTGTGGGATTGCAAATGTAATCAAGAAGTCCCCTCTTTGGTGCCTGTGATCTTAGTCATTAACAGGCTAGCTTGCGAGTATGGCAATTGCTCATAAAACTGCATAAGAGCTTTTTCTGCTTTTGTTCATCTTGTGTGATAACATGCTGCATGTCCACAGGTGTGTACAACAGAAAAACCCCACAAAACAAATGGTCAGGGCTTAAAGCAAGGAAAATTTCTGTGCCTGAAATGTGTTCGGGGGTTAGGAGAAATAATGGAGGGAAGGGGGGGTTCACGAAATGAAGAAATTAATTAATTGAAAATGAACATGTTTATTACCACAACTGAAACAAATAGCAAACAATAACAAATTGTACAATATATAATATTTTCGAATCTATAACGGCCTCGCGCCGCAATTCCGGCACAGTGCCGGAGAACTTTAAGCCCTGAATGGTGCTTGTATTGTCAGAACACACTGTCATATAGCCTGTCTCTCCAGCTTCAGCATATATGAACAAATATTGAATGGCCATGGCCGTTTTTGTGGACATTGGAGATCACATTTACACCGTTGCGATATTTGAAAGGCGAGATCTATGTTCAGAGCAAATATTACAAACTTACTGACAGTGCTGTAAACACAGGCATATGCATGCGTGGCAAAGAATATGGCTGCTTGCTCTGAACCAACAGCCTACCTTTTGAAATGTTCAAGCCAATTCCAGATTACATTAAGATCATCTCCATTGCCATGGTAAAAGAAGGAAAAATGAATGGATTATGAGGGACAGAGAAGGGTGTCCTACAGAAAAATAAGGGGAAAAACCAAACTGTTTTACTACAGCCGAGGGTTTGTTTACATTTTCTGTAAACATTTAAGACGGATTTTTTTGCTTGTTCACACATTTTCAGCATTAAGGCAAAAGCTTTAGGCAAGAAGGGCAATAAATTCCATTTGGAATATGCAGGTAGGAGTAAATCCAAATCTCACTGAGGTAAGGGAAGCTTTTATTGCTTTTGCTCTCATCCAGCCTAATTTCCTTCCCCTCCCCCCATCCCTAAAGTGAGGTTCCGCCAGCCCCACAGACTGATTAACCCCTGGCCTGATAATCACAGGCACCAAATCCCAACGGATGGAAAGTCTGGAACTGGCAATACAGAGGGCTCTCCCATTATTCTGACTGTGGATTCAGGGGGTTATTCCCTGACTAAGGGGATACAGAATTCAGAGAAAGCCCTCCATCTTCAGTGATATTTAAAAACTCCTGGGGCGATTTGGATGGACTGATTGAGGTGACACAGGAGGCAGACGGAAAGGTTAGGCTATGGAAGTTGAATCTTATTACTGACAGATGGGATTTCAGGCTCTGGATTTTATTTTTATTTTATTTTTTTTCCATCATGAATACTGTATGCACTCCCAATGTAGAGGTGACATGTAGTCTGGTCTATGAATGATAAGGAAATAAGAATATCATACTGATAAACAATTAATCCATCCATTCCTAATGGAAGCCCTTCCATATTACTAGAATCATTTTTAAAAATCCACTTTCCCCATGTTTCGTCTATTGTGACCAGCTGATTTCACATTACTGTTTGCTTCACAATAATACTTGGCAGCCAAACTGCTTCAGAGCTTATCATAATTCTTCACAATTCTAGTGAAAGGCCATTCGCTTTTGGGACACTAACTATACAGTACTAACACTGTTTTGATTTTATTGATATGATTCCTCAGTTTCATTCATTTGTTGTTTGCTATGATGCAAAGTGATCTTCTCCCTGCAGCACGCCTTCAACTGTACATAGTGTACAATACGCACATTCATAAGCACAAGCAATCATGACATGGACTTGAAATTCCGCTTTGTCTCATACATACAAGCTCCAAGAAATATACAATACATTTCATTACCTTTTACATTTGGTTTGCCACCGTGTTTCCCCCCAGTCACTTGCTTAATCGTTGCCATCAAATTTTCACCAGACTTCCATTCAATTCTCGGTACTCAGCTATGCTTTAAGGTGACATCGCCCATGACAGCTCTTAGTCTCTTCAAAGGCACCCTAATCTAGCATGCATAAGAATTACCGTTCCCCATTTTATCTGAATGCAGCTGTTGTCGTGCTTTAATTAGTCAAATCTCCAATTAAAACCATTCCTCTGGGTAGCTAATGATGTCTGCTGTAATTAGCAGATGGGTGCATTCTGTTTGTCATATTGTTTCAAATTCAGCTAAAAGATCATGAAAGACCCATTAGCATAATTTTTCCCTGTATTATTCTTTTTTTTTTCTGTGGGAAGGGAGGAGGGGTGTCCCTCAGGGACTGTGGCCATGTTCCCTGATCTTTACCTCAAAGTGTCAATCGAAGCGATTGATCAATTATTCATGGTTGGTGGTCTACGAATATTATAACCTTTCTGTACATCCAAATATGTTCTACCCAGCTAAGAGCTATGTAAAAGTGCTGAATTATGCATAAAGGTATACAATAAGAGTAGTACACAGACTGTCCTAGAGAGTGCTTGGAAAAGGAAGAGAACTTCTCCCCAAACAAAATTGGTACAAAACGAATTATCCCACATACAGTTTGATACAAATCCAAAAAAAAGGAAATTTTAAAATCTTGCTTTGGAGGATATGACCAGACTGTCTGCCAACAGCAGAAGGCCTCATGTGGAACTGTGAATTAATTTCTAACGGACCTGTTGCTTGACTGACTACACATGCAAGAAGTATGTTTTTACAATTTCCTTCAACTCCATTTTGCACTTTGCAGCACAGCCTCATTAAAACCTCGGCATGAGGTCATACGTCTTTATTTAAGATTAGCACTCTTTCTTCCCCCGCCGTTTCTCATTCAGTACTTCACGGACCGGGGTTTGACCACCGTGCTGATTTATTACACAATGTTTCAAATTGATTATTCCAATTCTATTACTCCATGGTCTGCTGAAGTCATTTTTTAAGGCGTCCATTTTCTTCAAACCTCGTCGCCCTGATGTCCAGCCCAGACAGAATGTGCGGGTCTCAAGCTTCGATACCAAACTGACTTAATCCATTCCTACAGCTTCCCCTCAGGAGTCTGGCCGGGGAGAGTTTCACATGGCCCTCGATCCATCTGAGAAAGTGGATTTCTATGGCCTTCCTGCTCTTTCACTCAGCAATCAATATTGTGCGCTGTCCCCCAAATATTAAGTTGGCTCTGAAGAAACTTCAGACTGAAGAACGCATTCTGAAAAGTGTGCCTTGACTGACAGTGTGCCTAGAATGCATGTTTTCAACTGATGCTTGAAAACTGTAGAAAAGGAGACGTGGGTAAATGGTATGAAAGAAGTGGTAAAAGAAGCCAAGACTGACCAGGCAGACTGTGCTACCTCCATGAAGTGTTACTAGTTTTCAGTATGTCAGGGAGTCAACCATTTCATGCTGTATGCATTCATTTAAAAAATATTATATAGGTGTGAATAGACACAAAAACACCATGTAGATCATATGGTAACATAGATTTTTCCTATTGCAGTATTTGCCACAATTTTTCTAACTATGATCTTTAACTTAACTTTTAGTCCTTATGATTAAAATGAAATAAGCAACTTGTATTTCGTGAAAAAAAAATTAACTTTATTATTATGTAGTACCAGCAGGCATGAAAGAAATCTCAAGCCAGAACCAAGCAATCATCATCACAAAATACTTGCTAAGCTATTCATTCATTGAAATTTAGTGGTTCAAAAAGTGACATTAAGAAATTAAGTTAAAATGCAGAGTTTGCGATTTTTTCTTTTCTTTTCTTTTGAGAATGTAAGAATGTAAGATCAGCTGTCAACTATAGACCGTTTGTTATACCACTTTGTTTCTCTTACGGGCACCTGGAAGCACAGTGGCTAAGATGTCTGGCTTCTTCCTTGACATAGTAAAGACATTGGAATGGGCAGCATGGAGATGAAGGTTTATTGCATACTGGACTGCAGGAACAGAAAATATAAGTGAACTGCTGTGAGAAATTGCATTGTGGTACACACTCTTTTTTATTTATTTTCTGCTTTTTAAAAATAACACGCAAAACAAAAACACATTTTATGTGTCAGTGTTAGGGTGGAACCATGTCTGGTGACTTGTAAGCACATTGTTCTCGGTCAGTGAGGTTATTCTGACAGTCTTAGACTGACGTTCAACATAATTAGTCTGATTACTCTTGTAATTAAATTCAGAAAACCCAAACAGCATGTTCACAATCTTTTTTTTGTTTGAATTTGCTATTTTGAAATGCACATTATGACTTTCAGCGTCACAAAACAAGAATACAAGCAAATTAATTCTCTGTGACCGTATTCCCAGAAGTGAACATGTCAAAATAGTCTTTACTCATTTAACTCTCCTTCCAAAACTTCAGAATGGTTTGGTACTTTCAGGAATGTTATATTTTCTGAGCATGCCTTATAAAGTCAGCGTGGGAGGCATTCAATCAGTGATGGGCCCATCAATAGTCTGGACCTCTATTTAGAGGTTGGCAGCCTCTGGCAGTTATGTCCCATTTGTTCCCAGAAGTGTTTACAACTATTCTCGTGAAATACCAATACATAAATCTGCTGGGAGGATGGAAACAAAGTCAAAAGAATGATAATATTGCTGTCACTGCTCCATGGCTGTGGGGACTGTGAACAAGAATAATTACTGTAATAAAACTGAAAAATCACAGTTCTATTTAGGGACAGAAGAAAAGATGGAGGCCCTTTCAGACACTTTTAATGACTGCTTGCCATTAAAGAGATTCCTGATTTGCACCCTATTATTTTTTTTAGTAAGGGTCATTCTTTTTTTACATAAGTAGTAACTTTGATTTGCTAATTTGATAGTCACATGTAAAGTTTATTGCTCATGTGGTTGCGTGGTAGATTTAAAAAGGATGCTAATTTTGACTCACAAAAGACCTCTTTATAAATTCAGACCTTTCAATTTCCAACAATTTTCCAGAATTTCCTTGTTGTTTACTAACTTTAAATATATATATATATATAGTTAAATAAAACACAGTAATATAAATAGCACATTTAAAAAGTTGGTTGATAGGCCCACAATATATTGATATTGATATTGATAGGTGTCACACGCTAGGTGGTGGATTCAGATATTTCAGTTTTCACCAGTGTTTATTTAGGGAGAGCTAGTCTTTAGACAAAATAAATAAGCAAATGTGAATTTTCACCTATCACCCTCACAGGATCCTTTCAGGGTGTTGGTAACTAGGGGCTAGGTGGCGACCACAGACCGGGTGGTGGGGTATTTTGCCTATGCCTGGAACTGCCCCTGACTCTCAAAATCCAGCAGCCATAAGTCAGCCAGCTCAGTGTCCTTGGCATAGGCTAATCAAAACTTTTTCTGAAAAGCTATTAAAATACTTCTACAAATAAATATATCTGTATATTTTGGTTCTTGAAATGAATGCAATATTTGATTTTAAATGTATAAGAACATATTTGCATTTTTATCCTTTTTTGCCTGCATGTTTCTAAACAGACACAAAGCAGTAAGTAGGCTACCTGTTAAAAATTCACCTGTTTGTCAAATGATCTTTGAGATCCATTAATAACAGAAGTATATGAGAACGTGACAGTCTTTGGTGACAAATATAATTTGCCATTGAGCAAGCTTGATGATTATTTAGCTAGTTACCAAAAAGGTAAATGCCACAAAACATCTTAAATAATACTTTACATGCAAAGTTCCTACAAGCTGCTGTTCACAACTAGATAATGTTGGTTGTTAAATGTGACAACAGTTAGTTTACTCTGACATATCTAGCAAGATAGCTAACTAAAGAGCTACCTTAATTACTACCTACAATATTAGGTTGTTTTTCTATTTGCAGAGGGCAGCAGTGTAACTTCAGGTTGTGCACTGAATGCCCTGCTGGGCTGCTGCAGTTGTACCCTTGAACATGATACTGAAGCAGAGTTGCTTTAGTAAAATAGCCAGCTGTATAAATTGATTTTATGTAAAAGAAATTTTTTTAAAATAGCAATCTGTGTAAACTGCTCTGGATTACAGTATCTGCTAAATGCCTATCTGCAATAAAATGTAATGGACAATGATTTAATATGGATTTTAACACATTGCATCTTCGCTGGTAGCTCTGCTTGGTACTTTGCACATACTGTACACCAATCATGTCCAAGCCCCCTAGACAGTCAGACAATCTGATGCCCTTCACGCTTGAAGAGACGTATCCAATCACATGCAACCTGCTGCCGTCGTTATCCCTCCTACCAACGTGAAATGGGTCAGAACTTTTAACTGCTGATGAGAGTGCAACTTTATGAAAATCATTAATGGTCTAACAGCCTGTAAATTGATGGCTTGTGTGAACCAATCACAACTTTGGCTGTCCAAGGGGAATTGTTAATAAGGCATGAAAGCTTCATCTGTTTTTGGATCCATGAAGTCTGACCTTCCCATCAATATATTTGACTATCTTCTTCTTTGAGTGTGGCAATTGTTGGAAAGTGCCTTGGGTATTTTAGTAAACAAGCTTCTGATCATCTGCTACACAACTGACCTTGAGTCTGACAAAGTACTATAAGATAATTCCTCCAGCCTTGTGCATCTACTGCGTTCAGGGAAGGGACATTGGTACATATGTCCTTGGGTATGTGGGCACAGAGGACCTGTGAAGCTCATAGAGCATACATAGGAACTGGAAATGGTATCAAAGGCCAAGCAGTGAAGCCTAGGAAGTAACAAGAATCAACCTCAACAGCGCATGTTGAGCACAAAAGAGCTTGCTGCCTATTGAATTCAATATAGAAAACCAAGGTGATTCAACAACCTCACCAGTCAATTTTTTTCAAGTCTGATATTCCCCATTCACTTTAATGGGAGCTCCAACGTTTCACACTCAACGTGCAAAGCACAGCCTGTACTTCCGGGGCTTCACAAGCTTAGGTTAGCTCGTGCACCTGTCTAGTAAAATATGCATGTCTATGGTGAAACCCTGTGATTCCCCTGAGTTTAGGCTGAGTGTGATGGGCCACGATACAGTACCACCTGTGCTAGCCAGATATTAATAGGTAAAATTCCTTCACAAATGTACAAGCCAGGTGTTTCGAAACTTGTTAAAATAATCATTTGTATATCCTTTAAAACCCCTTGCTTTAAAAGTTTCTTTTAGTTTTGAAAAGAAAAAGCATGCTTTTGGAAATGAAATTTAGTAAAATCTTGCTTTTATGTTTACAGTACATGTGTTCAGTGCGTGGCAGAAAAGCACAAGAGAAAGATTATCTTCAGTAGAATGAGAGAGTTCTTTTGGACCCCAGTGCTTACCATTAGCATGATGCATCACAAATGTGAAAAATGAACATTTAGTCGGGAAAGTCCAATAAATGCTCCGTTGTAAATGTGTGTACCACTTTGTCTCACTTACTAGACTCTAAGTGCAAGGCACTAAACCAGTACATGGTGCTTAGAATGTTAGCTCTCTTTCGTATAGGCCTATGTGTAGGGTACAAGTGCTATCACATTCATACACGATTCTCAGAATGCAAACTTTGTTTTACACATGATGAGCAGAGCAGTATGCAAGCCCTCTTTCATGCAGGCTGCTTAGAAATCTGGCTCTGTTTCATACAAGACACCCAGGGCGCTAGACCTGTTGCGTACACAATGCATAGGGTGCGCTGTCTTTCATAAATCAACTGCAAACTTAAGCAAAAACATATATCCCTCAACATTTCTCATGTCTGCATTATATAGTGACAGCCAAGAGTGTACCATATAAAATATTTTACAAATCACATTATTCCTTTGTAGGCTACTCTTACAGCAGCTGGTATGCACATTCCATAGCATTGACAGCACAGCAGACATACATATGCTATAACCACAAACCATATTCCTTTACAGTCATACCCAATACTGTAGATATGAGCAAAGAACAAAGCACATTATATTTAAAATGTAATTTTTTTTTTATTAAAAATGTTCGTCCCCATATTGCATGGCGGTACAACCCTATGCATATATTAGTCTCAAAAATAAATATATAAATGTAACCGATCCACCAATAAATGTAGCTGATCCACAAATAAATGCAGCTGTTCACATTTGTGCATCCTCTATCACTTGCATTTATTTTTTGTATTTTGGGACTGTAACGGAGCGAACCCTCCATTCCTGCTAGGACACTTTTTTAAACAGGTTTAATCTGCTTATTATAGTAGCGGTTGTTTGGCACCAGTAAACCCCTTTCATAAATTAAATGCGCACCATTTATGTTTGCTGGTTTGTCAACTCAAACACATTGGCTACTGTACATCTGTTCACCACCATAATGTACTGCAAATAACAAACATTAAATAGATTTGTTTTCACTACACCATGTTCAATAAACGCAATGTTTAGAATTTCAACTAACCGTTGTTCGTTCCGTTTGTTCCATGTTCAAACTGGAATGACGTAATTCGAATGTCAAGATTTTGTGCAATTTCATTGGATGCGCTGGACAAGAAGAATTGCTATTTTAGACGGGGGAAGACCCTAAAGTGTATACGTAATATTTTCTCATATTCAATTACCTATCTGATTGTTAGATATAAAGTAGCAACTGATAATATATTTATAATGATTTCTATGTATAAAAATATATATTGTCATTTATTCTGAGATAATTGATAATTGAATATTGTATGGACATGGTATAGTCCGGATAACGTGTAGTGTATATAAGCAGGTCATTTGCTCTCAGCAGTGTCTGGCGGTAGGTCGGTGCAATGGAATGGGTACAATTCATGTGCTGATTCTTTTCTTTTTTATGTGTATATAAATGTTTGTATAATAGTTCAGGGGCACTTTTATAAATAAAACCCCCCACTTGGGTTGCACAAGTTTGAGTCTCAGTTCACTGTAAAATCACTGAGGAGTTGTAGCCTATCTGTATATCATATCTAAAATAAAAATAAAAAATGCATACAAGAAGAAAATTTTACCCAGCAATGTACGGATAGTTCTGTATCATGACAGTGCCACTCACGTTCACTGACAGCAGATGAGGCTTCTCTCTTTTATTCTGAGAGGAATAACATTATGTGCTAATATTTTATTATTATTTGTTATATATAACACCGGACTACATACTTGGGTCCCTGCTGTCGACATATGGATGAGATAACAGTCTCCAAAAGTGGACATTAACAGCTGGTGGTAACTTGGCAGGAGGGATGCTGACAATAGCCATCGTTAGCCAGCTAACATCAATAAAACTTTTCCATACATACAAATTTTAACATCAAGTATGGATTGTTACCAGTTCATCTGTGAAAATGGCTTCAAGTAAGGGATTTTGACTCAATGCTAGGAGAATGACACAGGCACCTGACAACCTTGACTACGGAGCATCATTAACAATCAGCTAGCGTACATGACATCGGGAGAAAAGTGGTCTACACAACTCTGACCTCTAAGGAGGTGGGAGCACAAAGACAAAGAAATTAAGATGACCTGACAATTTATTTGATTCAATTGCCAGGAAGCATTTAGTTACTTATGTGCATACTAAACAAGTCACTGGTCACAGTAAGTACAGTAAGAATTGTTTGCATATGTTAACTGTAGCCTCCGCCAGTAGTCTGAATTGAAATTAATTGAAGTGCACTGTAACATACCTGGGAGTTGCTTGATTAACAAGGTGGTAGTCTGTTCAAACTGAACTCAATACAAATGCAGTACAAATACAAATGAATAAAACGGATGGGTCCTCTCAATGGGTTTTCTATAGAAACCTTTCTATGGAAGCGCAAGCTTGACAGAACTAGCAGCAGTAACTAAGGAGAGCAGGACTTGGGAGGGGCTTGACAAAGGGTCAATATCACCACCTGAGGACACTGTTTACCTGATCCCACACAAACAGGAACAACATTTTTTGATGCGTGGAAACATAAAATCCAGGTGAAAATCTATCTGAAACGATCAGCTCCTTTTTAAAAATTTGTAAAAACGGAAAACAGTGAGCTTTTAGTTAACCACAGCTTGACAAACAGTAACATTAGCTAGCTAGCAACTGCTGGCTACGTATCTCAGCAAGATGTTATTTGCAGAACTTCATTGTGGGATGTAACTTTTGCTAGGACTGTATTCAATAAGCGTGCTAATTAGCAAGCTAACTAGTTAAATATAAGAAGTTGTAACTAGCAAACTGCAGACTGATGTCAGTATCGTTTACCCTTTCCTGGGGACGCAATAACTCAGATAATATGAGGTGATATACCCATTTCACTAATCTACTGAAAGGTTTCTGAATTGGCTTGTGTGAGATGCAATGAACTGGCAATAGAATGAAGGCTGTTTAACTATAATAGACCTGTATGCGGTGAATTAGTGCTCTGTACGTTTAGACACCAGGCACATCAGGATTCAGGAATGACAGTAAACCATTATGTTTGTATACTATGAGATTTACTTTGATCTAATGTTGCTGCTTACATAGGCTATTACTTTGTGTCTCGACATAAACCGCAATGTCAGGTTCATCTTTGTAGGCTACAGGCCATTGCACATGCACCTAATCATATTCGAAACTTACAAAGTATTTTCTATCTTTAAATTGGCTGATAACGTGTAAGATCTGTGACTGGCTATGGGACTGTTTGTGGGCTCCTCAAAAAATAACGCTTACGATAGCGCTATTTCATGAATGGTCAACATCGATTTTGATGATCAAAAAGCAGTTTTCCCAGTTGTCTCTCCTTTCCGAAACTCGTCTCCTCCCCTCCTTTCCTCCACATTCTTCCGGGTAGGAGACAAGTGGTTGTTGGGGAGTGGAGGAAAGGAGGTGAGGTGTGAAAAGTAATGGGAGGCACCCAGTGAATTTAGGAATTTAGGAACCATGTGGGCAGAAGCATTCTGCACCAGTTGCAGTGGCCTGATGGAACAGACTGGCAAGCCAGCCAGCAAAGCTTTGCAATAATTCTGAAAAATGACCCAGAAATGACATCTCTGCCAAACATGTGTGCCTTATAACAGTAGAGGCGTAATTAGGGCCTGTGGGCGGGTTAGGGGAATGAGAGGAAACACCTGTGCCAGTCAACATTTGTCCTAAATGCATGTTTGTTTTGTTTGTCTTTTTTCTTACCAAACCATGCGTACATTTTTTTGGTATCGCTGAACTTGCCAGGCTGCGTTTGCGGGGGGAAAAGAAATCTTGCATTTAATTGAGAGTCAAAGTTAAAGACAATGTGTCGATCAAATCCAGGCTGGAGTTAACCGTTTTAAAGAGACATGCTCCCCATTGTAAAAAAACGCATGCAAATCTGTAATACAATGTTTGTGATACAAATTTCACTCAGAAACATTGATCAGGATTTTTCTTCCAGGATGGAATGGATGTTATGAATCATAACAGAAACTTTTTCTTTTGTCTTTCACATTACTCTTCATGCATTGTAGTGGGGGAATTAAAAAAAAAAAAAAAAAACAAAGTTATTAGTTTCAACCACAGGATGTTTTGATGAATTAATAATGAATATACCTCTTCTTTTTATCCCATAACATTGACATAAGAATAATGTGTTAATTATCTTTTCAAGCAGGCCAGTCCCTCTTGAGAATGAGGATTGCAAGCTTTCTATTTTCTTATTAGCTTGCTCTGAGGTTATGAAGTACAGACAATAATTTTAGAAGTTCATACAAAATCACACACCATTTTACCCCAGGTCTGGTCTCTGTTGTGTGCCATGGGATATATTAAATAAATGCTGTATGCACAAGGTCCATGTACTCTTCATAACCCACCTTTGTCTAATTTTGACTACTAATTTAGCATTGACTACAGCATTCCATTGAAGGAGTCCTTTTCATTTTTCATTTGGCTTTTTAAACATTGCTTAAAAATATTGTGCATGATTAAAATGTAAAATGTCCTATTTATTTTGTTCTATGGGAGTATGGATTTCAGCTCAGTCAAATAGACTATGGTGCGCCTTTGGAACTTGGTTTTTGTACCATGGCCCTGCAGATACTAAAAAAATTAAAAGTTGCATTCAATGAGAATCTAGAAAATCTGAAATTAAATTTTTATTTGTTGAAAGATTAAGATTATCATTAGAATTTTCTTTATACACATTCCAGCGGCAGTCATTATTTTCAGATTATTAGAAATAATATGTGGTGAGAATTTGATTTGGTGTAGTATTACAGTTAAACTTTTTAGGTATTATTTAATTTTACCTGTGGGACAAAATTAAACTGTATCACTGTTTAAATATTTTTCACTTTTCAGTTTTCTCCAGATTTTAAGTCATGATTGCAAGGCAAGCACTGAGAAATGTTGTGGTTTGTGTGTGTTTGTGTGAATGTGCATGCATGCATTGGTATGATACTAGAGAGATATAATTGACCTGCAATTGAATGAGCACACCTGAAGAAGACTCAAGGTATTTTCTGGTTTAAAGCTTGGAGCACATTTACAATTGTTTTCACTTCTTTTACGTGTTGGATTCAAAATATGCAAACAATGCTCTTGAGAGATGACAATGTTATCATTTCCTAATGACAATTCAATCATTGGGACAACGGTGCATTGTGCACATCGTTTGTGAGCCTGTCCACATTTTCAATTCACGTCTGCTAGAGATATCCTCTATCTCTACTATACTGACAGTGAGTTGCCTAGCCATGTTTGTCTAACGAGTTACCTTACCAGAGGTCAAAAGCAGACTTCATGTCCAGAAAAGTTGTTCACAGAACAAAAGACATAACATAAATGAATACACCATACAGTGATTAAATTTATTAGTTTTTCAAAAGCTGAAAAGTTTATCTTCACACTTCCTCACAAAATATTGTTAATGATTGTTAATGGATATCATAAACATACATTTTCTGATGCTCCAGTGAAAGCAATTTTTGTTTTACTGCAGCTTCGGAAGTTAAATATACATAGATTTCACCTCCTGAAATACAGTATCTTAAGCAATTAGAGGTGCTGACAGATTTTGATTGATAGTCGGTCACTGAATGTGATCACTTTTTTAGCATTCCCATAGCAGTTAATGACATTCTGCTGTACTTTGGTGAATACAGACCCACAACAGACCATGGAAAATTATGGACAGATTATTATCTAAAAGACACCATGCAATACACAAACGTAAGACCACCTCTGTTGGATCCCATACAGTTCAGTCAAACTGTGTAATATGTGCACTTCAGAAGGTGAAAACCTCACTCAAACAATCACCTTGCACATTCAGTAAAAAATACATCTTGTCCTGTTACATTGTATTATATATGAATAATGTAATGGCCCATGCTTGTCGCTAACACTTATGATGTGCCTTATATCTCTATTGCATGCTGTTCTAGGTTGTTTTTTAATCACATTAGGACCTAATGCTGTCCCATAAGGACCAAATGTGTTTAATATCCAGGCTTTAGGTAGGTTAAACCTGTCCACTGAAAGATAACGTGCATAGAGTGTCATTACTCTACATGAGTAGCTGTAATCTGCCTGTTTTGTGCAGAATTACATTAAACAGCAACTCACCCATGCTTTTGGGACCAGCGTTGAAATAGCTTTTGGTTAAGTGTTTTGTTAAACCTCATCTGATCATGTAAGCTTATCCTCACCCCACTTTTCATCTTTGTCCTACATGCACTTGTGTGCGTTGCATTATATAAGATTAGAAACGTGTTCCTATGTCCAATATTTGCTGTTATGTTTTTTAATCCGTGTATACCTTTGTCTGTGTCACTTGCAATGAGCATTGAGCTGAAGGAAAATTTCCATTTTATTTTATATTTAATGGACAATGAAGTTTTCTATTCTGTTCTATTCTATTCTATTCTATTCTACATTTGAGAAATTCTTGCCATCACAAGGACAGTAGGATTTCTTTAATTTCATTGAGCATATACTAAAATCAGACAGATCACTACATTTGACTGTCTTGCTGATTATATTCACATTAACATTCTTCAGAAAATATAGTCATACAATTTTCAGTCCCAATCCAATTGTTTTTTAAAACATTTGAATTGCACTGAATGTCTCTATGAAGACCCAATGGGATGGGTCTATATATACCTGGTATGCTTTGGATCATGGCCAGTTCCTTTCTTTCATTACACTTTTCATTTTCCATCACTCTGGTACCAACTAATAATAATCTCATCTGTCCCAAAGCATTTGTTCCAGAATTCCACAGTTTTTTAAACATACTTTTAAGCAAACTCTAACATGGCCCATTCTGTTCTTGAGGCGTACTAGTGGTTTACATCTTGCAGTGAACCCTCTGATGCTATGCTGGTGTCGTCTTCTTTTTATTTTAGTCTTTTACACATCTATGCCGACATCCTGGAGAGCTTTCTTGATCTGTTGAAAAGTGTTTTTTCTTCAAAACTGAAAATATTCTTTGCTCATCTACTACAGTGGTCTTCTGTAGTATATCAGGTTGTTTGCTGCTGCTGAGCTCGCCATTGCATTCTTGCTTTTTAACATTTTGCCAAACATTTTCTTTTGGCACACCCAATGGTTTGGCCATGTCTCTGATTTATTATAATTTTTCAGGCTCATGATGGCCAGCTTTGCAGGCATTGACACTTCTTTGGTCCTAATGTTGAGGGACAACAGCAACAGACTCCAAATGCTAACGCCATGCTTACAATGCTAGACCTTTTTTATTTTTATTTTGCTTTCTTGTGCAAGAACTAATTATGCATCAACACACATCTGTCCAAGAAACAGGTGAGAAGCCAATTGTCCAACTTACTGACTCCCATTACTTTCGGTTCCTCAAAATGGGAGGACTATGTATAAAAGGGACTGCAATTCCTACATGGTTCACCCAAAATGGATGCAAATATCTGCAAAATAAAGCTGATAGACTGCACTTTAACCGATATTGTCTCATTTCAAATTCAGTGTGCAGGTGTACAGAGCCAAAAGAACCAAAATTGTCACAGTCCAAATACTTATGACTGTACGGTATATGCAAAGTCACATTTTTCACGATTTAGGATTGAGTTTCTGACGTCAATGTCACACGTCTGTAAACAGCTTGATATGTTATTCATCAAACTCTGGCGTGATCATTCTGTGAACTCCACGCATTTTCCTATGTTCAATCTCAGCCTGAGCTTGGATTTATACTTCTTAATCAGGCTTCTTTCCAGATGGGGTAATGAATATAAATTAACCCTCTTCCTTGGGTGAAATGTTGCAGCAAATCACCCCAAAGAGATCCCCTTAATCCCCTCATACACACACACACACACACACACACACACACCTCTGGCTGTACAATCAGATAACCACTTCATGCAAGCATGAGTCTACTGCTCAAAAGATAGCTGCCCAGCTGAGCTCTCTATGTTCGATGGGCACTGGGAAATAGCATGTTTCAGAGTAAGATAGGAGAGCCAATTCCAGCTAGCCATCAGAATATGAAATATCCGCCCACCCACCCCCAGCATGTGCTGTGTAGTTATGAGCAGCCAGCTGCCAGCTAAATCTACCTCTCTCCCCCTCCATTTCCACAGGGAAATTAGCGTGTGGTATGAAATGGAATGAGAAGGGGATATGGGGTTGAGTGAAAGCGTTTCCTCATGAAAACATATGACAAACTGGAGGTGCAGCACAGGAAACAGTTAATACCTAGTGGCTGGTTATTCTTAGCCTATAACTCAATGAACATGCCTGTAGCTGTGCATGTAAAGTCCTTCTGTGACAAGCATATGTCCATCTTCTCTTAAAAAATGGATGGAAAAATGTTTTGTTGGGAGGGGTAATAAAAATTAAACTCTAAAAAATGAAGACTAGACCACTGTAAAAACTTAACCACCACAACGACTGTTTCACCTTTTGGTGAAATAATAATGTAGCTTGTGACATGTGCCTTCCAGACTGGCTAACAAATCATAACATTCTCTGATACTTTAGACCCACTGCACCTGCCCTCAGCCGTAAATCCATAGCCGTGTATTTTGGCTACGACAAGCTGAGTACTCAAATAAGCTTTTGCACAGCATCCCTGATTTTATTAGGGCTTGATACAAAGACACTGTGTGGCCACACAATATCCCTCATTACTTGCTGGCTAAAATTGTGAAACGATGTCCATCAGTTTGAATGCTTCAATAGAAGATACTATAAGAGGTATTTACTAGAGGTAAATAACAAAATATTTATAATCGCCAAATAGTAAATGATTTTGAAAACAGTGCTGTTGTGAAAATGAGCCGAAACAGTTATGGTACGTGTCTCTAAACTTAGGTGCAGCTACACAGTGATTGTGCAGTTCAGCCATACAATACAACAATAATTGGTACCTGAGTGTGGATTATCATAAAATACAGTAGAAATAATGAAAAGTAAAATGAAACAAATGGACAAAATGGGGTCCCACTTTACATTTAGGGTGCTTATAAAGCAGTCATAAAGCATACAGAAGCACACCACAAACATGACATTACTGCTTTATAAATTATTCAGAGGAAAATGCAGGGCTTTATGGTGGTTGTGTTGGAGCTATAAATACAAGCCTCTGTTGTCACACAATATATCCATTTTTAATAACAAAGCAGTGTTAAAAGGCAACAAAATGAATAATTGTTATATTTTATGATCTACTTGAAATGAGATAGTTACATTTTTATTTCTTTCAAGGTTTACAGGGTTTTCTTATCGTTAATCAACTGTTATATCAAGCATTTTAACACCTCAGTCAGAATGGTCGGTACCATGAGAGCTTTGTTCTCAGTTAATTATTTAAGTAAAGGAAAATACTTGGGTATGGAAAACAATCTGTCTGCACCACAATGCCATTTCTACACAAATCAAATGCAACAGAAGTTAAAAACTGAAAGTGTAGAAGTACAAGACAAACTATTGCAAACCTTTTAATACAATGTAACTTGTGCATATGAATGCCCTGACAGATATATTACATATGTATTACATAATTATAAAAACTCTTAATTTCCATAAGATTAATTTCCATAAGGCTCATTCATGCATTTATTAATATATCAGAAGACATGTGCGCGTATGTGCCTTCAGTGATTTTCATTACACTGATTCTACGTGCAACCCATGCCACTAGCTGCATGGCAACAGCGCCCCCTACCAACCCAGCGTTGCGGTTTCCCCCAGTCATGCTTTATTTTGGCCGCCGCACGGATCCAGTCGCGTTCATTTGAATTCAGCAGGTCTGCGGCTGCCGTGGCTCAGTCATTCCGAGCATGCCTCTCTCAGCATTCCCCATATCCATTTGTCGCACTCAGATAAGCACTTCCCTTCCTCTGGGCTCGAGCAACGCCATATTCATTTACATATGTGTGTCTTTTATTGAATGTGTTCATTTGGTCGTTAAAAATGATGTAAATCCCTCTTTGCTATTATGCCTGAAAATGAATCCAGCACAACACATAATTTGGCAGAGAAGAAATACATTTTCTAATTTATGACACAAATGCACATGAAAATTAACCCCTTATTTATGCTGCAGTCATAAATAACGTAATTAAAAAAAGGCCTGCCAAACATTCACATTACTTGCCCTGTTGTACCAACTGCTCCATTGTGCAGAATGCAGCTCTTTCCCTGTTGTGTTTCACTGCAGGGTATCACTATCACAATGAAAACAAATGCTACTTTAAAATCAGCCTTATTCTGTGATGGTACTATATATACCTACAGTGTAATTGGAGGTTGTTTTTGTTGTTGTTGTTGTTGTTGTTATTTGTTAGTTTTGGGGGGTTTTTTTACAATGAACTACCGTATATCACTACATTTCCTAAATAAGGCAATATATTTTCAGCATATGTCGGAGCATTTTCATTCCTGCAGGTTTGCGTGGGGAAAGACGTGAACACAACAGATGTGACAGCTGACACTCACAGCAGGACACATGCACGCACGGGGCAAGGCATCAGCTGACAGCCCTGTCGCCTGATCTCGTGGGAGGCGTGGCTAATGATGCATGGCGAACCTCCGCGGCCCTGAGTCGAGGATGTCGCTCGTTAATGCAATTAACCACTCCGCGCCACAATTATCCACATGCCATTGTGAAGGATCAAAGGTTCCTGTGAAAGATCCCGAATGTTTTCAAATGCAGTGAATAAGCAGGAGAATTTATAGGCTGTCCAGAAAAGATACTTTTAAGGAGTTGTGCCATTCATAAAAAGGATAAAAATATCCTTTAATATATCAATAATTTATATGTGGCTCCACATTGGATTAAGTGTGGAAAATGAGTGTGTTAAAAGGCAATGAATAGGACTGCTTGTGCATCTTTAAACCTGCAGTCCTCTGTGGGGAGATCTTGGCCTGTGGTCTTGCCACTGCTCCAGAGGTGGATGTTGCTTTGATGTCCTTGGGGAGGGTGTGGGGGTGAGGGGGCGGGTGGGGGATCTGTCTGTGCGGTTGTGCAGAAATGGCGTGCTTCACAGTGGTTCAGTGAATCTGCTGGTATGAGTCCTCCCTCCGTACCTCCCACGTGTCTCCAGACACAGCCACCATTTCTCAGCCGGTGCAATAATCTAGCCCCAGGCCCTACTCAGAGGACTTAATTCGTCCAAGGCCTCCCCATCTTCCAGGCTTAGCGAGCTCCTAACTGTCTCTTTGCGTCATCTCATAGGATTTGAATTTGCCTGCTGTATTTCTGACATCATTCAATCACAAAGTAGCATGAAGAGCATATGGAGTCCTTTGTATTTTTACACAAGGACCTCTTCCTTGGAAATTGTTTATTTGCATGAATACAGTTCTTAGAACTTCAGTATTACATTACACACTACAAAACAAGAAGCAGAAAGGCAACAAAGCCATATTTTTATCACAATAAGTTACATTTTGTAATGGTATAGTAGTTAATGATCTTCCCATTAATTACTCCATCATGAATCAGATCATTACAGTGCGGCATTCTGTGTGATCACACACCCCTGAATCAGATCTGTTGTATTATTCTGTAGTGTTCCTTTTTCTTTTTTTTCATATTTTCTATTCAGCAGTCATATCGCGTTTTTATCTGCAACAGTTTTTTTTATTTTTTTTTCAAAATGGACAAATAAGCATTTTTCTTTTGCAGCCCAGACTTTTGGCAGCCATGAATTTCCTGTGCCAGCTGCAGGCATGTCAGGCAGAATGACTTGTTGCCTGATATATTCAGCAGTGAACAAAAAAATAAAAGCTGTGTACGCTTTTTACTGTACAGCTCCCAATTATAGCCTGAAGTAAATATATTGCAGGAAAAGCCTCTTTTTAGGCTACATGTGTTTATGCACAAGTGCCTAAATTACACAACTATGAAACAAGTATAATTTTTCCAGTTATGAAAAATAGTTTAGTCCTCTGAATATTTTAGCAAAACTAAAACTTCTAAATATGATTATTGGCCTGTTTTCATGAGTGATTTCTCTTGTGTATTAGGCCTACCACTGGCATCTTAAGTAGTTTTGTGCAACATGGCATGTGTTACTTGTGCTGCAAGATTATTTACGTGGTGTGTATTAATACATCATGTCGGGGAAGGATGAAGCACATGTTTTTGTCTCATTTCAAAGCTTTCTTTTTTTAAAAGGATAAATTTGCATGAGAAAATAAGTATAACCAACATATATAAGTTATCCAACAATACCTGTGCATTTGATTATTTTCTCTTCAGTTTTTATCTTAGCTTGTTGTGTGTCAGAACATAATTTTACTTCAATCAAAAAATTGAACAGTACACCAAGTTGTCTTGGTGGCTTTTCAGCTTTGGTCATCCAGTACCTCTGCTGGTGTACACTTGGATTTCTGAGCTGCAATTGGTTTATTGGTTAATTTTTTTAGCACTGTTAAGCCAGCGCTATTTTAATTTTACACTATATTATCAGTTCTGAAAATGTGCTGTAATGAGCCTACATCCTTAAATTTGTGTCAGCTGGATTTTCACCCTTGTTCCACAGTGCAACCCAATTAAAACTGTTTCTGTGAGAACCAAAAACTTCTTTTAAGACACCATTTACCCATTTCCATTACCAAGAAACTATTCAGAGATGTGTCATTTGTAGTCAGGTTTCAACACAAAACCCGTTAACACTTGATGATAAACAATGGCAAACAGGCATGTTTATCACCACGCTGGAGAGCCGCTGAGAGTTCATCCAGTTTGAAGGAAGGCAACCATACTCAAATACTTGAACTTTTAGACAGGTGACATCAGCTATGTCAGGTTAACGCACTTCTCTCTGGGTCTAATTTGAGCCCAGGGGGCTTGAGAAGCCGCTTAGCCGGGGCTTCAAAATAATTGCCCCTTGCTTTAGAATACCTCTCCCTACGCCGCGTCTCTCCGACAAGCCCAGACAGAGATTATTATCATTTCGCTCCCTCTATATAGGTGGGGAACGCCGGCTGAAGAGCTTGTACTAGACCCAGTGTCATTCAGCACCCCCGACCCGCACACCCCCCCCCCCCCCAGCCTGCCTCACTGCCACGCCCCCCCACCCCCACAGCGCTTTGCCCGAGCGGCGCGGCAGGCTGAGCACAGGATCTGAATGAGAAATGCAGCGGGGGGATGGCGACAGGCCTCTCCATTAGGAGCTTTATGCAGGAGGGAGATGGGGAGCTTTGGAGGGAGAAAAAAAAAAAAAAAAAAGGCAAGCACATCATGTTGGATTAGGCCTGTCACCGTCAGACAATGGGCGCAATTAGTCCTCGCCAGGCCCATTCAGGGCCCCCTTTCAGGGTGCTGTCGGAGAGAGGGGGACACTTGAGCCCCCCGGTGAATGGGAGCGTGGCATCTGCTGCTCGCGGCGGAGAGCGGTTGGCCGGAGGAGAGCGGGGGGAAAGGAGGAGGGGGCGGGAGAAGGGAGGGAGGAGGAGGCTGGTCAGAGCCTGGGTTCGATAAAGTGTGCCAGATCGATTGTTCCCTGTAATCTTGTTTGTCATGGTAAATATGCAGAGGGGGCCTTTTGTGGCGCAGGCTGACATATGGGCCGGCCTGCTGCTCGCCTTTTCAGACAAACACCCTGCGCCCCCTCCCCGGTTCTCACCCTTTGCCCTCTCCCCCGGTACAGACACAAACACTCTGCCGTACAGCCCAAGCCAAGGCCTCCCCGCTCTGGAGCCTGCTTCCTGCGTTTGGCCGCGTTCCCAGAAGCTGGGTTTTTTTTTTTTTTTTTTTTTTAAACGCGGAGGCTGAATGGAACTCCCGCAATTCAGCATTCAGCTGGTCCCTCTCAGCACCCAGCCGGCTGTCCGTCATCCGCAGGCCTGTGAAACCCATCTCTGTCCCCCGCGTAACAAAAGCACTGGCGGTATTCAGCAGGCAGAACAATCGCGCCCCCTTGCCTCACATGCGAGCCGCGGGTAACTCATTAACATCGCTGGGGTAGCATAATTGCAAAAACTATATTTGCCATCCTCAGTTCGAGTAGTACTCTTAACACGTTGTTAAACAGATATTACAGTGTAATGATCAGAGTGAAAGAAAGTGAGAGACGAACGGAAGGGAGATTTTTGAACATTCGCCGCGCAGCTCTCCCGGAACTGCGGCAGCCAAAAAGAGAACGTGCTGTTTGTCGTTCATTAAAAAATTACACCTCCCCATCTCACGTTATGTATCTTTTACATTTCGTGTCACATGTCTCCAGCTGGTGTGGGACTTTGCTTAATGCTGTGGAATAACTGAATCAGAATAAGCTCGGCTGTGACGGCGATATCGTTAAAGTGTTTGTTTGGAGCAAACAGTTACAGTTTGCTAAATGCTATGTATTATATAGAAATCATAATGGTGTATCTGTCTTGGGGAGCACCAAACACATATTCTTCAGCAGGATCCTCCTATAGGCAGTGAGCTGCAGCTGCGTCTTACTTATACTGCGTTTTTTTTTTTCTTCCTTTTTTCCCTTATCTCAATGCAATTATTTGCCAAATAAGTGGCAACTTTACAGGTTTTGCAATCCTTCTGGTCATGGTAAGTGTAATGCTCTTTGCTAGTTACCTTTCTTGTTATTATGTCAGTTACATAACTGTGTCCTTAATCTTCAAGGGCAACAACCAGGTAAATGTTATATAGTATTAGTATATAGCTTTTTTTTTTTTTTTTTTTTGCAGGGCCATGAGCACTATTTACATTTTGGCACAACAGCCATTTGTACAGCTGATATTTATTGAGGCTATTGAGACTGAGAATCTTGCTTGAGGACACAACAGCAGTGTCCCGACTGGGAAGGTCCACCTTTTAGTTAAAAGCCCAGATCATTATTCACCATTTCACACCGCCAAGTGGTTATTTTCCTCTTGCATGCAAGCTGCACCTGTAGCTACGTATGATTATATGCACTCATTAGATTATATGCACCTGTGCTATGTGGAGTTTTGGTTAAATTTCACATAGTAAGACTCTTGTGTGAACAGCCGTGTATTAGAAAAATCTATCTTATAAGCTTCCTCAGACTTTCTTCAGACTACATGAATATCAGAGGATTGCAGACACAGAATCACAGAGACTGAAAGGAGAGGCTTCTGAATTTCTCATATCTTTGGTTTAGTTTGTGTCAGCAAAATTGTTCCATTTCAATGTTAAACACCCTTACATCTCCATCTTTAGAGGCTTGTTGGTGTTGTTTTCACTGTTGGAAGCACACATGTTAGTCATTGTGATCATGCCTGTCCATATGATAATTACTTTATTTATTTGGTTTAAATAGGCTGTACCAGCTATAACTTAAGAGGTACTATTTTGATAAAATTACTTGGCAGAGTCTACAAATGTTAAATCTGATCTACCTGACATACATTTTGCCTACTGAGCTTCATAATTTAAGGACGCCAGCACAGGTATAGTTTTTGCTTGAGGCAACACTATACCATTTGGAGATCTCTTTTACGACACATAGAGATTTGACGCAGGAACAGCTTTTGTTTCCTGGAAAGATTTACTAAATTTTTTGAAAATTGTAATGGCTCAAAAGTGATTACTGACTGTGGTGGTGTTCAGCAGAGCTCATTCATACAATTTAAATGAAGCTAGGGCTATATTCACACCTCTTCAGTCCTTATCTACACTTATCTGCACAGCCCTTATCACAAAGTCATAAAAATATACCAGTTTGCTTTGGGGCATTTAATCAAACCAGTGGGGTGCTCTAAATGTATAAAAACATGTCAGCAAATGCAATTATTTTAATATTATAGTTGGGCAATATTTGTAGATGATTTCAGTAACAGCCAAAAAAAAAAAAAAAACTTTCAGTATGTTATGGCCAAGAACTATTAAACTGAAATGTGAGTGCATGATCCTTTATTCCACACTATGACCTTTACAAAGTGATTTGATCAGAAGTACTCACAGTATAGTTAAGAAATCGGCTTATCTCCTCAGAACCACATGGAGCTTTTCAAAGGGATATATATCTTTGCTGTTTGAGAGCGCTCAGAATGATTGGCTTGGATTGATTGCAGTAAGAAGCACCTTGGTTTGTTCCCTGAGAAACATAATATGAGAGAATGTTTCTGATCTACCTTGCATTATGTTTTATTATCTATTATGTATGGTATTATATATTTATAAACCTGATAAGTCTACCATACCAGAGCAGTGCCTGACATGTGTTTTATGTGTTAACATAATTACTCACACTACCCCGAATTTCAATGCTTGACTTTTAGCTCCCCAAAGCATCAATTCAGAATAAAGCTCCCATAAGATGCACATTGTTAGCCACACCAGGGATGTTCTGGGCCTTGGCCTTACCTGAGACTGATCCTGCCCTTTCTGCTATGCATGCATAGGGCTATGCATATAGAGGGCTGTAATTCCTACTCAGATCATCCAATATGGATGTAAGTACCAGCACTTTAACCTCATATTCATTGTTTTATTTCAAATTCGATGTGCAGGACACACCTTTGAGTGCTGCAAGCAAAATGTCAAGCGAAGAGGAGAGGTGGTCAGACATATTGAAAATAGCTTTTTTAGCAACATGAATGATTCTATATAGATGGTAATTAGGTAGTGTTATAATGATCTTTACACTGAGTGCACTCCTTAGCATGTGGGAAAATCATATGGTAGCTACTCCATAGTGCTGTTGCAGCTATTTTGTGTTTTTCCTCATTTGGTATTTAGCTATTCTGGCTCATATTTCACAAAGCAAGAGTTAGCTGGATAACTGCACTGAGTAAAACTCTGAACCCTCCCAAATCTGGAACATGGACTGAAGTAAAAAGACCTGTTTTGGATTTTAGTTTACTCCGCACAGTTACCCAGCTAACTCAGTAATACTACTTAGTGAAATATCCCCCTGGACATTTAGTTAAACTTCTTAGCATCTACCATTGCAACAGCTAACTAGCAACAAACACTTCGCTGGAATGTCATCCCAAACCCCAGGCTCTGTAGCCACACCCACCCCTCCCCCCACCAAAAAGAGCGGCACGCCCAGAAACATCCCAAACACATTTTACAACAACAGATACAGGTAAAAGGTGCACAAATTTGGCAAAAGTGCGTAAAGACTGAGATTGCCAGTGCATCATATATATGCCTTAGCATAGTAATTTTCAAATAAAAAATACTTCATAGTATGCTTTAAGTTTGTCCTTTCAGGTTCAATATATGATTTCTTTCTCAATAAATTATCACGGTGTGTGGTTTTTCCAGTTAGCTCCAGTTATGATCTCTGACAGCTGTCCATAGATAAACCATTCATCATACTATGTTACAATTTATCTGTTCTTTGGTTGGCTTTTATCAAAGGATAACCAGCAAGCAGAAGCAATTGAGTTACACTGGGAATGGATACTGTTTTCTGCAAGCTGTTTCTTATAGAATCACAGTAGGAAACAAGACAAAAATAAGCGAATGGAAAATAACCAGTGGAATGGAGTTCCAGGCTGAAAACATGATGCACAGAGGTAGAAGCCATGGTAAGAGATGAGATGTGGTATCCATTTTGAAATGGGTAGCTGCAAGTAGTACCACTGAACACAATGGCAGGGTAGTAAGCAGGGGGAAAACAGGTGCAGCTAGCATACAAGAGAAAATAATTACTTGGCTGCATTAAATAGTGAATAAAGATCTGGGCTTTTACCCAAAGGGTTGGGCGTTGGGGCACTGCTGTTGTATCCTCGAGCAAGATTCTCAGCCTCAAAAGCCTCAATAAATATCTGCTGAATAAAAATAAGGGACATAAACTGTGATCCTGTTGGTTCAAAAGTTACGTTTTAGGTTGGTAACTTTATAGAGCAGTGTCATTGACCAGTGACCAGAGTTTATATAGTATGGCTTGGAAGAAGCTGCCATGTCCATATGTGGTTATGCGTAGTACAATTCCACAATTTCAAAGCAGTCAATATTTTAATTCAATAAATAAGTCAAATACTTCACTATTTTAGTTTCATATTTAGACATAGTCTTATTTCTGTTACATTTTTGCTAAATAAGACAAAAAATATTTACAGTGAGGTGATACAGTCTTACTCATTTCGAGATTTGCCAATGGGGAAAGACAATTTCGCAAGCTAATATTCTCCACTTGAAAGAGAAAAATACAATTTTAAGTCTCATTACAAAATGAAAACACTTGTTAAGGCCAACTGTTTTGCTGTGCATGTTGTATTTTTGTGCTCAAAGTCCGCTGACTCTGTAGCAGCCGAGTCAGTGTGAAAGGGTCACTCACAGTAGTGTGCGATTCGTTACGCGAGTGTGAGGCATGACTGCCTCTCTGCAGGACTGTGCTTGGTCATAGCGGTGCCACCTGGGATTCAGCTGGACAGTCTGCTTTTCCACTTAACTGCTGGACTACCACGTGGCTACAGCAGCAGAACAGTAGTGATGTGCGAAATCTTGTGAATTTCTTGTACGGCAGTAGCTCCAGGTGCCGCTGATCTGATGGGTTGTGCTGCTTTCTTCATTTAAATTTAGTGGAGATCTCCAGTGAATTGATTGTGTGTGCGTGTGTGTGTGTATGCGTGTGTGTGTTGTGTGTGTGCGCACACACTTGGGGAGCAGGCACTGATTTGGGCTTTTAGAAATGGAAACTTTTGATCTGTTGGAAAAGTACTCAAACTTGGGAATAAATAAGACCCAACATTTTCAGGGGCAATGGAATGGAATTGTAAAGATGAAGTCCATTCTGGGGTCAGTAATGTCAGAGGCCCAGCGGTCTCCTTTCGCTTGCCTTGCTTTTAAGCTGTGAGTCAGCTTTTTCATTCTGGCACACAGCAAAGAAAAGCTTCTTTCTTTGATTTCTCTCAACTGGTTTGGATGTTGAAGTAACAAAATAAAATAAAATAAAAAAATGAAATAAAATAAAAACACTCAGTCCACTTTGGTGATACTTTAAGCAAAACGTAATGCCGACAGACTGGATAACTTGTATTTTGAAGTAACCAGTTACTTTTGTTCAACATATACAAATGTGTTTCCATGTGTTGTAAATTAGACAGTAAGGTTAAGTCAAACGGAGGCCTAATTTTGTGTGCTGTAATCTCGGGGGGCGGATATTGGGAAGGAGGTGGTGATGATGATATTTATATCATTTTCCATCCCCAGTTCTAATTGAAGAATGCGGGCTATTTTGAGCATGATACATCCTTCCATTCACTTTGCATGACCTTCACCACATGTTTGGCTATCGAGTTCCATCTCCTTGTAATGAAGTGCACTGCGGAGTGGCGGATGTTCTCCGCTTGCCGTTGTCATGGTCCCCTTGACTTGCTGTTCCTGTTCCTCTCTGTTCCGGACATTCTAGCCTGTACGATGGAACCACAGGTGTGCTGAAGGCCACATATGGCTCCAACTCTCAGAAATGCCCTTGCAAGCAATATTACATGCCTGTTTTTTCTTCTTTTTCTTTTCCACTGCTGTGAAGGATTCTGCTGAATGTGATAGTTAATTCAATTCACTAAGCGTGCATGGCCATATTGTAGTCAACCCTTGAATCGCAAACAACTTAATTTGTTCTATATATTTGTTGTTAATCCTAGAAAGAATTTCAGAAAAAATGTATGAACTCAAAGAAGTACAAATGTTCCCCATGCACTGTTGTTCCATTGTTCCATTCAGTCGCAAGTGGAGAAATGTTTCTGTGTTTGAATTGTGTTATCTTGGATGGTTATAGCAAAATAAAGCACACCAGAAATAAACAGAGAAAAAACGTGCTACAAGTCAATAAATAAATTCTGCATATCCATTTCTCAAACATCAAGGAAAAATACAAAAAATTATTATTAGTATTAAAACAAGTGGTCTATTCCCACATAATTCAGTCAAATGTGAAAATAAATCATTTTAATCGTGGTAATTATAATTATGATGATCTGACGCTCATAACCCCAAAGATTATGATGTACAGCGGGGGAATAGAGCGCAGCTTCACTTTAGCGGTTTGACTCCCAAGTTCAACGCGTCTGGAAAGGTTATCTACACCTTTGCTGGGCTTAATGCGACTGGCGAGCTCACCACTTCTAAATGTTAATCATCCCTTCGGGGAATTAGCTCGGGCGGTCCCTAAAGATGGCTGTTTGCTGCGTATCCGCCGTGTGTTGTAGCTCACCGCAAATGATACCTCAGGCCACAGAATTCTCCAAAGCTTGCATCTACCCATTGCTGAGAGGGCCTATTACCTCAGTCAATGTAATATTATATCCCTGTTTTCACTGCACAGTGCCAATAACGGGCATATTATTCTAGAGCAGTAAAGTGCCTTTCCTGCTCCTAATGTACCATAAATCAGTGAATGGGGTTCTTGTTTATTGCCACAATGTCTTGCTTCTTTTTTTTCTTTTTTTTTTTTTTTTTACTACCCTGTGATGGAAGTACCATTTAAATAAACACAAAGCACATTACATCTGAATGATTGCGGCCCTGATAAAATGGTCACAGCTTGGGAAAATCCAGCACCCTTCTTTTGGGGGCTGTGTATTATTTTTCCTCGGATGAAGATGCATAAAACAATCTAATTATAACTGGAGAACGGCCCATTTAAAATGAAGATGGGCCTCAATTTGAAAGAAATGCATTAGACAGCACACGCCGTAACATCTGTGAACCTCGGAACGCATTTAGATCTTTCTTTTTTTGAGCATAAATGGGATGCTGGTGAAAAAGCTTTCACAATCATGGCAAAGTATGAAATGTGTAGCCTTTCTCGCGTATAATAACCTGCTTAGATACAAAAGGAAAGTCTCTGCCACCAGGGTCTTGGCTGGTGTTATACAACAAAAATGAATGACAAGTGCACAGACATTTTAAAGTCCTTCTCTTCCCCCCTCTCTCGCATACACTACAGCTAATAAATCATATATGACTCCAGTACAAAAGGGAAATCCACTGAGATATGTCAGGCATTGCAGCAAATCTTTGGATCTCTCAAAACAAACATCAAAACAAGGATTATGTTGACCCTCTGTCCCTTTCTCCCTCTTCCCGTACAACAGAAACCAATTCTGCCTTCTGCCGATGGTCTTCAGTGCTTTACAACTGGTCAGATGGTGAGGCCAATTAGCCTCTTATAAACAACGTGCTTCTATCTTCAGTGCCCTCTAAGAAACTAATATAACCCACAACACGGTCTCTGTAAATAGTTTAATGAACACTGAGAGACTGAAAAATGTCATCTGTGTCAAATGATGTGTTCCGAATATTTCCACAGCACACATTATGGCATTATTCTCCGCTGCTCTTGCTCGCAAGTTTGTTCCTCTGAATTCAGAGAGCTCTCCCAAATGGGTTCTGGTGTTCCAATTAGCACACCGGCAGAGGTGTTATAAGGCTTCCCTCCAGTGTAGAACTCAACATCTGCTGCTGTCAAAATTAGCATTTTGTTGCATTGTGGCGCTGTGTATTTTAGCCCGTTCATTCATTTCACTGCAAACGCGTTACCACGGAGGGAGCATAGATGGCACGAGATATCTGCTTTTTTAAATAAAAGATCAGTTCTCAAAAAGAAGAGTATAAATCATGGTCTTCATAATTAAGATGCTTCTCTCCAACCCATTACTGTCCTTAACTTTGTCTCTTTGTTCACAAACTCAGTGTGGGGAGTAGAGCAGTCGGTTAATTAAATCACAGCACTCAGAAAGAAAATCATATTTTGCATTATTCCTTATTGCTTTTGTGCTACAATTAATGTAATGTGTTTTTATTTCTTTAGGTTAAAATGTCATCCCGTTCTCAGTTTAAAATCTGAAACTGATTAAACACGGATGGGAACATGAATTAGACGGTGAGGGGAATTATCATGTTGCCTCATGGGTATGTTGCTTCTTTCCAGTCAATATGTGTAGTCAGTGTAAAATTCCCTTCATTAACAGAAGCCATTTTCTCACACTGTTCTCTGTGCTACCTCTTCACTTTGGGTACGTATGGAATGGATTAATAATTAACTCTACGGGCATTCATCTTTGAGTTAGAAATATGGTAAGTTATAAAAAGACTCAGCGCTTTTTCAGAGGACACAATTAAGCCCATTGGGCGTCGGTGAAGGTTCCATTTTAATGATGACCTCAATCTGAAGAAAAACATTTTTAAAAATGGAAAAGTTTGCAGGGGTGATGAAGAGCGGGCCTGGAGCCAAGTAAGCAGAAGTTGTGTAACTTGATTTTGAACCGTTGCGGAGCCCGTACAGAGCTGCACTGTTCAAACGGAGAACTGTAAATCAAAATTCTGAATGGGACTCTGTTCTGAATCGCGGGGTCCCCCGGTCCAGTCATGGGGAGAACTTGAAAGCCGTTTCCCTCTTTAATATCAGTGATTTGTGGGCTACGGTTAATATAGATGTAGACCTCAGATTACTTCTTTCCTTTCTTAGGCACCACCCTCCAGGGAACGGGACATAAGTTGATCGCATTATTCAAACCACTACTCATGTCTCTGTGTCTTAAGCAGTCGGTTTCAGAGAAAAACATTATCCCATTGCCAATACAAAATTTCATACAAGTAATTGCTCCTTCCTCAAAGTGCCATGTTATTGGTCACAAAGCTCCAGTTTGGTGTATACAGATAAACAGCAGCTATGTGGAGTAGTCTATATTTGTTGTTACACTGGCTGTTCAGCTTGCATAAGGGGTGTTTCACTCATGTGACTTACAGAAGGTCCCTGTTCGATCAAATACAGTAAGCTCAGTTGTGCGTGATTGATTTACAGTATTTACACACTATGATTCTTGAATATATTTTTGGTTCATTTCTATAGCTGGTAAACTCATAATGATGTCTAAGAAAGATATTTAAAAAAAAGAAAATTCAATAAACATTTTAAAAAGAAGAAGCATAAAGGGGTTATATTTAATAAAAATTGACTCTTTGTAATTTCTGGGTACTATGATAAATCTGTTGGTGACAGATTGAAACCAGTATGTATCAATGGTAAAGGCCTCATTAACAAGATTCTCTACATGATATATTGTTTTTTCCCAAATTGTTGTCTGTAGCAATAGTGCTTAGACATAACGAGACAACTTAACGTGTCAGGTTTTCCCCCCCTAGTTCACAAGCCACATCTGCCCACTTTTCATCTGCTAGCCAAATATATCAGACATGAAGAAATAGTATTGAAGGAAAATAAAGCAGCCAATCTAATTGATCATAATGAAACCAAACCTCCACGCCCACAGGTAATGCATGTCCCTTAAACCTACCTCTTCTATAACTGTACTGCAGGTATGCTACCATCTGTAGCCATGGAATTCTGTTAATTGAGTTGGACATGTCTTACTTAGCCACCGCCGTGGGTTACTGCTAAAGTTTGACAGTTGTGCCTTGACTGCAAAAATAGGGCCTGATATATTATTTCTAAAGAAGGCCCTATATGTTATTTTTGGCTCGACTGCAACAGCGGGGCCTGCCCTATAAACGCGAATGTCTGTGACTGAGTGACTGAGTGAATGATGAAATTACACCATTGGTCGGCCGAGTTATGAAGTTACATCATTGGTCGCCCAGATGACAATTTCGCACACCCATACACGATCCAGCCATATACTAGGTTTTGACCTGTTCTGGTTATATTTAGGTTACTGAGTATTTAATTACATGCAATTTCTGTTGCTGTTGCCAATGCTTACTTTATACAAGTCTAGGCTAATCATTTCAAGTAGCCAGTTACAATAAACTGGTAGAGTTTTACCTACTGTAGAACATTGTTGAAAACTGAGCTTTCCTCAGCGATATTGATTTACTGATACCTTGCTCAAGGTAATATAACGCCAGCGCATTGCTTAGGATTCAAGACGGCAACCTATTGATAGCAAGTGAAGTTCCCCAGACAATGTGAGAGATAAGATATTTACATTCTTTGTGAAGAACTGTAAATATATATATGGGAAAACCCTGAAAGGCCACAGAGTTTATATTCCGGTAGGTGTCGGTGGCATCATGCGGTCCTATTTTACACTATAAGAAAGGAATTGAAATATGCGGATGGTCCCTGCAGAGGCCCTTTGCCCCGGGTCAGTCGGCCTGCTTTGGTTGCGTGTTGTGGCTTTACAGTGTCAGGCCACTTTGGGGACCGTCTTTCTCCGGATAGCCTCAGAAGAGCAGCGTGGTGTCCCCTTTGTGTCTTTCCACCGGCTTTGGAGGCTGGTGACATGTCGCTGACAGACACGGTAAGAGTGTCCCTTTCCAGAAATAATTGACACCATCTCCATCGACTGGAGCGGGCCACCGGCGATCTCCTGTCAGGTACAGTGGCTGTGCCCTGCGTGCGATCTCTCAAAGCGAATGGCTAATATACAATGCTCAGGAATAAAAAAAAAAGCAGAGGGACGCATTGTGATTAAATATTTATCACAGCAAGAGGCCAGTCCCTGGACTAAGTGCATCCAATTAGTCCCAGCCAAGGGTCAGCCACGCATGGTGGCATAATGAATGTTTTATTACAGAGCAATCTATAAGCCGGTCTGTGTCATATTCAATTGTTATTTCAAACGAGGAAAACAGCGGAGAGACGGCACAAAAACTCACTGGAGTTCCTGAATACTGATGTACGTCATTACCAATTTGTTGCATTCGATACTATTTATTTATACATAAATTGATGCAGTGTTTATATACACTTTTCCTGAAAACACTTGAAATAATCATTAAAAAGGCTGTCACCTCTCATAACAATCAGTAAAAATACATGCTGTAGTGAAAAAAAAAGCCTGAACATCTTTGGTTCCTGGTGCAGAGTGGTAGCAGGATTCAAAATACTATCAGGACAGCTGAATTCACTGTAGTCTACAAAATCAAACTGAATGACTACAATTCCCATGTATTACTCAAATAAACATATTACAGAAAATGTATTATCAAGATTCACATACACAATTGGCAAAAGGAAATATCAACTCCTCGCACACACCGTATCAATCCTTTCCGGTGTTTGTGTTGACACGCTTAAAATTGACATAAATATGTTTTTAGGGCACATTTGACATTTCTTGGGATTATAAAAAATGAATGATGACCTCAATAGACTTTTACATCTGCCTGAAGATCAATAAAATGCGGGGGAGTAGGTCAGAGAGTCTCGGGGGGTGGTACTTTGAGGCTCGCACCAAATGTTCTCCTGGAGATCCTCTAAATGTTGTCTTTAATTGGAAGCCTCATACATGGAGAGCCCCACACTGCCGCGGTGCTGTCAGGGCTCCAGTTGGTTGTAAGCATTCCCTCTGAGATGCAAGGAGTTCCATACATTATTGATTCGCTCCAAGAGATGAAACAGAGACTTCTCGTGTCGAGCTCTGCCCTTAGCTTAACTAGAAAAAAATAAGATAAATAAATAAATAAATAAATAAAAACAGGAAGCCACATTTCCAATTCTGAATTGTAACACCGAATGAAATAAACATAAAAAACAAGAGCCTCTGTGTTTTTTTATCCTGTATCTTTATTTTATAAGCGTGGACAGCCCTGCAAGAACATAATCTACCGTGCTGTTAATAAGTGTGAGATCAAATGCTGTAGTCTGAGCATATCTGTCAATATTACTAATGCATTCAGTCACTGGCAGGATGTTGCCAAGATGTAAAATAAGGTGACCTTGAAAATGTCAAGCGTGCTGAGTGGTTGGCCAAAGGATGCAGCACATTCACATCCTCAAATGCGAACTATTTCCTTCTGCAAGGAAAGGGTAATTTTAACAATTAAGATACTGGAGACAAACAACATGGCACAGTACATTGTGGGTATTTTTAACAGCGACGAAGGAAATGACATCAACACTGTACTGCTACAATCCTCCTAAGATGACAATGATGTGTGTTCCAAAAAGTTACCATTCCTGTTCATGTTAAACTTAGTCCAAAGAATTCACTAAACATATCTCTCCAGAATTCGAACCCCTGTGCCAGAAAGAATTGTGCTGTACACTGTAGATTGCATGTCAGCCCACTGTAATGTAGGCATATTAAAAAGGCCATCTCCAGTGCATGTAGGCTAGTGGCAGCGACACCAAAGCACCATAACCCCTGAATGTAGACGTATGTAAAGTAGTGGATGTTGGGACATGCATGCTGCGGCCTAGGGGCAATCTGTTGAGCTCCAATCAGCACGGAGCAAGCCATACGGCTGAGGGAGCAACGAAGAACTTAGGCAGCACCGTGGAAACGTGTCCGCTACTACGTAATTACTTTGAGACCATGAAAAGCGCAATATAAAATAAATTTATTATTATTGTTATTATTATTATTATTATTATTATTATTATTATTATTATTATTATTATTAGACCTTCATTTCACCTGTTCTTCTATGTGATTTGAGGCCTGCATTCAATCAACATTTCTTCTCAACTCATGATTTAATAATTACATATTATTTTCAGTGAGAAAGCCATTAAGTTTATCAATCGCCAAAATTCAGTGGAAAAACATTACCCTTGTCTTTATCTTTTGAATTTGCCCATGTAATAAATATTGGTTGAATCATTGCCTGAATATGTTCACTGGGCACCCTGAGCAATGCCCTTTCTCTCCTTTTTTCCACTCAACAATTTCAGATGGTCAATAGAGAGCAACAGATGCATTGTACAGCTATTTGTACAAATTTTGTGTATGAAATATAAACAGAGGTGATGAAGGGTCTATGTTCAGCGCTGGAGTAATTGGAACGATTCTGGGCAGATCGCTCCTGAATAATTTTGTATGTGCTGGATGTTGAAACGCTACTCACTCACAGAAATACAAGGTAATACAAATTCACTTAACCTCATTGTCCTTGAATGACTAATGGATTTCACCAGTGCTCTGTTTGAAGGCTGGTGTTGCTGTGTGAGGCATATGGTAGGAAAATGTTATTACCTCCAGGGCCTGCATCAGTTCCATTCTCACAGTTTATTCACAAATTGTGAATTCCTATTTGTAGCAGTAGTGGTAGAAGTAATATTAGTATAAGTATGTCATTGCACATTGCCCATACAGTCACTTAAAGTGACTGTAACGATAAATCCATAAATGGCTTCAGACTACATCATATTACTATGCTGTGCATTAAGCATCAGCGACCGTATGAGAAATCAATTGCATTGCAATATCGACCTATATCAGTCTAAACATTTCCAGTGTGTTTGTTCACTTGTGGGTGGGACCGTTTGGAAGGAGTTCAGTGGGGAGGTAGGGTGGCAGGGTGCTCCTGACCACGTCCATACAATCTCTTTCATACAATACAGACTTTAGGCCTGATTTGAAATTTGTGTTATTGCAGTTATTGATATTATTTTGAATAGGTATTTTGTGGATGTGCAGCGGACACATCCCTTTGTGAATATTTATGGTTATTTCAACTATTTTAAGCCACTTTAGAATCACTTTAAAAGGTGCAGTTATGATACCATGTAGGTTAACTACATGACAAGTACAGTATTTGATGCAAAAGGAGTTATTTGCTTTCTGGGATGTTTCTTTTTTTTTATTTGAATTTTTTTGCTTTTTTAAACACAAATCACATTGATACAGGTACAGAAAATCGCTGTTGCTAATGGCAAATTTCCATGCTAGCCTCTTTTTTTTTTAAACAAATAACGATGCACTGAAAAGCTGGCCCTGCACTCCCAGAGAACAGTGCTCTCTCTATTGCCGTAGCTGGACTTGTAATTACAGCTAGTAAAATGCCAATTGCCTCCCTCCTCATACCATACCCCCCTCTTACATGAAGGTGGAGTGATTCATTCCTATTATATATCACCTCATCTGGGTACTTTTGTCAAAATGGGGTATGGTAATCAATCTTTGCTCACTGCTGGTGTTCCACAGACAGATAATCTCTGCTAAGATAATCAGCAGACTTCCATGGCTCAGAATACTTGAGAGTTACAGTATAGTAAGAGATTGCAGGACACTAGCAGCTTGTAATAACTGGTTATAGCACAAAGCCCAATTTGGATGTGTTACTTTTTTGTATACATGCATGTTGATTTGCATTAAATTCATTATGTTTACCGCTGAACTCATGATTGTAAGAATTAAAAATACACACAAAATGGATACTCTGATGTAGCAGCCACATCAAATGGCATCTTCTCTGTCGGTATGTGTACTTTAAATGATATGCTGCCTTGATTCATGTCAGGAAAACATAAAAATGCAGAGTCCTGTATTAGGTATGGTTCAGGTATAGCATGAAGAAGGAATGCAGCTGGAATGTGAATGGGAAGCACAATTACTGGAGCATGCCTTGCATTCAATAAATTACAGCATTGGACTGCAGTTTCTTTTTCCTACTTTGACACTATGAAGCGGATATCTTTACAAAGTAAAGTTTGTTTTGGGTTGTATTTGAAAAACATTATATACACCATTTCATAAAATTTTCCTGGATGTTCTTTCAAGATAATTTGTATCCAGGAAACATATTTCCATCTTATTTTGTCTGATGAGTGCAATCTTATAGCTGAAATGCAAATATGATACTTATCTCATTAAACTAAGAGCGCATTTTAAGGCTTATTGCAACTTAAAAGAGCCATTTTCATGTTGCAATTAGTTCTGCATATATTAATGATTCCAAAGAAAGTTAAATGCCAATTTGTGCCAGTCAGGTAGATAAAAATAAGTATGAACGTATATCAATTTAAAAGGTCGCTTCAGTAGGTTAATTATAATATCATTTTTTGTTCACAAGCAGTCAAGTCAGTCAGTGCTGAGGGTGAATGGGGGACAAATTTAGATGAGAATTTAGATGATTTAATATGGTTTAAACCATTGCAACTTTTTGCATTTTGGTTGCCTCATAATAAATCTCAGGCAGTACTGTCTGTAGCTATGTGACAGTAGCAGTTTATAACCTGACTTGAAGACCCTGGTTTTCATTTTCCTTGTAGTCTCTTGGGAACTTCCTTGCAAAGTGTACGTAGTGACCATGCAAAAAGTCTGTATTTCTAGTACTTGGATAAGATAAACAATTTCTGAAACATTGGTATCTATTGGAATTGACAGATATTATTTGGTAAACATTCTAACTTCGCACAGACTGTTACTACTTCACACAGTTTGTGTACAGGAAGGCTTACTAATCATTACTTCTGTGCAATGTGATCCTGACAAATCTCTGTTTAGTAGGAAAGTTTCTTTATGTGAAACAAATGGGCTTATTTGGACCAAACCTGAAATGTGTCTGAATGGACTTCTTTAATCTGTGCTCTTTTTCACAATAACATTTTTTTCTATAATCATTGCAGCATTGAACATTACTGTGTCTTGCACAGTGCATTGGATGTAATGAGAGCTCACCGTGTTTTAAGTCTGTATCTCTCTGCTCAAGGCTGCAGCTCCTTCATATCAGTTTCATTATACCCAGTCATTTGAAAATACCAGCGGCAGGAAGCTGCATCCATGATCAGAGAGCATCCCGTCCGCTCAGCGCTGGACAAACCCAGCCGGCACCATCCTCAGCTGAGCCTTTACACACCGTTTCAAACAGCAGTCACAGATTTTAAACGTTTTTTTTTTTTTTTTTTCCCACAACCCACAGCATGAACGTTGCCAAAATCTGAACTTCAGGAATGCAGAGTTTCCTTGAAAATACCTACGGCGCACTTCTGATGACTAAAAGGCTTCTAACGGTGACACCGCAGTCTCATTACCCATCACCCCTGGGACGGCGTGCCGCGGATTCATGAGTACGCTTCATTTTCATTACGGTGGCTGCTCGAGGACTGCCACACTTTCCAACCGTAAAGAAAAAGCCATAAAAAATAACATAACGGATGCACTGAAAGTGTCTGCATGTGTGTGTGTGTGTGTGTGTGTGTGTGGGGGGGGGGGGGGGGGGGGGGTCAAACTGTATGCGCTGCCACACTACGACCCTACCGCACCGTAAAGCGGTGGGTATTGACTGGCTTGCATTGCATGTTGGGTACACTTAACCTACTGCTGTATCAATGTCATGGGGTTAGGCCAGACACACTGCAGCCCAGCACTAGCGGCTGTAATAGATTTGTCCTAACAGCAATATCTTGCCGAAAGGACCAGACCATCATGGACACCCTACAGATCTGTTAGTATTCCATATGTGTCCATGTCCTCGTTATAAGCTTGATGTATACTGTGCACTCATGTCTGCAGGGTGTAATAGTGTCTATGATCACAAAAAAATCAGGACAATACAAATTGCTTCATCTCTGCAAGCCCTGACTAATAAATACGGTTCTATTGTATCATGTTCCATTTTTTTTCTTTTTTTTTTGTTTTCAGTTTTTGAGCACAAGAAGCAGTTATATTGATCCATGACTGTGATTATTGGACATAGTGATCTCGGGAGATCCATTCCACGCCTACCCCTGTCTCTGGACTTGCACATTAAAGAATGCATTAAATGAACCCACACTGGCCAGACACCTTGATATTACTTTCCATGCCTGAAGGTCTCTCTTTTCTCTTTTCATGGGAATAAGTGTCACTCTCTTACATTGCCATTGATCTCGAGTCTTTAGCTGCTGGCCTCAACCCTATACTTGGGCCCAGAACCATTAAAGTAACAGACAGATATGAGTCTCATGGTAATGTTTTTATTGTCCAACTCTTGTTGTTCAGTAGATTGGATTCATACATGTAGCCTCCAACAACACAGCTATCTTAAAGTCAATGGCAAGTACAAACATGGGGACAGGAACACTATATGTCTGAGGGTGAGTTACCAAAAGCACTCTCTCTCAACTATAGAGGCCTTGGGAAGACTAGGAGCTGTATTTTCCGGCTGGCGCATGGTGTGCTGCGACCCGTTGCTTTGGCGAACTGGTATTTTTACCATGGATCTTGATGTGCCTGAGCCGTTGGAAAATATTGTGACCCGTTGTGAGCTGAAGTGGGAGAAGAGCTGCTGTTGGGCATGCGTCAGCCAAGAGCAATCAGTACATTGCAATTTTAGTGCAGTTCATTGTCATTTTAGTGCAGTTCATTGTAAATTTAGTGCAGTTCATTGTAAATTTAGTGCAGTTCATTGTCATTTTTGTGTCGATCTATTCTGCTACTGGCACCCTCGCTGGCAGAACTGAATTCTTATTTGTAGCAATTTTTACTTAATTACTGAATTATTTAGAAGTAATGCAATGAAAAGCTGTGAAGTTTCACTACAAAGAGCACACACCTGTCTGCTACAATAAGTCGCATTAAGTTGGAGGTGATCACAAATGGCTCATGGACAATTCAAACAAATGTTAACAAAGTTCAATGTTACAATGGCGGTACAGTTGTAACGGAGCTGCGGTGCAATTGTAACAAAAAATAACTGCGTAAGTCGTTAATATCCACAAAAATTCCAGACAACACACAGTTGGTTCAAAAATTCATGGATGTTTAAACCAGCAACCAATTAGGAAGGTCATGGTTTTTTTCAGTTCATTGTCAACAATGGTACATACAGGATTGGATGAGTTGTGGTTTTGTCATGTTTAAAATGCACTTATTTTGTCAATGTAGTCATGTCAATAGGGAAGAGTAAAGAAACCTTTTTCAGCCAATCCCAATTTCCTGTCGGCGTTATGTAATTTGTTGGCCAGTTACTAATTTGTGAGGTGGAAACCAGGTTTTACCTTTTCTATACCCTATACCCTACTATAAGTATGTTCTATTTATATTTTATATATAGATGTTACAACCATGGGATAGACTTGCTGTTTTGTTGCTTAGCAATGTCTGTGCGTGAGAAACGTATAGTCAAACGTATATTCTGATTTGGAACCAGGAGATAAAATATGTGTATCATGACAAAACCACAACTCATCCAAACCCACTTAGTTCAAATAAGCTATGTCACAGTTGTGAATTAATTCTGGATTTGAGCATTGTTATTTTTCTTTCTTTCATTTTGAGCAACACATTAAACTGCTGGGAATGCGATCACTGACATTGTATGATCTTCCCTGGTTTTATTTTGTTTAATAAAACTTCAAGATGCTTGTTGTCATTATTTCTTAATTATAGCATAGCACATTTAAGCTATTTAGCAAGTTTAATGGGGAATTAAAACCCATGGCCCGTAATAAATGTTTAGGCAATGGTTTATCTTAATTCTGAAGGAGAAACGCATTTCTCTTATTTATGAGATTTTGAGCTGTCACTTTTTTCACAGCTCAACCCTGCTGCAAAAGAAGGTCTTAGAAACATCTGATTAGCATATCATTACCCTTGTCTTCGATCGCAGTGGTAGACCATGGAAACCGGCAGCGCACTTAAAGGGAATGAAAAGAGGTCATTTGATTGACTATGAATGAATCCAGCTGCAACACACCCACTGATAATATATTCTGCATAATCCAGCCCGTTTTCCACCTGCGCCACTAGCCTTGAGCTGTGTGCTCCACACCTCAAGGAAATACCAACATTCAATAGTCACATCCACTGGCCACTGACTGGGCTCATGGACCATGTGAAATTGGTTCTGGAGAGCAGAGCCCTAATTATTATATTTTTTTAATACACATTCTACACTGATGTAACCCGTCTCCATAAAATATCAAATGACAGCATGTCTGTTTCAGCCATTTATCTGTATTTACCTCCATGTAGTGAACCTCAAATATTTTTTTTTAAGTGATGCTTTTTTTGTTGGTACTTAAAACTTTTAGTGAAATAAATGGACTTGAACGCTTATTTTAAAAGATCATTTGATTGCTCCAGTGAAGTAATTGACCTGGAAAGAAGCCATGTGATACTGAAAAGGCACCAGCATCCTTGCGCAAGATGTTTTACCCAGTGTCAGTCGCAGGTTTGTAGATTCCCCAAATGAGATTTTGTTGTGGGGGGATGAGTATTAGCTGGTCTAAAGTAAAAGGCAATTTACATCACTGTTCTTTACAAACTTTAAAGAACAGACAAGACAGGTTTTAAACAATATTTAATAATATTACTGGATAGAATGTGCAACATAATAGGATGGCTGGGTGCAGACAAAATGCAACATTTTTATGTAATTGTATGTAACATTTATTCCGAACAGCCACAATATTAAAACCACCTGCCTAATATTGTGAAGGTCCCCCTCGTGCTGCCAAAACAGCTCTGACCCGTCGAGGCATGGACTCCACCTCTGAAGGCGTCCTCTGGTATATTTGGATTTTTGTATATATTTGTATCTACTGTATATTTGTATCTGATATTTTGTATCTACTGTACATGTGTATCTGATTGTGTTACTTTATTGTCTTTGATGCTGCAACAGTGCAAATTCCCCCCAAGGATCAATAAAGTACACTACTACTACTACTTGTTACATTATTGGTTTTTATTACATAAAAAATTTGAAATAGATTACATTATTTGTAGTTATTGCACTATTGGTAGTTCATTACATTGTTAGAGAGTGAATTATTTCCAAATGATTTTAAAAACTCTTGACTGGTCAGAGCTGTTTTGGTGGCACGAGGGGGACCTACACAATATTAGGCAGGTGGTTTTAATGTCGTGGCTGATCGGTGTATATATGTGTGCTTACAAACAATTATGTGCACCGAAAGTCAGCTGTAAACCAATAAGAGAGAAGATGACCAGATGACCCCGCACATTTCATTAATATGAATGCATTAATAATGACTCTAATGGTACACTTGACCCCTCCACATCCCTAGTTAGTGTGCCTGAAAGAAAGCCCAGCTTATTCTCATAGCCGGTGGGAAGTGTGGTAGCATTGCTCCAGTTCTCCAAGTATTATTATTATTGTTGTTGTTGTTGTTGTTGTTTTAATAAGACTGAGATACATTTGCCCCTTGGAGAGAAATAAAGTTGAACTCAACTGACATCCTTAACACATTTTCATTGAATTAATTCAATATTATTTGTGATTAATATTAATTAATCTTATGTATATACATATACAAGAAGGTAAATTTATGTTAATCACAAATAATATTGAATTAATTCAGTGAAAAGGCACTTATGAGCAAATGTCTTGAAATGTCTTCAAGTCAATGGTCTTTGTGTGGGGTTTACCTTTTAGTATTGTTGTTTAGGAAAGCGCTTTGAGCACCATATTCTGAAAAGTGAGATATAAATCAAGTTATTATTATTATTATTATCATTAAGTATGTACTTAGCATGTTTGTAACATCCCTGGACTCAATACATGTTCCATATTTTTATTCAGTTAACACAGTGCTAGGGCTCTGATGGTTTAGCAACTCAAAATTTTTCATTTAATTTGCTAACCGCACAAAGACAGCCATGTACCTGTGTCATAACTGCACTCCCAAGGACAAGGCTGTACTGATAAAAGCCACAGTTGAGGAAACTGACAGTTACATTTGCTTGCCTCAGCAGCTGAGAGAGTATACAATGCACTACTAGAAAGCACTAGATAAAAGAGAAACAGGATTATACTGCCATCTTGTGGAAGACACAGGCACTGAGCTCACTGATCTTCCCCATATTAAAAAAATAACACTACATTCAAATTTTAGATTATCTGAATCTTCCTCCATAAGGATCCAGTTAACAAATGTGTATCAGTCTAACAAATCAGGCACATGCTTATCACTTTGTGTGTGTGTGTGTGTGTGTGTTCACGTGTGTGTGTGTAACTTGATCAATGTGGAGACTGAGAAATGGGGTTTAATCAAATATGCCATAACAGAAATAAAAACTCACCCTGCTAGCAACAGACACTAATGGCTGTTTAAAAAAAAAAAAAAAAAAAAGGGATTGTGGGGAAATCAGGCCTGCAGTGAGTAGCTCTTATTATTGAAAGCTGGTGTAATCAGGGGGGCTACATTAGAGGAGTACACGCTCCACTGCTGGGTGTTTGTTGGACCCAGCATGCAGTGGGGTCTAATTCAGACCACCCACAGCTGGGGACCTTCATATAGGATTTGTCACCCCATGGCCCACTGCTAAAAACCCTTTCTTTCCTGCCAATACGTTTCCGTAGAGTACTTTATACCTGATGGGGTAAAAATGACCAAAATCACAGCTACTGCGACACGATCCCAATATGGGAATGCAAAAGTGTTTTCGTCATCAGTTATGGTCTTCATCGTTGCGTGTGCCTGTAATAACACAAGGCCTAATAGTATTATAATTTAATCACAGTTTTTATTATTCAACCAAGAAAAACCAATTACCGCAGATTGAAAAATTAAGTGTGAACTGGGATGCATATGCGCAAAAATGGCAAGTGTATGTCTTAATTAATAAGACACGTGTTCCATTTTAACAGTACTGCTTTTGCCGCCTTCATTGCCAGGTCTCCCTTGTAAAAGAGATTCCATATCTTAATGGGACTTCCCAGCAAAATAAAAGTTAAATTAAAAAAAACAAAATGGTGATGTCCTTTTAGGCTATCCTTTTATGGCATGCAAATCAGAAATAGATGTGCTCTTGTCTTTGAAAACTACGCCCAAAGCGGCCATAAAACCTTCCATTTTGCGTTGTGATTCATCAATAGACTCGAGTATTGCTGATTAAATCAAGTTTATCTTCACGATAAACTTCATCGCATATGCCCCAGGATATACAACGTTTCCTGAATAATGAGGGAAGTTAAATTACGTTTGTTTGTAACGGGGTTGTAGACCCACAGTGTGAAAGTACCCAATGTTGACCAATTAACTGTTCAGCATCTGTCAATGTCTTCTTTCGAGATATTAGAAATGTAAAAAATTATAAAAACATATGCTCACACTCAATTTCTGAGGCTTGGTATCAGTGACAATGTTCAGTTCATAGACCTGGGTACTCTTGGATGAAAATTATGTACTATAATTTGATAATAGCAATACACTTTTTTGCAGAGCACCATTCCAGCAGTTCCACAGTGGGATAAAACACAGGCAACACATTTTAAAATTGTGATTCAAATCAGAGGATGTTCAGCAAGCAATATGTTGCACGTATGATTTCTATGTGGGGATTGGACCTCATTTAACAATTGCCTCAAAAGTCCTCTCTAATGCAGTGCAGCTGTGCTGCATATAGTCTAGAAAGAGTGCAGCATTCATTTAAACCTGTCCTTTCAAGATCATACACAACAAGAAATGAATTTAGGGACAGTGAATTCACCATGACAACAGCCATAATTCCACCATCAACGTCCAGCGGGCTTCGGCAAATTGAATATTCATTTAAAAACATGCAAATAACCTGTAGGCTTGCATAGCCTACTTTAATAGCTACTGTTAAGTTCACATGCTTTCAGGGGGTACATTTGCTCTTCAATTTTCATGAAACTCCCCAATTAAGGAGACAATTGTCAGGGCAGTGGTGTAATTCAGGCTATCCTGCAATAAAGGTGACACTTGAAAATGTATCACCTCCGTACAGCCCTAAACAACTGTTAAACGGGATTCCAGCTCACTTCCCTCACAGTTATCATTTCGAGGACTTGGACACGAACGTGAAAAGTTAATTGATACGTTCTAAGAAATTACTGCCTTATAAACCGAATTCGGGTTTCCCCATTCTGGGTTCCACACTGCATACCTGTAGGCTTTATTTATTTATTTATTTATTCATAATACAGGAAGTGACAGGCGTCACCTTGTCAACAGATTCGCGCTCGGAGTTCAGCGCCAGCCGAGCGTGACATTTCCCCATTCCCGTTATTTATACGCCGCGTTCGTGGATCCGGATAGCTGTCCATCACTGATGTCTGCGGACACGCTCGCCGCTGCCGCGCTCACTGGAGCGTGGAGAGATGGCTCAGAGCAGAGGAGGGAGAATCAAAGAGGACAAGCGACTTTATGCAAGGACGAGAGACGGGGGGGGGAAGCTACGGAAAAGAGGGGACTCCCGATCGGCCACTGGGTGAAAACGGTGAGAGGTGAAGGCGGTGCATCGACGTTCTCCAGAACGGCACAACACTTAACTTGCTGACAGCATGCGTTCAGCAAGGCCTCCCTGTGTACCTGCGCAAAAAGGATTTTTTTTTAAAAACATGCCCACCCGACGTGCTCAGGCGGGCTCCTTCGTATTTCAAACGTGCATCCAGGAGGAGGCGAAACGAGGATGGTGTTCAGCGTTCTCGTATTTCATCCTTGTTGCCGAGGTAATGCGGGGCGACGAGACGTGATGAAAGACGTTCTCATATCGCGGCGCCTGGCTTCACCTTCGCAATTATATTTCAATACTTGACATAGCCTACGCGCTCTCTGGAGCACCGGTCGACGTGAGCGTCAGAGAGCAGCGCCATCTCATCTAGGTTATTATCCCAGAAGGGGGATAATCAGCACCTACTCCGGATGTGTTAAACACTCCTTCTGCCCTTTCCGTTCGGTGCAGGAGTAACTGCCCCTGTTTACTGAGATTGACAACGTAGCCTATAGCCCACACTGTTAAGATAAGTGACACCGAGTTGCTCCAGGCATCGACCTTAATGGGATGGGGATGGGAAAATCCAGAGACGTCGCTGTGGGTTGCTTTTAATTATGTATGGGGATACAGACAATAAATATGACTATTTTTTGGTTAAAGCAGGAATGGCGTTTTTCCAATTCTTTTTATTGTTTGATGGTTGTTGCAAGTGGTGTTGGATGTCCGTCTCACATCCATCCATTATCTATACTCGCATTATCTATACCCTGAGCAGGGTCACGGAGGGGTGCTGGAGCCTATCTCAGTGTGCATTGGGCGAGAGGCAGGAATACACACACGCAGGGCACACACACCATTCACTCCCACACTCATACCTATGGGCAATTCAGAGTCTCCAATCAGCCCACCTGCATGTCTTTGGACTGTGGGAGAAAACCGGGGTACCCGGAGGAAACCCACGCAGACATGGGGAAAACTCCACATAGAATGGCCCCAAGCCAAGATTCGAACCCACAACCTTCTTGCTCTGAGGCGACAGTGCTACCCACTGCACCACCGGGCCGCCCTCCTCAGTTACATCCGTATGCAAAATTATATAAAGAGAAAAGCCTATAACTATAATTTCCCCCTCAACAAAACTGCATTACCTTTGTTCATTAGAATGATACAAAACTTACAAAAGCCTAACCATTAAGGCAGAGCATACTGCAGTGTAATTGGTCTTTCAACTTTCATTTAACCCGTCGGAATGTGCGCACACAAAGCTGAATCACACCAATCACAGCGCAGAGCCTGTACGATGTGCTGAGCGTTAATGGTGCGGTTCTGAGTACCCGGCGGTGTTCACGTCATCATATTCAAAATAAAAGGGTTGAAGCGGGTTCATGTCCTGGGCCTGACCACTGATAATTCATCTGGTGAGTGATCGAAGCGCACGTCTGCCTCTGAAAATCTATTCTGTAATGGTCATTCCAGGGATCGCATTAATAAAGTTCCATTAGCAGCTCTTATTGTGAAACCCTGGAGGCATCTGACAGCGCACTGTTTTTTTTTCTTTCTTTCTTCTTTCCAATTGCCAATTTTAAAAGCCTCGAAGCAAAATAAAATTGTAATGCTTTCCTATTAAATTTAATTGAGTAATATATTTTCCACATTTACTTTTGGGTAAATAAATAAATAAATAAATGGCCAAAATTGTTTAATAAAAGATTTCACTCTGTATTCTATTTTACATTTAATTTATATAAAAAATAAACATTTCACAAAATGCATATTTAATAAATCTAAAAACAAAAAATACAAAATGCTCAATGCCCATAAAAAGTCCATAGATACTGTATGTTATTTTAAATGGGAATTAATTCATAGTTTGTTGATGAAGAAAGATTAACCATAAACACCGACATGTACAAGTTCCTCAGTTAAATTTTTCTATTTGTTTTCTATTTTTTTGGCCAGATTAAAATCAGCATATATGCTTAACTTTGATTCAGATTTAGATCCTTTACAACAAGTTTAATTGATCACTGAGTCTCAAACTGTTTGTGAAGAAAACAATTAACACTAGCGTTTAATGTGAGGCAAGTTAAGGGCAAATATTGACTGGGTTGAGGGCTGCATCTCATGTCTTTGAGCAGGTACCCAGAAACCTTTGGCTGAGCTTAATCTGCATGGAAACTGAATGAGTCAATTTGCTTGAGGTTGAACAGACATATGACGCACCAAATGATCCTTAGTCATGAATCCGAAGTGCCCAAAACGTCACTTTTTTCAGAGTTTCAAGCCAGCCCTTCAAGCATCACACGTTAGTAGCAATCAAACTTGCTTGGAATATGTTGGGGAGTTCACTAACACAGATGCACAGATAAGAACAATACATGAAGCTGAACACACAGAAAGTGATATAAAATCATTCAACGAATGATACCAGTTTAGTACCCATTCACTATAATGTGCCGAGAACCTTCAGTAAGACTGCACCACAAAGACAAAAATGTTTTTCATTTCTCCCCCCTTTCCTCTAAGGCCCCTGAAGGTTCCCCTCTCGTCTTTTGTTAACAGGTATCTGGCGAACAACAAAGATGAATTTGCTTTGAGCGGTTGGCAGCTGCAGCTGAGAAGAGGACCACAGAATTTGTGAGTGGTTATAACATCCGCATTAGGGGGGGTACCAGGTTTGTGGTTCTGCTGGGGGGTAGAGGGGGATGTGTACCAGGTTTTTGGGCTTGCTTGGTCCTCGCTGAAGTTATTGATTAGCCTTAACAAGAGCCCCAGGACAAGTAGATGGGAAAACCCCCATAACATCAAAGATTCACCACCATATTTCATTTCAGGTATGGAATCTTTTTCAACAAAATAATCCTTCCTTTGATGTCAAGCCCAGAGCAGGCAGGGGACTAAAAAGCTCTATTTTGAGAGCTCTTTATTTTTTTTAAAAAAAGCTCTACATCTGATCTGATCATATCTGGGTCCAGTGGACCAACCCTTGCAAAAAGAATTACATGTAAACACCAAACATGTTCAGAGTACACATGAGAACTGAAAATACATGCGGTTTTTTGAAAACGTTTTTTATGTTGATCTTTTCCACATGATTAACATGTGAACAACATGAACTGCATGCATTGCTTTTTGTGTTCATTTTTTCACGTGAACTGCAATCACACATTCCTTTCGTAAAGAAAAATGTTTTTAAAAGCAAAGCACTAACATAAAAAATGAACTTACTGACAAGAATTTAAAAGTCACATGATTTTAGTTCTGAAAATGATCCTCATTAAATTACATTCCACAAACCAAAAATCAACAATTGCGCAAGATAATGCTTCTAAACCATGTCCTTTATTGAAGGAACAACAATAGGGCAAGTTTCAAGAAGCAGGCTATGGTAATAGCCTGACATTGTATATGGTTAAAAAAAAATAGGCAAATGCCGAAAAAATAAAAAACCAATGAAAAAGTGTCAATAATATTGTGTGTGTGTGTGTGTGAGTGAGAAAAACAGAAAGTCTATCTATTAGTCCATCACTTTTGTCCTTAATCCTCAAGCTGCGTAAATCTGTCAAAACAGAAACATCCTCTTTAGACAAATTCTTAACTGATGCACAAAGCTCATGCATAGGTACACATTTGGTTTAATCCAAGTGGAGAAATATTTAATCAATATCACAAGAGAGTACAACAGCACACCCATGAATCGACTCCAGTCAATATTTTCTATTTTCAAGAAGGTATGAAATTCACTTTTTTCCCCACCAGCCACTAATGGCAGAAAAGGGAACATTTCTACCTGCTACTCAAGATTTATATCTGCCGCTTCTGAAAACCGTGCAGAAAACATGAGAATTACATACACAGGCCTTTACTGACTTTGCCTGCTCTTGTTGGAGGATAGCATCCAGCAAACAATTCAGAACAGGCCTGTGCATTCATAACCCAACCAGTCAACCCAAATATGAATTAAAACCTAACAAACAAAAAAAAATCTACCTGCCAACATGGTGGGTGACTTGATAATTTTGCCCGCCAATGCCTACAATTTACCCACGTTCGGCTGGTGTTCATGTCAGACCCTGGTCAAGAAAGCCATCTACTTTCAGTGATAAAAACAGGGAGGGGGGCTTACCTTTCAATTTCATACTGACAGAGGTACAGTGCAGATCTGTCAAAAGAGAAACATACCCATCATAATAGAAATCTTCAACAGATCTACAAAACTCATCACAATGTAACAAAGGATACCACTCTTATCATTTTGCATTTGGATCACTGCTAGCATCAGACTGCACAAGCTTAAATTGTTGTGCTGACTTACGCACATTTCAATATCCTTTTATGTGTAATTGTACTTGGTGAATAAAAGTGATTCCATATATTAAATATATCTCCTTTCTGAGGATCTTCTGTTGCATTTCCAGAAGTCAGTTAATTTGCTTTATTAATTCCTTCCTACATATATAACTCAATCAAAAACAAGCTAGTATCCACCACACTTCATATCCAGATTTTGGCAACTCATTTGTGATGTCACAAACACCTGACATCAAGTTTGTGACAAGTAGGGCATCTAAGCCAGCTTGGAGAGGCCTGTCACTCATTACATGTTACAGTAAGCATGTTAACTGACAGGTGATATGGATGACAAAAAGAAGGTATGGCCAAACTAGGGGCCGATACAGGGCTTACACCGTCCCGCCCAGTGTTAAAACACTGACATCTGACTGACGACTTTTAGCGCAAGAGTGCACAGGTAAAATGGGCCCCACTTTAGAAGACAAACTTCAGCACTACTCAATGTTTGGTACGTTCATTCTATTCTCTTTGTTTGCAATGATGCATTACTCATCTGAAGCAAGACAGTATGTCAATGCATGTTGCGTCTGTGTGAGGCTGGAAATGTGGCAAATGTAAAATTATGCCGGTGGTTTCCTTTAAGAGAATTATGTTCATGGTGGCGGATGGAGGTTTGTGACTATTCTCAAAAAACTTTCAATGATTGCATAATAACATGAATTTTATAATACATTACTCAACATAACATTACGCATTTTGTATGCCAGTTCCTGTTAGTCATTTCTACAGTCTGTCCATCACATAGTTTAGTCACAGCTTTGAGAGAGTTGTGACCACTGCCCAGATGACCAGAAACCTACCCATCACTGCGACCGCACTGGCGCAGGTCCTTCAACTTCTGGGCCATGCAAGCTTTGATGTCGGTGTCATTCGCGTGCACAAACCTTTTCTTAACTTCGTCTGTCAAAAGAATAAGAAGATATAATCAATGTTTACAATTAACCCTTCTAGAGACCAACATATTGACGACAATACACTCAAACACTTAAACTTGACCCATTGTGACCTCTGGGACAGTCATAGCCTCATGAAACTCTACATCCAGAAACTAGACATAGGCATGTATTATTTGCCTATGTACACTGCCATTAAGTGAGCTTCTCAGAAAGATTCTAAGAAAGGGCCGCCCATACAATCGCCAAAATGGCCAATTTTTAAAGGAGTCTCCACACAGCTAACACAAAACTTTCTCACAATGTTACTGGAATGTTCTGTCGATATTATAACATTTCCGCTACGTGGCCGCAACACTGCCAGAACTGGGCAGATACGAAAAGTTATTGATACCAAATCAGAGTATGAACTTTTCTGAAGTGTTTTTCAAGGTCTTGTGGTCTCAATGTGGTACTTTTGAGAGTTTTTTGGTCATTTCTTCCCAATTCTCTAGTGGTAAAAAATGTTTCCGTTTTGCACCAAAACTACAGAACTAATGTTATCAACCCAAAAATTGCTGCAGTGACCTATTAGGCATAACTGAGCATGGGAATGGTCATAATTAAATTATTATAGATGGGTGCAAGTACATATCTATAACATTTGACTAATTGGCACAGAGCATGTATTTTCTTACCTATGATTGATTTTACTTTGGCTGGGTCTAATGCGGGCCTGGGCTCGCCATTCTGGAGCTTTTTCCCAGTGACGGAACTCTTCAGGAGAGTTTCCAGAGGAAACATGGCCGTCATTAGTGTCCTGGTCATCTTCTTGTACGTCAACGCCTTTTTGACAGCCAACCTCGCGTTCAGGTTCTTGTCAATGGCCAAACATAAGTTAAGTGAGACAGTAAATGCACCTCGAAACATAATGATTATAATGTTAGATGATGTACAGTACACTTTGAATTGAGTATAATATGAATAATGACAAATTTTCCATTTCAGTTACCTTGACAGTCATGGTTTCTTGCACCTCCGCCTAAAATGATACTAACAATTAGCACTGAGCCGACATTAGGCATTACAGTGGCCTAAAAAAATTGTTATTGTAGGACAAACGTGTCAAGTTTGGTTCAAATCGAACAAAGCATTCACACATAATTTCCCGGTTACATGCATTTATGTTAAATGTGACTGGGTCCGGCAGATGATGCTCCCAAGATGCCACAGAGAAAGTTTTCTGAGAATCAGGAGGGAAAAACCCAAGACATCCACATACTGTATGTTCACAGCAAATACTATGGCAATCCAGCCATTACTTTTTGAGATATCTTGATCAGAGAGAGAAAAACAAACTGACAGACAAACAGGAAAAAACGTAACCTCCTTGTTGGTGGTAACACAAACAAACAAACAAACAAACAAACAAACAAACAAACAAATAAATAAATAAATAAATAAATAAATAAATAAATAAATACACTGTAGCTCTGCACATACCTTGTTGTCAGCACTGGCTGCTGGAAACTGCGAGCCAGAAAGATACAAAAAATGAACATCTGCTTGTTTGACATCAGAGAGCAGCCATTATACTAGTGTAAATCCACCTTGAACAGCATTAATCATTCCTAGTACAGATGAATCCAAAAACTACACTCAGCTATTGGCTGAAACGTTGCAACACTTGAGTATCATGCTGTAAATGGGTAAACAATCCCGGCATCAGTCTGCAGTTTGCTAGTTACAACTGTGTATAATGAACTAGTTAGCTTGCTAATTAGCACATTTATTGAATACAGTCCTAGCTGAGGTTACGTCCCACAGTGACGTTCCACAAAAAAACATCTTGCTGACATACCTAGCCAGCAATAGCTAGCTAGCTAACGTTAGTGTTTGTCAAGCTGTGATTCACTAACATGTCTTCAGAACTATAATGACATTAGCCCCGTCTATAGTTACGTTTTCAAATGGGTGTTCATGCAGGGCCTACAGTAAGCAAGCTAAGTAGGTCAATATAAGAAGTTATGCTGCAAGTCTTTACGGGCGGCCATGTTGACCATACATTACAGCTTTTTTAGTCAGTCCCTCTCCAAATCAGTATCACAATTTTGCTTCCGCACAAAGAGGCTTTAAACTGTTCCATAGGCTTAGACTGAGCTATTTAATTCTATGTAGCACATAGCACAGTCCATGTGCCATGGCAGCTGCCATGTTCACTGCCATCAATTAAAATTGGTAACTTACACTGCTAGGTGTCATTACTCCAAGAACATTGTGCAAGGTAAATTACCTCTCAGGTAAAATGCCAAAAGATCACAGTGCAACTTTAATCAGCACAGCCCATCAGAATACAGTAGGCTGGCCCTTCAGGTTCAGCAAATAGAATATGCAAAATTTCAGATGACACCTGTTGCTAATGCCAAGTGATTATATGCAAGAAGACACTGCTTTCAAAAGTATCTGCACACGTTTCTAACAATGTCGCAGAAGTAGGAAATGGGAACCTGTCAGTCTTAAGTCTGGGCATTATTTCACTCTTTGCCCTCCTCTCTTTGTGAAAGAGTGAGTAAGCAATCTCAATATTATTTATTAAATCAAGGACATTTATTCAGTAATTTCTGCAAAGGTCAAAAACACAAAAAGAGAACAAACTCACAGATGGTGATGCCTGCAGATCTGTCATCTTAACAGAGTGCCTTGGAGCAAACTGCAATGAGAAATTTACAGAATAATCACTAGAAGCATCACGTTTTTTTTTTGTTATCCTTTTTTTTTTTGGATGTGGAGCACCTCTACAACTGGCAAAGTCACAGCCTCACTCACACATTCACTCACTCGCGGTTCACCGCGCTGCCCCTGGTGTTGCCTCACATGCATGGAACATGTGTGTCTGTGTGTATATGCGCATGTGTATGTGCACGTGCAATTGGTACCCTTCCATTTGCATGTTATTAAGTGTTTGCAGCACCACTGCATTCTATGGGTTTGTTCGTGGGTTGGTGTGGTCGGTTTGACGACTTTGTGCGGCCTGGGCAGTCGTAAAGAAGCTATAGTGGCATGAGTCTTTATGTCATGACAAATGCTTTGCATCTGTGTCCCTGTTTGACCTCTTTTATTTATTTTTTTTTTGACCAGCGTACTTATCTTTACAATTATGATTTACCCAGTGTACATTACCTGTTGCGTTGATTTTTCTATTGTGTCCTTTATGAGGGACGAGACGCCTGCACATAAAAAAACAACTGTTTTAATATAAATACATGAATACAATCCAGTCAGTGTGAAATACAAGGAGCTTAGGATATCTGTAAAACTCCTTACACCGGCATTTTAGAGAACACTTCTCTTTCACAAAATAGTGCGGCATACCGCAGCAATCGTTACAAGCCATGAAGTTTTCATGTGCAGTGGGTGCATTCGTATATATGGAGAGCTAACTACAATTACTTACCATCCTGCAAATTGAGGATGAGGTTCTGCAGTCTTCTTATTTCATTCTGTTGAGAATCCACCTGTTCTCTCAGCTTTTGTATTGTTGCCTTGTCCTTTCTCCGCTCCTCTTCATATTCTTGTAAAACAGAGTCCAGCTCTACATTTTTTCTTTTCTTAAAAAAAAAACTGCAGTTAAGTTCACTATCAACAAATTCTATAGAAAATTGGATACAATTAAACAAAAATGCCACCCAATTTAAGAAATTAATATATTATTATAATCGCCTAGGACATCACTATCAATATTTAAGAACATGAGCAAAAGGTATTGGTGTCAATTCCCCACAAATGGGAAACTGGGGTTTAAGAAGCAAAACCCCTTTTCAACGATCATTCTCCAAATGACAATTAATTATCGTCAAGCCAACTGATACATTGAGCTAACCTCTTTGGCTTTCCTAGGCTCATCATCATCCACCACTTCATCTTTGCCAACTTTCCTCCTCCTTGGTGTAATCCCTAGATGGTCTTCTGGATCCACACCTTCCAGCCACTCCATTTCTGCTTTAATTGTCTCTAAATCATCTGGAAATGTTTCATTTAGGCAAGTTAATGAAAGATGAATTAGAATAAATATTGCATTAATCTATTGTTGTTTCTGTCGCCGCACTTTAGATACAAGCAATATCGAAAAGTGCTGTTTTAAAACGTATTCTTACCGTCAAGAGTGCCTGACCCATAAGCATAGAAGTGTGTTACCATGGTGTTACTATTAGGCTATATCATGAAATACCATCTTTGGAAAAAAAAGGCTATATACTGTCACTGCATTTAGATCAAAGCTACCATGCATACAAAAAACACCAGTCAATCACACACTCAATCTGTTAAGCCATCATAGCGCGGAGTGTCTAAATACAGCGCTGCACCACTTTACAAACAAAAGGAAAGACTGTAGGCTTTAAATATAGTCTGACTGACAACTTTGGGACTGAACCGGCTGACATTTTAGTTAAAAGAACTCAAACGTAACTTAAACATCCTGTGAGCAAGTATAACCCTAAGTACATTTTCCTTAAGTGTATAATAGTTCATAAGTCAACCAAACACACTTTCTTATTTTGAGAAAGTATGCTGTATTAGTGACAAGGTGGACTTTACATTGTCCACCTTGTAAAAGTTCCCTTCAGCCTAAAACTGGTTATTCAAGTAGTAGGAGTATCGTGTGATATCATAAAAGACATCCCAAGCACCACTCTATCATAAAATTCCGGGGAGAATCTGTAGTTACACCATAAGAAACAAAATGGCTGCACAAGCAAAGATGTTATTATTGAGAAATTGTTGAAAATTCATGATAACTGCACAACATATTATTCCTGTATTCAGGAATTGTCTGTGACAATCGGTTTAACCCATAAGCCCAAACCCATAGAAAAATTCCATAATGAATGTTAAATCTTCAGCTTGCTTAGACTTCAGTGGACATGTCTATTCACACTTTATTTTTTTAGTAAATCATGACAATCATGTACAAATTGTTCAGACACCTGAGCAGTTCTAAAAGATTTAGGAGTGGACAATTAAATATTGGTAACTTTATATACAAAGAGGCATGAATACACAAAGCTCACTTGAACTAGGATGCATTTTTGTGATGTTTGATATTCTTCTTCTGGCACTAAGGGGAGTTCAGTAATAAGGTACTGTCCAATTTCCATGCATTTCCAATGATTTCTCAATAACAACATCTTTGCCTGTGCAGTTAGTTTCATTAACGCAAAAACATGGCTGAGGCTCACTTCAGTTTTCTCGTGTACTATTATGGATTCTCCCCTGAATTGCATGATGGAGCTGTGTTGGGATGTCTTCCATGATACTGTATCATATGATAGGCCAACCACTTGAATGAACAGTTTTAGCCTAAAAAGAACGTTAGGTGGACGCTACGAAGTCTTATAAGCACACGCTAATATAACATACTTTCTTAAAATAAGAACGTATACGTGGTTCACTTTTGAACTATTATACACTTAAGGAAAATATATTTACAATAGGCTTAAATCTGAACTTTTAGTATCACGTATATTCAAAGTAGGCCACAGAAAATTATGCAAAAATACTGAACTAGCCACTTATTATATGTTCAAGTTACTTTTGAGTCAGTTTAGTCCCAAAGTCGTCAAAGCCAGACTAGTGGGTCCATATTGAAACTTCACGCGTAACCTAGTTTTTTTTTCTTTTCTTTTCTTTTTGGAAGGCGGTGCATCCCAAAATGGGTTTAAACACTCCGTTCTATGATGGCACATTATGAAAGCTTTTTAGCTTTTTATGCACGGTGTGTTTAAATTAAATGCAGTCACAGCAAATGGGTTTTTTTTTTTTTTTGGTGGTATGGTATTTCTCGATATAATTGTGCCGCCGTGATAACATGTCTACGCTTAAGGGTCAGGCACTCTTCACGGTAAGAATACACTTTGGACAGCGCTTCCAGGATCTCTTGTGTCGGAAGTGCTGCGATGAAAACACCGACAGATTCCCTTTGCAGTCACATTTGTCCAGAATGTAAACAAGTCGGTGATTCTTCACGGTAACGATTCGTTTTACGACAACATTGATTACTCATAAATGCAAAAACTGTTACTTTGGATAAAAACAGTTTTGTGACCGACCTTTTCCGTGAAACAGAATGTTGAAGTGCATCCGCACTGTTAGTGTCATCGTATTGTCAACTTTAGGTTACATAGCTAACGTTGACAAGCTAGGTTAACCTAACTTACCTGTCACCATCAGTCAAACATTGGAAAATTTGAAAATGTGCTAGTAACCTTAAGTTTTAAGGTTAATCATTATTAACGATGATGTAGTTAATAATATCGCTGTTGTTAACAACGACACAATTTACTGACCGTTTACAGTCAATACTCTAGCAGGGTACATTTTCCATCCATGTTTGGGTGGTTTTTGGGTTGCCGAGCCATGGTCCACAAGTCCAACTAGTTCGTTATCTAGCAACATTTTTTTTATTTTCCGCAAATCTTTAACTAATACTGGTTGCATTGGTCTCTATACGAAAATGAGCACATAACGGTCCATCGCCTTGGCCCTTCTGCTTCTCCAGGTCCACTTCCAAGTTCCAACCATAGAGCGTACGATTCCAACAGCTGTGCAGTGATTATTACTTCCGTCTGTTTACTTCCGGTTAGTTCGAAACCTCAGAAATTCTCGCTTCGGTTGTCTGAATGAACCGTGGTTTGCCTCCTTTTGCTTCAGTGACATTTTGAACAGAGTTAGTTTTAATGTAAAAATAAATTTTAAAAAACGCAACGTTACGTACGCATACATAACATTATCTCTAAGTCATTAAATGAAACTTGCAAAATCTAGCCCTGCCGTAAAAAGTAGATATCAAAATCAGGCCAAGTTACAACAAACAATATTGGCTATCTTAGCTCGCACAATATAAACAAGCTTTATTCCAAAGCAATGCAAATCAGTGTTTCCAAAATAATTTAATGTAAATTGGCCCCGTGTTTTTCATTTTAGCATTAGAAGATAATTTTGATGTCAATACTTAACAGCAGGCCTAGATTTTTCAAGTTTTAATTAATGACTTATGGACAGTGCTTAGTGTGTACGAGTAAATTGAAATTTTTGTATGTTGAATGCATTGTTCTGGTTGAGATACAATTTTTGTACTGTGTTTGTTATGAGTTAATGATAATGCATATAAATTTATGAACCATAAAGAATTTAATCTCGAGAGACGTGCATACATGTACGCAAACATACATTCCAGTAGTTTTAATGGTAAATATAGTAGTATAATATATAGTAATGTTTGTATTTTATTACACAAACAGTAAAAAAAAAAAAAAAAACACGTAACCTAAGAACAGGACTATTCACACAGGTTTCAGTTTCACTTTTTCATTAATTGCCTAGAAATAAAAATCCTCATCCCCCAGTAAGTGCACTTTCATCTCCTGAACCATCGTCTTCATTACTATAATGACGTATGGCATGAAGTGGCAATTCTTCTGATAAAGTTTATTTTGGAGGCATATTTCTGAAGCATTACAGCTAGTGCAGTATCTTATTGACACTCTGTATTTTCAAAATCTACTACTGGTAGTGATGAAACAAGCAAAACTTATCGAAAGGGAGGCATAGATTTCAAACGCAACCCTGGTTTTGATAGCTGATTTGAGATATTTGGTAAATGGTAAATGGACTGCATTTATATAGCGCTTTTATCCAAAGCGCTTTACAATTGATGCCTCTCATTCGCCAGAGCAGTTAGGGGTTAGGTGTCTTGCTCAAGGACACTTCAACATGCCCAGGGCGGGGTTTGAACCGGCAACCCTCCGACTGCCAGACAATCGGTCTTACCTCGTGGCTTTTGTCGCCCCTATTTGAGTCGCAGGTCTTTCACGCATAACAACAACAAAGAAAACAGTGCATTTTGACGCAAATTGCGCCAATCGGATGCAATTTGTTTTTAAGCAGGCATCTAGTTAGTCGTTCAGTAAACTTTAATGATTTCATTTATGCCATATGCCAGTGCTAGCTAGCTGTCTACACTTCAGTAATGTTACTTTCAAGCTGAGCTGAAGCAGCAAGCTAGCTAGCCATGCAGCTGGTTTGATGAAACTGTGTAGCTAGATAGCCAGCCAGCTGTTTGAATGAAAAAAAAAACTATGGCTATGTAGCTGGCTGCATTATGTTTTGGTTAAAGAGTAACGGTTACAAATGCAGTCTTTTATGCCCTACCTTGTAGTCATGTAGTTATCTGAGTCATGGAACAATATTATGTGGGGGTTTCATGTGAAATGATAGAGAATGCATTTAAATGAAATATAAGATTATATGGTAAAAGCAATATTTTTTATTTATTTTTTGCCAATTATTATTCAGCAGGCAAACTCGACTCCACACAAAACAAAGATGGCAACCACTAAGTTTTCAAAAACATACTATTGGCTGAAATAGCATCACATGTGTATCTTATATTTTTGCCTGTGTAACCTATCTGAATATCCTGCAATTGGCTACTTTCATTGGACTACTTTGATGGGATGTTGTTATTTGCAGAGGTAGACAAATGTCCAATTAAGAGAATTATTGATTGTGGGACTGGAGCATTTGTGATGATAAAATCGGTGGGAAAAAGAAGAAAATGTGAAATAACCTAAGTCTGGGGTTTTATCGAGTGGACGTGTGCAGATGTATTTACATGAGGTCAAAAAGTACAGAAGTTGGTCTGTGGTCATTGTGGTTATTTCTGTAGGAAACTCCGAAAAGTGCTAAACTCTCTGTTCTGTATAGATATGGAGTATGCCCTTAATATGGCCATACCTGCCATCCTAATATGCTGTTAAATAATGTTTATAGTACACTGAAGTACCCTGAAATAGGGGAATAATTAGCCAGCATTAACTGTTAGCTATGACTTTCACATATAAAACATATTTGCAACATCTTATAGTTCATAAACTCTGAAATGTGACTAGTTTTTACAATTCATAAAAATATATCACTCCATTTATTGTCCCAAAGCATTAAAAAATATATATATGAAAGGTACAGCTTATCTCCACAATGCATATAAATATTATATCTGAAAAACCCAAGTTATTTTCACAATGCATAAAAATATTATATCTCTATTGTCATTTCACATTTTAAATAATGAAGAGGAGAATGACCAAAGAACCCCATTAATATATTAAATATCAGTTACTCTTTATCACTGTATTGTGTTAAACAGTTCCTTCTGTTTCCCTAATCAGGTTAGGTTGTGCGTACCTATTCTCTTACAACCCGTAAACACCTCTAAACTATTACACACACAAGTCCTATTGTGCACTGCACACAATGCTGAGCGGGACAGAATACACACACACACACCCATCAGGAATACATGCAAAGCGACTGTAATGCAGTGTAAGAAATATACTGAGCTAGGAGGTATACTGGGAATCACCATGTGGGTGCACTTACAGTGATCTAACATTTGTCATGACAGAATGGTGTCACATCATTGATGTGCATGACCTGGCCTGAATTCACTTAGAGATGAGGGCATTGGGTTCAGGCATGTAACACATGCAAACACAGACACACTCTAAGACTTACTGATAAACACACACACACAGAAACATTCTCCCAAAACAAAGCCACTCATACTCTCTGTCAAACAATTACACACATAATTGCATACATATGCATACACCAATATTGACACATTTATTCACATACACATACCTGCACAAACCAAACCTAATTTTCTCATATGTTATAAATAGCTGGTGGCAAGAGCATGGTCAGTGTTTTGTTGCTGAACAAAATACAAAAACTATACAAGCATCTATTTAGCCCATGAAGCTGTGCAATATCCTACGAGAACAAAGAAAAAATGTTGGTAAACAATTAAAAATATGTATGTTTTTACATCTCTTGAGGGCCTCAGTGTTATTCATTAGAAAAGCCATTCGTATAAATAATACCGAAAATGTAAAGAAGTCGGGGGGGGGGGGGGAGTCCTGTCTCTCATTATGAATAATGAGCCCTCTCTAAATGAATTACCAGAGGAAGAATCCATCACAACAGCATGATCAAGTCTCTTTTATCAGTTTATACAGGAAGTGTCATTACCCAGTGATCGTTCAGCACGCCGAGGTAACTTCCTGAGGGTCACTGCCTGATGACTGTAACCATGGAAATGAAATCACCCCCTTCTGCTGTTCACAGTTTGTACCAGGAAAAAGCGAGTATGTGAGGCAACAGACAGAGAGAGAGAGAGAGAAAATTACACTGCAGAATTGCACAGATAATGATTACATATCACAAACTACTCATATACAATAGTATACACACCCTGTGCTGTTCACACATTGCAGTACATATGCATACTGTTCAAGCTGTAACACACACACACACACACACACACACTGCAATACACACATTACAACTGCAATATACAAATACTCACATTTCTCACACACTGTAACATGCACACACGCACACACACACGTGCGCACACACACACACACACACACACACATACACACACACACACACACACACAAACACACACACACAGTCAGCTAGCATGTCAAACTTGCACCAAGATGAGTTGGAGGAGGATTGCAGTTTCTGGCCAGGTATTGTTTATCAAATATTTGAATCCTTATTAAACATTTAATGGGCTTAATTCATTCTACATTAAATGGTTAATTGAGCCAAATAAATATTTTCAATTCTGTTAAATGTATCCAGCTTATTATACTTGCTTTTAATGAAAAGCACTGTGCACATTCAATCAGTGTTGATATAGTTGCTATGGCTACATCCAGTTTCATTTCTGCACATTATTGTTCATTTTTAGGAAAACTCCATTAAAGACCTTTCTCAAGAAATGAAAAAAACAAGCAATATTAAAATTTTAATTATATGAATAACAATGGTCAGTACTTTCCAATCTTAATTAGATCTATGATGGTGGAAAGGGCTATACTTACATATAATAATTTATACAGTGTCTCTCTGAATAAAATATTAAATGTGTTTGTTGTATCTTTTTTTAGCCCCAGTAGAGAGAATCCTGGTCAGTTAGAAAGTACCTTTGCATGGTGATAAGGCTGGGGACCTGGTATAGTCTCTAACAGTCAAAAAACAGGGGAACGTGTTCATTTTCTTGTTCTTGCAAGATTGAATTTGACAATATAATCTTCTAGTCAACACACTCCAAACATAATTTTGGCATAGTATGTTTGTACAGAACTGAAAGGTTTTGGCAAGTCAATCTCTTTGTAATCGGATTGAAATAAAACTCCTATTGCTTGTGGTGGGATTGCACGTGCATAATAGCAGGGACAAGGTCAGGACAAATAGATCAGTATTGCTGCCTTGAATCCACATTTCTTGGCTGGGTGCATTTTCACTGAGTGAATATTTATTATTATATTATTTGTACGTATATTAGATGACTCTTGTTTCCCCTTTTATGTGCCTCCAAAGCTTAAAGAAATCTTGAGATCACCTGACACATTCTTTGTTTAACATGATGAGAAATATATCAGAAATATTAAAACCAAATACCAGTTTTACAAACAAAGCTAATGCAAACTATGGCTGAGGAACTGGCTTTTTTAAGCAACGTGCTAGAAACATCTCTCCCGAACAAACAGAACAATGGCATTCTGGGAAAAAGCTTAATCCATTAATCTCTTTCCCAGAAAATGAATCACTGCAACACAGAAATATATGAGCTCAGAAACTAGGCCTAGCATGTGGGTTAAAATCCCTTTCTCTTGATATCAGAGAATAGAGAGAACAATAACGCCTGATCCACTCAATTTGCCTGTTGCTGGGTAACATACAGTGAGCGCCATAATGTTTGGGGCAAAGACTTATTTTTTTATTGATTTGGCTCTGTAGTCCACAATTTTAGCTAAATAATCAAACACATGCGGTTTAAGTGCACATTCTCAGCTTTTGTTTAAGGACATTTTTATACATTTTGGTTTCACCATGTAGAACTTACAGAACATTTTGTAAATAGTCCCCCCCATTTCAGGGTGTCATAATGTTTGGGACAAATGGAGTCACAGGTGTTTCTGATTAATCTGGTGTGTTCAATGGCTTGACTTTCATTAGCAAAACTCTGGTCCTTGTGTTGACAAAGGCCAATGACATACTCCAAAGGCAATCAAATGTTAGAATCAAAACTAGATACTGAAAGCTCCCATATAGGCACTAAGGAAGCAATTGGAAACAACTGACTAATCAGAAACACCTGTGAAGCCAGTTGTCCAAAACATTATGATGCTCTGAAGTGGGGGGACTATTTATAAACAAGGTTTTATCATTTATATGAAACCAAAATGTATAAAAATACTCTTAAATATAAGTTGAGAATGTGAACTTCAACCACATGGACTGTTTTATTACAAATCTAAAATTGTGGAGTGCAGAGCCAAATCAATTTTTAAAAAATGTTTTTGTCCCAAACATTATGGAGCTCCCTGTAGATTTGTTGAAGTAATAATTTTATTACTGTAGTAATGTGGGCTGTTCAATTCGGCTGTTAAATACATTTGTATACATCCAATGTATAATTTGATTACAATGGTACATTATGCTGTGAATGAACCTAAATTGTTTTACAGGCTCGTTCACAGACACAGGGTTGTTCACTTAGTCTTTGACGAAACTCAGGGTGACGTGCAGATTGAAATGTGTTAACTCATTTTAAACTCCGGTTCATTCTCTGAAGCAGTCTGTCAGCAGACATTGCCTTATGGGTCAGCCTCTGCAGGCATTTCCTTATCTATTATTGAAGATAAAATCAGTTCTGCTTGGCATGAGTGATCCAAACGTATTTAGTATGCAAGAATCATTCCGGAATCTGCTTTGATAAAATTGTTTCTTAGATTCAAACTTAATTGCTTTCCAAAGCTTTTACACCCCAGACAGGAAAGGGCAGCATACGTTAAGCCCCAGGCAATCCTGTCTGCCCAATCTCAGTGAAGTATTGCAAATATGCTAAATGCATATATAGCGTGGTCTGCAGTAAAGAAAAGTAAGCCAGTTCCTGTGGCAGCCATACCTGGCCAAGCCATAACATTACCGCTACCATGTTTGTAGAAGAGTAGAATGAAATCATATATATATATATATATGAAGAACAGATTTAGTTCATTCTACTTTTCTGGCAGTTCTTTTCACACTACTCACTATGAAATGAGAGCACATCTCCAGCAGGATGTAGACGTTGTAGGTGTCTGAGTCAATCTCATGACTCACGCTACGGTTCAGAAACACAGCTCCCGCGAAACAGCCAGACGCCTCGGGGACGAGTCCTCCGTCTCTCCCCCTCTCCGCCACATGACGTGAATGAACATTAGACTTTCATTCTCAAGGCAGCTGGCGAACACACATCAGCATAACGTGTGGGCTGTGCATCCACACACTGTTGGATTCTAACGGAGGTACTGCCTTTCGCTGAATCCATTCCGTGTCAGCTCAGTTGGAAGGCCATTACGCAGCTGTTATATATGCCGCACACACAACGCTTGTTTTATTTTGGTTCACCATACAGGCATGCATGAAGAAATCCTGAATCATGACACTAAACACTTCTCAATGACGACGCATTACGTAATTACGTACACACTGCTATGGTCAGTCACCCTGGATGACGCTGTCCACTCAATGGCCCAGAAAAATGTACCATGGCAATGAATCAGTCAGCTGTTAAACCCGCTCTAAAACCACTGAGCTAGCTAAGCCTGTATTCTCCATCTTGAAAAAATTGTGAAAATGTGACTGATATTAAGGCATTCACTGCATCTACACACTCACACACAGACACATTCAAACACTACACACACACACACACACACACACACATATCCCCACCCCCCTCCCTCTCTCCCTCTCTCTCTCTCACCCCCCGCCTTCCTCCATACGTAAAGAACCCGTGAGCAATGCTGCCTCACACAGTGCGTCAGTGGTGGATCTAAAAATAGCTTGTGCCGTAAAATCTTGATGGAATTCCAAATCGCGCTCTGTTCTTTCACTTGTTCATTCCTTATTCTTTCCTTGAATGTTTTAAATGATACGTATTTTGTAAATGCAGAATAGCATTTGGAAACATGAATAAAGCTGTGTTAGTCATTGAATTTAAAAACACACTATCTGTATCTGCTTAGGCATCTGCTTAGGGTGTAATAAAACATTAGCATAGCCTAACAGGAAGCAAACAGGAGGTAATGTAAGGCAGTGCCGCTTCGTAATGTAAGTACATCCTGTCCTATCTATGGCTTGTGTTGCCCTATGTGATTGTGTGCCACATTTAAGTGAACCGGAATTGTACATTCATTCCACAAAATTATAATAGTAGCAAAATTCAGCATAAAGTGCACTGAAATTATATCGAACCATTATTGTCCATCAGCAATTATCTTCGCATTCACTCTGAGAGTACTTATTATTAACATCACTGAAAACCGAATATATCAATTTTCCATTAGAGCAACTCTCTACTGGTAGAATAGCACAGTCTCAATTTATCAATGGCCCTGAAAGAGCTGTTTGTTTTGCTGCTCGTGAAGTATATTGCTTAAAAAAGGATGAAGTCCTTACGTTACCTGGCACTGGGTATTTTAGGTTACATTTATCTTTTTGAAGCCATTATTTTTAATCTTTTAATTTTAAAACCTTTGATGTGGAGAGAGATACAGAATCCAGGATGAGGATCTATTTTCCTGCCAACGTGACAGACATCAGAACTTAAATACTCAGTTATGGAGAAGATTTAACAATAAATTTTACAATATTTCTAGAACAACATTCAACTGAAGAGAGGATGAATATATCTGGAAACTGTAAAGGGCATCGGTGGGTCCTCTACTAAATTTACTCTAAACTTCCTGTTTTCCCGCAAAGCATCTATCTCTGATAGCACCTGTACAAAGCACAATACAAATAAAATTCAACTGAACAGAACAGAATAAGCAGTGCTGATGTAGAAAGTTCAGTGATTTACTCTAATAATAAAACACTTTAAAATATCACAGTAACATCAGAATCACTGAAAGCAAATTATTTGTTAATTAAATCAGTACATATCAAAATCTTTTTCCATTATCAAGCAGGAATGTTCGACGTTGTCGCGGTAACCTCTACTCAAATCCACAGGGAGAACAGTCAAAATGGTGATAGAAAGGTCCTTGACAACAAGTTGTTCCGCCAGCACGAGGCTGACCCTGATGATAGCAATGGAAGATGGCGCCTGCGCACCACGGAACATGAGTTGGGGAACGTAAATCATCTGTTTGCCTACGAGGAGACGCGCAGAGCAATGGGTCTTAAGTGAAGGAGCAGGAGCGCGCGATCACTGTCCAGGGCTGGGTAAGAGATATATTATTATTCTCAGAACACGGGATTATGCTATGTACAACTGCAATCGGTTTATACTGAAGCAAAGTAACAGATTTCGTGAGAGACAAAGGCGATATTTTATTTTTAATTTCTTTCCAGGCAGAGGTACCAGCTGATGTGTAGTGAAACCGCTGTGAAATGCAACTGAATTATGTGTCATATTCCACGAAATACAACAATACAACTTTTATGTAGCAAACTGACCCGAACATCACTGTTTCACCTGTACTGAAAACGAATCTAAATGCAATTTACAGAGAGGCTATGTGCCTCTATCGATCTTGGTAGTCGTTCGAGATGTATTTTACCTTCCATAGGTAGGCTGCCACTGTTTTTAACGGTGTAATCGTGGCTTTAGTGATCTGCCCATTATTGTGGCGTCAACGTTCTGTATTAGTTGCAACTGAGGATTCATAACCTTGGACAGCGCTCCGTTCGGAGGAAGCTTTGGTGTGTTTACCGGATTGGTAACCTAAATATCAACTGACCTTGCTCATCAAATGACATGATATCGTGTAAAATGGATAGCATAGGTCTTTTCCCTATGGATACCCTTGTTTTGTCACGAATATGTTTTGTAAATTATTTTATTTATAATTTATTTTGTCATAAATAACATGCGCGAAAGGTTCCGTTATATTTGTATTTGTTTCTAAAGCCTGCAATAGTATTGACAATTTGGAATAAGTCCTTTGTACAATAAATTGGGATTTTAATTTATCTTTAACATCACATATCATTCTTCATGCCGTTTTTTATTATTATTTTTATTTTTTTATTTCATAAATGCATTACTATCATACATCACAATGATGGAACAGGGAAATTCTACCCATATGAAGACAGCGTTACCAATTAAATAATTTCCACGCACATATGATTTTCCATATTTCAGTAAACCAACTAAAGTGTGGTTTATTTAATGAACAACATTTTTGTTGAAGTTTAGTTGTTCAGCTGTCCACGAGTTTGACGAATAGTGTGAAATAATTGGCTAATTAATAAACACGAGGTGTCTGTCGATCCTTATTGTTTACACATCCGTAGAATTTAATGCACCACCGTTTACATATGACTAGGAATGTTAGTGTTCATTTTAAAGTCCGCTTGTGGCTTGGACGTTGTTCAATAGGCTAATTGATTCAAACCAACGCAGTTGGGTTATATTACGAAGAGATGAGTCTGCTGCGTTGAATGCATGAAAGTCTTGCTGGATAATAAATGGACAACAGTAATATATGCAACAATGTACTAAAGCATTATAAAATTTCAACCATAGAGCAATAGAATTGAAAATGAACATAGCCATTATTTCCCAGTTATGGAAGAAAAAAAAAAACCTTTAACAGATCCTATATTTCACTGAATATTGACTGTAGCCATTTTGGTCTCATTGTTGTCCAGGGGTGCCACAGCAATAGCCAGCCCAAGATCTGAACCTGAAACACAAGAATCATTGTTGTGTGTGCAGAAAGGGTGTCCTTGAAATCTACCCTCACCTTAACTGAGATTAATTAATTAATCGAATGCTGAATTATGGCCCAACACTTACATAATCATGCTAACCAGGGAAATGCTGAAGCATTCTGCATGCATGCGTACGACAGCAGATCATCTGTGGACGTGCCTGTCCTCTAGGCCTTGGTGGCTCACGGACGCACACAGCTAACTCACAGGGTGACTCATGCATGGGCGGCTAAGACCTCTCGGCAGAGGGAAGCCAGATGTAAATAGCTGCCTGACACCGGGTGGGCAGAATCCACGGTTGAAAAGGTGTGGGATTTGCAATGTGACGTTTGTTTACCTCTCGGTTCGCGCTTGAAGAGGCTGACGTGTTTTTTTGAGAGATTTTGCACGTGTCCACTTAGTGCGGCCCAGTATTCACCAGTCGTGTAATTTAATTGACAGCCGTGTCACTGTAGAAATTTGTCACCTCCGCACTACAACGAAGTATTTGTGTGGGCAAAGGGTTGATGGAAGCCGAGGCCGTAAGAACGGAAACAGCAGGGAACCGATTGCCTGATGACTCCGCTGGTCTTTGGCGGCCGGCGGGCTCCATCAGGCAGAGGAAATGAGCCGGGGCGGCGCGGCGAGGCTAGGATGAACCGGCTCCGGCGGCGATCGGTGGCGTGCAGCTGCGGCCGCGTTGAGCGCGCTCTTTTTTTTACGTGTTCACAGTGAAAGATGGCTTCCTGCTCGGAGATGTGCGGGTCGGGGCAGGGCCCGGCCCACGACAGCTGCCAGCGCTACGGCGTCCGCTCCTACCTCCACCACTTCTACGAGGAGTGCACGGCCTCCATCTGGGAGCGCGACGAGGATTTTCAGGTTCAGAGATCGCCGCGCAGGTGGAGCTCTGTCCTCTGGAAGGTGGGGTGATCTTCTGGTGTCGGGCTGCGTGGAATTCTGGGAAGGCCGAGTCATATGTGTCTGTTAAACTGAGGGACCGGCACTATGGTTGCTCAATCTCTTCTGCACCTGAAAACAATGTTGGCATCATCAGACATGTTCCACAGACATGTTATGACTAATGGTTGACTAAGACAATTTTTTAAATGCAAGAATCTGTGTTTCTGTGTGCTGTGGTACTCAGCAATAGCTCCCACTGTAAATTGCCGGTTTTCTCAGTTTTATTCCCATGCAGGACTCAATAATGTAACTGGAGACATTGAAATAATAGTAATGTGAATGATATTTTTTCAGGGGTTGATCCATTCCCCACTGAAGGGAAACTCTCAACCTTGCATGACCTTAGCTCTTCAGAACCAGGGTAGAATCAGCTGGCATGCCATAGTAACATCAAATGAAACCATTAGTCATTATTTTGGCTGCTTTTTTGAGAGTGGAGATATAACAAGTGAGCATATTTTGCACCGATAAAGTCCTGACGGACCAAAATGGTCAATATGAAACCCAGAGAATATTGTATTTTTCTGCAAGCAGTCATCACATTGCAGATGTAACAATTTCAAAGCCAGGCAAAATATTTGACTCTAAGGATTGAGCATTGATAAATCAAGATAAAGAGCATTTCAGTACGACCAACCTAAGAAACAACCCTGATGGTGTTTTTTTAAAACAATCTGTACCCTGATCTCAAGCATACTCGGCTTCTCCCCCCCTCCCCCCCCCATTCAGGTCTCTCTCGCGTTTGGGACGTTGATGCTGATCGCCGGGCTGATCACACTGACCGTGGGCTATGCCGTGCCGTCCAAAATAGAAGCCTTCGGGGAGGGGGAGATGGTGTTCGTGGATAGCCAAGCCGTGCGCTTCAACCAGGGGCTCCACCTCAGCAAGCTGGCCGGGGCGGCGCTCTTCTGCGCGGGAGGGATCCTGATGGCCGTGGGCCTCCTGCTCTCCGCCTTCGCCAAGAGCCACTCCAAGGACGAGGCCTACCTGCAGCACAAGTTCAAGGAGACAATAGCAGACATGCACGCTGCCGCCGCCCACCCGATCACTAAAGCGCCCACACCGGGAGAGAGTAAGATCCCTGTCACACTGTCCAAAGTGCAAAACGTTCAGCCCACCTCCTGAAGTCAGACAGAGCACGTGCGGCAGCTGCCACACCACTGGATCATTTCCTAAACGTTTTAAGGTCAGCTTACATGATTAGGTAGGAAAAACATACAGTCCATAACCCGTTAGCCACCAGACATTCATTGGATGCTGCTGGACAGGAGCAGCACAACGTAGAGTTTGGTAGATTTCAACATCCAAGAACAGGCCTCCCAGTTGCATATTTATTTATTTCCTTTTCCGTTATCAAGTTTACTTTAAGAGATGAGCAGATGTGGTTGCTCATAAGTCTTAGGGGGGAATGGTAATTAAGCTATTTTGTAGGTGAATAGATCAGCAAGTTTCACAACTAATCTGGCTTTCCAGGATCCAAGGAGCATCCCTCTATACTCTTGGCACCAAGGCAGTTAATACCTGAATGGCAGAAAATACCTGAAACTGAGTATTATCCATTTTCCAAAATTGAGGCTCAAACACTACGAAAGCTGGCCAACAGCCATCATGTTCTAGAGTTTCGTGGACAGGAGAAAATAGTTTGTTTTTGCGTTTATCTTGGCAATCGATGCGACTGGACTGCCAGAGACACCTTGATAAATGGGCTATTGATTTTCGGAAAACATTATAACACTGCCGAACAACGTCCAGGCCAGATCTCATTTATTTATTTAGTTTTTCCCACGTCCCGCTTTGCTGATGAGCCAATAAGCGCACAGGCGTCTTGCAGAATGAAACCAAGCAATCAACAGTACAATATAGACAATATAGATAAGGCAGAATATTACAGGGGTTGACTGCGTTGTGCATTTCTGCACTTGGTCGCCTAAACTGAAGTACAGCAAAATAGCGACCTACAATCTAGGCCAGTGGTAACCAACCCTGTTCCTGGAGATCTACCATCCTGTAGGTTTTCACTCCAACCCTAACAAAGCACACCTCATTCAAGAGATAGACATCTTGTTGAGGTTCTAATCAGTAGAGTCAGGTGAGCCAAATTAGGGTTGGAATGAAAACCTACAGGATGGTAGATCTCCAGGAACAGGGTTGGTTACCACTGATCTCGGCCATCTTTTTATGCTGAGGGAAATATTACTAATAATAATACCAGCCGAACGAAATGTCTCCCGCGTCTCCCGTGTATGAAATCCATGCTTATTTTCTCCCCGTGAGTTCCTTATTAAAGAAAAGGAAACTGACAGAGCAGCAGGCTTATTAAGCCCAGCCCTAGCCCATTAGGCCAGTATGTATGGTGCATTTCCTGTCATCTGCTGCTGATCCACGGCTTCAATAATAACTGCAGAGTAGTACCGAACAGCCGAAAAGCTCAGCGGCGTCGGCATCATCCGTTTCGATTAGAAATCGTGAAGCAGAATATGAAATAACGTCCTGTCTTCTTTAACATGTTATCAGATCCATAATGCCAGTGCCCATATCCAATTAAATTCAAATGAAACAGTGCCTGTTTTTTGTCTCGGTGTGAAGCTAGATCATACTAGATACGTCATTAATAAAGGGATCTGTGTTGAGTTGACGTTGGAGCTACAAAGTACCGCTGAATACCACACAGCAGGAGGTGCAGTTCAAATACCAGCTCTCTGAATATGTGCCTGTGCGTAGATAATACCTTTAGTACAGATAATGCAGATTCATAAGTCATTCATTCATCCACGAGTCATTAACTGAATTTGAATTTATTTAGGAAAATATTTACAAAAGGGACTCTTGGATACAAATGTTCCATGTGTTCAAAAGATCATTCTTTAAATACTGAGCACCTACATTGTTGTCTTCAGAGATACTACAAACCAACAGACAAACAAATAAATAAATACATAAATGTCCCCAAAATGAATAATTCCACACAAAATAACTGATGTCACTGGAAAGGCAATGCATGACCACCACCATAAAGGTTCGTGGAAACCACAAGCTGAAATAAAGGGATTTCCTTGAATTGTCATTAGTGTCGGATACTAGACTCATTTTTTGTTTCAAATAGATAACAAATAATGTGTGACACAAATACATTTTATTCTCATTTGTCTCTCTTAGGGTTTCTTACCAAGGCTGTGTGGCATCACTGAAATTGTGGCACTGCAATACTTTTAGAATGATGGTAAAACATCCCAAGTGCATAGCAAGCTAACAGTCAGATAGAACCAAGCTCAGCCCAAAGAAATGGGTAAATATCTTGGTGACTAAGCTAGGCTTCACACAGCAAAGACTTTACCTCATTTTAACTGTACTGGGTACATTATATTTTTTATTCAAAAAGACATTAGGCTCTCAGAACATTGATTTGTAATAACTGTATGAAATACATCAAAATTATGTAACCATGTAAGCTGACCTCATTCATACTATTCAAACCTACCAACTCGATAGATATACAGATAGAATAACATCTGGCAGATGTTGTTCTATTTATACTTTAATTGTCATACAGGTGTCATGATCGTTTTACACTACCTAAATGATTAATTCAATACACACACACACACACACACACACACACAGACTAACTCTAAACCAAATCTCATATAAAAACTGAAGGAAATTAAGAGCAAAATATAAATTAATGAGACTCTCTAATGGGACTCCTTTGACAATTATTGACTATGAATCTTAATATCAAACATGAATTTATATGTGAAAATCAGCTGATCCATATAGGAAATGTTATATGTTAGGTTGATAAGGATTAAAATCCTGAATTACTGTAAGAGCACAAGACTTGAAATTAAACTCCTGTTGAAGACATTATTCTGGTGGAGAAAAAGCTATTATTCTATAACATATACAAGACTCTCTCTCTCTCGCTACAGCAGCTACAAGTACATCAGCAGAATGGATTCTATTAGAGACTAAATATGGGCAAATTTAGATTTGGTATTGAAACTGCACTACAGTGCCAGTGTAACTCCATTTATGCCTATACATGTGAATCTGATCCAATATGCCTTTCCCAAGAAAAGACCTCCCCCTATATGACTGACAGAGATTCTAGGTAATCCTAATTACTATGATAGATTTACCCTGCAGAATATAAGGGCCACTCTATGTGTTGATGTCAGTTAGGCACATAGTCGAGTTATGTTATTGTTTGGTAGCTTGTTTTAATTATGCTTTAATGGTTAGGACAAAGAATAAAAAAAACACAGTACATTGTTTTCACACAATGGTTATCACTATTATGGTTCCGTTCCCGGCATTAATCTTGCACAGCTGAACCATTTTGGAAAGAGTAGCAATCTTGAGCTGAGAAGTCATACAGAAAACCAGTTGACCATTAATGAAATTCATGTTACTCATTGTAAAAGAAATGCAAACTAGAGGAAAAAAAAAACAAAAAACAAATGTAACCCAGCAGTAAGGTAACTGTTTATTTTTCAATGGATTTAATTATTATTAAATTGATATCTGCGCACAAAACTGATTCTGTTTGTTTCTTGTTGTATATTAACACATATTTTTAAGCACAGATAAAAAGATGATTTTCAGCAATAATACGTCACAAGCTACAAAAAGCAAAATTATAATGATGATGCATGTGCAAGCGGGGATATACGTGCTGATTTATTGCATTTTGTTCGAAATATCTCAAAGCAAAGCCATAGAGCTTTTTGATGCTCTAATTTTATTCAATTTGTGTTCCATTTTTTGACCTACTCCATTAAGTACTTCAAATTGAAATTGGACTCCAAAAGACCAAACCTATCATGAACTTAACGCAATGCAGTATGATTCTTCTCCTGCGATCCTCAAGTATAGAATGCATTTGCAAATTACTGCTGCAATCACATAAAATGTAACACCAATTGCTTAAAGTATGTACACTGAATGTTCCAGTCAGTCGAGGTACTTCCCAAGAGCCTACAAGGTTCTAGTCGCCCACAGGCTCTGTCATAGAGATATGCATGTCCTCTGAGTGGAGCTAGCTCTCCTTTTGCACTCTATGGCTTGTAGAGATGAAAATAAGAAGTATGGCACAACTGACAATTTCAAAGTGGGGTAAGCAAACAACCAATCAGTTTCTTTTTAAAGGAAAGTTGTCTGATGCAATAGCATGATCATACTTACAACCAAAAAAGTAATGCTTCATTTGAAATAATACAGGTGTAATCTTCTATACAGTAAAACTGGTTATAAAATGGGTCTCTGTAGAGTACAAACAAATATTAGTTTATGAGGGGTTCTACACCCCTGTAAACCTTTATATGCTGTATTAGTGTAACATGGAGCTGTATGTTTTAGGATGCAGGACTTCCTGTTTTGTATGTCTGCGAGGCCAGGTCCTGGGAGCTGCATATAGTCTCAAAACACATTCAGAAGATGATGTAATGTGTCACACCAGATCTGCAGTGAGTCACCATCCCGTTCTCAGGCTAGCAAACAACAGAGGGGCTATGTGCAGTAAATCGCAAGGCTTCCGTGCTGAATCTGGGTCCTGAAAACCCTCATTTACAGCTTCCCTTTCTTTTCATGTAACACTCACAAGCTGTTATTGCAGGACTCTATGACTTTCTGTTCACTGATTAAGCAACAAAAAAAAAAGTTCTGGGAACACTGGTACCCTGAAAATACCTCTATTGCAACGGATGACTCACTGCTGTAGTTATTTATTTATTTGGAGGTAGGCTATTTTTGATTACCTCTTGAGAGTCCCTCCATGGGGCTCATGTTTTTATGCCTGTCTCTCCTCTGTACCTTGTGTTCCCTGGCTCACTGCCAGGACTCAAAATCCTACCTGAGGAAGGCATCAGCATCCTCATCCTGTGGCAGCCTGCGTGTTGTGCTGCCATTGCATACTGCTGTGAAAGCAAGAGAGACAGGAGTGAGATTATACACGCTGGGGCCGCATATTAAATGACACTCTATTCTGCATGGCCCAGCAGCCTCCATGTCTGTACATCATACTCCGCATGTGCATCCCTAGTGACAGGGTGTATGATATGCAATAGACCAAAGCCGTTTCATATGAGCTCAAGTGAATTATTGTTTTTACCTATTACAAGCTATGGCAGCACTGTTTCATAATACATCAATGGCATTTCAAATTACTCTGTTGCTGCACAACCATAAGACATCCAGCAACAATTGGTTTGAAATAAATATCAGTGCCAGTGCAACATATTTTTGTATATTGCTGAGATTTTTGGCTGGCCGAATATTGATACAAACAGCAAATCTTTTGGGGTTGGAGTTGGGGCGAAACATACTGTAGAGCTGATTAATAAGGACTTGCACGGTCCATCGATGGTGGTTCCAAATACCAAAGCCGACTGTGACTCGACTCACTCTTGGGGGAAAAGTGTCAAAGAAATATCACACGAGTGTTTCTCGCCCACTCTCCCATTATCACCGTTTTGTATTAACACATTTCCATACATCCGCAATGTGGCACATTATGCCTGACAGAGAGATAACGTTGGGGACAGCAGTGAGGCTTTCATGCAGGGAAAAAAAATAATAGCTTTGTTTGATTCTCTAACTGCACAAAGTTAAAAGATTATCCTCATGAAAATCTCTATTTTCGAATGTCAAGTGTACATTTTTTAATGCGTGAGAAGCGCCGTGTTTTTATGCTTTTAATGCATGTTCAGAGCTGTGTAAACAAAGCCGAGCTTTGTTATTATAAATAGATGCAAAATGACAAGCCAAAAAGGGCTGTGTAGTGTAATGCTTTCATGCTCCAATAACATGCCTGTCCATCCACTGTTCTATCTTAGATTAGCTTCTGTTGCAATGTCTGTCTAATACAGCATGTCTGTTAATAAAATAAGGGCAGGCTTGGAATATGTGGGGTTATCCGTCAGTTAAATTGGTACGTGTCACTATTCACATATACACTCAGTGGCCACTTTATTAGGTACACCTATATCGGGTATCTGGTAGGGCCCATATTTGCCTACTGAACAGCCTTAAATATTTGCGGCAAGGATTCATGATGTTGGAGACACATTCCTGCGCTAGGCCACACGCTCGTGCTGCGAACATCTGAGAACTGGGGACTGTGCAAGCCACTGGAGTGAACAGAAGTCACTGTCAGCTTTGTGGAATCAGCTTCAGGTGATATGTGCTTTGTGACATGGTGCACGATCCTGCTGGACCTATCCATTGGAAAAAGGGTAGACTGCACATGGTCAGCAGCAACGCTTAGGCATGCTGTAGCATTCAAATGGCACTCAAGTGGTATTAAGAGGTCTAATGTGTGCCAAGAAGACATTACCCACACCATTACACCATCATCAGCCTACATCGATGACGAAAGGCAGGATGGATCCATGTATTCATGTTGCCCTCGCCATGTCTGCATGCTCTACATATTGAGTTTCAGACAGACACATGATTCACTATTAGGAGCAGGCTTTTTGCATTAACAAGCAGGAGTACCAAATAAAGTGGCCACTGAGTGTAAGTATATATATATATATAAGCTAAAACCATAAGATTTGAATCAGTCAATTCTAATATTTTTATTAATGGTAATAAATGTTTGCAAATAAACTGCAGCAACCACAACAAAACACTGTTTAGTAAGTATTTCCACAATGCACAATTGAACAAATGAGTTCAGCTCATTTGTTGAAGTTATGCTAATGAGCTTCACACACTAGACTAATAAAACATAGACCACTGATCTGATATGTTATTGTGATTACATATACAGATAAATTGGTTAAAGTGTGAATAAAAGGCTTGGGTTGGCTTCTTTCCCAGAATCCCCCTGATGTTTTATGACTTACAGTACAACGTACTGTGTTCTGAAAGCTTGAGATGTCGGTACGGAAATATGATTTTACAAATGTGTCTGAAAGGATATTTCAGAAGCCAATAGGCATTCCTGTTACCATGCCAATTATAACACACTGGTATAGTGTTGCATGTGGCATCGTGAAAATGTTGGACAGTGAGCCCTATACATGGTTTGAAGGATTCTGACAGACATCACTTCACAATGATATTCACACAGAATGCACTCTTCCTCACCTTCGTGTCGTGTCAATTGTGTCGTGGTTTTAACTTAGACTAAATCCTGACTATGTAGAATTTTAATAAAACCCGACTATGTTAAATTAGCTGATACTTATACACTGTCCTCCACTCAAACAAGATAACGCACATGCTTGAAATATGTTTGAAGTATTGAATAATATAAAGTTATGCATTCATATGGCATAAAGATTGTAACCATGGACACATGGCCAGGTATAAAAACTGCCACTACTTCTGTGAACTACATTTCCAAAACGATATGCATGCATACTGTTTATATCCTACATTCAAATGGTAATATAAAAAATAAAATATGAGATTGTTTTTCACCGCACCTGTGTTTTTACCTTGAACATTGTACGCATAGGTTACCCAGAAAAGTGTACACGGCCTTGGAAACAAAGTGAGGACAAAAATGATGAAAATAACAAGGTCACTCAAGAAACAGCTATTCACGGAATAAGCAAATGAAAAAGGAAACGTCATTCATAAAACTCTCCTGTAAAGCTTTCATTCGAGGAAGCCGCACATTTAGTACACTATTGAAGGACGTGTACTACTAAAAGGCAAAAACCTTGCTGTATGAATACCTTGGTGAATGTGAATGAGAGTGAAGTGAAGTTGATTGGCTCTCGTGGCACCTCTTTTCCTGAATACCCACCATGAAGATAATGTAAAATTTCAGAAGACTGAACTTCACATATTTTCATATTGACTTGATCCTGTCCTTTCAAGGAAAGGCACAGTGAACAGGCTTTTTTATCATGCTAACTCGTTGTATAGGACAGGATGAAAAAACATAATTGAACAATAACGCATGTTACTACATTACTATGTTGCAGTTCAATCACTGATACACATGGCAGATATCTATGAGAGATTTAGCAACATTTATATGAATCCCCATTTAAAGTATATTAACGCAAGCGCAGTATACCAGATTTCCTGTCTCGTTGAGAAGTTTCTATTACGGACATCATTTAGAAGCCGGTTGCAACCTTGGGTGGCTCACTAACGGACAAACAAATAAATAAATACATTTTTGTGAATGGTGAACCCTGAATCCTTTTAGTGTAATGCCAAATATGAAATATTTAATTTGTCATAGCATCATTTACAATATATTTGTCACAGAGCACATCTCAGTGGGGAAGTTCTTAGGTTGGGGAAAAAAAAAACTAAACAAAACATAATTGGGCAGTTGAGTTAAACTAGAAACCATTAGGATATAAAACAACTTATTAATAATCCTACTAATGCATAATATTCATAAACATCTTTAAAAATTCAAGCAATGCTTCTGTAAAAATGATCACATAAATAAACATAACGCAGTGAATACATTAATAGTTAAACACATTTTGGAAATAGTTCAAAGTGGTTGCGATTTCCTGTGAAACGATTCCATCACTTAAGTCAGTAAGAAAGGACAGGGTTCTCGCTGGGGTTGTCCTGAACGTTACCCTCACCAGCCTTCAGCAGGGCACATGTGTGTGTGTGTGTGGTTGGAGGAGGAAAGCCGTCGTGGTAAACAGCAGCACAACACTGACACTTTGTGGTGAAAAACAAGAAACGTCAGCATCGCATGTTGAAGCCTGGCCGTTACCCAGGCAGCCCGTCAGGTACACTGAGAACGGCAGTGGTCTCGCTCCCGTACTGATAGCAACATGAACTGAGCACACACAATCTCTCTCTCAAGGAAGGAAAGGCAACGTGGGTACAGCAGCACAGAAGTACAGTCGTTTACTCATTTGAAAAATGTTGAGGTTGCATGAATGAATTTAATTAAATGAATAAAACAGTAGAGAGAAAGCTGGACTTTCCTCTCTCTCTCTCTCTCTGTCTCTGCTTGACACTGACAGGTTCATTCACTTCATCACTTTCTGAATAATAAGGTCATGCAGGGCTAATGCTGCAGTGGCAGTTTCTTTGAGTGCATCACAACTGGCTGTGACAGACCAGTTAACCAAACATTTACAAAACTTTCGTATTCTATAGTTCTAAAAGCACACAAAAATGAAAGAAAAACACATTTTTGCTCCATATACATAGTTCGAAAATTCACTGTACTTCAGACAAATGCAAACAGTCTGTCATATGTACATTCTGTCAGACCTGCATATGGTGTCTAATCCACAATCTGAAATATATAGGCTAAATATTTTGTCATATTCAGTCTGAGACACATACATTTGGTCAATCAGTAGTTTCAAATGGAATGGCAAAGATCAATACAAACATGTTTTACAAAGAACAGAATTATTACAGGTCTGATTCTTGCTTCTTTATCTATTAAATTTGCACTTTTCTACTTGAAACTAAGAAAAACATTTAAGAAATTGAATGCATTTATTTGGCCAAACATGCTGTTCGGGAAATACATATATAATATTAATTGGACAACCAGTGTCGAAATATATTTCAAATAATTATTTTCAAAATAAGTAGTTAAAATTCTATGTAGGTATTAGATATGAACAGGCTCACAGCCAGAAGCTAATTTAAACCGAGGTATTGACTCAGTGTGGTCATTAAAGATCCCAAGGTGATACTGGCCAAATTAAAGATCCTGGTGTCCTGGCCAAATTCCCAATACGACTCTCTCAATCTGGCCATCTAATCATCATCTCCCATTATAAATGGCTAAATGAATCCCCCTCTCACCTCGGCTAAATGAATGAGTTCATTGTGTTATTAGATCACACCCCCACCCCCTTCACTGTAAAGCATTTTATGATGATGAAAGAAAAGGTTCTATACAAGTGCTATAATAGTAATAATATTATTATTATTATTATTATTATTATTATTATTATTATTAATCCATTCATCCAGTATCTAGTACCCGCTTATCCTGGGCAGGGACACCCTGGACAGGCTGCCAATCTATCGCAGGGCACACACACCATTCACTCACACACTCATACTCATACACTCATATGGGCAATTTAGCATGTCTTTGGACTGTGGGAGGAAACCGGAGTACCCGAAGGAAACCCAGCAGACACGGGGAGAACATGCAAACTCCACCTAGACAGGCCCAGGCCAGATAACAATAATAATAATAACAATAATATAGTAGTAGTAGCAAGTGCTTTTAATTCTAAAATTGCCATTGCTCAGTGTTTCATATTTGGTGAACAGTACAGTACTGCGTCTATTGGAAGAGAGGAGGGTGTAAGCGTGTTTTACGGAACACATGGCCTGTCCCAGCCTTCCGGATGACTGACAGAGTGGCAGTCCCCCGCTGCGACTCCTCTCTCCCATTACGGAGGATTCCGCTCGTCTTTGTTCCGAAGCCATGCTGAGCACATCCCCCTCCGGCCTGAGAGGCAAATCTACAGCCGCAGATTCCAGGCTTCAGAGGAGGCAGCGGACGTGTGAACCCGGCTCAGCCGTCATAAACCGACTTCAGAGACGCTCCGCTAAACCGCTCGCGAAATAATCCCGGTGTGGAGCATCAGACCTCCGCTCATCAAGTGTGCAAAACGCCAGCCTCCGGTGGCACCGTAACAGGATTACACTGATGCCTCTGCATGCCAGGCTGCGGTGCGCACATGTTCCAGCTTGCACTGCCATCTTCATATTCTTGGGTGTGAGGATGATGGAACTGGACGACTGTTCATGATGAGCATTGACTATGGATCCGGTTCCTCCATCAGAATGGGCTGATATCTTTTTTTTTTTTTTTTTGGAATCATCTTTCCATTTACCAGCTGACACCTGCTATACATCGTCTGAATCCAAATATTATTGCCATTTAATCATTACAGATAAAAATATGAAACATGTCTTCAACTTAACTATGTTCCTCCTGTTCGTCCCGTTTGATATTCAGGACCAATAGCTTAAATATTGCATTTAATAATGTTAAAATTAAAGAATACAAAATAGACCCTAAATTAAAGAAATGCAACCACACTATTGTATTAGTGTGTCCAGGCATGTGAAATAAAAATGGCCTTCGCAGTTTTCAGATCTCAACCCAATTGAACACCTATGGGAGATTTTGGACCCACGTGTTAGATAGTGCTCTCCACCACCATCATCATCAAAACACAAAATATGGGAATATCCTTTGGAATAATGGTGCTCCATCCCTCCAGTACAGTTCCAGAGACTTGTAGAATCTATGCCAAGGTGCACTGAAGCTGTTCTGGTGGCTTGTGGTGGCCCAACACCTTACTAAGACAGTTTAAGTTGGGTTTTTCTTTAATTTGTCACCCGTCTGTATCTTAGAACGGTTTTAATTGAATTTCTGTCTGATAAAAATGAAAATTCCTATTCAACACATTCAATGCTAAATTCCCTATGATCTGGAAGATGCTGGAGGAAATGTCACTGAAAAAGTTATCATATGTGATTCCTGATGCTTGACATTAAGATTTAAGTCCACATTTAACCCAGGCATTTTCCAACATGCAACAAAAAAGAATGTTTGTATTTAAATGAGCTACAATTTCAAATGAGAAGTGTGATAAACATTTAGTCACATCAAAAATTATTGTTAAAGTCAACATTAGACATTTTAGTCAAAAACCTGGTTGACTCTGTCAGGAGGCTGAAACAGGCCAGCAAGTGGACCTTGCAGAAAGACAATGATCCATGGTCTGATGAGCAGGCCAAATGATATCGAGGAACTGGAAATATTCTGTATGGAAAAAATGGTTTAAGTTCCCTCCCAATGTGTTCTTAAATCTCATAAGACATTACAAAAAGGCCCAGTGCCATTATCCTTGCAAGGAGAAGGCCCACCCAGCATAAAGTACTACTAAAAACATGACATTTAGGAAAAAATATAATTATAAAAGTGTAATTTTGGTTGACTCCATCAAATGTCATCATATGTCATAAAATAATCATCAGTAAGTAAAATATATTCTACATGTTGGAAGATTACAATATAGGTTGGCACTAGTATTAGGCTATTTTATAATATTTTTGTTTGTCTTATCAAAGGTGCCAATCATTTTTAAGGAGACTGTAAATCAAGCTAAACAATGGGTTCAATGCTGTTCAGTTTCCATAAAGTTCCCTGAAACCCCTCAACTTTTTACCAATACACTTAATATATTTTTGCATGGCTGTCATTTCATGGCAATAATGGGTTCCTTGATCATTTTTCACAATGGAAATCAGCTGCATATATTAAATGTGAGTGCAAATGCAAGCAGAAATGTTTATGCAACTATAAACATTGTTAATGTGATTTAGCACGGAGCTGGCCAAATAAAAATGCTAAATCAAGATAGAAAATGAAAAATCTTGCCTTCATTAAATCTGACGGATTACTTTTTCCAAATAGAATGACTGGTTGTTTTATGTTTGTCCCTCTGAAACACAATTTCCGGAGATAGTGTCATCAGTAGTGTCTCCCAACGGCCAATTTATAAAGTAATTATCTGTTCACTAACAAATTCAATATATTTTGTGTCTGCTCCCAAGGAAAATGTGGGCTCCATATCTACCCCAGACATAAAACACAGAGTTCATACTGTACTTATTGCTTCAGCATCAAACGTTCTCATTTGAATATTTCCAGTCTGATATCTCAGAAGTAAATACATTTTCCAAATATTCTAGCTGAGTTTGAATATTCCTTTGAGCACAGAAAAAGGGCAATTTCAATTTTTTATAGTAATGGTTCACTGGATTCCTGGATGACTCAAAGCATATGCAGATACATTCTGTTTACTAAATTAAACCCAATATTTATGGTTTATTTCGTCACTGTTAAAATCAACAACAAAATAATTACTCTTTTCACAAATGCAGATAGACAGACAGACGCACACCAACACAAAATAAGTCTTAAAATGTGTTCCTTCACCCTTGCTGTCATTTCTGTTACATATATAAAAATGCTAAAGAGACAGCTTATTAGCATAAAACACCACAAGTCAAAATCATGCCAAAAAGCAATATTCCACATGGGAAATTAATCCAAAGGATCTTTCACGCCTTAATATATGCTTATTGCTACCCGTATTACCTTTGCTACAATGTTATTAAACACAACTGACACAAACCCATCAAATTTCACTCTGTGACAGATAAACGCATTAACTGCACTGGTGATATTATTTCTATATTCAGGGAAAAACTCTTATCGTTACAGTGGTTTATTGGGTTCATTTCATAGTCAGGTGACAAGCAAGCTGGAAGACCACGGGCAAGTATGGAGATATCCCCACAATGTAATGAGTGCTGTATAAGGATAGCTTATCACGCTACGCACAAGTCACTTATGCATACTTGAACACTATAACCAGGATGAAAGATCTGATACCAGTCCACGGCATGAGGAAAATACGTCACTGCCAAGCAGGGTCCATAAAGGCGAAACATCCCAAGCCTCACTACAGCCTAAATCTCTTAAAACTATGCATTTGGGTGTTAGTAAAACTAATACGGCAGCCTACTGTGAATTTTAATTGCCGTTTGAGATACACTTCTGACTACCTAATGCTGCAGTGCTTGAGCACACCCTTGGGTAAAATCAGACCATTTCACAGGTGGCATTGGGGTATAGGAGGTGGGGAGCTAAGCCAGTATCCAGAAGGTTGTGTGTGAATCTTGGGTGGTGGTAACACATAGTACCCTAGGACCCAGGGCTTCTGTAACATTATAAATCAAATTTCCATTTTTACAATATGATAATACTATTACCCCTGATAATGAATTAGCTTACAATTCACCTTGTTACCACAGAATATAGGCTATAAGAATGCCACATTTAGCGTACTCCACATTCCCACCCTATCCCTACCCAAATTAAGTTGGACTTCCCTATCCACAACAACCAATACAAATTAAATGAATACGGTATGATTCATTAGTTAGTTCCAAAATGCGCTGATTCTGTCAACTACGTTGTTTTGCTGCGCATAGACCTAAGCACAGCCCAGAAATTTATATTCTCCTGGTAGCTGTAACTAAACAAAACGACTCTTTATACTTCCGTACCAAACATTATCGATCGTCCAGGCGACAGTGCTTTTCTCCATTTGCACAACGCCAAATATGTCAGAGATAAAAGCATTGAAGTACCATTGATATTTTACCGTTCCAGATGGACACGGACAATGGCTGGGGAGTGGGCCCATTTCAGAAATGCACACAACAGGACAACAGGCCAAACGTAATTGCGAATGCTACGGTCGGTGCTAATTTATCTTGGTAACTTTAGCTCTACAAATTGTACGGGACTGACGCGAGCTATATAAATAACAGCTTTTCTTGAGTGAAATGAAGCAGGAGGCCACCCCTGGGTCACAGCACTCCGGTTCCATTAGCCACGGGTGGGAGGGAGCAGCGGGCTTGGATGTCAAGGCGGTGAGCGTGAGTACCACTTCAGCGTGTAGATCGAAGCTCAATATAGCTGGTTCAAATCACACGCACGCACGCACACACATACAATGTATGTTCACATACAACCGGTATTCTACCTACCCAGACTGAATTGCAACACATGTTACGGTGCTTCATTTCGGTGCCGTCTTCACGAACGTTACACACGCTCTGTTGACTAAATCAGTGAGAGCAGGTACAGTTAGCAAGCTAGCTAATTAAAGTTATCAAGCAAGCTCTTCCACACAAATAAAGATGGCGATGCGATCACCAAGTTTTTAAAAACGTGTTCCATTGGCTGAAATAGCATCACATGTGCACTTCATTTGATGTCATTTTGCATGGATCCGAGTGTCCTGTAATTGACTACATTGATCAGACTACTTCGATGTTATGACGTTGTTATTGACAGAGGTTGAAGCTAAATGGTTAATAGGGAGAATTATTATGCGTGGGACTGCAGCATTTGTGATGAATAAATAAAATAATATAAATAAAAAATCGCAAAATATCCCAAGTTCGAAGCTTTATTATGTCGACATGTGAAGTTGTATCTCAATTATGTGTGTTTACATGAGGACAGAAGATACAGAAGTTTAATGTTCTTAAGGGCTGAGAGTCTATAGTCATTGTGGTTATTTCTGTATGAAACCCTGTTAAGTGCCAAACTCTCAGTGCTGTATAAGTATGGGGCACACGCTGCCAGGCCGTAACTTGCCGGATGGCACACCTGCCATGATATGCCATCCCAGTACCCTGAACTTTCACTTCAAGTTGATGCACAGCTGTTCTGGGGTCACTGTGCTGCTCTGACCTCGATTGTGGCCATTCATTTCACTTTTCTCCGAGAGCAACAAACACTGCAATCAACATCAACATACACGCAGTTCAACAATCGCAATAAGCACAAGCCTTCACATTCATTTCATGTTGCCCATAGCACTGTGAAGCATGCTTTTTAAGATTAATGCTGTTTCTCTAATGAATCCAATAAGCCACTTTCTGAGGTTAGCAAAACAAAATAGCCTACTTGTAAAATCCTGGAGGCGACGGAAGGTGGGATAACTGTTGGTTGTCTGAATACCCTTTTTAAACGCAATGAAGAAACACTGGTGTTTGATTATGTTTTATATCACACCCCCCCAAGACGCAACCTACTATGCAGCAACCAGCAGTCTGGTCATTCCCAAAGAAAGCATAATCTTTTACTAGAGGAGAAGGTAAACTTTAATCAGGTCCTTTGCTAATAAAACCAGCTTTTACTTCACTTGTGGTAAAATTACCAGATGGGACATTAACCGCTGGCTTTAAGTTATGTCTCTTAGCACATTGCACTGCGGTTTCATGAGTAATCACGCGGTTGACATTCTCGCTTGACACATTTTCCCTGCTCCACTAAGATTCTGGTCTGGTTAAAAAAATAAATAAATAGAAATTGCGTTTGGATTGCTGTGCTATGCTGGGTTGTTATTGTCCTTGCAATTTATTATTATTATTTTTTTCCTGATTACATTTTTTACAAGCTACTGACTCCACCAGGCCCTTTCTCCCGTGAGACAACATCTCTGGTTAGAAATTAAAATTTGACATGTTTTATGATATGTACCTTACGAGCGTGATTAAACACTCTGAACCATGCCCTCTAAAACTAGAGCTCGACCCTCACTGAACCATTAGCCTAGATGACCGTGCCCCCTAAACTCAAACATATTCATGACTATGGTCATAAAACATTTTCATTCTGAGAACAGATGTATCTGCTGCATTGATGTAGTTGATATAAATGCACTAGAAAAAAAGGTAATCTAGAATGATGTGTTTGCGATTCATTGAAATAGCACATTTATTACAACATTACCTCTGCAAAGAAACTGAGTGCAACCCACCCACCCCCCCACCCCCCCCACCCCCCCATCATAACGTGTTTCCAGCCCTCACTGTAGAGGGGAATAATTCAATATTTAATCCTTCATTTCAGAACAGTTTTCCAGAACATTTGAATCTTTTGTTGTTGGTGGGAAGGTTAATTTGCTTTCCATTTACATATGATATATCACAAATTACCTTTAAGAGTTATGCAGGTTAATTCAATCTTTGCATAAGAACAACGACCATGCTTTAGGAATGTGAATTTATTATTTTATAAGTACGTTAGAAAACACCATTAGCCACCAAAAAGCAATTTGCTATTCTGTTTGGTGTTCATGTGCAAGGACACAATAAATAACAGATTTGTATCTTGTCCTTGGATTTAATTAAATGACCCATGCTGTTTATTTCTTGCTGCCCCAGACTCTTAAAACAGGAAACATCTGTTTTGACAGCATTTATGAAAATTGTCTGAATTGTAAAGGGGGCGTCTCAGTGGCTGGCTAAATGATACATATTATTGGGGAATTCTTACATCAAATTCCCCCAAGAGAATAAATGAAGCAGAACTAAAGTGTTTCGGCATTGAAATTTCCATAATGTTTTCAGAACTGGAGCACAAAGACAACCACAGGCTATGTTGAATGCTCAAATAGAGTGCTCAGTTGTGGAATTCTTGGTTCAAAGTGTAGGATGTGCTCAGTCTTCTTTTCATAGATGCTAATTGAACTCCAGAGACAGACAGTGCAAACTGATGTTCTGGGTATTTGGAAACTTGTTGTTAATGGATCTGAAATGGTCAGTTTAAATATAATCTGGACAGGTCCATCTGTATCTGCTGAAAAAAGACACCAAAACACGCTTTAATAAAAAATCCACTGCATAGCCAAAAGTATGCGGACACCTGACATCGAGCATCTCATCCAAAATTACAGCCATGAATATGGAGTTGGTCCACCCTTTTCTGCTATAACAATCTCCACTCTTCTGGGAAAGCTTTATACTAGATGTTGGAGCATTGCTGCAGGGATGTGCTTTCATTCAGCCAGAAGAGCATTAGTGAGGTCGGGCACTGAATGGGCAATTAGGCCTGGCTCACATTTGGCTTTCCATTTGATCGCAAAGGTGTTGGATGGAGTTTAGGTCAGGGCTCTGTGCAGGCCAGTCGAGTTCTTCTATACCAAGCGTGACAAAACCATTTCTATATGGACTTGTTGGGGTTGAGGTATGAAGCCTATCCTAGCTTGCATTGGGCGAGAGGCAGGAACACACCATGAATTGGTCGCCGGATTGGTCACAGGGTACACACACACCATTCACTCACCATTCACACACACACTCATACCTCTATGGGCAATTTAGGATCTCCAATTAGCCTACCTGCATGTCTTTGGACTGTGGGAGGAAAGCCACACAACACGGGGAGAACATGCAAACGTCACACTGAAAGGCCCAAGCCAGGATTCGAACCCAGTGCTACCCACTGCACAACCGTTCTGCCCTGGCTGTATTTTAAGCTGAGGAAAGAAGGGAAATAATAATAATAATAATAATTATTATTATTATTATTATTATTATTATTATTATTAGTAGTAGTAGTAGTAGTAGTAGTAGTAGTAGTAGCGGTATTGGTATTCTTATTATCATTATAATAAATATTGCTGCAAAGTCTGGAATTAAACAGACCAAGAATTAAAGCTGCGACTTAGCATCCTATGCTAATTGTCATGTACTGAAATATGACTGTCATTTTACCATGTTTGAACATACCATTTTACCATTTTCTTCACAATTCACGTAGGCATTTGAACAAAGTGTTCATATTCCAAATGGCATGCTGATCAGACTTATGCTTCATGAGAACATTTTTAAGTATTATTTTTTCAGATTGAGCACTGGCTGACAATGCTAAATAAGTGCTTTTGTGCCACTACAAGGTCAATTGCTGCCATTTTCTAGTAGATTGCAATTTCACACATCCCTAATAAGCCTACCAAGGTTTAAAGATTTTCTCCATCCCTTCTGAGAGATAAGAGCATTTTCATTCATTCATTAATTCACCCTGGTATAGTCTATTAGTATTTTATCAAATATTCATAATAATAATAATAATAATAATAATAATAATAATGTCAAAAACAATGTCAATGTGGATTCAATAACTGTCTAATGTCAAATCTGCGTTTGTGTCTTGAAATAATTTGTTTCAGTTGTAACAAATTGCAGCAAAACATAAAAGATAATCCATATAGATAATGATGATCATTGTAATAGTTTAAAACTGCTTGTGGGAATATCTGTGTGCATGTGTACATTTTATTTCAATTTGCTTGTTAATATCGCCCTCTATGGATTCATTTACGAATGTGCACCATGTGCAAAAATGCTGTTATTGGTTTTACGTTTTATTTTGCTACAATAAATACAGACTGGATTTAATTAGCACATTATTTGTACTTTTGTTTGCCATGTATTTATACCCCAAGTGCAGTGAATGGATTCAAATAATTTAAAATTTTAAAAAGGGCTGCTTACACAGATTCTCATTAAATGTCTGTTGTGTGCACAGCTAATGTCAAAGGTGATTCACACACTGAACTACCCATACAAAAATGGAACCCAGAATATCATGCTGGTTATTTGGATTGAATTGAATATTGATATATTTGATTAAAATTATGTTGTTGAAGTTTAATGACAAAGAGCTGTCAGTGTGACTCAAAGATTACAAGCAGGTAAATGTGTTCAGACTTGCGTACTCCATTTAAGGTTGTGGGTTTAAAACACTTGTGCATTTCAGGTAAGTGATTGCAAGTGATTGGCTGCATTTCTGTGTTTTAGTCCTAATTGTGTTCACTTAAGGTCTCACATAACTTACTTTATTCTACTACCACAAGATGGCACTGTGACAATTTATTCCAGAAGGAAAGAGAATGTTTTATTACAAGTAGTCCATAACTGAATGTGCACTGTACACGGTGATATACAGTATGTACTACTGTGGTCTTTCAATATCATCTTTTTCTTTCATTTTTGTGTCAAATTTCTCAAAACTGCTTGCATCCCCTGCACAATGTTAGCCCATTGTAGATTTCCTGTCAGTTTCGACGAAGGCATCACTAATTCTGAAACAAGGAATAGATTTATTTGCATAGATAAATACAATTGGAATTAGAATGTCTGGCAAAAATTGACAGTGTTGCTAACAACGGCCAACTTGTGAGAAACTCTAGATGGCTGTTTGTCTAGAAAAAATGTTCCACGTGATTTAAGCTGTGTTGTTTAGGGGCAGGGAACATTTAATTTATATTTTGCACATGAGCATTGTTGATTTTTGTAATGTATCCCAAACTGAGGGACAAATTTGGCTTGAATTAATTTGAATGGTATGTCATTACTATGGATAGGCTACTGTGTTGTGTGTTAACAGATTCCACGGAATCTGGATTGCAAAACCAGATAACAAAATTAAGTGACTGTACGGTAAATGTACATATGGATTACTTCAACATTCATTGCACACATACATACACATAGAGACACACACACACACAGGTGCCACCAGAGATTTAAGGGCCCCATGAAAAGACCTCATGTTGGGGCCCACCACCCCAGAAAATCCCACGGTCTAATATTTTTTGAGCACTTCTGTCTGTCAGGCCCTTGGAACTTCCATAGTTTCCATTGCAGCATAGTTGAACGCAAAAAAAAGATTAAAAAATAGATTGGGCTACTTCAGATAAGATATAGACTACATTTTGTGTGGGTGTGTGTTTTTCAGGGGGAAAACAACAGTTGATTTTGACCTTGTGGTGAAATTGCCATCGGTGTGTGTTGCAAATAATGAACACACACAAAGTGACGACTGCCAAATTAGAATCTCGGATAAGGGCTTTGTATAATCTCTAGCAGTTTGCCGTTTTGCGGTAGCTATATTTAGCACTTGGAAAAAGCTACAACTGCTGCATGCAAAACCAAACTCCCACGCAGATATGATTGGCAGACTCTATCCAAAGGTCCAAAACACCCAGGGATTGGCACAAAAGATGGAGGAAAATAGCTGTTATTAGCCAAAATAACCACTCTCGATGCAAAGATGACAGACACGCCGTTTGCTGAATGTGGGATAATTTCACGAAAGAGCCACTGCAAACGTGTCCAATTGTAATCTCCTTTATTATTATTTTTGATGCGCATTGTTGCCCAGCTGTCCTGGCTTTCCGCGTATGCTTTCTAATGCAGCCAAAGGCAGGAAAGGGCTTAATTAAGGCTAATATGTCACATGAGAAATCACTGATAATATGACCGAGGATCCTTTTCCAGAACATTTATTTCATCATTTATAACAAAACCATGCCCATGCCAAATTTCACATTTGTGTAAAATATTCACCCAAATCAAACCCAGTTAAGTACATACAACGTAAATGTTTGTCTTTATTTGTAAACCACAAAAGCAGAAAACCACAACTTAAATGTACTTCGCATAGACCTAATTTACTATGACTACATGGCCAAACGTATGTGGACAACCCTTCTAATTAGTGGGTTTGGCTACCTCAGCCACAACCATTGCTATAACAGGTGCATAAAATCAATAGACAATATACAAACATAGATATAGAATGGGTCATACTGAAGAACAGAATAGTAGAATGGGTCGTACTGAAGAGCTCAGTTTCATTCATCATGGTACTGTCATAGGATGCCACTTTTCCAACAAGTCAGTTCATCAAATTTATGCCCTGCTAGAGCTGTCCCGGTCAAATGTAAGCGCTGTTATTGTGAAGTGGAAACATCTACGAGTAACAAAAGCTCCGCTGCGAAGTGGTAGGCCGCACAAACTCACAGAATGGGATCACCAAGTGCTGAAGCGTGTATTGCGTAAAAAATGTCTGTCCTTGTTTGCAGCACTCACTACCGAGTTCCAGATTGCCTCTGGAAGCAACATCAGCACAACGACTGTTTGTTGGCAGCTTTACGAAATGGGTTTCCATGGCCGTGGAGCCACACACAAGCCTAAGAACACCATGTGCAATGCCAAGCGTTGGCTGGAGTGGTGTAAAGCACACTTCACTATCTGCCAGTCTGGCAAACAAATCTGGGTTTGGCAATGGCCAGGAAAACGATACCTGCCCTAATGCATAGTGCCAACTGTAAAGTTTGGTGGAGGAGGAATAATGGTCTGGGACTGTTTTCCATGGTTTGGGCTAGACCCCCTTAATCTTCATGCTCCAGCATACAATGATATTTTGGAGAATTGTGTGCTTCCAACTTTGTACATAAGTACATATGGGCGTGATGTTTGGGTGTCCGCATACTTTTGGCCATGTAGTGCATGTAAACAGTTGGTGTCCAATAAATGAGACTAAATGACTGATTGACACAATCAAAATGGATTTAAAATTGAAATTATATTGCTTAAGCCATTTGAACAGATAATTAAGACTCAATCTATTCTCCATTATTCATGGACAGCTTATAAAGTTTAACGTTACATAAAATCAAGGCACTATGTTCATTTTTCTGCTGTCCTTATACTCTCACAGATATGACACCTTTACCTTTAGAGAGTAACCGAAGGGACAAAAATGAATATTCGCTATAAAATTATAAAAACAAGAAATAAATGCACAAATATCCCATAATCCTTTACACTACTCCTGCAGTCATTTACATGGAAAAGCATGCCCACAGACACGTTTAACATGGCTACACCTGTACCAGTGTTACTTGCTGAAAAGGAGACATTGCCTTCGGCTGGGAAACACGAGGGGCCTGTCCTACGATTTGCCATTTCTTACTCAGTTCCGTCCTTTCAGCACCTGCCCAATGGCATATGGAAACAGAATACCTCAGAAACCAGACTCCATCTTGCAATGCAAACACCTATTTTCATATTCAAATGTCAATAGGCACATATTATAGAAAAAAAAAACACACATATGGGTTCTTTCTCTTCCTTCTCAGCAGGATGGATGCTAGATATATTTTCCCCGGTTCTGCTTCATGCTTTCAGATGCTTTTATAGTATATGTAAGGAAACCTGGAAAATTGGTGTTTTGGGGGGATTTTCCTAGAGGTCAGCGCAACAGAAGTGTGCAGAACCACATAAAACGTAAATCCAGCACGTTAATTAGTCATAAAACTCAAGCTGAAACCCAAGCCACCTGCTGTACAGTATTGGAAAACCAGTGGGTGATGAATAACATTATGGCGAACATCAGTCTTTTGTACTGCCAGTCAGATTGCATCCTTTTATAGGTTTTTCAGTTTGGATACAGGCAGGGAGTGGAGGGAAGTACGGCTAATAGCCTTCAGCATCTCGTGTTCTGCGATTACCAGGTGCTTACGGAGGCAATTTGCCTCTCCCCGGTGACCTTTAAGACTGTAAAGATTTACTGTCCTGCTGTAGCGGTGAACTCATCAGGCACAAAATGGCCACTGCATCAGTGCACAGTGATGTGTCAGTTCTTCAGAAGCGTGCATATTGTTACATTTATAGGGAGGTAGGGCTCCGCATGCATCCCTGTAACCTTCAGTGTTAAGTCAACAGTGACGCTGAAATCCAGCTGAATTTTGATGTGCTGTACGCTCTGCGAGTGCCACGAAACTGTTATTATTTTTATTTCTGCTGCCATATCCTGCACCTGGTGAGCCACTTCAATGTGTGGGCGGATGACTGAAATGCTTCTCATCACTGCACTCCTAAGCAGTGCTGCACACCAGATACCAATCTGACACAATTTTAAAATATTATATTTAGTCCTCCCACATGCAGTCCAACAAAAGAAGCACGCAGGCATTTAACAATTTAAAAATATAATATTTACTCCTCTCACATAACGGATCTTCAGTAAGTCTGAACAGAGGTGGCAGCAGGATATAGCTGTTCAGGAACAGGCCTTCTGAACGCAAGTGGGATAGAACTGTTATACCCTTAAGCAAGGTACCTTATCAGTATTATGTAAGCCACAGTGGAGAGGGAGAAAAAGGAGGAGCTACAGGAGAAGAAGGAGCAGAAGGAGAAGTGGAAGAAGAAAAATACAGTGATCTGTATATTGTGAAGATTCTCAGTTTTAATTAAAGGATATTTTTATGCAATTTGGTTTCACCAGGTAGAAATGACCCATCTCAGGCCCACAGACATCAACCGATGATGCTAAGTATTTTCTCTGGTGATGTTCTGCCAGGTCTGTACTGCAAGTCTTCATTTCCAGCTTTCTTCGGGGTCTAGTTGCTTCAAGTTTTCTCTTCAGCATATGAAATGCGTGTTCAATTGGATTTAGATCAGGAGAATGACTCGGCCAGTCAAGAATTTTCCAGTTTTGGTGCTTTGAAAAAATACTTTGTTGTTTTAGCAGTATGTTTTGGATCATCGTCTTGAGGTAGGATGAAGCGCTGTCCAAAGAGTTTGGAGCTGATTGGTTGAATTTCAGCAGATAAATTGCTTCTGTACACTTCATTAATTCTATAAAATTATTTCTGCTCCTGGAGCTATATCGTCACTGAAGAAAACTGAGCCAGCACCTGTGGCAGCATTACACGCCCGAACCATAACCCCACCAACCATGTTTCACAGATGAGTTGGGGGGGGGGGGGCTCCTTTGCAATTAAGGAGCTCTCCAGTTCTCTCTTGCCTTATAATGGTGTTCTAAACAGTTGATTTTGATAAGCGTAAAGTTTTGCTTAATTCTCTTTTTTCTTATTTCTCAGCCTCATAATGGCTTCCTTGACAAATGCAAATAACAGACTCCAAAGGCAATCAAAAGCCTAGAATCAAGACTAGGTACTGGAAGCTCTCTTACACCTATGCCAAGGAAGCAATTGGCCACATCAGACTAATCAGAAACACCTGTGAAACCATTTGTGCCAAACATTATGGTGCCCTGAAATGTGACCATGTATAAAAACTTCTGTAATTTCTGCATGGTGAAAGAAAAATGTTTAAAGATACCCTTCAATAAAAGCTGAGACTCTGCACTTTAACCACACGTGAATTGTTTGATTACAAATCTAAAATTTAGTAATACAGACTTACAGAGCCAAATAAGGAAAGAAATGTCTTTGACCGAAATGTTATTGAGTTCATATTGTATATTCCCTTAATAGAATGCAAATTGTATACATACATGCACGCACACGCGCGCACACACACACCCAAGAGATAGTGCATTCTCTTCAGGGCAACGGTTTGGTTTCACAATATAACCATCGTCATCCTTCTGCAATACTTCATACATAATTTTATTTACTTTTTTAAATACTTTTCTACGTATTTTTTATTTATTTTTTTTTTTTAAACAAACACAGTAAAATGCCACATTGGACAGCAGATTGGGCGGAAAAACTCAAGGCAAATAAAAAAACGTTTGATTCAATTTTTTTTATTATTAAGTTTCACAATAACAAGTTAAATCATAGCAGTCCTCACCAGACAATTCAAGATAGCTTGAGCAATGACTCTTAAAACTTCTTCAAAAACTATAATTTGATGTTACCATACCTAAAAAATAATAGAAAACAGTCATGTCTCAAATCATTCCTTGTACCTCAGACCCTAAACACAATCTGTTTAGAGGGGTGCGAGGGATCAATTAAAACATGGGAGATTTTTAATTTTTTTGCTCTCTCTTTTAAGGTAAGAAACAACGTATCAAATCATATTTTTTCGTTTGTTGAAGAGCTCATTTCAATACATCAAAAATATAATTTGGGGGCGGGGGAGGAGTAAGGGTAAATTCTGCGATTTGGTCCTCAGTGTGAACCATCAGAAAGACAGAGAGTGCTCCGAGCAAGAGGAGCAGACAGCATTTCTTTCGTCTTAAGTTCAGCTTACAGTAGGACATAACAGGAAGCAGGCAACAGTAGAATAAATAAGAACACATCTGTTTTTTATAAAGTTTAAAAATAAAAATAAAAACAGCAAGAACGAGAGCTCCTTCTCATGAGGTATATAAATGGAAGAGACATCACAGATGAAGGGGTTGGATTGACTGTCTAAATGTCTGCGTTTCAGAGGGTAAAACTGTGACCTGACGCACTGTCAAGAGAGATGGTCTCAGGATGGGGGGGAGTGAAACAGACCTCCCAAATATCATTCTGTTTGTGGAACAACAATCGATGTCATCCATGATAACTTTCTATCCAGAAATGCAAATGTTACAGCAAAAATAAAAACGATCCGTGCCCTCTGGCCACAAAATGACTGGAAAAAAAACTCAATGAAACAATGTGTAAACATGGAAATCCATTCAGTGGACCCCCAACCCGACCTCAACGGCCACATGCTCCAGACCCTATCAAGTATCCCTCAATAAATGTCTAAATTTAAGCTCTATTAAATGAGGAGTCTTTGTGCAGTCAACCATTTTGGAATTAAGTCTTTCATATCGTGTCTTGCCCTGGTTTCTCTTTTTAGATGGCAGCTTTGCATAATGCTATATTCTGACATTGTGCAGTAGAAAGCACAACCACAACCCCAGACTGTCTGGTCCAGGCAGGTAGCCGAAGCCTTGCGGTACACTGAGAGTCAAATTCATCAACACCAAACAACTCCTGGATATTTAAATCTGCATTCCTCCTGTGATAAACTCACTTGAATATAATCCTGAGACAATGCACTCACTAAAAAATTGATAGAGCACAAGACTACATGGTTAGTTACACATGAAAACACTCCCTTTAAAAAACGAAACAAAAATAAAACCCCTTGATTCAGATAGTTACACGTTCACATACTCAATGAATGCAGGTAAACCATTCATGTTCAGTTTTTTTTTTGTCTACAATAATCCTAGGCCTTCACATGCTAGATAACATTCTCTGTCACATTTCACAGGGAAAAATGAAAAGCAAGAAAAAAAAAAAAGGTCCACATGTCAGCAAGATGCATACTACTGGACACAAGAGGCAAATAGTGAAGAATTACCAACAGGTGCGCACACACTGAAAGCCAGGGTTCGGTCCCATCATACGCAAAGCAGCTGCTCCTCAAGGACCACTGGCCAGACAATCATTTAATTCAACCGTTCATTTAAGCGAGAAAAAAACACTCCAGGCCAAAATGACATCTTTTTTTTCTGCAGGTACCTCCACGAGGCACATATATGATAAACCAAGAGAACAGGAGAGTGAAATATGAAAAAGAAAAGGGGAAAAAAAACATTTACAATGCTATTTAAATATCTTTGTTACCCCAACAAGTGTTGATTGTGACTGACATTGATTGCATATTGGATACATTCCTCTTACAATAACACAAGTTACACAATGTTTAAGGTACGGTTCAGTGTTTCTGAAATGCTATTAGTACTCCATTGACAACTTCTTCCATGTAGAAGAGATTTATTAAGATCAAATAGGCTGGGTATAAAAAGAAAATGTTGTTTATCAAATCGCTGGCAGCAATGATTGGGAAAAAATCCCCAGTATCTTGCAGTTATAGCCTCATTTCCACCCACAGGAGATTTTGTATATTGCTAGTAGCACTGCTATCATTAACAACTTAAAAGAACCACAACACTATACACGGGAATGGCAAAGACAATGAGAAGAAATGGTAACTGGAATAATATCAATAGTAACAATGTACAGTTCATACAGCTGAATACGCAAGAAAATGCAGTTTCTGCAATATCTCACAAAGGTCATCGTGAGGGAAGCATTATGTTCCAACGAGCAGCACATATCAAATAAGCTCACTGCTCACTCCACTTAACGATCTATCGCCATGGCAGTGGGGTGGAGGGAGATACAATCTAGGTCCATTCATAAACATTATAATTCACAGAATGTCTTGCAGCTGGAATGTTCGAAATACACATCACTCAAATTTAAAATGACACACTGAAAGAATCTCTTAAGAAGTGTCAAAGCAAAAAAAAAAAAAAAGTTAAAATATATTTTTACTGTAATGTGAGCTTTGAAATGGTACGTTTATTCTTTCTTCTGAATACTATTCAATGCACCAACAAACATGAATAGGACATTTAGGTCCATAAGACAGGAGTACTGTCAGGTTTACAAGAGGAAAAAAATAAAAGCATGCTTTCTATACCACCTACAGTATGTCAATGCAGCTTCATGGATATATAGCATCGTGTCATGAAAACAATGAGCAACATGTGTAAGTTATAAACAAGCCAGGATAATTCACAGGTAGTTATTAGGAATTGGAAGATGATTTTCGAGGTCTTGCATCAGTTTTGAAACATAATCTTTCCATCATTTGACTTAATCAGATATGCTACTAAGCATTCATTTGTACATATTTTGAGCATGGTTTCCATGGGCACTGGTCTCAGGATACTACCCAGGAGGCCACAGTGTGTGCTGGCTTCCGGTGCACTTCAGCACCAGTGTTTGATTGGCTAAAGAATCCACACACCTGGTTCTCAAGGCCTTCATTTTCTGCTGAATGGAATGAAACTCTAAATTCCTGCAGACACTGTGGCCTTCCAGGACTTGAGCTTGACGTCCGTGCTCAACGGGGTAGTGTAAAGGCAGGTTCAGTGCCTGGTCCGTCTGTCCTGCGGCTAACACCAAAATAGTGTGATTCCAATTCCCTGCTAGTGCAGACTTGAGCTTTTAAAGTGTTTTACTTGCGGCCGTTTTAGAAATATGTTTTGGGGGCATCGAAACAGAACAGACTAAATTTGACTCCCTGAACCAAATGTTAACCACAACTGGTGCTGCTGCACCCAAACTTTACACAGCTATGTATTTATATGTAAAGGTAAAAACACCAGCCATTAGATTTAATCAGTTTAGCTTGTGCTAAAAATAAATAACGTTAAGAAAAAGAACACAAGTTTACAATCTGAAACCCCTGGGCGTTCATCTCATCTCTATTTCAAATAATAATAATACATAAATCAAATTACCTCTGTATTAAATATCTAAAAAGGGCGGACATGGTAAAATTCTCATCTTTAAATGTTCGTCTGCTTGCCATTTGGTCAAAATGTAGATAATACCATGTTCAGAAGAGCAAAAATTCATGGAGGAAAAAAATGAACTGTCTGCACCGGTAGCCGAAGATAGAATACATTTTCAATATCAGAAGCTGACAGGGAAATGGAATCCTACCTTTGTTTCTTTTTTCTTCCTTATTTAATTTACATTTAAATATTCAAAATTCTGAACCACAAATACAAAAAAAGTTATTTACCAATTAATACTTTTATAAATTTGGGAAAACGTTCAGAGAGATCAATTCAAAGAAAAGACCCATTTGATCCAGGGGGCTATTCACACAGGGTTTAAAATAAAGCATTATGCATTAAAAAGGTGCCAATCTAAACAAAGGTGCAAAGCTTATTTAATACTAAAGGTAAAAATGTTGCTTAAAAGCCAGACTCATGGGCCTTTCTCCCTCACTATTTTGTCCAAAGATAACAATCACTATAAACCACATCTAAAAATTAAAACTGGAAGACGTTATAATAGAAACTTCTATCAGTAGATTTCCTGGCATTGTTATAGTTGTAGCAGTTCACGTGTAAGAATCAGAAAGGGGAGAAAAATTAATTGCCGTTTCACAGGCCTCTCCAAAACGTTTTAAACACCATTATTTTTTATTATAATCTGAGTTTGAGCTCCAGCAATGTGAAAAAATCATTCATTTAAAACCGTAAAACAACATGTAGAAAAAGGCAGGCAAAAGACCGTTTCCATCCTACATGTGACACGTCAAACTTTTAAGCAGACGTTTATCTTGCTGATGAAAAAAACGACAATTAAAAAAAACATAACATAGGGATCTCTTAAAAAATCAAATGTCATCGTCATAACTCATAACTGTCTCAGATATAAGATCTCCTGTCACTGTTTGTTCATTCATTTAGCCAGTGTTCTGTTTTTTGTTTTTTTTTTGGTCCACAACAAGTTCAGTCATTAAAAAAAATCTGCAAATCTGCATCACTAATCACTTAATATATTTGCACTTGTATCCAATTAACCATAATGTGCTTAGCCCCTTAAGCAATTCTCGCATTTAAGCAAGTGTTATCTCTTAGATTGTTATGCAAAATACATCTTAACAGCAGTTGCAACAAACTTGCTAAAATGGTCATTCGGAGATAAGAGGGAAGCACATTGTGGTTAAATTTAATAGGTAATTCACGGTGAACAACAAAAACAGCGGCAGTTTCTATTATTTGTGGCCGATGCAAATGTGTCATAAAAATCACGGAGTGTGAATTTATCAAAGCAATATCATGGCTCATTAATGATCCCCTGAGCTCATCTCAAATTCAGCCCAACCAGGCCAACACCTGACCTTGTGCTGAAGTGTACAGACAAACCGCCAGGGGGTTATGCCCGGTTCAGCCAGACGCATTTGGTATTCCCCAATGCCGCTCTAACCACGTTTCAAAAGCATCCTACGCCAACGCTCCTTTCCGTTCTCCAAGGAAGGTTCTAGAAGATGTCGCGCCGAGGCATCGGCGGTGAGAATGTCGTGAGCTAACGCGAGCGGAGTGGGGTTCGATTGCTTGGGTTCAAACATGAAGCCTGCATGTTCCACCTTCACCAACACAAGAAAAAAGCGACAATGAAATGTAAAAAGCATTTGGTGTTGCCTCAAGAACGGCACTGCAAGTAGCACATTCTTAGACAGACAGACTTTCAAAAGCAAAAGAGAAGAATACAGAACATTAAAAAAGTAATAAATAGTATTGGTGGAGGAGCTGGGGATGTGGTGGCGGTGGGCGGTGGGTGTTGGTGGATGGAGGGGGGGGGGGGGGGGTCGTGATCCCGATTCGTCGGGCTGTCCAGCACGGCGCACCTTCCCCGGCGGGGGCCGCCTCGGCTCGCCCTGGCCGCCGGCCGCTCAGTCCACTTTCTTGCGCGAGCCGTCCCCGGCGCCGGCGTGCTCGTCGGGGGTGAAGTCCGTGCAGAACCCGTTGCACAGGGCGGTGGGGGAGGGGGTGTCCCCGCCGTTCTGGAAGCCTGACTGGTGGGGGTGCAGGAACTCCCCCGCAAAGTCCGGGTTCTGCTCCGCGAAGCTTCGGAACTCCTCTGTCACATGACACAGGAGAGATGTTTAATGGAGGGAAACGACACGACGGTAACCTGATTACCTTTTAGCTAGGGACAATCTACAGCTACAAAGATATGTGCACTACCGTATGTTGTGGCTAATTTTAACCATGGAACCTCTTGGGCACATAGGATTCTGCCAGCATTAATGTTCCTAAAACAGTTTGTATCTACAATACATCTGATGGACAAATGAAAGCTGATGACTTTCTTTTGCAAAACTACTGGATGCCACTGGAAATAATCTGTACAGTGACTGACACAAAAAAGCCACTAATTAAATAAACTGTACATGTACAGCACACTGCAGTAAGATTAGTCTATGGTACAATGCTGAAACCTTACACTTACCCTTAACCTAGAGTAAATGTCTCTCAGAACTCTCGATTGCAGTCCTTCTGAACAATGTTTTCCTTACCGAAGGTGATCTTCCCCGTGTCCTGGACGTCGACGGCGCTGAAGAGGTCCGTTACGTTCAGGTCCGGCACCCCGAGGGCCGTCTTCAGTATGCAGGCCAGCTCGTCCTCCACGATGGCGCCGTCCTCCTCCGCCTCGAACATCTGAGAGAAAGTCACACTCAAATCATCATTCACATTAAACGGTTGAACAGGTTACAGTTCCAGCATCACCCTGCAGAGTTTCAGATACGTACATTTAAATCAACGCACACTTGCCCGTTTGTGTTATAATATTTCTCATTTTCGTAAACACGCCTGTATGTTTGAAAGTTTGCCATCACATTTCCTGAAGTACTTAATATTATCTCAGACTTACTTAATCAGTACATAGCACATAATATAGCAGTAGGTGCTATTTCCAGGAGGGGGAAAATGTGATAGTGTGTAAATGCACTGACAGAAGAGATTATGGGTGACAGGTTCATGCTCCACAGCCTGAGTGCGTGACAGACGTACTTACCGTGAAGGCTAGTTTTATTGTTTCCAGAGTTTTCGATGGCCTGCACACAACAGACAAGGCGATCACGTACTCTCTGATGTCCATCGTCCCGTCCTCGTGCTAAAACAAACAGACACCAATTTTAAAAACTTAAAGCAAAAGCACGGTATGCAGACAGAGATTCTGTTTGTGTTGATAAATAATGATTATGGATTAAACAGTAAATCAGACTTCACTGATCCAAGCAAAGGGAACCTAACTAAACACTAAAAATTCAAACTCAGGATATGTGTACTTGGGTGTGTGTATATTATACACACACATACACACACTGCCAATTAGGTCAGTAATTTGTCAAAGTAATTTGTTATATATGTTGTAATGTACAGAATTTGCCAGTGGATTAATTCACCCATGTCTAAAACCACAGTATTTTTATTCTGGATAAGAGCATCTGCCAAATGCCTGTAATGTAAAGTGCAGCTC